>NC_081415.1:120285093-120956968 GCF_030272615.1 Cryptomeria japonica | reverse complement strand
TCATGGTACACTCTTGAGATGCATTTAGATTTATGGCATGATATGGAGGTGCTCATATGGAGCATCTTATCTCTTTGGATGAGATGTTTTAGATAATGGTTGTCATGTTTATGTTCCCAATTCTGTAGCTAGAATTTTGACATTGATCTTGGTTATTTTTGTGTTTTGAGGACACTAATCATTTGCTTGATACTTCATGACATTGTGGTTTTTCATTTGGCATTTTGGCATGGGTTGATTAGTTAAAGGTACTCATGGATACATGGAAATATAGTATACCTTAGAGGTATATATAGTTGGATGTGCTAGCACTTGCTGTAGGTGCTCTTCCAGCTATGTTTGTGACAAATGCTAGTACATTCGGTTAACCTTTTTGGATCAAGAGTTTTGTATTATTGGGAGACATAGTTATGGTTTTCTATGAGACATATTATATGGTTTTCTAAGTGGATAGTGTTAGGATTCCTACAGATACTGAGAGGGGGGGTGAATAAGTATCTAACCGGTATGATGATTTTCTTGATTTAAAACATGTAGAACAAATTAAAACTGTGTACCGGTAAATAGAAAATAATGCAATAAACAGAGATAGAAACAACCACATGAAAAACACACCATAACACAATAGTTTGACGAGGAAACCCGGTGTGGGAAAAAACTCAGTGGGATTTGTGACCCACAATATTCACTTACTAGCCAATAAGAGAATGTTACTATTACAAGAGGGGCCTGCACATGCAGGAAGGCCAAGTGCCTAGAGCTCACTACTAAAAATGAAAGTCTCACTGACTTACAAAATGGATTATATAAATCCAATGTCTTGTACTGCTTCAAAATAACATCTACTATGCTAGATCCAGTACTGGTTTATAGCTCTACTTCTTACATAAACCCTAACCTATAATTTGCATAATAGGTCTACCTTATTTCTCCTAATTACATTCTTCCATAATCACAACCTTTTACTTCAATGTTCTATAATGAACTCTCTTATATAAGAGTCATTTTACAACTTGTCAAGTCGGCTTATAATGATTTTATAATAATAAAAAAAATACATTATTAATAAAATTCATGTCGGCTTCTGTGCTGGTATGCTTCCTTTCACTGTCGGTGCCAGTGGTCTGAGTGTTGATGTAGAGTCTGATCTTGCTAGTGCCAGTGAATTTCCTTGCTGGTGTCATAGGATTGTAAGGTTTCCATCAATGATAAAACCTTCAATCACCTACAATGTCTCATTGGAGTGTGCATTTGCTAACAATCTCCCCCTTTGGCATTAATGACAACACTCATGAGAAAATTGAAAAAGTGTATCCAAAAATTGAAGTCCAAAAATACGTTACCAAAAATGTGTGAACTCCCCTTGAGCAAATGAGTCTTTAGCTGATTATTTTCTCATTCCACTACTACCCCTTTGGCATCAATGACAAAGGTTGTCAAAGTGTCAATAGAGTATGGTTTCCTGTTTCAACCTTGTAACCAGGTGGTTACAATTTAAAAAAGATCTGCCAAAACCAAATTTAGACTTTCAAGAAACTTTTCACTATCTTTTATTGCTGTCTCTATTCTTTGAACTGTACTGGTGAGGTGTTGCATTTTCTCTGCCGGTGTTTTCTATCCTTGTACTAATGCATCAGATATTTCTTTCCTTAAACATGCAAGGTAGTCCAACTTTGGACTTAATCTCCATTTCAGATCCTTAGCCTTGCCTTTTATTTTCTCCTTTTCTCTTTCTAGCTTTAGTAACTTTTCCTCAAAAGCTGTTATCTTTTGCTCAAAAATTGATAATGAATCAGATGAATTAATAAAATTGTTAGCTAGCTTATTAATTTCCTCCTGTATCTTACTCATTTTCCTATCTATGTCAACTATCAAAAAGTTTATCTTACAAGTATCTCTGTACAAAGTTTTGAATTCCTTAAGTGTGATGCACAGTTCCGGTAGAAGTGTGTCAAACTGCCTTGTACACTTCTTTTTGTTCCTCAAAGAATTTCTATTTTTCTTTTTCTAACCTCTCTTTGAATGCTTCTTCCTTTATTTTCTCAACTATCACTGTGTTGTCAGTAATATACTTAGACAAAGTGTCGAGTTGACTCAAATAATCCTTATTATCTACATTGCATTTTGGAGCTATCATCTTCAAAATTGGAATTGTGTCATCTATAGCTTTATATGCCTATGAACTACAATCTATTATTTTCTTTATAGAATCTAAAAGAACTTCAGTTATATTTGTTGATTTAAATCCTATAGAGGAGGAACCAACATTTTGAATTCCACCGGTGGGGGCAATAACCTTTCTTGTAGTGACCTCTAGTAGGTCAGTCTATGTTTCCATTTCCTTAAGCAATGGTCTGCCTTGTTCACCAGTTGTCGATGGCACTAATTCTGCATTAACCTATTGCTATTCTAGAGCCTGTTGCTCTGCTTGTTGCTCTATTTGTTGATCTATTTGTGTTTCTATTTGAGTCTCTTCCTATTGCCCTGTGTTATCATCTGCCTCTTTTCCTTCGGTGTTATTAGTGTTATCAGTTACCGGTGGCTCACTAGCCATATCTATCTTACCAGTTGTGTCCTTATCTACCATAATGTTGACTTTCTGAGTATCAACATCAACTATGTATAGTACCTCAGAATTAGGATTTGTATCCTCTTGTGATACATCCATACTCTCATTTGTCGGCTGATCTTTAGTTGTTGCTACCAGTGGAGCATCTTAAGGCGATGGGGGTAGATTATCAATTATCTTTAAGCTTGGAGGTCCACCAACCTTGCCTTTTCCTTTATCTTTGTCCTTTTGATAAACTTCGATTGGCTTGGTGTTTCTATACTCTTCCTACTTTTCCTTCTCAACAAGGAATATATCCCATCCATTTGTAGTTTCCTCTACAACCTCATTTACTCTTCCAACCATTAGTGCAATATGTCAGTGTGCAGTGGAGAATACTGACCGGTTAGCCTCTATAATTAGATCATCTATTTCTTTTGGAGAGTTAACTAGGTAGACAACAAGTAATTTTTCAACTTTTATTTTCTTGTCAAGCTCTACAACATCTTGTCTTCTTGCTTCCAGTCTCTTAAATAGTTCATTTGGTAGTTCATCTACAACTTGCATCAAGAACTTCTTGTAGATATCCAAGTGTAAAATAACACTATTTTCAACCTTTTCTTTATCATCAACTGATAGTGAGTCATATAGTTTGTTGATGTTTTTAAGTTTTCCTTCTTCTGCAATTTCATCCAACAGTTTGTCAATTAGAGTAATATTTTGTTGAGTCCTTTTCTTTGGTGTCAACTTCTTCTTCTTAGGAATTGTCTTCTTGACTGGGGGCCTCACTGCCTATTGTTTTTGCCTGGTTCTTCTAGGTGAAGGTGTGGATACTAGTGAAGGTTTCCTTTTCCTTACAACTCTTTTAAATGTTGGAGGCATATCACTCTCTGAAGAAGTAGCTACCAGTGAAAGGTGAGTTTCAGGCTATAGTGCTTCCAACTCATCTTCAGTGATACTGGTTTGTTTTAGTACATCTTCTATGATAGCCTTAGCCTATCTTGAACCTCTCCTCATAGTTGCTTCTACTTTCTTCACTCTTTTCTTGGATTGAATTTGGTTTTCAATGGTTTCTGCATTGCCAAATACCTCTTCCTTAGGTTCCTTGGGTGCTTTTAGAAGGGCCTTTTCATATGTTTCAATGATGTGGTCATCGGTCTCATAACCAATTTTAGTAACCCAAATTGTTCTTAGGATAATTGCTTCCATCAAGATCTCATCCTTATATTTATTTACAATTTCCTGTGATAGTCTGACTCTAGTGTTCATTTGGGCCTTCAAAGCTAGAAAATACTCATTGATATTATTCTCTTTGTTTTCACCCATGTTGTTCAATAAGTCAGAAAATTGTTTCCCTACCGGTATGTCAAATCCAAGGTTTTTGTTAGCTATACCAGGCACCTATTTTGTTACATGTAGCATTAAACATACAAGTACACTGCCAAACCTAAATGTCCCTTTCTTATCCTTCTTGATCTTTCCTAGATTGTCAATAAGTTCATCCTTTAACCATTCACATACATCAATTTTCACATTATCCTTAACCATGTCATGAGCACTTTTTATGCATAAGCTGGAAATTGAGTTTAATCTATTTGCATGTGTTGTTTTGTATCCTAGAATCATGCTAATAAATATCACATTTATGTTAGTTACATCATTCACCCTTAAAGACCTTTTGTCAGATGTTTCACCTATTAGGTTCATTACTAGGTCATTTGAGACCTTCTTTGTCTTGCCTGGTCTGTTACCGATGGAGGGTAACCCTGTTATAGCTTTCACAACTTGCTTGGTAATTTTATAAACCAAATCTAGCCAAAAGAGTGCACCATGTACCCTGCTCAATACTATCCTTATAACCTCCTTGGGGAAATCTGGAATGCTGAGGATTTCAGTGAATCCTAGGGTTTCAATAATTTTTTGTTCAAGTTTAACATTACCAGAATCATCACATATAATAGTTTTGTACATGTTTTTAATTTCTTCATCTCCTAATTCTTCTATATGGCAATGGATATACATTCTAGGGTCTTATGCAAAAACTACTCCTTTGGGAATATGGGAGAATGCACCAACATTATTATCCTTCTTTGCTATCTTGGGAACTAATTGAAATACGGGCCTAGGGCACTTGATTACTTCCACTATAGTAAGTTTTGCTATGAATTTAGGTACAGAGGAGGATGCCATGATTATAAATACCTTTTTCTGCCTTTGGAAAGATTGATTGTTGAAATGCTTTGCTTCTTTGCTTGAAATGCCTTAGCTCTAGAAATTTCACACTCTTTGAATGTTTGAATGCTTGGTGAAGTAAAATGGAGCCAAAAACACTAATTTATAATGTTAATTTGCCAACTACCACATTTAATGCATGTCGGTTAAGTAGTCACTTAACTTTATTTTTTCGGTATAGAAGTAATTTCTACTTCTCACCATTACCTGAGGGAATAATTGCATATTTCACATTTGATTGCCAAACCCTCAAAGAAATTTTCTTCAATTAGATGAAGAGACTCCTACCGGTGGAGTGCTACTCTATTATACTAGTGGAGGAGTATTCCTATCAACATTTAGTTTTGATTTCCTGATCCATTGTTTTGAAAATTCATGCTTAACTTCTTCAACGTTTTCTTTTCCTTTCAAACTAGGACCTTTGTTGTTTACCAGTGAGGACTGACTTCTACAAAATTTAGCAATATGTCCAATTTTGTTACATGCATAACAAGTCACATTATTTTTTTGAATAGCCTTTCCATATCTTATGTTGGTTTGTGTTCAATATTGATTAGATAAGTCTCCAAATCTTCCACAAACATAACATCTCACATTCATTCTACAATTTTCAGAGTTATGACCAATTTTGTTGCATTTTGAACATTGACCGGTGGGTGCATTTGTATTCTAATTACTTCTAGATCTACATTGATTTTCTTTATGACTATTCTTGTTACAGTTAAAGCATTTTCCATTGAATTTATAAGCAATAGGTTGTTTTACTGGTTTTCTATGATCCCGTGTGTTTGCAGTACCAGAGCTTTCTCTAGCTTCAAAGCCAAGTCCACAGTGTCACCATTGGGTTTCTGATTCTTCAACAAGTCACCAAATTCTTTTGAGCTTTTCTTGAATTTTTCTTTATGCTGATTTGTAGTATCTATTTCTCTTTCTAAGATTTCTTTCTGCCTCATCAGTTCATTGGAGTCATTTTGTGTATGCATCAAATCTGTCTTCAACAAATCATTTTCATAGCTAAGTCTTGTGTTCTCACTTACTGCATCAGTTAGTCTTCTAGTCAAATGTTCTTCATTCTTCTTTCTATCTTCAATTTCCTTACAAAATCTCATAGTCATATCCTTAATCTCATTCCTTGTTGTCATGTTTTCTCGTTTCGACTTGTTTATCTGATCATTAAGAGTTTCCTTTTCATCATTCTCATTTTGCATCTTTTCATAGAGTTCTCTTCTCTTGTTTCTTGCAATGGTAAGATTTTATTGAAGTGCTTGAATAAGATCCTAAGCTACTTTTAGATCATCTTCAAGTTTGATATTTTTCAACTTTTCTGTGTCAAAGTCTAAGAGAGCTACTTCCAATTGGTTCATCAAATTTTCCATCTCTACCGGTGTCAATATCTTCCTCAAGTTGTTAGACTTCTAAAAATAGAGAACCAAGCTCTGATACCAATTGTAGGATTCCCATAGATACTGAGAGGGGGGGGCTGAATTAGTATCTGACCGGTATGATAATTTTCTTGATTTAAAACATGTAGAACAAATTAAAACTGTGTACTGGTAAACATAAAATAATGCAATAAACAGAGATAGAGACAACCACATGAAAAACACACCATAACACAATAGTTTGCCAAGGAAACCCAGTGTGGGAAAAACCTTGGTGGGATTTGTGACCCACAATATTCACTTACTGGCCAATAAGAGAATATTACTATTACAAGATGGGCCTGAACATGTAGGAAGGCCAAGTTCCTAGAGCTCACTGCTCAAAATGGAAGTCTCACTGACTTACAAAATGGATTATATATATCCAATGTCTTATACTGCTTCAAAATAGCATCTACTATGCTAGATCCAGTACCGGTTTA
Source organism: Cryptomeria japonica (assembly GCF_030272615.1). Classification (NCBI taxonomy): domain Eukaryota; kingdom Viridiplantae; phylum Streptophyta; class Pinopsida; order Cupressales; family Cupressaceae; genus Cryptomeria; species Cryptomeria japonica. Next base: position 120,950,324 of record NC_081415.1, on the reverse strand, counting down.
TAGATCTGCTTCTTACATAAACCCTAATCTATAATTTGCATAATAGGTCTACCTTATTTCACCTAATTACATTCTTCCATAATCACATCCTTCTACTTCAATGTTCTATAATGAACTCTCTTATATAAGTGTCATTTTACAACTTGCCAAGTTGTCTTATAATGATTTTAAAATAATAAACAAAACACATTATTAATAAAATTCCTATCGGCTTTTGTGTCGGTATGCTTCCTTTCACTGCCGGTGCTGGTGGTCTGAGTGTCAATGTAGAGTCTAATATTGCTAGTGCCAGCGAATTGCCTTGCTGGTGTCATAGGATCATAAGGTTGCCATCAATGACAAAACCTTCAATCACCTACAATGTTTCATTGGAGTGTGCATTTTCCAACAGATAGCTTCTATGTGTATCTAGTGGAAATGGCATGGTAGAAGGTAGGTATGTCCATGACTGAGATGTGACTACTCTATAGGTATCTCAATGATGCACATAGTAAATTCTATTTCCTGATGATTTATGATCGAGTGGTATATCAACATTTATGGGCTTTAGAGTCCATGTTTCTCAGTTATGTCTATAAGTGTTTGGTAGTTTAGAAAATTCTTCGTCAAGTGGGAGATTGTTGGAAATGTGCCTTGAATTAACTTGATTTGTGTTCAGGCTGATTGAAATGACCTATCCTGATGGAATAGCTGTCGGTGTGACTCTTGCCAATGGGCCGATGGAATCTTCTTCCTGTGATCGGCTAACACATGAGCAAGTCCGAGATGATCCAATTGTTCTCTCTATACCACAATGGGAAGATGATCAAAACTTATTCCCCGTGGCTTGGTGACAAAGCACGTGAAAAAAGAAGCAAGTTAAAGACCGTGCAGATCAAGGTTGATCCAACAATGGTCACTAGGCTGTGATGGGAAACTACTTGTTAGAATATCCATCATGACCCATCGACAAAGAAGAGCTTCATTATGGGCAGTTAGTGAGGTCGTCCTAAGGGAAGGGACACATGGCATAAGTGAGTGGCCTAGGTGAGATAAGGGTCATGCAAATCAAGAAGATCCAATGGTAGATCCGAGGAAGATCAATGACAGAGTAAAATTTTGGGACTATTGGGGGCTGTGGCTATATCGAGGTTGTGAGGTGCCCAAAATGATATCCCTCATGACATGGCATCCAAGTAGTGGGACCTGACAGGAGAGAAGCTAAGGTGAGTTAAAGACCAAGTAGATCCCAGATGATTAGATGATGATCGCAAAAGATCATTAGACTTTCCATCATGACCCAATGATAAAGAAGAGATCCATTCCAGGTGGTTAGTGAGGCCATACTAAGGTGGCAGGGCAGGGACCCCAAAGCCAATCAGGGGGTGCCATGTGGTAGAGCCGCATTAGTGGAGTTGCTAGTTCATTGGGAGATCAGAGCAATGCTTTTGTGGTCTTTTTGATGGCTGATGGAGTAGAGACTGACTACTAGTGTGCGCTTGAACTGGAGTCCAAAAGGTGAAACATTTGGACACTATAGATGGTCTTGTTAGTATTTATAAATATGAACTAACCTAACTTCCTAGTGCATGTGGGATATTGTGTTTCTCATGAATGCAGACCAACACAGATGGTTAGACTTCCTAGCGGTTGGAGGGACTAACTTTGTGTGAACTGCATTCGACAAATGTAATTAGAGTACCCAGGGGAAACCAAAATGCAATGTTGGTTAGGTGGATGGATTTTACTGAATGACAGACCATTGGACTCCATAATTCTTATGCTTAACTGATACGTAATTTATGGCTAATATATATGTTTCCAAAGATGTAACCGAAAGTAAGAGAGGTTACTGTGTGATGTATGGTGTGGAGTCCTGTTGGAAGCCTAAGTGTTCTGCATAGGTGATGACTGTGATCCGAACATAGATTCTAAGAGCAAATGCCTGTGAAGAGGATCTGTAACTTTATTGTAACCTTTTGTTAATTATGAATAAAGTGATCTCTCTTTGGTGGTGGTTTTTTTACCTGTAAGGGTTTTCCCACATAAATTTGGTGTTAACTCTCTATTGTTTTTTTACTGTGTGATAAGTTTTTCATTAGTTTGTGTATATCTTAATGTTCTACAAAAGAATTTAAAGACATACTTGCTTGATTCCCCTTAGAATTGACACTGGGAAGGAGTTTTCACATTGTGCTTTTCTTACACCCTCAACCTTAAACAATTAGGTCAGCCACTAGATAATAAACCAATTACATAATTACAATCCATGTTGGCCTAAGACCAAACAAATAATATCCAACACATAAGACATCCCAAAAATACATTGAGAGGTCCAATCAACACATTACATTAATGCCAATCCATAACCTAGATCAACTGGGACCCAGTATTGGTCCACATGCTATAACAATGATCTCCATCTGCCAAGTCTCAAATATGATCACCAACAACATCCTAAAACTTCACTAGAAGCTACACCAACAACACTTATGCAATTCATCAAAGATCTTCATCAAAAGGTTTCCCGTTGAAACCCTCGCTGGAACCAGAAACTAAGCTTCTAAGCAAATAGGATAGCATCTGATCATTAGACCAATACCAACTGACCAAATATAAGCATGAGTATCATGAACAAGCCAATTCCATCACCAAACCATACTGGAGCCTACTAGATCATGCTAGATCCAGATTTACTAGAAACCACTCAACCTACTGGGACCAAAAGGGTGTCGATAAAGAATCCAAATAAATAGTGTTGGCATCAATGACAAAACATCAATGCAACACATAATAAATGGCCAACAATCTCCCCTTTGGTATTGATGTTGACACTGTTAGTGTTAGGATTCCCAAAGATACTAAGAGGGGGGCGTGAATCAGTATCTAACCGGTTAATGGATTTTCTGAACTTATTAAATGAATTGCATTCCAAAATAGTGTACTAGTAAACAAGAATTAATACAGTAAGAATAGTAAACACAACATAGAAATCACATAATAATACAATATTTTTGGTAAAGAAACCTGGTGTGGGAAAAACCTTGGTGGGATTTGTGACCTACAATATTCACTCACTGGCCAATAAGTGAATATTACTACAAAAGATGGTGCCTGCACATGCATGAAGGCTCACTGCTCAAATACAAAAGTAAGTCTCACTAACTTACAAAACTGGATTATAGAAATCCAAAGTGTTGTAGTGCTACAAAAAGTATCTTCTATGCCAGATTCAGTACCAGTTTAAGCTCTTGCAATAATCATAAACTTTACATCAATATTTGTTCATATCCATCTACCATGTCCTTACTTACATCTTCTTACAAAAATGATCTTTCAAGATCTCATACTTATATGAGTCTTATTTACAATATGTCATGTTGGCTTACAAAAGATATTACAATTAAATGTATTAAGTAATAAACAAAATCATGTTGGCCAGGGTGCCGATAATCAATCTTTTCGCTTTCGGTGAACTGTATGCCGATGTAGAGTCTATCGGGGCCGGTGCCTGCCAATGTCATAGGATTCTAAGGTTGCCATCAATGAAAATACCTTCAATCACTTACAATTTCTCATTGGAGTGTGCATTTACCAACAATCTCGTCCTTTGGCATTGATGGCAACACTCATGAGAAAAAGCCAAAAAGTGTTGTCCAAAAATCTTACCTAATCTGTCTATTCCAAAATTTTGTGCTCCCCCTGAGCAAATGATCTCTTCTATCTCCTTTTTCTCATCCTCTACTACTCCCCCTTTGGCATCAATGATAAAGGTTGTCATTCAATGTCAATTGAGTGTAGTTGTGGTCTGGATCCCTATAACCGGTGGGTTACAATCTGATAAAGATCCGCTAATGCAAAATTTAAGTTGTTATAGAATCTCTCACTATCCTTTAGTGTTACTTCAGTCCTTTGGATTGTACCAGTGAGTATGTGCATTTTCTCTTCTAGTGTCTTAAGTCCCAGAACAAGAGCCTCAAAAATCTCTTTTCTCAAAGCAATGAGGATATCTAGTTTAGAACCTAGTCTGCACTTTAGTTCCTTTGCCTTAAACTTTATTCTTTCCTTATCTTTTTCTAGTTTTTCTATTTTCTCTTCAAATCTAGTAATTTCTTGTTCTACCGCCGATATGGTGTCTAATAATCTTATTAAATTATTAGCAATATTATCAATTTCCTTTTGCACTTTGCTAATCTCTGTATCTATATCCTCTGTCAAAAAGTTTGTCTTGCATGTATCTTTGTACAATTTCTTGAAGCCCAAAATTGTCTTTCCTAGTACCAGTAATAATGATTCAATATGTTTTGTACACTTCTTCATTATCTCCACAAAGAATTTTTCCTTCTCTTTATTTATTTTCTCACTGAAAGTTTCCTCATTAATTTGATTAATTGTTAGTAGGTTGCTGGTTACATACTTAGACAATGTGTCTAATGGCTTAAAGAATCTTTGTTTTCTATGTTACACTTAGGTGCAATCATCTTCAAAATTGGAATGGTATCATCGATTGCCTTATATGCAAGTGCATTGTAGTCAGTTATTTTCTTAATTGAATCAAGTAATACCTCTATTACATTGGTTGGCCAAAATTTTATTAGTGAAGAGCCAGATGATTGACCAACTACCTTAACAATTTGTAGTCCGTCGGTGTGAGGAACCACTTTGCTTATGGTGACCTCTAGTAGGTCACTTTGAGTCTGCATTTCTACAAGCAATGGTTTAGGTTTCTTAGCTGATGCTAGTGGCACAGTCTCTGTCTGAACTTTTACCTCATCCTTCTTCTCTTCTGATTTCTCTATGTGTGCCTCTATCTACTTCTCAGAGCTTTCCACTATCGATTTCTCTGATTGTGACTGGGTTTTCTACCCGTTTTTCTGTGTTTACCTTTGTATTGTCTACTATCGGTATCTCAATAGATGTATCGGTATCATTAGTTTTTGGTTGCTCAGTAGGTACATCAGTATGTACACTAGTGGTATCTGCCTTACCAGCATCCAAGGGATTATTTGACTATTCAGTTTGTTGCTCAACCCCAATTTCAATGTTTCCAACTATGATGTTTTCTGTCGGTGGCTCAGTTGCCACATTACTCTTCTCACTTGTTTCCTTATCCACCACAATGTTGACTTCTTGTGTGTTGATTTTCATTGTATACAACACCTCTGAATCAAGATTTGTGTCCTTATGTGTTGTCTCCATACTCTCTGTTGCTAGTGGTGTATCATCATTTACAACATTTATAACCGGTGGACTATCAGAAGGAGGTGGGGGTAAGTTGTCTATTACCTTTATTCTTGGAGGACCACCTACCTTACCTTTACCCTTATCCTTATCCTTTTGCTAGACTTTTAAGGTCTTTGGTCTCTTAAGCTCTTCTTGTTTTTCTTTTTCAACAAAGAATATATCCCACTTGTCTGCGGTTTCTTCTAATATCTCGTTAATTCTACCAGCCATTAGTGCTACATGCTAGTGACCGGTTGAGAATACTCTCTGGTTTACCTCACTTATCAATTTGTCTATTTCTTCTATTGAATTCACTAGGTGAACTGCTATTAGTTTCTCTACCTTCATCTTTTTATCCAATTCAACAATTGCTACTCTTCTAGATTCTAACCTTCTATACAACTCATTGGGTAAATCATCTACAACCTCAATCAAAAATTTCTTGTAATTATCCAAGTGTAATTACCATCCTCAGTTATCTCAATCAAAAGATTATCAAGTGGAGGGATAGTTTATTTTTCTTTCTTCTTTCTTGGTGTCATCTTCTTTGCCAGAGGCCTCACTGCCTGTTGTTTCTATCTTGTTCTCTTGGGTGTAGGAGAGGATATCGGTGACGGTTTTCTTTTTCTTTCTACCCTTTTGAACTTTGCCAGTATTTCACTGTCAGAGGAGGTAGCAACCAGTGAAAGATGTGCTTTCGGTTGTAATCCTTCTAGATCACTCTCCTTAATACCAGTTTTATTCAATATGTCTTCCTTGATTGCTTTTGCCTACCTTGTTCCTTTTCTAATCGTCTGTTTAGTTTTCTTTATCTTTTTCTATGATTGGATTTTGCTTTCAATTGTTTATCCATTTCCAATACTTTTTATGTTGGTTCTTTAGGGGCTTCTAAGGGAGCTTTTGCATAGGTTTCAATTATGCTCTCATCTGCCTCATATCCCATCTTTGTGACCCAAATAGTCCTTGGGACTACTACCTCCATCCAAATTTCATCTTTCTTTATTACAAAGCATTTTTCCTTTTGATATTAGTCAACTATAGCTTGAGATAGCCTTATCCTAGTTTTCATCCTAGCCTTTAATGCCTAAAAAATATTCATTTATGTTCTTTTCTCTATCATCTCCCATGTTGTTTAGTATGTCTAGAAGTTGTTTTCCTACCAATATGTCAAATCCAAAATCCTTTCTACCTGTATCGGGAACTTCCTTGGTGATATATAGCAATAAACATACAAGTAAGTCACCAAATCTGAATGTACACTTCTTGTCCCCTTTGATTTTCTTCAGATTGTCTATTATTTCATCTTTCAACCATTCACATATGTCAATCTTTGCATTGTTGTTTACCATGTCATAGGCACTTTTGATACATAAGCCAGAAACAGAGTTTAATCTGTTGGCATGTGTAACCTTGTATCCAAGAATCATGCTAATGAATTTTACATTTATATCCTTTACATCATTGACTCTCAAGGATCTCTTGACGTAAGTTGCACTGGTTAGGGTTATTATAGTGTGATTTGGAACCTTTTTAGTCTTAGCAGGCCTGCTACTGGTGGAAGGTAAGCCTGTCACTACCCTAACTACTTCTTTTGTTATCTTATGAATAGAGTCCAACCAAAAGAGCTCCCCATGTACTCTTCTTAGCACAATCCTTATAACATATTTTGTAAAATCAAGGATACTAATAATTTTCACAAAACCTAGGGTTTCAACTATCTTATGTTTTGGTTTCACATTTCCATTTACATCACATATAATAGTCCTATACATATTTTAATCTCATTATCTCCTAGTTCTTCAATATGACAATGTATGTAAATTCTAGGATCCTCAGCATATACAACTCCTTTGGGTATTTTTGAAAATGCTCCTAAGGTATCATCTTTCTTTGCTATTTTGGGTATAATTTTGAGTACGGGTCTAGGGCATTTAATAACTTCAACTATAGTAGGGTTTGCAATGAATTCAGGTGCAGAGGAGGAAGCCATTGTATAAATACCTTAATCTGCCTTTAGGTATGAGTGCTTGAATGATTTTCTTCACTTCTCACTGTGGATGCCTTCGCTCAAGATTTTCGCGCTCTAAGGATGTTTGAATGCTTGGTGAATGAAAAAGAGCAAAAAACATTTTCTTTATAATGTTATTTCCTTCAACTACCACATTTAATGCCTATCGATTAAGTGAAACTTAACACATTGGTTGGTAAAGAAGTAATCCAACTTCTTACCATCAACTGAGGGTAAATTAGCATGTTTTTTCAATTTGTTACCATACCCCCTAAAGGTTTCTTTTCAGTTAGATGAAGAATCTCCTGCTGGTGGAGTGATACTCTATTCTATTGGTGAAGAAATAGCTTCACTAACATTCTGATCTGACTTTCCAATCCACTGTTTTGAAAATTATTGCTTTACCTCTTCAACTTTCTCTTTACCTTTCAAGCTGGGTCCAATGTTATTTTCCGATGATGCCTTACTTCTACAAAATTTTGCAATATGTCCAATCCTGTTACAAGCATAACAAGTCACATTGTTTTTTTCTGAATAGCTTTTCCATATCCTATGCCTGTATGTGTTCTGCATTGATTAGATAATTGTCCAAATCTTCCACAAACATAACATCTTACATTCATTTTGTAATTTTCTGAGTTGTGACCAATTTTGTTGCATTTAGAACATTGACCAGTGGGTGCATTGGTTTTCTGATAGTTTCTAGATCTACATTGAGTTTCTCTATGACCATACTTGTTATAGTTAAAGCATTTCCCATTGAATTTGTAAGCATTAGGTTGTCTTATCGGTTTATTGTGATCATGATTGTTTGCAGTACTGGAGCTTTCACTAACTTCAAAGACAAGGCCATTTGTATCTCCATTAGGTTTCTGATTCTTCAGCATGTTATCAAGTTCCTCTAAAATTTTCTTGAATTTCTCTTTTTGTTGATTTGCAGCAACCAACTCATTTTCCAGGATTCCTTCTTGTCTTATGAGTTCAATTCTATCATTTTGTGTATGCATTAAATCTGTCTTCAACATATCATTTTCATGACTGAGTCTTGTGTTTTCATTTCCAGCATCATTTAGTCTTCTAACCAAGTCATCTTCATTCTTCTTTCTATCTTCAATGTCTTTACAAAACCTCATAGTCATATCTTCCATCTCATTCCTCATATTGTTGTTTTCTTGTCTTAATTTGTTCACAAAGTCATTAAGAGTTTCTTTTTCACCATCATCACTCTACATCTTCTCAGAAAGTTCTCTTCTTTTGTTCCTAGCAATAGTGAGATTTTCTTGAATTCCTTGAATGATTTCCTATGCAGTCTTCAGATCATCTTCAAGTTTCATATTTTTCAATTTTTCTGCATCATACTCTGAAAGAGTTGTTTCCAATTGCTTTCTCAAGTTTTCCATCTCTACTAGTGTCATAATCTTCGTCAAGTTGTTAGGCTTTTGAAAATAGAGGACCAGGTTCTAATAACAATTGTTAGGATTCCCAAAGATACTAAGAGGGGGGGGTGAATTAGTATCTAACCAATTAATAGATTTGCTAAACTTATTAAATGAATTGCATTCCAAAATAGTGTACCGGTAAACAAGAATTAATGCAGTAAGTAAGAATAGTAAACACAACATACAAAGCACACCATAACACAATATTTTTGGCGAGGAAACCTAGTGTGGGAAAAACCTCAATGGGATTTGTGACCCGCAATATTTGTTCACTGGCCAATAAGTAAATATTACTACAAAAGATGGTGCCTGCACATATAGGAAGGCTCACTACTCAAATACAAAAGGAAGTCTCACTGACTTACAAAAGTGGATTATAGAAATCCAAAGAGTGGTACTGCTACAAAAAGCATCTGCTATGCCAGATTTAGTACTGGTTTAAGGTCTTGCAATAATCATAAACCTTACATCAATATTCACTCATATCCATCTACCATGCCCTTACTTACATCTTCTTACAAAAATGATCTTTCAAGATCTCATACTTATATGAGTCTTATTTACAATATGCCATGTCGGCTTACAAAAGATATTACAATTAAATGCATTAAGTAATAAACAAAATCTTGTCAGCTAGGGTGTCGGTAATCATTCTTTTCGCTGTCGGTGAACTGTATGTTGGTGCTAGTGCCTATTGGTGTCATAGGATTGTAAGGTTGTCATCAATGACAATACCTTAAATCACCTACAATTTCTCATTGGAGTGTACATTTGCCAACAGTTATGGCCCAAAGGCAACTGAGAGGGGGGGTGAATCAGTTGTCTAATAATTTCAACCAAATATAACTTAATCAAACTTGATGCATAATACCGATAAACCAAACTTAATTTCGGTTGATAGTTTAATAGTTAATAACAATACCAATGAAACTTAATGCATGAAATAGAAAGAGAAATAACATCCACAATACATAACATAGATATTTGTACGTGGAAACCCTGTAAGGGGAAAAACCACAGTGGGAAACCTTACCCACAATCAGATGATACTACTGTAGATAGTATCTATGTACGAATGGGGTTTGCACATGCAGAAAGGATAGCTACCTAGAGCTCACTACTCAATCAAAAAATGAGAGTCACACTAACTACAATAGGATGGTTAAATCCTTGATGATGTACTGCTTATCTCCTTCATACCTTTCTTGAATCTTCAAATAATGTTTGCGTGAGCATCTCTACTTATATTTGCATATATTGATGTAGCATCCTAAAATTGTGACACTTGCAATTTCGACTGCATTTCGGTCTTCACAATGGCGACGCAACACGCAACCTGAATGGAGACCCTGAAACTTGCTCACGACACTGAAAACTGCATTTTTCAAGCACCCTGGCCTGAACCTCCTTGCACCCTGCTGTCTCGGGAGGTGGGACTAGAGCGCCCAGCGCCCTGGTCCTTCATGACCAGGGCGCCCAGCGCCCTAGTCCTTCAGGACCAGGGCGCCCAGCGCCCTGGTCCTTCAGGACCAGGGCGCCTAGCGTCCTAGTCCCCCAGGACCATGGCGCCCAGCACCCTGGTCCCCCAGGACCATGGCGCCCAGCACCCTGGTCCCTGGGCCTATTTTGGGCCCGGTCTCCTAAGGGGTCTCGGGTCTTTTTGTTTGCAATTTGGAAATTAACTTTCCTGGTCGGCCTAAGGTCAGGAAAATTAGTCTATCAGCCTTAATTGACAAGTATATAAACTACATTTTCCTCTCTCATTTGGATAGAGACACACATGAGGAAAAAGGCGTGGAAACTATACTCAAGCATTCAAGCATTCAAGCATTCTTTCAAGCAATTGATCATTCTAAGTCTCCATTCAAGGCTAAGTGTTGCATTCAAGACAAGGATTCAACCATTGAAGAGGAGATCACATACTACATACTACAACAACATACAACATCTATACCTTCGCACATAAGGATACAAACATCCTTAAAACAAGGTATTAGTACTTGTTTTACAGTTATTTACATTTACAACACTTGCTCATTTCTTGGTTAATTCCAAAACTGGGGTTTGACCTAAAGGCAAACCCCTAATCCCTAACCCCCCAATCGTCTTCACTTTTTTGTGTGTAGGTTGCAGGTACGCGGCTGAAATTGAAGATCTGGAATCCTTGTGCAGAGACGAATAGATCCCCCTTCGTTTCACGGATTTTTCGGAGGACCGTGGCGCTCGGGCGCCATCGTCCCGACAACTTTTGCTCAAATTTGCAGGACAGCGCCATATCAACATTTTACTGCTAATTCCAGGTCCGCAGCTTCATCCTATATCCCTATCTCAGTTTATAAGCGAATCTTTGTCACTTTCTATGCATTCCTAGCTTAATTCTTCTATGCACATTCTTTACAAAAGAGGGTAGCCTTGCTGTCTTAACCCTTGAAATGCATTTAGCATCCAATCTTGCATTGCATGGGATTGGATCTTGTGGGTTTCAACCCCTCTTTTGAATGTAAAGTCTCTCCCCTAACTGAAAACCATCAACCCTAGTGAATCTCCCTTCTCTCTCCTTGGAGTTGGAAGAGGGGAGAGCAACTAGGGTTCGATCGCGATTTTCCGCTTTACATTTTGGTGAACCCGACGTGAACATCCTTTCTAATTTTTCATGCTTAGATCTGAAAAAATTGATTACATTTCCATGTTTGATCTTTTGCAAAATTTTAGAGGTGATTGCATAAAAACCCTAAAATTTCTTTTTAGTAATTGAACTTGTGAAGTATTTAATTGTTAATGCTTGTTTCAGATCTGCCCTTCTATTACAAATTATCAATTCATATTTGTGCTTTAATTTTGAAAATTAAGTGGTTAAGTGTCAAAACCCTAATTTTTGAAACCCTCTTGATTCAACCTTTGTCCGACAATTTCACTGATCAAAACATCTCCAAATTAGCTGTAACTTTGGATTCCGGCATAAAATCACAATATCTTTCATCCCTGAAAATTTGGAAAAAAGTTGCGAGGACCGTGTGCACTCCGAGCGCCATCGTCCCTGACATTTTTTCCAAAATTTCGGGAGCGAGATCTTACTGTATTTTCCTACTAAAATCCAGAATTTTGGCTGCCTTTATCAAATCTAACACTTTCAAAATTACAGTCAAAGTTGGTCTTGTGATTGCTTGGATTAAGGCTTCTAATCATTCAAAAATCATCGAAATTGAAATTTTGTGTCAAAATTGTGTTCTTACTGTCCTAAATCTGAAAAGTGTGTTTGCATTCATTCGAAATTTCAGTGCTTTATTCAAATTCTTGCAATTTGTGACTTTTGAAATTAAGTGCTTAATTACAACAACTTTAATTTCCGCTTTCAAAATTGAATTTTGCGTGAAATTGAGTCAATTTTTAAATTTCAAAATTTGCATTACTTTTGACATTCCCTTTAAAATCATAAAATTCAAAATTTCAGTTTCCCTCTCTTTTTCAAAATTCAAATTTTTGCATTTTTCGACAATCTTGATAGGGTTCAATTTTGAATTTGCAACTTTAATTTGGCCTATCTACAGATCGTAAAATCACTCAATTTTTTCAGATTAGCTTTAAAATCATCATACCTTTCATCCCTGCAAATTTTGAGAAAAGTTGCAAGGACCGTGTTGCACTCCGAGAGCCACGGTCCCGGACATTTTTTTCGAAATTTTGGGAGACTGTCGTGATTGCATTTAATAGCTTAAATCCAGAAGATTGGCTGATTTTACTGAAAATTGCTACCTCTAAATTCAAAACTTTCTCTCTCTTTCTAGTGCATGAGTTTTACAACAATAAGCCCTACTTACACTATTCCCGTTAGATGAAGCCGTAGAATTAAGTCTTTCTGAGGTTTAACTACTGAGGAGATGGAACCTAATTTGAATAGCCTTTTTAACGAGGACATGGGTAATTCCTCTAATCCTCCTAATGATGAAGAAGCTCTCCATGAGGTTTCTGAAGAACAACTTTCGAAATTGGATAACCAATTTGATGATTTTTGACAATGGATGTCTCAAGAATACCCTGATAGTCAAGCTCTTCCTTTAATTGAGGGTCTAAAATGTATGCTTCAAAGTGATAAGAATGGAATTGATATTTTGCATGGTATTGCACACATTGTGGATTCGAATGTGATGCCTATGAAGAGTTGTGCTGAAAATTTGGGTTATACACAACCTCCTACTCAAGTCAATCATTCTATTCCTTTGATGACTTCTATTGCTAGTATACCTACTTTTACATCAAACATAATGACTACTTCAATGCAAGACATTCCTCCTATGATCACTAGTCATGGGGGCAATCCCTCTTCTTCAATTAACCCTCTTTCTTCATTCAATCCAACTTCTTCATTCATTCCTTCAATGAGTGTTCCTATTATATCTCCGCAAATGAACATGACGCAAGGGGACAATTCATTTAACCATTCTATTCCTCCTTGTAGTGTTCCTCCTGTCCAATCATCCCCTATGACTAACTATCATAGTGTCCCACCACCTTACTCTTTACCTTCTTTCAATAACATAACACCTCCATCTCAATCTAACACATCTAATATGAATTCTGTGACTGAAGTGACCATTAACAATCTTGCACAAACTGTCTCTTCTTTACAGCAACAAATTGCCTCTATGAATCAATCTAAGTTTAGTGTGCCCACATTTGATGTTGCGAGCCCACTTTCTCTTGACATTGTTCGAGCTATCCCTCCTAAACATGTTGAAGTCCCGCATTTGGAGCTTTATAATGGTAAAGGTGATCCTCTAACACATGTTAAGACTTTTCAAACAATATGTACCGATTTTACTTAAGACCAAAGGTTGCTTGCAAAACTGTTCACTAGAACATTAAGAGACAAAGCCCTACAATGGTATTGCTCGTTGCCTTCTTATTCTATTACTTCTTTCGAACAACTTGCAAATGCTTTCATTCAACAATTTCAAAACAATATAAGTCCTAAAGTTACTTTGATTGATTTAATGCATTGTAAACAAGGTGTTAAAGAAAAAGTGTCTGATTTCATTGGTAGATATAAGCATTTGTATGCTCAAATTTCCTTTCCAGTGCCTGACAATGATATTCAAAGAATCTTTATTTCTAATTTACAAAAAGATATTCGAGACAAACTTCTATTTTCTGAGTTTACTTCTTTCCAATAGTTGTGTGCAACTCTTCACAATTATCAACTGATTGTGAGTCAAATGGAACAATCACATCCTATGGCTCCGAGTGATAAGGGTGATAGCAGTCAACAACCATTTGGGAAGTTTAAACCGAACAGAGATTCCATCAAATTCAATGAAAACATCATCAACAACAATGTGAATGCAGCATTAGGTGTGCCTCCTATTTCTAAATTTTTCAAGAAAGAAAGAAAGTATACTCCTTTGAATGAATCATTGCATAGTATTATGAATAAGTTATTGGAACAAAATGTGCTTACTCTTCCTCCTATAAGAAAAATTGATCCTGCAAAGATTACTTCACCTTATTTTGATAACAAAGCCTTTTGTCAATTTCATCGTCAGCCTGGGCATGATACTGAAAAATGTTTTTCTTTGAAGGGTAAAATTCAAGATTTGATTGATAATAACACTATTTCCGTTTCTGGAGTGAATGATAAAGGCAATACATCTGTAGCTCCTCCTAATCAAAATCTTCAGATTTTCACTGATCCATTACCTTCTCATACCTCTAATGCAATTGAGGCTAATGATTCCTCTCTCTCATCTAATGGTCTTGTGTCTATGACTCCGAATGTGATTAACTTTGTAGAGCAGCAAGAAAACCCTAAAGAACCTTCCATCACATTTGATTCCAGTGAAACCATTAGGGCACCTGATGGTCCTTTATACATAGTTGCAAAAGTCAAGAATACACCTTGTCGTGGAGTGCTTATTGATCCTTCGTGCATGATTAATGTTATTACTGAAGAATTTCTTTTTACTTTGCAATTGAATCAAGTGATCTATGACAAAACAGATGTGATTGTGAAACTATTTGATGCATTTTCTTTTCCTGCAATTGGTTCTATTACATTACCTATTGAGGTCCATAACAAATCCCTTGATGTGAACTTTGCTATTATTCCTTCATCCGAACAATTTCGTGTGAAGCTTGGCTATCCTTGGCTATCTTCCATGAAAGCTATTGCTTCTCCTATTCATAAGTGTTTGAAATTTCCCCATAATGGTGAAGTTGTTACTGTCAATCATAGTCTCTTTAAACCAGCTGAAAGAACTTCTAGCGTTCCTATTGATTACTTTTGGCCTAAACAATTCCAATCTCTTCCTCCGCGAAGTGATCATCTTTTCAAATCTTATCAAAAGTGGAAAACAGATATGATCCTATCTCTAAGTGAACCTAGAACACCTAAACTTGATATTCCTATCATTCTTGAGAAGGAAGTTCTTCCTTTGAAAGATAAAACTAATGTCTTTCCTCAAGAAGATTCCCAACCCATCCCTATGGATGTGACTATGCCTATATCTAATAAACCTCCTAAGAGTAGACCTATACCTCCTCGTCATGATGGACTTGGTCTCCTTCCTAAACCAAATATTTCTCCCTTATATGGAGCAGTTCCTCCTCCTTCCTCTTATGGAGAGAAGAGACCTTCCTCTTCTCCTATTGTTCAGCCTAAGAGACCACAACCTAAACACCCAAGTGATAAGGATGAGAACATTCCTCCTCCTCAATCTTCTCAACTTCCTACTAAAACTAGACGAAATCGTTCGGCACGTGAACGCCGACGAAAGCGTCATCTTAGAGCTCAAGCAGCTGCTTCTCAAACTTTGCAATCTCCAAAAACACCTTCAACAAGCATTATTCCATTTTCTCCTCAGCCGACGATTGAGCTGAAATCTCCTAAACATAAGATGCATGATGGTCTTGATCCTGTGCGAGTTAAAGATCCTATTTTTATAAATCTTGATGATGCTATAGATGAAAATGTTATTCATGATGAAAATGTTACTTCTCTTGCTTCTGATAGTGAATATGAACTTGTTGATATTGATAACCATTTATCTAATGAATTTTCTAAAGCACTTATCCTAGCTCCTAGACAAGAACACCGCGGCTTGGGATATGAACATAGCCCTTGTTTGGATCTTGTGATAGCTCCATCTGCTGTGTTGGATGTTCCTCCTCTAGTGTGTGTCCTACCTTCTCGAAACATTGATTAGCAAGATCGGGGGGTAGATGACGTGCTAGACTAGTTTCATTAGCATAGCAGATTCTCTCCTCCTCTCTTTTGTTACTTCTTCTATATGTTACTCTCATTCTTCTATTTGTTGTCCTTAGTGTTGTATACTTGAGGATGATGCAAAGCATTGAGATCTCTTTTGGTCTCTCTCATGTTGACTCAAAATACACATGTGTTCCCTTCTTCTAGGTGACCTTCCTTGATTGGGGAATGAAGAACAATTATGCATACATACATATGATATACATGAATTATCATATAGCATACTGACCCCAAGGAAAGCGAAGTCACCTTGTACTTTGTGTTTTGTGGCTATTATCCTTGGGCTTATCTCACAATTGGGGGCTAAATCCTTGCGATAACGTGCTCCTTTTCCTTTCTCATTTCTTATATGTATCACTAGCTTAAAGAAATCACCCCCGGTGAGGCGTGTGCGATTGCTTTAACGTAGGGGGGGCATACATCCCGTTCATATCTTTTCAAGATACTTGAAAATTTCTTAGTAAATTTAGCCTTGCCTTGAAAATTTTTGATATCTTTCTTGCATGACTCATAGTGAGGGAACCTTACTACTAACAGTTATGGTTCTCCCTCGTGATCTTCCCTTTTACTTTGTCAATCGAAGTCGCAAGATCCTTAGTCCACTGGGGGCTTGGTGTGTCTTGCCTCCTTGATGTGGTGAATATTGTTTCCTTGTACTTTACTAGAAGTATGAGCATACATACTCCCGCTAAAGTGGGGGCTAAATGTAGCGTCCTAAAATTGCGACACTTGCAATTTCAACTGCATTTCGGTCTTCACGATGGCGACACAACACGCAACCTGAATGGAGACCCTGAAACTTGCTCACGACACTGAAAACTGCATTTTTCAAGCACCCTGGCCTGAACCTCCTTGCACCCTGCTCTCCCGGGAGATGGGAGCGCCCAGCACCCTAGTCCTTCAGGACCAGGGCGCCCAGCACCCTGGTCCCTGGGCCTATTTTGGGCCCGGTCTCCTAAGGGGTCTCAGGTCTTTTTGTTTGCAATTTGGAAATTAACTTTCCTGGTTGGCCTAAGGTCAGGAAAATCAGTCTATCAGCCCTAATTGACAAGTATATAAACTACATTTTCCTCTCTCATTTGGATAGAGACACACATGAGGAAAAAGGCGTGGAAACTATACTCAAGCATTCAAGCATTCAAGCATTCTTTCAAGCAATTGATCATTCTAAGTCTCCATTCAAGGCTAAGTGTTGCATTCAAGACAAGGATTCAACCATTGAAGAGGAGATCACATACTACATACTACAACAACATACAACATCTATACCTTCGCACATAAGGATACAAACATCCTTAGAACAAGGTATTAGTACTTGTTTTACAGTTATTTACATTTACAGCACTTGTTCATTTCTTGGTTAATTCCAAAACTGGGGTTTGACCTAAAGGCAAACCCCTAATCCCTAACCCCCCAATCGTCTTCACTTTTCTGTGTGTAGGTTGCAGGTACGTGGCTGAAATTGAAGATCTGGAATCCCTATGCAGAGACGAACAGATCCCCCTTCGTTTCACGGATTTTTCAGAGGACCGTGGCGCTCGGGCGCCATCGTCCTGACAACTTTTGCTCAAATTTGCAGGACAGCGCCGTATCGACATTTTACTGCTAATTCCAGGTCCGCAGCTTCATCCTATATCCCTATCTCAGTTTATAAGGGAATCTTTGTCACTTTCTATGCATCCTAGCTTAATTCTTCTATGCACATTCTTTACAAAAGAGGGTAGCCTTGCTGTCTTAACCCTTGAAATGCATTTAGCATCCAATCTTGCATTGCGTGGGATTGGATCTTGTGGGTTTCAACCCCTCTTTTGAATGTAAAGTCTCTCCCCTAAGTGAAAACCATCAACCCTAGTGAATCTCCCTTCTCTCTCCTTGGAGTTGGAAGAGGGGAGAGCAACTAGGGTTCGATCGTGATTTTCCGCTTTACAACTGAATATCACAACCTTATAATCTCTTTTCCATACCATATTAATCTCACAATTGAGATCCTACATATATACCAAAACCTAAGACCAAATGTGTAGGCTGTCTCACTAAGAATATTAAAATTAAATCAATTACAAATGAATCAATATGTGATGCATCATGTCAGGTCAATGCATTTACAATAATAACCAATCAATAAATCATCTCTATAACGTGTTGTGCTTATCAAGAATAGATAACACATGCTGGTCCATAACCTAGACCAATTTGCTAGTAACAACAAATATGCCAACTCGATTAGACCAATAACCAGATCACCAAAATCAAGTGTCCAAACCATGTCTTTGACATAACCAAGTAATCTTCAGATGATAAAAAGTCATCCTCTATGTTGATGAACAATATAACCTGCTGGTGCACCAAATATTGATGACTATGCATAAGTCATTGAACATGCTGGTGAACATAACAAAAGATCTCAAGAAAGATAAGTGTTGATAAGTGTTGACTAGTGTTGACATCAATGAAAAAACAAATGCAACACATCCATAATACCAACAGACACTAGATGTGAAAAAAATCTAAGTACTAAGAAATGCCAACCAAGTCTCCCCCAATGAAAGATAGCCAACAATCTCCTGCATACAGCTCTGAATGTCAATACCTCTCCCCCTTTGACTTTTTCTTTTTCTTTCTTTGTCTTTTTCATATCAATATCTCTCCCCCTTTGACATCAATGCCATAAGTCTAACAAAAATATCAAAGCAAGAACATAAACCGTTGAATCCCAAAGTTAACTACTCCCTCTGAGCAATACCATCCCACATCAATGTTAGAATGAATGGTATCTCTGATAATGCACGTCGGACTGATGCCAAACTGCATCAATCAAGTCTCTATCGAAGGGACAGAAACTCCCAATCTATCTCTCAGGTACTCAAATGATTCCTTGGGCAAAGGTTTAGTGAAAATATCTACAATCTTCTCTTTAGTGTTCACATAAATGATTCTAACTTCATTTGCTTCCACCTTTTCTTTAAAAAATTTATACTTGATAGATATGTGCTTTATTTTAGGATGAAATACTAGGTTCTTTGATATATCAATAACATCAGATTTATCATAGTGAATAACTACCAGTGCATCACAATCCACCTGTATATCCTTCAACATTTTCTTCATCCATAAAACTTGTGTACAGTTAGTAGCAACAACAACATACTCAGCTTCAAAAATAGATAAAGAAGTACATGATTGTTTCTTGTTGATCCATGAAACCAACTTCTTTCTAAGAAAGAAAGCTCCACCAGAAGTGCTTTTCTGGTCATCAACATCTCCAACCCATCAGCATCTATATATGTACATAAAGTAAAGTTATCATCCGTAGGGTACCACAAACCATATTCAGATGTACCTTGCAAGTATCTAAAATTTCTTTTCACCACTATTTCATGATTTTGTCTAGGATCACTCTAAAATATTGAAATAATACAAACAACATTCATAATGTCAGGCCTAGTTTGAGTCAAATAAAGAAGACCTCCAATCATAAACTTGTATCTTGTAGGATATACCGGTGCAAAAATATTTGTTCTTATCAATTTCTCACTTATAACCATAGGAGTACTTACTGGTTTAGAATCTTCCATACTAAATTTCTTCAATAATTCCTTAGCATATTTAGTTTGACAGATAAAAATAACTTTTTCAATCTAAGTAATCTGTAAACCTAAGAAAATTTTCATTTCACCAATCATAGACATCTCAAATTCTTTC
Source organism: Cryptomeria japonica (assembly GCF_030272615.1). Taxonomy (NCBI): domain Eukaryota; kingdom Viridiplantae; phylum Streptophyta; class Pinopsida; order Cupressales; family Cupressaceae; genus Cryptomeria; species Cryptomeria japonica. Next base: position 120,930,712 of record NC_081415.1, on the reverse strand, counting down.
TCCATATTCCTAGAAATTTCTATGCATAACTTATCTTCACCTCCAAAAATAATGTCATCAACAAATAGTTCAATAATCAGTATATCATCATTAGTGATCTTATAATATAAATTTCTATCAGCACTTCCCTTAGTAAAACCAAGCTTCAAAAGATATTTATCCATCCATACATATCAAGCTCTAGGTGCTTGTTTCAATCCATATAAAGCTTTTCTTAACTTGCAAACCATATTTGTGTCATCTGATAGTAAAAAACCATCAAGTTGCTCAATATAAACTTCCTCATCAAGATCCTCATTCAAAAATGCACATTTAACATCCATCTGATAAACCTTATAGTTTTTATAAGCAACATAGGCAAGAAATATTCTTACAGCTTCAATCCTAGCTACATGTGCAAAAATCTCTCCATAATCATTTCCTTCCTTCTGAGAATATCCTTTACAAACCAATGTAGCCTTATTCCTTATAACTTGACCATCCTTATTCAACTTATTTCTAAAAACCCATTTAGTTTTGTAGTCACATAAATCTGTCCAATTTAATTAAATGAATATTTACTATTTATTTGATTAAAAATCCACTAGCCACCAGTTAATTGAATTAATATTTAATTAATTCATCTTCAAATATTCTCCTATTAATTAAATAAATTATTCAATTTATTTTAATTAATTCATTAAACCAAACTCACAATCAATTAAATGAATAAATTCTATTTATTCAATTTAATCCCCTTTCCTCTTTTAAATAAATTAAATAAAACATTTATTTAAATCATTAAATCCACCCCCACTTGCATTTTCCTAAAAATGTAACTTGCACCTATTTATTGAAATAAATAAATTTTATTTTAATAAAAATCCTATTTTCTCTCACTGACCAAACCCACTTGCAATCCTAACCCCCTTCCCCTAAATATTGTCACATTCCTAAGCAACTTGAAGTCACTTCTCAAAGACTCCAAAGTCTTTGAAAATCATTTATTGCTTTGTGTGTTCAACAATTTAACCTCCAAAGTCTTCCAAACCACTAATGGCTCTTACATGACCATTTATGGTTAACCCCTAAATCAACCCTCATGTGACCCATGTGTCTTCTCAAGCATTTATTTCTTTGACCATGGTTATCCCTTTAACCTTTGCACAATAATTTATCCATTGGGTAAAAGCATTATCCTTTGGATAATAAATTTATTCACTCAACCCAACATTGACCTTAACTCCCAAGTTAACCCTCAGGTCATGTCAAGCATTTAATGCTTCTTCACTCTCCTCTCAACCCATCTCATGTTGACACTTGTCATCCTAGGATTGGGTTGAAATCCCTCACATGGATTCAATATCATTCAATCCTAACCCTTGTTGAGATTACTCAATCTCAACCATCCATTGCTCCATTTTTCCTATAAATAGAGCCCATTTCTTCATAATCTTGATCCTGAAAACTTGTATGCATTTACTGTTAGGAATCCCACAGATACTGAGAGGGGGGGGGTGTGAATCAGTATCTAACCGGTGATTAGAATTTCTTGACTTAAAACATCCAGAACATATTATAATAGTGTACCGATATGCAAGAAATAATGCAATAAATAGAATTAAAAACATCCACATGAAAAGCACACCACAACACAAGGTTTTAACAAGGAAACTCGTTGTGGGATTTGTGACGCACAATATTCACTTACTGGCCAATAAGAGAATATTAGTTACAATAGGGGCCTACACACGCGGGAAGGCCAACTGCCTAGAGCTCACTGCTCAATGGGAAGTCTCACTGACTTAAAATGAGGATTATACAAATCCAATTTCTTGTACTACTTTACAATAGCATCTATAATGCCTAGTCCAGTACCAGTTGCTACTCTGCTTCTTACATAAACCCTTTACCCTATATTTCGCATAATAGGTCTGCCTAATATTTTTCCTTATTTCTTTCATATCCCTTTTTTAAATGTCTACAATGATCTCTTTCATATATAAGAGTTATTTTACAATTTGCCAAGTTGGCTTACAAAGTTTTTATAATAATAAAATAATATAACAAAATCCTGTCGGCCTCTGTGCCAGTATACTTCCTTTCTTTGTGTCGGTGCTAGTGTCCTGAGTGCCGGTGTAGAGTGTGATCTACTGATGCCGGTGTATTGCCTTTGTTGGTGCCATAGGATTGCAAGGTTGCCATCAATGACAAAACCTTCAATCACATACAATGTCTCATTGGAGTGTGCATATGCAAACAATCTCCCCCTTTAGCATTGATGGCAACACTCATGAGAAATTTCAAAAGTGTATCAAAAATGTGAAGTCCAAAAAAAGTTACCAAAAATGTGTGTGCTCCCCTTGAGCATATGATTCTTGTGATGTTGAATTTTCTCATCCCACTACTGCCCCTTTGGCATCAATGACAAAGGTTGTCAAGAGGTCAGTAGAGTTTGTAGTTTCAACCTTGTAACTGGAGAGTTACAATTTGAAATAGATTCGCCAAAATCAAGTTTATACTCTCCATAAAATTTTTACTATCTCTTATTGCTATCTCTATTCTCTTAACTGTACCGGTGAGATGCTGCAAATGCTCTACCGATGTTTTCTATCCCTGTATTAGTGCCTCAGATACTTCCTTTCGTAGTGATGCTAGATATTCCAATCTTGGACTTAGTTTTAATCTCAAATGATTTGCCTTATTCACTATTATTTCTTTCTCTCTTTCCAATTTAAGTAAATCTTCTTCAAAATTTGTTATCTTCTCCTCAAAAATTGATAGTGTATTAGGTGAGTTAACAAAATTATCTACAAGTTTATTGATCTCATCCTGTACCTTTCTCACCTTCTTGTCTATATCTATAGTCAAAATTTTTGTCTTACAGGTGTCTTTGTACAGAGTTTTGTACTCTTTCAATAAATTACACAATTCCAGTAGAAGTGTGTCAAAATCTCTATTACACTTCTTTATTTGTTCATCAAAGAATTTCTGCTTTTCAATTTCTACTTTATCCTTCAATGTCTCTTCCTTTATTTTTTCAATGTTTTCTATGATATATTTACATAGTGTATCAAGTTGTCCTAAAGAATCTTTATTGTCTATATTATAGTTAGGAGCAATTACCTTCAAAATTGGTATGGTATCATCAATTGCCTTATAAGCTTGTGAGTTGTAGTCTATTATCTTTTTTATTGAATCTAATAGTACCTTAGTCACATTAGTTGATTTGTAGCCTGATGATGAACCAACATTTTGAGTACCGCCTATGGAAGTAACCAAGCTTGTATTGACCTCTGGTAGGTCTGTTTGTGTCTGCATTTCCTTAAGCAATGGTTTTTCTACTTCTCTAGTTGCTGGTGGCACTGTTTCCTTATGTTCCTATCCTTGTTGCTGTTGTGGTTCCTATTTCTGTTGTTGTTGTTCCTATTCTAGAGCCTTTTGCTCTGTTTGTTTTTCTATTTGTTGCATTGTCTCAGTCTGAGTCTGAGTCTCTACCTTTTGCTCTTTGTTATCTGTTGGTTTCTCCTGTGTATTTTTCAGTTTGCTCAGCTACCAGAGGCTCACTAGCCATTTTAGTTTTATCAACTATATCTTTGTCTACCATAATGTTGATCTTTTGAGTATCAACATCCATAGTATATAAGACTTCAAGATTAGGATTACCATCCTCTACATCCATACTTTCAGCTACCGGTTGATCTTCTGTAGCTGTTTTTTTTACCGGTGGAGTAATCAAAGGAGGTGGGGGTAAGTTATCTTTAACCTTGATACTAGGTGGTCCACCAGCTTTACCTTTACCCTTGTCTCTATCTTTCTGATAAACTTTTATAGGTTTGAGGTTCCTGTATTCTTCTTGTTTTTCTTTTTCAACTAGGAATATATCCCATCAATTTTCTATCTCCTCAATCACCTCATTAACTCTTCCAACCATTAAAGCAATGTGCTGGTGTGCAGTAGAAAATACTGACCAGTTAGCTTGAGCAATTAGGTCATTGATTTCTTTGGGTGAATTTACCAGATATACAACAAGTATTTTCTCAATCTTTATTTTCTTATCCAGTTCTATTACTGCTTGTCTTCTTGCTTCCAGTCTCTTAAATAGTTCATTTGAAATTTCATTTGCTACTTCCATCAAAAATTTCTTATACATATCCATATGCAATATAACACTATTTTCAACTTGTTCTTTTTCATCAACTATTAAAGTGTCATATTTTTTCTCTATATTCTTCAATTTACCTTCCTCTATAACTTCATTCAACAATATATCAAGAGGGGCCAATTCTTTGTTTGTCCTCTTCTTCTTTTTGGGTGTCAGTTTCTTCTTTTTTGGTGTAGCCTTTCTTACCAGATATCTCACTACTTGTTGTTTTTGTCTTGTCCTCCTAGGTGAGGGTGTGGTTGCCGGTGAAGGATATCTTTTCCTTACAACTATTTTGAAGGTTGTAGGCATATCACTCTCTGAAGAAGTACCTATCGGTGATAGGTGAGTTTCGGGTTGTGGAGCTGCTAACTCATCCTCTGTTATAAGTTTTCTTCAACAAATCTTCTTTGATGGCCTTTGCTTGTCTGGAACCTTTCCTTACAACTACCTCAACCTTTTTCACTCTTTTCTTTGATTGTATTTGGCTTTCAATGGTTTCTACACTACCAAATATTTCTTCCTTAGGTTCTCTGGGGGCTTCCAGAAGTGCTTTAGCATATGTTTCAATTATATGATCATTTGTTTCATAACCCATCTCAGTTACCCAAACTATCCTAGGGATGACTGCTTCCATCCAGATTTCATCCTTCTTGATTACAAAGCATATTTCATATTTGTATTTGTCGACAATCTTTTGTGATAACCTAATTCTTTTCTTCATTTTGGCCTTTAGTGCTTGAAAGAAATCATGAATATTGTTTTCCTTGTCTTCTCCCATGTTATTGAATAGTTCTATTAACTGTCTACCTACCAGTATATCATATCCAAGTTCTTTGTAGTCTATACCGGGAACCTGTTTGGCTATATGTAGCATCAGACATACTAATAGATTTCCAAACCTGAAAGTTCCTTTCTTGTCCTTATTAATCTTTCCAAGGTTGTCAATTAATTCATCCTTTAATCACTCACATTTATCAATCTTTGCATTATCTGTGACCATATCATAAGCACTCTTAATGCATAAACTTGAAATTGAATTGAGTCTATTTGCATGAGTAGCTATATATCCTAATATCATGATGATAAATCTCACATTAATGTCTGTTACATCATTAACTCTTAGGGACCTTTTGTCGAATGCTGCACCAATTAGGTCTGTAACTAGGTCATTGGTTACCTTCTTAGTTTTATTTGGCCTTTACCGGTGGTCGGTAACCCTGTGACAGCTTTCACAGCTTCCTTAGTGATTTTGTCGATTGCATCTAACCAGAAAAATTCACCATGTACCCTACTTAAGACTATCCTAATCACATCCTTGGGGAATTCAAGAATATTAAGGATCTCTATGAATCCTAGGGTCTCAATGATCTTGTGTTCATCTTTTATATTGTCAAATTCATCCATTATCATAGTTTTAAACATGGTTTTAATTTCTTCATCTCCTAGTTCCTCAATGTTGCAGTGGATGTAAATTCTGGGGTCTTCAGCATAAATAACTCCCTTAGGAATTTGAGAAAAAGAACCTAAGGTATCATCTTTCTATGCTACCTCAAGAACTAACTGATATATGGGCCTAGGTCTTTTTATAACTTCAACAATAGTAGGGTTTGCTATATATTCAATTGTAGAGGTGGATGCCATGATAAAATACCTTTTATTGTCTTTAGGATGGATGGTTGCTTGGAGTGTTCTTGCCTCTTTCTCAAACTTCCTTAGATTGGAATCTTTGTGCTCTTCGTAGGTTTGAAATCTCGGTGAAATGGAATGGAGCCAAAACCTCAATTTTATAGTGTCTTTTTGCCATCTACCACATTAAATGCATGTCGGTTAAGTATTCACTTAACATTGTCTGCTAGTAAAAAGTAATTTCCAACTTATTATCTGTAACCAAGGGAATAATAGCACATGTGTCATTAGATTGCCAAACCCTCAAGGAAACTTTCTTCAATTAGATGAAGAACTTCCTATCGATGGTCCACTGCTCTGTCCTGCCGGTGAAGCATCACTCTGTCCTGCTGGTGAAGCATTGATTTGTTCTATCGGTGGAGGAGTATTCCCAATATTTAGATCAGCTTTTCTAATCCATTGTTTTGAGAATTCTTGCTTAACCTCTTCAACTTTTTTTTTACCTTTCAAGCTAGAACTTTTGTTGTCTAGTGGTGTTCCTTTACTTCAACAGAATTTAGCAATATGCCCAATCTTGTTACATGCATAACAAGTTACATTATTCTTCTGAATAGCTTTCCCATAACCTATGTTAGTTTGTGTTCTACATTGATTAGATAAATGTCCAAATCTTCCACAAACATAACATCTCACATTCATTCTGTAGTTTTCAGAGTTGTGACTAGCTTTGTTGCATTTTGAACATTTACGGTGGGTGTGTTGACATTCTGATAATTTCTAGATCTACATTCATTTACTCTATGACCATACTTATTATAGTTAAAGCATTTTCCATTGAACTTATAAGCATTAGGTTGTCTTACCGGTTTGTTGTGATCCTGAGTATTTGCAGTACCAGAGCTTTCACCAACTTCAAAGCCAATTCTAGAAGTGTCACCTTTAGGTTTTTGATTCTTCAGCAAGGTGCCAAGTTCCTCTGAGATTTTCTTGAATTTTTCTTTATGTTGATTTGTAGTTTCTAGTTCTCTTTCTAAGACTTCTTTTTGTCTCATCAATTCATTTGAGTCATTCTGAGTATGCATCAGATCTATCTTCAACATGTCATTTTCTTAGCTAAGTCTTGTGTTCTCATTTGTTGCATCACTTAGTCTTCTGGTCAATTATTCTTCATTCTTCTTCCTATCCTCAATCTCTTTGCAAAATCTCATAGTCATATCCTGCATCTCAATCTTTGTTGTCATGTTCTCTTGTTTCAACTTGCTTATCATATCGTTAAGTGATTCCTTTTCATCATTCTCATTTTGCAATTTTTCACAAAGTTCTCTTCTCTTATTTCTTGCAATAGTAAGATTCTCTTGAAGTGCCTGAATGATATCCTGAATTGCCCTTAAATCATCTTCTAGTTTGATATTTTTCAATTTCTCTGCATCATAGTCTGAAACAGCTCCTTCAAGTTGCTTCATCAGATTTTCCATCTTTACCGGTGTCAAGATCTTCCTCAAACTGTTAAGCTTCTGAAAATAGAGGACCAAGCTCTGATACCAATTGTTAGGAATCCCATACATACTAAGAGGGGGGGGGGTGAATCAATATCTGACTGGTGATTAGAATTTCTTGACTTAAAACATGCAGAACATATTATAATAGTGTATCGGTATGCAAGAAATAATGCAATAAAAAGAATTAAGAACATCCACATGAAAAGCACACCATAATACAAGGTTTTAATGAGGAAACCCGGTGTGGGAAAAACCTTTGTGGGATTTGTGACCCACAATATTCACTCACTAGCCAATAACAGAATATTACTTACAATAGGGGCCTGCACATGCAGGAAGGCCAACTGCCTAGAGCTCACTGCTCAATGGGAAGTCTCATTGACTTATAATGAGGATTATACAAATCCAATATCTTGTATTTCTTTACAATAGCATCTATAATACCTGATCCAATACCGGTTGCTGCTCTGCTTCTTACATAAACCCTTTACCCTTTATTTCGCATAATAGGTCTACCTAATATTTTTCCTTATTGCTTTCATATCCCTTTTTTAAATGTCTACAATGATCTCTTTTATATATAAGAGTCATTTTACAATTTGCCAAGTCAGCTTACAAAGTTTTTACAATAATAAACAAAATATAATATAACAAAATCCTGTCGACCTCTATGTCGGTATACTTCCTTTCTTTGTGTCGGTGTCGGTGTCTAGAGTGCCCATGTAGAGTGTGATCCACTGATGCCAGTGTACTGCCTTTGCTAGTGCCATAGGATTGCAAGGTTGCCATCAATGACAAAACCTTCAATCACATACAATGTCTCATTGGAGTGTGCATATGCCAACATTTACATTATAGTCATTTTTAGAGAGCATTAGATAATCAATCATATTCACTCTTTTGTTTATCAACACTAGCTAATTAGATAATCTCTTATTTTAGCTCATGTTCACATTTGCACAACAATTTAGATTAATCATCATCATTTCAATCTTGAATCTTCATAAGGCATCCATAGTACAAAAAACTGCTAAGAGCTACACTAATTTGGAACTTAGAGAGGAGAGGAACAAGGGAGAAGGAGCTAAGAGCATGGTAGAAGGCATTTGGAGATGCCTTGTTATATTTACTTCCATAGTTAAATATTTAATCATGTTTTTAGTGTCTCTTTTGATATGCCTGCTTAGACTAGTTTTTGGTTGATTAACACTAACATTTATCTTTGTTTCTTATGTTTTTGTGTGTTATACCACCACAGGTTTTAGTCTAACATTATCCATTTTGCAAAGCATCATTTGGTGAACCCGATGTGAAACTAACAACAATTTTTTTTTAATAACTTTTTGACTATTTAGCTTGACACATAGGTTGTGCTTCGATGCTTTATTCGCGCTTTAGTCCTATTGTCATTTAGTAGCCTAGCACTTTTGTTTCTACAATAGTGCTATTGTCCAAAGTTTAGTGCTTCTATCTATAGTCTAGTGCTTTTGTCTTTTTATTAGCGCTTTTGTTTCGGTTTTAGCGCTTTTGTCCTTCTGCATTAATATCCTGCTTTAGTGCTTTTGTCTATACTTTCACATGTTTGTGTTAAGTAGTGCTTCTATTTTCACATAGAGTAGCACTATTGTAACAAAACATTGTAAAAAGGCCCTTGTAACCGATAGAATTATTTTTTTTAGGCTTGTGGAAGCCCACCATATCTTCGGATTTTACTAACTTTTTGTTTCGTGTGTAGCTTTTAAACTAACCTTTTTGTTACTTAAGATCAAAAACACTTCATTTTTGGTGTTTTAAAACTTACAAAAATAAATTTTTGTTTTTCATGCAAGATAGGAAAACTTGAAAATTTTCCTTTGGTGCTTAAAAATCAATCACAGAAACACTTCATTTTTTTTGGGTGCTCTAAAAATTCACAAAACAACTTTATTTATTTTATTTTATTTTATTTTTTAGTTCTTTTTGCAAGTTAGGATTCATTTTCTTTTGGTGTTTAAAAATCAACAACAAAAAATTTGATTTCCTTGCATCGATCCAGAATTAAAAATCACAATCCACACTTCAATTTTTGGGCAAATGAAAAGAACAATCAACTTGTCTCATTTTGCAAAAACGATTTACTTCATGCATACATGTTTCAATTTCAGTTGACCAAGATTTCAAATTCCTAGTTTACTCAAACATATTGCCTTTGAAGTTAAAAAGAACATCATGGTTGTTGGAGCAACATCTCCAAATAGATAAAACATCATTACAAGTGTATTTTGTGTTTGGCTCACTTGTGCAAAAGAGTTTGTCGAGTGATCCTACTTCTAACACACACTATCCTCTCCCTTGGCTTTCCTGGTCCTAGGTGCAAGAGAAAAGTGTTAGTAACACTCAAGTTTTATCTTTTTAAGAGAGGCCTACCAAGAGATTGATCACTCTTGGGAATGATCTCACACAGTAAATCCTTCGAGCGGCTATAGAAATTAGGTGTGAACGAAAGTTGTAGCCTTGGGTATAGCTGTTCCTACAGTGTAACTTGCCGAAAGGACAAATGGGCCCCACCACAGGTTACAAGGCTCTTAAGTGAGTCATTGCAGAATGAACTTATGTCCAAAAACATAAAAAATTAATAAACACCTTTAAGTAGTAGCCCACCCATTCTATTGATTGAGGATATTTGTGAGAAGTTCAATGTAAGAGCATAGATGGTTTTTCTCCCAAGATACTCACCATACATATTTCCTTGAGTAGAAACATAGCTTTTTGAAAGGTTACTTGTAGCCTAATAAAAGTGGTGACTCCCCCATCATAGGGATCATCTGTTTGTTATGCTTGTGCAAGACTTAGTATATCACATCCTTATCTACCACGATGGGATTCATAAGGTATGTAGTACCAAAGTTGAAGAAATATCAAGATGTGGGCTGAAATTATCACAACTGGCCATTTGACCTTAGGGATAAAGAGTATTTGAAGTGTCTTCATTTTGTGTCAGACCAGTACAAATTGAGCCAACTTTAGGATTTGGAAAAAACCTGAAACACATTTGAAGGAAAGAGTCATAAAAGTCCAAGGATTGGGTTGATCTAGACCCACACTTACTTGTGCCTTCTGAGGCAACATTCTTGTGTTTGTGTGCTTGCTTTGTTTTCTTGTCAAAGAAAAATAAAAAATTAGTTCCAAAAATAAGTATTCATCAAACATAAACATTTTTAAAATGCCAACAAAAGATTAAAAACAAAGAGCAAGAGTATCGAACTATATGACCATTCTTCACATCTTAAGAAAGAAGAATCTTCATCAACATGTCAACTTGAAGAGAAGACCATTGAGCTCAAAGGCTTTAATCAAAAGGAGGAAATTATTCTATCTTAATAGAGAAATCTTTGTCTCTCATAGAGCCTTCTTACATCACATGTGTCTTTATCTTCAAGGTAAATCAAACAAGTTTGATCAAGAGTCATTAAACCATAGAGCTTTTATGCAATATCGAGCTCTAAGTTATCACAAAAACAAAGGAGGAAAAATCAATCCTGACTTCTTTCGAGACATTTGTATCACATACAACTCAGCTGGGGAGGAACCACCAACCCTTGAACAAGAACAGGCAGAGTTTCTTCCTTTTGTAACACAAAGTTTCTATTAAAATTAAATATTTCATCCATTATCCCATCCACACATCATCAATCCATTCCAACTCTCATAACATCAAGAGGTTTTTGTCCTAAGTTCTCTTTCAATATTGCTTGAATCAAACATAATACATCACTTTTTAGAGTGACTCTACATCTAGGATAAACTCATCCTAAGAGGCATTTCTATGCAAGTTAAAACTAATCTTTGAGTAAATCCTCTCATTACTAGGTAGTTGAATCTGTAACACATCTCAGATCCCTCTAAACCTTATCACACCAAACATTGTCAATTAATCACAACAAGCAATTCAAGAAAGGACTTTAGTGAGATCTACCTTTAGTGCTAGAGATTCATATGCAAAACACCCCACCAAACATAAATCTATCATTTCATCAACAACTCATCATTTTCACCCAACTTCAACAAAAACTTGTGAACAAAATGGCTCACGCTAGATCAAGAACTAGACAAATGGAAATTGAGGAAGAAGAGGAGGAAAACATCAATGAATTCAAAGAAGTCCTTGGAGGAAACATAAATGATGAAAATCCAAGTACTCCTACTCCTGCAGCAATAGAAAGGGCACAAAATAACCCTCTCTTTAATAGAGTTTTTGATGAAATACTCAGAAGCAATGCTGATGCTCACTTTTTGAGACTTGCTCAAGAGGGAGCCAAACTACCTTCTGACTTTGATGTTACACAACTAAGACAAGAATTAGAACACCAAAGTCATAATGAGGATGAAAGAGGCCACGATCACATCAGATACAACCTTCATCAAGGTAATTCCCCACCTCCTCCTCCTCCAAATGAAATAGACATGTTGTGGCAACAAGTCAAAAATCTTAGCAACAACTTCATAGTGGTGTGAAAACTAATCAGTTTTCACTTAATGATATTTGTCCCTATCCCTTTGATAGGAATCTTCATATGCCACCTTTTCCATGATGGCTTCAAACACCCAAGTTCAAAAAGTATAGAGGAAAAGGAGATCCTCGTGATCATGTTAGAGAATTCTATTCAGCGTGCCTAGAATTTGCATACGAGGATACATACCTAATGCGACTCTTTCCCCGAAGTTTGGGAGGAACAACCACATCATGGTTTTCTCGACTACCAGGTGGCATTAGGACCTTTGAAGAACTAGTCCAAAAGTTCCTAGCACATTCCTCACACAAAATTGAACGTGATATCACCATGGCTGATCTATGTAACACTAAACAAAAACCATGTGAGCTATTTTCAATCTTTCTACAACGATGGCATCAAATGTCTAGCAGACGTTCCCTTCAATTTTTGATTAATGAAAAAACAAGTTTTGAAGGGGCCCTGAAACCCTTTACAAGAAAGACTTAAATAGAAAATCCATGAGAAACAAAGAAGAACAAAACCAAAAAGAAAAAACCATCTAAAAAATGAAGAAAACCCACAAAAGCCCCGAAAAGCCAACAGGCCATCTAGGAATCAGATTTTTTCTAGGGCTTTAGCTAGGGTGCTACTAATTTCTTGCAGCTCTTTGATGTTGTCTTTGAAGTTGGGAGAGTCCTTAGCAGTGGCAACCACAACTTTCTTGATACTAGCCCTAGTTATCTTCGCAGTCTCGCCCATCGAGGTTGCATCACCACTTCTAGTCTGGATGGTCTCCTCCTCCAGGTCAAGATCCACAACTAGTTTGGGAGTATGGTAAAAGATCTTGGCGATGTCCTCCAAGTTTTTGGTGACAGCAGAGAGGATACTTGGGATAACTCCCATCAGATTTTTCATCGCTTCTTTTCCCTCTTACAGCGATTTTACCTTGTTCTCCATTTCCTGCTTCCAATTAATATGCTCTCTATTTTCATCCTCCCTCTTTTTATCTGAATTTATCCCTTTCTTTTCTAGGTTTTTCAGGGTTTCGTAGGTTTGTCTATCAAAATCCATTCTAGCCTCCGAGAGCTTCTTGAGATTATCCAAGATAAGCCCCTCACTAGCACTTTCCTTGTCCTTTCTATCCCTTTCCTCAGTCAGGTCTTTGTTTATTTCCTTCTTAGAATTAACTTTAGTTTCTTCATTATCCTTGGGAGCCATTTCTTCCATCAGATGGCTATTGTCCTTACTAGGGTGATCACTTAGAATAGGGCTATCTTAACCAGGCTCAAAATCTCCACTTTCTTCCTTGTTGCCTAGCTCCTCTTCTTTCTAGTTGTCTTCACCATTAGATTCTTCCATCTCCATACCACTGCTTTCCTTGACAATGTCCTTTATTTCCAACTCGGGGGCACTTTTCCTTTTCTTGTTGGATGACGCCTTCTCCTTGCTAGTTTCTCCCTCTTCCATCTTTCTTTTACTCGAGGAAGTGAAAATCCACTTATTTTCCTATAGAGCGAGGGTTTTTCAATGATCATAGATGAGCAGCAGGAGCCCACTATGGAGAATCGGGCTGGAAGGGTTAGTTGTGTGTTTGTTCAGGGACCTGGAAAGGGATTGAAAAAGGTAGTAGGGCAGAGACACTTTTTTGTCATTTCTGAAATGGTTTAAGAACACAAAGTGGTAGGTGTGGGCCCTGGAGAAATGGCCTTCAACCGTAATATACTCCATGATTGCATTTAGGACCCAGCCCCACAACTTCTTGATGTTTGCAGCTTCGTAGTAGCGCTTGGTAGCCTTGCCAATTTTGGCCCGCTCTTTCTCTTTCTGTGGGAATAGGTTAACTGCATTGTTGGAAACCTTGAGGTCTCGAAAGAAGTTAAGCCCGATGTGGGGTATTCCAGTCATAGTTGAAATAAGCCCAACATCCAGCTTAAATTTAACTTCGTAAAGTTTAAAAGAGCCATTAGACCATTTTTTGGAAATCTTGGAAATGGCTAAGTTAACCCTACCTTTGTCATAGTCCTCAAGATTTTCCATGAAGCTAGTAAGAGAGCCCTTCTCCAGCTTCTCTCAGACTTTAGGCATTGCTTTCCAGGTCGACATGTTGTTAGGTTCTTCGCATCTTAGGTCTCCTCCCATTTTTGGATGTAGGCTATTTGCTCTGTTTCTCTGCAAATTGAGACCTTCTTTCCCGATGCTGCTCAAATTTTTGCACTGAGTAACCCACAAAGTGTGCAGTGATTTATTGGATATAGTAGGAGATCTGCCACAATGCCAAGTAATGATGGCCTTTCCAGCAAGGCGTAAATGATTCTTTTTACTTGTCATGATTTAATTGTCCTTCTCTCCCCGTATAACGGTCCTTTCTGAGGATCTCTTTAATATTTAAATTGAGATCATCCTTGTGCCAAATCATTTGAGCATTAGAGTTAACTCTAGTAATCACTAAATAGTTAGGAACACTATTTTTCTCTTTGAAGACATGTTGTATAATAATTTCTTTGAAACTGACGATGATCTCTCTAGCTTTCATGATGATATTCTCAATAGACCAAGAAGGCTTTGATTCCCTCTTTAAGCACTTAATAATATTAAGTGAATCCCCCTCAAGCCATATTTTATCATAATTAAGATTTTTGGCTATAATTAATGTATTTAAGGCAACAGAGGCTTCAACAAAATGGCTAGTTTGATTCCCCAGAGGACCAGCCATAGCCTTAAGACAACTTCCAGCAAAATTCCTGATAATGCCCCCATATCCAGCTTTACCCGGATTCCCTTTAGAAGCCCCATCAAAGTTATCCTTAATCCATCCCTATGGGGGAAAACACCAGACAAGACCTTCTCTGCCTTTCTCCTTGCTAGTAGTAGTAGTTGAAAGATTCCACCTATCTTTGAAGTCATCTTTAGTAGCAAGTCCCTGATCAGTACAATAGAGGTATTCAAAAATACTCCTAAAGATTTTATTTGCAACCACTTCAAGAATAGCCCTTTTATCTCTAAAAATCCTGTTGTTGCACTCTTTCCATATATTCCAAATAACAATCAGCAGAGTAAGTCTCCAAGTATCCACAATTTTAGGATTAGAGTTAGGAAAATGCCATTGAAGCCAAGTGTCACCAAGAGAGTTTGGGAAGACCTAGCTCAGGTTCCACCTGGAAAGGATGATTTTCTAGATATCTTGGCTAAAAGAGCATTGATTGAGAATATGGCAAGTTGTCTCTTCTTCCCTGTAACAAAGAGAACACCTATTAGGAAAAATAATGCCTCTTTTATGAAGATTATCTAGAGTTAATATCTTATTTTGGATGAAAATCCAAAAGAAGATGTTTACTTTGGGAACTAAGTTCTTATTCCAAACTTTAGCCTAGATGGGAATAGCTTCCACCGGGACATTGTGAATAGCCACAGTAGAGGAAAGAGAGTATTTCCCATCCAAAGTTTTCCCCCATATCAGAATGTCATCTTTATTGTCTCTAGGGATTTTAGCAGAAAGAGCAATCTGAAGGAACTTGAGATCCGGACATTGCTGGCTAAAGTCAATCTAGTCCCCATTTCTCTAGTAATCTCTTACCATTTCACCGTACTTGCATTTGAAATTGTCTTTCCAATCTTTGAGGATAGGGATTTCCTCCAAAGGTTTATCCAGGATCCATCTATCTTCCCAAAATCTTTTTTTCCTCCCATCCCCAAGGTTCCAGGTTTTGCCAGTAGTAGCCCAACCTTTAGTAGATTGCATGACATTCCAAATGGCAGATCCATCAACAAAGAAAGAGTTGTCAAAGAATTCTTCCTCAGAAGGTTGCATATAGAGATATTTGTTTTTCCAAATAGAGTTCCATTCTCTTTCCTCCCCTTTGAATCTCCAAATTGTCTTGGCTAATAAAGCTTTATTCATAGAACTAATGTTCCTTAAGCCTAGCCCACCTAAGGCCTTAGGGGAACAAATGTTATTCTAGGCAATAAGGGGGATTTTGTTTTTAACTTCCAAACCCGACCAAAGGAACTTTTTTTGGATTCTTTCAATAGCTTCTGCAAACTTTGAGGGGATTTTGAACAAGCTAAGAGCATACATAGGAAGATTTTGGAGAGTGGCTTTGAGCAAAGTGACTTTACCAGCTTGACTAAGGACAACCCCTTTCCAGCCAATGAGTTTTAGGTTGATTCTATCAATTAACTTATTCCAGAAGGAATCCTTGGGCTTGAGACACAGAGGAAGCCCCAAATAGGTAGAAGGAAACTTAGATATGTTGCAACCAAGAATCCTACCAA
Source organism: Cryptomeria japonica (assembly GCF_030272615.1). NCBI lineage: Eukaryota > Viridiplantae > Streptophyta > Pinopsida > Cupressales > Cupressaceae > Cryptomeria > Cryptomeria japonica. The sequence goes on along the minus strand of NC_081415.1, from coordinate 120,914,717 downwards.
TCCTAATTTGCTTTTGGGCCGGGGTGTTGATGAAGAACAAAGAGCTTTTATCCCAGTTGATTTTTTGACCTGAGGCAAATTCATAGGTATTCAAAATGGCTTTCATGTTTTTGGCTTCCAAGATGGTGATAGAATCATCAACGAATTGTTCATGGGAGTAGATAGCATTGGATGAAGAAGGTTTCAGACCCTTAAGATTTCCTTCTTCCACATTTTTAAGGATGAATCTACCCAGGCATTCAGCAAGAATAGTGAACAGGATAAGGGAGATGGGGTCTCCCTATTTGAGACCTCTAGAACTTTTGAAGAAACTATATGGGGAGCCATTAACAATAACAACAAAGGAGGAAGTTTCCATGAGTTGAGAACAGAGCTGGATAACTTTGTCGCCAAAACCAAATGATTTCATGATCCTAAGGAGAAACTGCTAGTTCACTCTATCAAAAGCTTTAGCCATGTCTAACTTAAGGAAGAATCCCTGTTTATTCACCACTTTCAAGGAGTGGATATTTTCATGAACAGAGATAATAGAGTCCAAAATCTATCTTTCGGGGACAAAGCCATTCTGTTGGACAAAGATAATCCTTGGGAAAACATCCAGCAACTTGGAAGTCAAAACCTTGGAAAGGATCTTGTAGACAGAGTTACACAAGCTGATGGGTCTAAACTTGTTAAGAGAATCAGCTCCGGGGTTCTTTGGGATAAGGACAATGAAAGTGGCATTCAGTTCCTTAAGAAGTCTTCTGGAGACAAAGAATTCCTTAACACCATTGCATATGTCAGCCTCCACAATGTGCCAGAAGTTTTGGAAGAAAAACATGGGAAAGTTGTCCGGGCCAGGGGATTTATTACCCTGAAAGGAGAACACCACCTTTCTGATTTGAGGATTAGAAGGAATACAGGATAAGAGGCAATTGACAGCTTCTGACAAGATAGAAGGGATAGCTTGTAAAAGGGTATTTTGCTTACTGTAATCCAGGTTATCCACTTCACCCAACAAGGTACTAAAATGCTTGAGAGCTTCCTTCCTGATGTCGCAATCCTCTGCTAGGACACCTTTATTGTAGGTTAGTCTAGATATTCTATTGGTTGCCCTGTGCTTAAGAGCGGTTAAGTGAAAGAAGAGGGTGTTTTTAACTCCTTCCTTCAAGAACAAGGCTCTGGATCTTTGTCTCCAGAAAGTCTCTTCATTAGAAATGATGGAGTGGTATTTAGATAAGAGATCATTTTCAGCCATCCTAAGATCTTTGGTCAACCCCACCTCTTAGATTCTATCCTGAACATACTTTAATTTAGCTTTGACTTGAGTTTTGTTCTTGAATATGTCCCCCAAAATCTCTTTGTTCCAGGTTTTAATTTTGGCTTTTATGATGTTGAGCTTTTTAGCAATTCTAAAAAGAGCCTTACCCTCCACTTTAGAGTTCCACCATTCAGCAATGTAGGCTTCCAGAGAAGGATGGGAGAGCCAAGCTTTTTCAAATCTAAAAGGGAAGTTTCTCTTTGTCGAAAAAGAGTTGGCACAAAAGGAGATGGGGAAATGGTCTGAACCAATTTTGATAACAGAACCAAGGAAGCAGCTATACTTAGAAAGCTAGTTAGGAGAAATTAAAGATCTATCAAGCCTAACTTGAATCAAATCAGTTTTAGTTCTTCTATTGGTCCAGGTGTAATTGATGCCCTGGAGATCAACATCAATGAGAGCTTGGTCATTAATGAAATCCATAAGGTCTTATTTTCCATCAAGATGTAAAGGGATACCTCCCATCTTTTTGTCATCTTTGAGCGGGGTATTGAAGTCTCCCATAATAATCTAGCTTTGATCAGCAAACTGGAGTCTATCAACGGCAAGGCTTTTCCAGTATTTAGCTCTCCCGGATTTGGTATTAGGAGCGTAGACATTAGATAACACCCAAACAAAGTTGTCCTTAATATGCTCAAGCAAAACTGAGTTCCTATTAAAAGCAAAGATGATTTCCTTTCCTATTATAGTATTTTTGTTCCAAAAAATCACAGTTCCTCCAGAAGCACCCTCTGAGTTAGTTCCTATGACTCCGTTTTCTTTCAAAATTCTGATCCTTTCAACTTTTTCTTTAGACATCTTGGTTTCCTGAACAAGGACCACATCTGGTTTATGATCTCTGATGACATTTCGTAACACATCCTACTTATGGGAGGTGTTTAGCCCTCTGATATTCCAAGATATAGTCTTCATGCTTTAACTGGGGATAGGGCTGACTCGATGGAACAATGTGTTCCATCAGCATGGTTCTTCCAACTTTCTTGTTCCCTTTGATGTTTTAGGGATGGCCTTCCCTGGTTTTTATTTTGATTTCCAACATCTACCTTTTTCTTAATCTTGCTTCTAGTTGAGATTCCTCCATTGAGTTCCTCCTTGTTCGATTTTCCTTCTCTCGACCTGGGTATTCAGAGAATCTCATCCAGTATATGCACACTTCAGGTAGGGGTTTTACAGAGGAGAGGCTTTGGGCTTCCATTAGTTAAAAGTAGTAAGGGCTCAGTATCAGAAGGGTCTTGGGCTTCATTAAAGTTTACCTCGGCCGATTTAGAGAGTGAAGAGGCTAGATAGGATTCTTCCTTCTCCTGGCTAGCTAATCTGTCCTCCTGGTCCAGAATGGTTTCTTCCTTCTCCTGAGTAATAGTTTCATTCTCCTGAACTTCTAGGTTTTCTTTATTGATCAACTCAATTCTTGGCTTTGCTTCTTTAGAGCTCTCTAGTAGGTCATTGGAGCAAACACAATCATGTTTATCATTGCTACTACTCCTAGTCCTCTTGACTTCATTCATAAGTTTCATTGCATCCTTTTTTTGGTTAGACTCAGATATTGATGAATCTTCTTTTTTATTTGTCATTTGCCAGATATTTTTGTTCTTAGTATTACTATTAGTCTTGAGTTCCTTGCCTTTCTTGAGCGGACAAGACTTTTCCCAATGCCTCAATTTTTTATAGTGGAAATAGGCAAATGGTAGAGATTCATATTCAATAGCTTGGGACCATTTTCCTAGTTTAGATATGATATCTATGGATTGAGGCATATCTATCATTTGGTTAACATTTATGCAAATGCGAGCAAAGACTAACCTTGATTTAGCCACCATCATCGGGTCAATCGACAAGAGTTATCCAAAGGATTTCACAATGCCCTTGAAAACTTCCTCGTTCCAGTATTCGAGCGGAAGACCTGGGAGGCGTGTCCAGACTGGCGCAGAAACGAAGAAGGATTCATCTAGGATGAGATTCAGGGCCCATTTCTAGAGAGCCAGGGAAGACTTGCCAAACATCCAAAGGCCTTCACAAAGATCTTTGTTCATGTCTTCTTCAGAGTTGAAAGTGAAGGTAAAAAACCCTCTAGGCAGCACCGCCACTTCAACTTATCCTTTTACAATCCATTTTCTCCTTATGAAATTCCTAACATCATCAATGTTAGGCCTAAAGCCAAAGACTCATCCCACTAATGTCATAGATAGGCTAGCTACAGTCATATCAACCACTTTGTCTAGAATGGAAATATTGACCAGACCAGAGGTGGGGTCTAAAATGTTCGTTACTTCTGGAAGCCCAGATTTAACCAGTGGCTTCACTCCAAAGAGAAAAGACCATTTTTTCCATTTTCCTCTGTTGTGTGGGTCCTTGGGGATCGAATCTTTTTCTTCTCCCAGTTTTTCTTTTTCCTTGTCCTCTTATAACCCTTGAGATGTCTGACCTCCTACTTGCTTGCCAGATCCAATCCCAGAGGAATAGCAGTTTCCAGGAAATCCACCTTCCCCAAGAATTCTGCCATTTTCCAATTTGAAATTTGGGATTCCCGCTCCTTTTCGCTCTGCCATTTTAAATTTTATGGTTTGAACCAAGGATGTAGGCTCTACAAGCAAGAAGCCCCACCATTTCTTCAAGGTTCTCCCCATGGTAAAGCATGCTCCATTGTTAACACAGTAGAGATGAACCTACAGGGTTTGAACCTAGGCTATAGGCACTATAGGCAAGAAGCCCCACCATTTCATCAAAGGGTCATCCCCTTTAAATTTTATGGTTTGAACCAAGGATGCAGGCTCTATAGGCAAGAAGCCCCACCATTTTTCCAAGGTTCTCCCCATGGTAAAGCATGCTCCATTGTTAATGTGATAGAGATGAACCCATAGGGTTTGAACCTAGGTTGTAGGCAGTACAGGAAAGAAGCCCACCATTTCACCGAAGGATCATCCCCTTTCAGTTACCTAAACAAGAAATAGTGGAAATATTTATTTCCAACTTAAACAATGAAATGGAATTTAACCTAGACGTAAAAGGCACAGATTCCTTCAATGATATGATCACCAAAGGTTTAAAGTGTGAGCAGGATCTCATAAAAAAAGGGTTGATCAAAATCTACAATGAGCCTAAGGATGGCCCTCGCCTGTGCTTCAATAGTGACAAGCCTAACTTTTGGAACAAAAACAAAAATGTCATCAATGATGGGGTTGTGGATGCTAGAACTATCAGAAGTGCACAACCTATGGTCCGATTTGCAGGACATAACCCCCCACCCAAGAACAACATAGTTTCTATTCCAAATCAAGGATGCAACATACCTCAAGAGGAATCCAAATAGTGTCAACAAAATTTTAAACCAAAATGAACATACACTCCCTTAGGGGAACCCATTGAAACAATGTTACACCAATTGGTTTCTTCAAATCTGGTAACCTTACCCAAAACATCAAATTATGAACCTCAGGTAAAACCACCATGGTGGAGGGATACTGAACATTGTGATTTCCATTAAGGAAAAGGGCATAAGAAAAGCAATTGTCATAGATTGAAAGATCTTATTCAAGATCTTATTAACTAAGGTGAGATTGAAATCGAAGGACATGACCCAAAGACAACAAACAATGATCATATCATGTTCAAAAATCCACTTCCATCACAAGATCAAAGGGGTCCCTCTACTTCAAGGTGAAACATAGATACCACTGATTATACACAAGCCACCTATAATTACATTGTGAATCACCTATATGATACCAGCAAACAAATTCCAACTATTACCATAAAAAATCCTAGTTCCAACTGCAATTTTGTTACACATTGCGACAAGATTACCATAAAAGTAGCTCCACAAGGCACCATGTCTATCCCAAAGTAGTATAACCTTGTGGACCAATTAGATAAGATGCTTGCACTAATATCTATCTTAGAGCTATTACGCCTATCCCCATCTCATAAAATAATCTTGGATCAAGCTCTCCAAGAGGCATCAGTCCCTGCAAACTTAAATACAGATCAGTTTCAAGCCATGGTTGGAAATTTAAGGTCATCACCTTGTCTCACTTTCTCTGAAAGTGACAATACATCCTTCCAACAACCTCATAATGCCTCACTCCACATTGAAGGGTTTATCAACTAACATAGGTTCAAGCGAGTCTTGATCGACAATGGAGCAGGCCTGAATATCTTTACACTATAATTGGTCACAACATTGAGATATGCAATTGAATCAGTGGATCCCCGCAAGAAGATAACAATCAAAGCCTATGATGATGCAAAGAGTTCATCCAAAGGAGCAGTTGTGCTACCATTCTGAGTGGGCCCAGTGGTGAAGCACATCATATGTCAGGCTCTAGACCTTCCTCTGCCATACAATTTGTTTTAGGAACACCTTGGATACACACCATGCAAGCTGTTCCATCCACCTACCATCAGTGTATCAAGTTCCCTCATAATGGTGTAGAAATTACAATCATGGGAGATGCAAATCCCTTTGCATATTGTCACAATATCAATCATCAACCAAAGATTACCATTCCTAACAATAAGGAAGCCATCTCCTCCACCTCATACATCAGTCCAACCTCTCTTTCTAGTTCAAACACCACTATACCCAAGCAAGAGAAGCTCAAGATGAAAATAGCAGGGGAAGGTCCTAGAAGAGTACAATCTAAGCCAACTCTTTTGTGTTGGACAAATGCCCACTACTCCAATAACTCATGGTAAACCTCAATGGTTACTTCAAACACCACTGGTCAAACCAGCATGCACTTTGACACCTTTCATCCTTGAAAAGAGTCAAGAAGAAGAGACCAAAGATGAGGACTTGGCAGAATGGATCTATAAAGATCCTATCACCACGAACATCCCACAAGCTAAGCTTCCCACAGATCAATATGGAAAAGGCCTTCTCATTATGCAAAGAAGGGGTTATGATGGTCAAAGTGCTTTGGGACCTTGTAAGAAAGGATGACATGAGCCACTCCAGCTAGAATTGAAGCCTAAAGATAACATAGGATTAAGCTTTCAAAAGGAGATCCTACGTAAGCTCAGATTCAAAGGGAAACCCAACAAACCTCTATATCAACCTACTATAAAGAGGTCACCTTTGATCATATCAGCAGCCTCGTACACCATCACAACTACCCCACTGAGGCTAAAAATACCAATAAAACCATCCACGACACCAGTCATTCCCTCAATCAAACCAACAACCCCATCAATAGCAGCAATAAGATCAATAGCACCATTAGTAGAAACAACTATACCAGGACCCATAGCAGTATCAACAACACTGGAAGTTCCAGTAGAAGCAGTAGAGTCAACACCGTTGATACTCCTTGTATCAAACTCACTCATCCCCATAATTCTTCCTATAGCACCGATCATTTCATCTACAATGGTACATCAGCCGATCACACCTGCAATGTTTAACTCAAAAGATATCCTAGTATGGTATAGCAATCGGATACTGAAAATTGAGTCAGAGACTGACTCACATGAGTGGGAGTTTGATTTAGTACATCTAAATAATTCAGATGAGGAAGACACATCACCCCCTCCACCTCACAAAGACATCCCTATTTATAGAGAAGTGCAAATTAAAATATCTTGGGTTCCTGAACTGGAAACATCTTCCACAGACCCTACGCCACATCCTACACCTGATTCTAATAGGGAGAGTACCATCAATGACCTTAACCATAACATCTTGACCCTTAGTCACACATCTAATTAACTTAACCTAATCGATGAGGTAATGCCTATTATCCATACTGAACTCATCGAATGGAACCAACCTAATCCTCCATATCTTGACCACTTCCAAAACGATGCGGTGATCATTAACTTTTTGGAACTATGGGATAACATACTAAGTGGGGATCACAAAGCTAGATTCACCATAGAACTGAGTAGGACAACATGCTTTGGGGTGGATGCCAAACCTTTCAGCTACAAAAATATAATAATAAAACATGGATCTTCCAGTGAAAACCACACTGTAGCACTGTTTGATCCCACAAAAGTAAAAGGAAAGAGCGTATCCAATGGTAAAAACCTCTCTAAGGCACCTAAGGGTGAAAGGTTTGACATTATCCCCTCTAGTACACAACAGGAATGCTCAATAATTCTCATCGAGGAAACAAAAGAATACAATGTGGGGACTCTTGAAACTTCTCACCACATACATCTAGAATCTCTTTTGACTCCAGAAGAACAACCCAAGTTTGTTGAATTCTTCCAAAAGTGTCAGATCAACTTTGTATGGTCATATGTAGACATGCTTGGTCTTGATCCTAATTTAGTCATGTATCACCTCACAGTAGCAGAAGGAGTTAAACTTGTCAAGTAGAAACTTTGCAAGATGTATCCCTAGATTGTGGTACTAGTCAAGGTAGAACTTAAGAAACTCCTAGATGTTGGTTTCATTAGACCAATTGATTATGTAGATTAGATCTCCAACATTGTGCCTATCGGTAAACCAAATGGGGGCATTTGTATCTGTACTGACTTCAGAGATCTGTACAAGGTATGCCCTAAAGATGATTTCCCCCTACCAAACATCAACATAATAATGGACCTAATGGTAGGACATGCCATGGTTTCACTCATGGATGGCTTTTTCGGGTATAACCAGATAAAGATCGCACCAGAGGATCAACATAAAACTGCCTTCACATGTCCATGGGGAACATACTACTGAAATGTGATGCCTTTCAGTCTAAAGAATGCAGGAGCAACCTATCAAAGAGAAATGACTACCATCTTTCATGATATGACGCATACCATAATGGAAGATTATGTTGATGACTTACTGGCAAAATCACTCACAAAAGAAGGTCATCTAGAAATCTTAGAGAAAATATTTGATAGACTGGAACAATATCATGTTTGACTCAACCCAAAGAAATGTGTCTTTGGAGTAACCTCAGGGAAGCTTCTAGGATACATTATCTCAAGCAAAGGTATTGAGGTCGATCCTACAAAGGTCAAAGCAATCATGGAAATGCCACCTCCCAAGAACATTAGTCAGCTATAGACCATCTGAAGATTCATTGCATAACTAGAAGATAAGTGTCACCCCTTTACACACCTACTACATAAAACATCCACTTTCAGTGGGATACTAGATGCTAGCAAGCATTCCAGATGCTTAAAGATTATGTCATGAATACACCACTACTGATCCCATCAGATCCGAATAAGCCTCTATTGCTCTATATCTCATCAACTAATATAGCATTGGGAGTACTACTAGCTCAACAGAATGCAGAAGGAAAAGAGTGTGTTGTTTACTACATCTCTCACACATTGGTTGGCTATGAACTTAATTACACACCTATTGAGTGAGCTTGCCTAGCAGTAATTGTAGCAGCCACCAAACTGAGGCACTATCTATTAACACACAAAGTACAACTCATTGCAAAGATAGATCCACTCAAATACTTACTCAGCAAAGAAACATTGACTAGTCACTTGGCCAAATGGGTGATGATTCTTAGTGAATCTGACATCAAGTACGTAGACCGTAAAGCTATCAAGGGTCAAGTTATTACAGATCAGTTGGCTGATGCACCCATCATAGGCAATCATCCTCTAATTTCCAATTTTCTAGATGAAGAGCTATTCATGATCACAAAAGTGCAACCATGGAAACTATACTTTGATGGTTCATACACTAGGCATGGCTCGAGGGTAGGCATTTTGTTTATCACACCTCAAGGTGACAGCATCCCAAAATCTTATAGGCTCACATTTGTATGCATGAACAACATACCAGAATATGAGGCCTTGATCACAAGACTCAGATTAGCCATACAATGGAAATTGAAAGAATTACAGATATATGGAGACTCCCAACTGGTCATCCGACAAGTAACCGATGAATATCAGACCAAGGATGACAAATTCATGCTATACAAGCAAATGGTGGACAATCTAAAGGCATCATTTAACAATATCACAATTGAGCAGATACCTAGATATCAGAATTGAGTTGCTGATGCTATGGCTACCATCGTATCTCTCCTAGATGTTCCACATAATTCAACACATTATGTGTTCTTGGTAGAACAACTTTGGATTCCCGCTTATGTTATCCTTGAATCTAAGATGATATATTGCCTTGTCAGTTTCGAATCCCTATGGTAGAGTGAGCTCTACACCTACCTCTGTGATCAGACCCTTCCTCCTAACCAATCGAATAACCAACGTAAAACCTTCATTCACTAAACTGCTCGATATACCATTATTGCCGAAACCCTATACCGACGCAGTCTTGATGGTACTCTCCTTTAATGTTTGGAATAGGATGAGATAAAAAAGGCCATAGAAGAGATACATGAAGGAATTTGTGGAACTCATGCAAGCAGTCCTTCACTAGCCAAGAAACTCATTCACACTGGATACTATTGGCTGTCCATGGAAAAAGACTCCTACTACTTTGTCAAAAAGTGTAAGAAATGCCAAGTTCATGGAGACTTGATACATGCACTAGCACATGAATTGCAACCAATCACAACACCATGGCCCTTTTGTCAATGGGGACTTGACCTTGTTGGTAAAATCCATCCATATTCATCAAACGACCACAAATTCATTATTATAGCCACCGAATACTTCACAAAGTGGATCAAAGTTGTTCCACTTACCCAAGTCACTGACAAGAAGATCACCTCATTCATCCTTAATTACATCATCTGTCGGTATAGTGTACCCATGTCCATCATCATAGATAATGATCTTCTATTCAAAAATTAGGATGTCCGTGAGCTTTGTGAGAAGTTTCACATCAAACACTGCTTTTCCACTCCCTATTACCCACAAGGAAATGCTCAGGCCGAAGCATCAAACAATAACATATTAAGAATTCTAAAGAAGACAGTCAATGATGTCAGTCATGATTGGCATGTTCAATTAAATCCAGCACTATGGGCATATTGAACTAGCATTTGAACCCCTACAGGCACAACTCCCTACTCACTGGTCTATGGTGTAGAAGGTATCCTACCTATCAAGGTTGAGATACCATCTTTATGGGTTCCCTTACATAATCTCATAAATGATGAAGCATATAGAGTCTCACATCTCCAAGACTTGGAACTACTTGATGAGAAACGACAAGCTGCATACAATCACCTCAAAGCCTATCAGCAGCACATGAGAAAAAGCTATAATCATTGGGTTAGACCTTGTACATTTGAGGTAGGTGATCTTGATCTTAGAGAGAATCCTCGTAACCAGCCAAACAAAGAACATCAGGAAAAATTTGAATCAAATTGGTTGATTCCATATGTTATCACTACTATATTTTGGTCCAGGGCATATCAGTTGGCTACTTTAGAAGGAGAACTCCTAGTAGATCCAATCAACAACATGCACCTTAAACGGTTTTATACATAAGCTGCATAGAGCATTAGGCTCCCATACATACCAAAAAAACACCAAAAACATTCAGAAAAATGTCTTGAAGAAAATACAAAAACATCAAAATAGTAAAGAAAAATCATTCATGCAAACGGTGAACAACCACTCCGATGGCACCTTGGGTAAGTGCGACGGTGAAAACCTGGCAAACAGGCACCACTCGTAAAGGCTATAGCTCCATTGTCTTTCAAGCTTGTTGTGATCACATTCATTACATCCATTCATCCTTTCGTCAAAGCCACGCCTTGTTATTGATCCGCAATCAAAGATAGTACTTCATGCATCTTGCATCCCATTTTTTCATAATCATGCCTACACTAGGGGCAACACCCTTAATCTATTAAGGGAAGTGGATTCTGCATTACTTGTGATTTGTTGGGTTCTTCATTGGAAAACTAACTTAGAAAATCCAAAAACATTCAAAATAATCAAAAGACCAAAAACATTGGAAAACTATCTCACAAAATCAAAAAACATTCAAAACAATCAAAATATCAAAAACATTGGAACATTGTCTCACAAAATCCCAAAAACATTCAAAACAAACAATCACAAAATCCAAAAACCATCATAAAACATCAAAAATCAATCAAAAACATGGCAACACTTTTGAACATACTCATCGAAATAGACATCAAACAAATAGACATCAACCAAACAAACATCAATCAACAAACATCAACATCGACATGCAAACTATCTTAACAAGGATGCATCCTTCCTTACCAAAACAAAGACAAAATGACATTTTTCTTTGACAAGAAAATTTTGTTTAAGCTATCAAATACTTGGTTGATTTATAGGTTATTCATTCATTTATATATATCAGGTTCCTATGCTACTTGGGGATATCCACAAATGATTAGAGTGGTCAAGATGGTTCGTAAGCATTATTTGTATTGTCTTCTATGAATTATTTTTGATGAAATTCTGGGGTATGTACTAATGGTGTCTATGTGGGAAGCTCACTAAGCTATGTGATCATATGCAACATACAGCCATGGATCACTATAGCTTGTTGACTATAGCGTATACCTCGATCATATGAACATGAACCATTATGGAGGGTCCATATTCTTTATTCATTATTTATGCTGTTTGCTTAGAGGTACAATGCTCCATCCTTGGTTCTTACTACCTCATCCAAGTTCAACATTATCATGCTCAATGATGAAAATAAAGCACTATGGATCATCATTCCATCTCATCTGTATATATTGCATTTTGTTGCATTCCATCCATCCATACATTCATAAATAGTTGCATATCATTCATACATAGTAATGACAATGGGTGCATACTCTATTTCACTCTTCTTCAATAGGAATAGGTCCTCCATATCTTCTATCTAACACTGAATCCCCCCCTCACCCTCCCTATCTGGGTCATAATCATAAATCCCTTCATCATTTCCCTTCAACCCAATCAAGCCACGTTCCTCACCATCCATCTCTACATAGGAGGGATTGCATTTCCCATTGTAATTCATCCTCTAAATCAAGCACGTTACTCTATCTGCATAGGTACATCGACTCCCACACACCTAGACTATCAACATATACTTTGATCAAGTCTCTTCGGGTCTCAACAGGTAATCAATTATGGCAAACCTAGACTACAACAGGCATTTCTCATAATGACCTAGTCTCAACGGGGCTGCTATTATTCACCACAACCATCCATCACATGCACACACTATAAATTGATCAACTAATCAAACACAATCCAATGGAAAATTACACCAATTGTCTAAGTCTCGATGAGTATTTTGCTTCATATACCTTGACTTCATCAGGCAATTACATAAATTGTCTAAGTCACATCAGGTCACTTTGATTCACGTACTCAGACTTTATCCCATCCAAGCGAACAACTAACATCAACTATCACACTTTGACTCAAGCAGGGAAATTTAACCAATTGCACTAGATTGCCCAACCATTTTGATCAATTATATAGCATCAATCAAAAGCACAACCACCACATTTTCACTATATCTCCTACATGACATAAGGGTACTCATTGGCTTGATGTTTCTCCATATTCACTCTGATTTCCTCCATTCTTTCACCATTATTGCTCATTTCTTCTACTCTACCTCCCAACAACTTCTTTTTCTTTTTTGAGAGATCACTCAATTTTTCAAAAAAATTCAGCCCATCTCTTGAGGGGGCATACCACCCACTAAATTAACATTTATGGGGCATATTTCTTCACACCTATTTTTCTTTCTTTGAAATGACATGATAAACCGCACCGTCTCAAAGAGGGGCAAATGTAGTCACATAAATCTATCTAGTTTAATTAAATGAATATTTAATTAATTCATCTTCAATTATTCTCCTATTAATTAAATAAATTATTCAATTTATTTTAATTAATTCATTAAACCAAACTCACAATCAATTAAATGAATAAATCCTATTTATTCAATTTAATCCCCTTTCCTCTTTTAAATAAATTAAATAAAATATTTATTTAACTCATTAACTCCCCCCCACTTGCATTTTCCTAAAAATGCAACTTGCACCTATTTATTGAAATAAATGAATTTTATTTTAATAAAAATCCTATTTTCTCTCACTGACCAAACCCACATGCAATCCTAACCCCCTTCTAGATTCTTCTAAACCCTTCCTAATTATCCTAATCCATCCCCTAAATATTGTCACATTCCTAAGCAACTTGAAGTCACTTCTCAAAGACTCCAAAGTCTTTGAAAAGCATTTATTGCTTTGTGTGTTCAACAATTTAACCTCCAAAGTCTTCCAAACCACTAATGGCTCTTTTATGATCATTTATGGTTAACCCCTAACTCAACCCTCATGTGACCCATGTGTCTTCTCAAGCATTTGTTGCTTTGACCATGCTTATCCCTTTAAACTTTGCACAAGAATTTATCCATTGGGTAAAAGCATTATCCTTTGGATAATAAATTTATTCACTCAACCCAACATTGAACTTAACTCCCAAGTTAACCCTCAGGTCATGTCAAGCATTTAATGCTTCTTCCCTCTCATCTCAACCCATCTCATGTTGACACTTGTCATCCTAGGATTGGGTTGAAAGCCCTCACATGGATTGAATATCCTTCAATCCTGACCCTTGTTAAGATTACTCAATCTCAACCATCCATTGCTCCATTTTTCTTATAAATAGAGCCCACTTCTTCATAATCTTGATCCTAAAAACTTGTATGCATTTACATTATAGCCATTTTGAGAGAGCATTAGATAATCAATCATATTCACTGTTTTGTTTATCAACACTAGCTAATTAGATAATCTCTTATTTTAGCTCTTGTTCATATTTGCACAACATTTTAGATTAATCATCATCATTTCAATCTTGAATCTTCATAAGGCATCTATAGTGCAAAAAGTTGTTGAGAGCTACACTAATTTGGAACTTGGAGAGGAGATGAACAAGGGAGAAGGAGCTAAGAGCATGGTAGAAGGCATTTGGAGATGCCTTGTTGTATTTACTTCAATAGTTAAATATTTTATCATGTTTTTAGTGTCTCTTTTGATATGCCTACTTAGACTAGTTTTTGGTTGATTAACACTAACGTTTATCTTTGTTTCTTGTACTTTTGTGTGTTATACCACCATAGGTTTTAGTCTAACATTGTTTATTTTGCAGAGAATCAAGTTCTAATAACATTTTTATTTTCAGGTTGGGGAACCAAGGTCCATGTGTTATTTTTCTCAATCTGATCTAATTTTTCTTCCATAGCTTTCAACCAATATTCATCTTTACATTTCTCAATTAATGATACTGATTCAACTTGTGAAATTAAACATACCTCATTGGTTGCCATCCTTCTTCTTGGAATCAGTCCATTTCTCTTATCCCTAATGATCTAATCTTATGAATGATTCAATCTCACATACCTAGGAGTCTTCTGACTTTTTGTTCCTCTTCCCTATTCTTCAGTTACTGTATAATTCTCTGATACTATTAGAGTAACTAGTTCAACACTCTATTTCGATAAAGGTGCTACCGGTTTAAATATAATAATTTCTATTGCTGATTCCTTGTCATAAACTTTGATTTGACTTATGTTCAACTCATCTACTTTGACATTAGCACTCTCCACAATTCTCTGCAATCTCTTGTTATAACATACATATGCTTTGCTTTCATTAGAATAACCAATAAATATGCCTTCATCACATCTAGGATCAAATTTTCCAATGATATCATCTCTCCTATAATAAAATTTACTACCAAATTTTTTGAAATACTTAACTATAGGTGTATTGCCAAACCAAAATTCATAAGGTGTCTTACCAGTTTCTCCTTTGATATGTACTATGTTGAATGTATAGACCGATGTGCTCACTACTTCTCTCCAGTAGATATGAGGTAGACTAGCTTCCATCATCATTGTTCTAGCAGTATCCAAGATAGTTATGTTCTTCCTTTCCACAACTCCATTCTCCTGAGGTGTTCAGGGAGCAAAAAATTGTCTTCTTATACCATTCTTCTCACAAAAGTTATTAAACTCACCGGATATGAATTCTCCACCATGATCTAATCTCAAGCATTTAATCTTCAATCCTGTCTCAGTTTCCACTTTAGCCTTAAAGATTTTAAACTTTTCAAATGCTTTATATTTTTATTTTAGAAAAGTAACCCACATCATTCTAGAATAATCATCAATAATTAGCATGCAATATCTATCACCTTCAAAACTTTTAACTCTAGCAGGGCCACACAAATTACTATGAATAAGATCAAGAAAATTATTTTATTTATCTTGTATACTCCTAAAAGAGGTTCTGATCTGTTTACCCATTTGACATTCTTTACATACCAGATTATTGGGCTTCATAATCTTAGGTATATCCCTAACTACCTTAGTTGAATTGATCTTCACAATGCAATCAAACTTCACATGACATGGCCTTTTATGCCATAGCCAACTCTCATCAATCTGTGTAATCAAACATGTCTTCTCACCTGAGTTCAAATAAAATATATTACCTCTTAGTTGTGTATCGGTTGCAATCCCCAAGCCAGATCTATTAATGATTTTGCATTTTCCATCCTTGAGCTATAATTGAAATACCTTATCTACCAATTGTCCTACACTCAAAAGATTATTCCTTAAACCTTCAACATAATAAACATTGACAATATTGTTCTTACCATCCAATCATATAGTTCAATTTTCCTTTGATCATACATGCTTTGTCATCTCCAAATCTAACTAGACCACCATCAAATTCTTGCAAAGATAGAAACTTCCCTTATTTCTAGTCATATGAAGTGAACAACCATTGTTAATTACCCATTCATCCTTGTCTTCAATTTTAGTAGCAAGTGCCTTCTCTTTCAGTGTCGGATCATCTTCCTTGATAGCCAGGAACACCCATTCCTTGCCATTGCCAGAACCACTAGCAGAATCTCCTGTCAGTTCATCATCAGAATCAGTAATACCTTCCTCATCCGCTATGTAGCATGATTTGTCTTTGTTTTTCTTAAACTTATACTTGTTCTGATATCCAAGGTTAGGTTTAAATGATCTTCTAACTCTTTCTTCAAATACCGAATTCCTTTCAGGACATCTAGATGCAAAATGACCAATCTTATTACAAGCAAAACCTTTAAAAGATGCTTTTCCTTCATACTTACTTCCTACCAGTCTCTTAGGTACTCTTCTAGAAAATAGTGCTTCAACTTTCTCAAACTCATCATCTTCTCTCTTCATCTCTTCTAATTCCTTTGCATATAAAGATTTCTAGTTTTGCTTACCGATTGTAGATGTTGATGCATTAAAAGAAGGTTCAGACTTCACAACTCTAGAAGGTCCAAATTCTTCAAGCTCAAAAGAAGATAGTTTCCCAACCAAAGTATCTCTATTGACAAATGTATTAGACATTGTTCTCATCTCATTAATAGCAGTAGCCTTCATTTTATAAGCTAATGGTGGGGCTCTTAGGACTTTAGAAACAATTTCATCTTCACTCAAATTTCCACCACAACACTGAATTCCCATAACAATCTCATTTACCCTTTCCTTGAATGTAGTAAAACTTTCATCTTCTTCCATCTTCAAGATATCTCGCCTGGTAACCATCAAGTTTAGCTATCTTCATTGTAGGGTCACCTTCATTAAGAGTCTCCAACTTATCCCATATAGCCTTTCCAAATGATTTGTCAGTTAATCCCATTATTTGTTGATCAGAAAGTGCACACAAGAGGGCTTCTCTTGCTCTACAATCATTCTCAAGCTCCTTGTTCAGGTTTATCAGAGGAGGATTTCCAGATCTTGAATTATAGGGTGTGACACCATTCTGTGTGATCTCCCAAATCTCCTTGCCAAGACATCTCAGATGAGTCTCCATCTGAATCTTCCATACTATGTAATTTGTTCAATCAAGCCTCAGAATATTCCTTTGAAAGATAGCTTGAGAAGAACTTGATGAACTTGAACTGTTAGACACCATAGGATCTTCCTCAAGTGGTTAAGATTTCTACAAAGAGGACCAAAACTCTGATACCAATTGTTAGATAGTTAAAATAATTGGAAGACAATTGCGAGGGGGGGGGGGTTGAATTAGTTGTCTGAGATTACTGAAACTATTAGCAATTAAAAAATTTATACCGGAACCCAAAACATTAATACCAGAATACTTAAACTAATTAAGAATAAACAATAATCATAGAATAAAAGCCATCTACATGACACCAAGATTTATACGTGGAAAACCCAGTAAAGGGAAAAACTATGGTGGGAAGCCTACCCACAGTCAGATAATACTTTTGCAGTAAGTATACCAATTACAATTGAGGGGTGTGCATTTGCAAGAAGGTCAATAGCCTAGAGTGCACTACTCATCACAAAAGGAGCCTCACAGTCTGCATAGAAATCCAGACTACAATCTAGAGAAGTGTTGAACTGCAAGAGATAGCATCTCCTATGCCTGAGTATAGTTCTAGTTAAGCTCAATATCAGAGGACTAAATCCTCTTACATAAACCCGATTCGATCTCCAATGATCGACCAAATCATCTTCTTGAATGATATTGCATTATTCATGCATTACATTCCTTGACGATGACCTCTAACAATAACCATGATGATATATAATGAGATCTTACATCTATATATACAAACCCTCGACCATAAACTATTAGGTCAGCCACCAGATAATAAACCAATTACGTAATTACAAATCTTGTTGGCGTAATACCAAACAAATAATATCCAACATATAAGACATCCTGGAAATACCTCGAGTGGTCCAATCCACAACAACACAATTAGAAAATTCAACTATGACTAATGATCAGAACAGTGAACCTAAAGTTCAAAAGACACCAAGGTATGTAATATTAAATCATTCTCAAGACTAAATTATTGGAGATAAGAACAAGGGAGTTATGACAAGAAGAAAACTGGCAAATGAAGAGGTATGTCTTATTTATCAAGTTGAACTGACAACTGTTATTGAATCTTGTAAGGATAAACATTTGTTAAAGGCTATGGAAGATGAATTAGACTAGATAGAGAAGAATGAAACTTGGTCTTTAGTTCCCTGGCCTAAAAATAAGAATGTTATTGGAACTAAATGGGCTTTTAGGAATAAACTGAATGAGGATGGTCAAGTTGTAATAAACAAGGCTAGATTGGTTTGTAAAGGATATTCTCAAATGGAAGGAATTGATTATGGTGAGACATTTGCACTTGTAGCTATAATGGAAGGAATTGATTATGGTGAGACATTTGCACTTGTTAGCTATATTTGCACCTGTAGCTATAATTGAAGCTATTAGACATGTGCATTTTCTTGAGGAAAAAGTTTACATTGAGCAACCTGATGGATTTTCATTAACAGATGATAAAGATATGGTTTGCAGATTGAAGAAAGCTTTATATGGTTTGAAATAGGCTCCTAGAGCTTGGTATGCAAGGTTGGATAAATATCTTTTGAAGCTTGGTTTTTACTAAAGGAAGTGCTGATAGTAATCTATATTATAAGATCACTGATAATGATATTCTGATTATTGAAGTTTTTGTTGATGATATCATTTATTGGAGGAGAAGATAAATTGTGCATGGAATTTGCTAAGAACATGAAAAATGAATTTGAAATATCCATGATTGGTGAGATGAAATTTTTCTTAGGTTTGAATATTACTCAAACTGACAAAGAGATTTTTATTTGTCAAACTAAGTATCTGAGGGAAGTGTTGAAGAAGTTTGGTATGGAGAATTGTTGGTGTAAATAAATATTCATTTTGGATATTATTACACTTACTTAAGTTAACTTAGGATAATGCATCTCTTTGTAGTTTGGATTTGAGACACTTAGGGAAGTGTGCACTTAGGGATAGAGCTTGTAGGAGAAATTCCACCTTTTGTGGTCTTATTTTGCTGTTACACTCCACATTCGGTGGGTCATCCACCTCTTGTGGAATATTATATTATTTCTCCTACCTACCCTTAGTATTTCTTACCTACCCTTGTTTCTCATTGAGCCACATGTCATATTTGTGTGCTCATACATCCATATGGCCTTGCCTATATAAGCAAACCTCTATTCATTATTTTGGTTAATCCAGTTGATCATTTTGTATATTGATGAGAATATAGTTTGTTCTTGTCATTCTATTGTCTCTTTTATGCTTTTCATTGTGCCCTTGATCTTGGCAAAATCCTACATGGTATCAGAGCTATTGGGGCTTCATTGATCAAGTTTTAGAAGGCTTCTATTTTTGGATTTGGGGATCTTCATTTTTTTGGGACATCATACATCGATTTGGACATCACCGTTGAATCCGGGAGGCCATTTCCATAAATTTTGACTATAAAGTTGACCTATTTTGGTGAGAAATTCTTTTTTTTCCCCATTTTCCCTATTTTCGTACGGATTTCAAAAATATTTTACAAAAAGAAATTTATTTTTCGAAGAAAAGAAAAAAAAAAGAATTTCGGAAAAATTTCAAAAAAAAAAATCAAATAAAAAAAAAATGGTTTGTTTGGGGGTCCGAAGAGCCCCACGTACACCGTCCCTGTGTGTTGCAAGTCTTGCAGGTACCGCAGACCCATGTCACCTGCCGTCCCACTCGCTGATGCCGCCCGTGCAGGTCCTCCCGCTGCCGCCCACGCCGAGATCTCCCGCCGACGGCACCCGCAGGTCCCTGGCGGCTCCTCCACTCACCGTCTCTGATAGGTCCCTGGCACCTCGCCCGCCCACCGCCTCCGGCAGCTCAGGCCATCTACACGGCCCCGACGACGCGTAGACAGCCATCGGCAAAGACCCCGGTGCCACCCAGACTTCTGGCAGTGCCACGCTGACATCCAGTCAACACTCAACCCACCACGTGGCTTGACAACAACCTTTCATATGCCATGTTTTAGTGCCACCTCGACTGTATGGTCTGCCCAGTCACAGAGCCACGCAAGTGTCCATACAGTGCCACATCAGCCGTACGATCTACACAGTCAGCCGTCCGTACAGTACGGATGCACAGTCAGTAGATAGGCAAAGTTTTTGTGACGGTCATACGGTCATCAAATTTAACATAGTGACTTGCTGACATCAGTGCCACATCAACACTTTTTGAAAATTTTTTGACCCCTCTCCATTGAGCTTTTCAGTTTTGCAATCCAACTTTGAAAGGCCATATCTTGCTCATTTTTGCTCCTTTTTTGGTGCAATTTTTTTGAAATGGGCTAAAATTTCATGATCTTTGCAGTGGTGTGGTTATTTTCTGATTTTGGTGCACAGGTTTTTTGAAATTTTTGGATTCTTTCAGCTATACCTGTCCAATCCTCAATTTTGCAACTTCCAAGGCCTTGTTTGAGCTCATACTGTTGGGTCTCAAATCAACAGATTGGATAGGTTCTAAGGAAATGCCAACTCCTATGATCAAACCCTCCAATTGACTTGGCCAACTTATAGAGTGAACCTATTTGGTTACTAACTCTCTCACTTTAGGCTCTGCAGGACCTAGGCGGGTATGCCTACTCACTAGTTGTTCCTTC
The DNA here is from genome assembly GCF_030272615.1 of Cryptomeria japonica. Lineage (NCBI taxonomy): Eukaryota > Viridiplantae > Streptophyta > Pinopsida > Cupressales > Cupressaceae > Cryptomeria > Cryptomeria japonica. Next base: position 120,894,025 of record NC_081415.1, on the reverse strand, counting down.
AGCTAATGCTTTTTATAGCAGATTTAGTGTCTTAATCTGATATCTCCTAGTCTTAGAATGGCATAAGTTTCTTAAACAGATTGATTTCAGATGTGTGTATTGATCTATGTATCTTGTAAAAGTATATATGTTACACTTTGGCTAAATTACCTACTATACCTACTCTACTAATCCTAATGCTTAAAAGTAAAGGGTAATTGGTATGGTTAAAGGGTTTGTTTACAAATGACCAGTGCCTTTCCTCTTATTTGGGCTACAGAGTCTTATATTTCTTCAGGACTTATTGTGTAAACTTATGAGACAATTTTTAAACCCACCCCTTTTGGTAAGTTTGTCAGTTATTGTTTCTTATGAGCTCTATTTTGATGTTTATATTGTAAACCGCTTGAATGAGTTTAACCCTAACTTTAAGAGACCATCCAAGGAAGAAATACATAGAACAATTACAATTCACAAGTAAATCTTTTTTAATCCAAATCTACAATATGAAACACAAAATTTCACTAGAAGAACACAAATAACCTTATCTCCTTTAGATAATATCACAAGCAACTGCCTTCTAAAAATATGTTAACTCTCAACACATATGAGAAAGAAAATGCAACTGGTTATTTTTGATAAAAAGTTTAAAAGTACAAAATTGCCTCCACCTCTTGTATCTCTCTTCTATGTTTTTCTTCCCTCTTTACATTTTACATCACATATATATGTGTTTGAATGGTTTTCATACCCCTTTAGGTGAAAAGACACCCCCCTTTTAAATAAAAATAATTCCAAATCCCGAAATTGCCTTAGTTTATGTAATTAATTGTCACTTTACAAGTTGTTTAGGCATATTAGAGGTATTGTAAGGCTATTTTATGGGTATATAATGGATAAATGGTCTTTAAATGATGGAAATACCCCCTTTGGTGCTTCACACTCCATTTTTTATGCCCATTATTGTGTTTATGTTATGGTTTCATATTGTGCAACAAATATAAAATATATTACTTGTACCTATTCAATATATATATATATATATATGTATATATATATATTTAGAATTTTTCTTGCTCTTTGTCTTGGAATTTGGAATTCTAAAAATTGCAAATTTTAGGGTTCCAACACATACGACCTCCTTTTCAAGTGCCATTTTTTTTGAAAGTGCTTATTTTTTTGTCTACTTTCAGAATCTATGATCAGATTTTAGAGATTTTGAGTGGAAATTGTACTTTTAGATATTGGTCTTATTTGGCCTATTAGGTACTTGTAAATTGCTTGGATCTTAGTAAGATCTCTTGCATTATCAATTTGAGACTCTTTTGGCCTTATTGAGGCAGTTGTAAAATTGTAAATTAGAAGTCCACTTTGCCATTTTTTGCAAGTGGCCCATTGTATACGCACTACTTATAAAGAGCCAAAATCATCACATTTGGGGGGGGTTCTTTGATTGAGTGAATTTGGGGGGGTGTCTTGTGTGATTGTGCCTCTCTTTGTGCTCTTTCCATTCTTGTTGCAATGAGTCCTAACAAATTTCCACCTTTAACTCCACATAATTATGCATCATGGAAAATTAAAGTATGGAGTAAACTAATGGAAAAGGGTCTCACACACTACATAGATGGAACAATAACAACACCACCTAATCCTAAGGCTGATCCAAATGCTCAATTAGAATGGCTCACAAAGAATTGCATGGCTCTTGGAACAACCTTATGCAGGTATGTATCAGATGACCTCATTTTCCACATTGAGAAGTGTAAAATAATCAAAGAGACTTGGGATATGTTTCAAAAATTGTATGGACAAGTTGATGAAATCAGAGGCTATTAGATTGACAATGAGCTCACCAACTTAGATCCCAAGAATTTTGTTACAATCCAAGATTATGTCACCAAAGCAAATGAGCTAAGAGAAAAGCTAAAGGATTGTGGAATTGACAAAAAGGATGCTCAATTAATATTCAACTTGTTGGATAAGGTTGCACTAGAATATGTAGCATTTGTGTCTAGCTTCCAAACTCATCATTTGACAGTCGGGAGTTCTTATGTTATGCCTTCATTTGATGCTTTCATAGAAATGTTGATATTGGAACAAACTAAGTTGTTGAACATGGGGTTTCTCAAGTCTTCAAAGTCCAAGGCTTTGGTAGCAAATCAAGGAAATCAAGGAAGTCAAGGCAAAGATTCCAACAAGAAGAAGAAGCAATCTAAGTCTAAACCACACCAGGAAAAGGGACAATCATCCTCTCCATCACAAGGCAAATATACATCCTCTTCCAAGAAGGGGACACCACCTAAAAAGGATAAACCAACTTGTGCATATTGCAAAAAGTATGGTCATGATTAACATCGATGCCACGCAAAACAAGTTGATGAGTTAACCAATCTTCTCAAGAAAAACAACATCAACTTGCCATCTGCCTACACAAAGAAGGATTCATCTCCTTCTTCTTCCTCATAGTCTAAGGGAAAAGGGCAAGCATTTGTGGCTAAAACAGGTTCTTCATAGCAATGGATACTTGACTCCGGTGCCTCATATCACATGGGTTCTACAAAGGAGCAGTTTTCTTCATTGGAGCCATCTAAGGTACCTCACATTTACATAGGTGATGACACACAAGTAGAGGTTGAAGGGAAAGGTTTAGTTGACATGGATGATGGAACATTTGAGAATGTTCTCTATGTTCCTAACTTGTCTACCAACCTTCTCTCCATCTACCAAATCACTCACTATGGGAATGGGAAAAAGGTTGAGTTTACACCAGATTCAGTTGTGGTAAAGGAACTTGATGATGATGCCTTGGTAGCAGTGGGACAAGTCAATGACAACTCAAGGCTTTATTCATTCTCCCACTTTGTCCCAAGTTCACCTTTTAGGGCCTTGCTTACTCATTCAAATTCAGAAAGTAAGCTATGGCATGAGCGGTTTGGTCACCTCAACTACCGCTATCTTCAACAGCTAAGCACTAAAGACATGGTCATAGGTCTACCTCGAATCAGTTTTTTAGAGGGTGTATGTTCAGGTTGTTCCATGGGAAAGCATCCCGAAGAGAAGTTTGATAAAGGGAAAACTTGGAGAGATTTGGAAGTTCTTCAACTTGTTCACAGTGATGTAGCAGATCCATTTCCAACACCTTCATTTAGTAAGGCCCGCTATGTTCTTACCTTCATTGATGACTACTCCCACTTCACTTCGGTCTACTTTCTCATTCATAAGAGTGAAGTATTTGACAGATTTCAGGACTTCAAGACTCGTGTGGAGAAGCAATCAGGGAAAGTGGTCAATATTCTTTGCACAGATAATGGCAGGGAATATGTGAACAAGAGACTTGAGGATTTTTGTACATTTGAGGGGATTAATCTTCAACATTCTGTTTCATACACTCCACAGTAGAACGGGGTTGCAGAACGCAAGAATTGAACTCTCAAAGAAATGGCTAGCTATATGATACATGCACATTCTCTTGATCCCACTTTTTGGGCAGAGGCTATCAGTTGTGCCACACACATCCAGAATTGGGCTCCTCACAAAGCTTTGCAAGGATTTCCTCTTTTTGAAGCTTGGGTTAGTAGGAAACCGATTGTGAGACATTTCAGAGTCTTTGGGTGTCCAGCATGGGCTCGCATACCTCCACAGAAATGCAAGGCATTGGAACCATAGAGTCAGCCTTGCATATTTGTTGGATATTCTAAGGGTGTTAAGGCATATAGATTGATGGATCTAGAGTCACATGAGGTATTCATTGAGAGGAGTGTTCACTTTGAGGAAAGCTCTCCTAGCTTAGCCTCTCTACCTCCTCCACCTTCCTCCATTGTGGATAGTGATGTTAGTGATTTAGATGATGAGACTCCCTCAACTCTGACTCACAGGGTTACACCTCCACAGGGTCCACTTGCAGTTGAGGAGCCTCGTTCTCCACCTCCACCTAGACCTCGTTGGGCTCGACAGACACTTGAGTCTATGAGTTCTCTTGTTGGGGATCCTTCGGATACACGGAGAACTCGATCACAAAATCAGGATCTTCCACATTCATTCATTGCTACCGCTTCTGATCCACAAACATTTAGGGAAGCATTAGGGGTTCCTGAGTGGGACCAAGCTATGGAGGAAGAGTATAGTTCCTTGATGAGGAACAACACATGGGATCTAGTCCATCTCCCTAAGGGGAGAAAGATGGTTTGATGTAAGTGGATCTATCAGACCAAGTTTGTAGCAGATGGTAGTGTGGATAAGTATAAGGCTCGACTTGTTGCAAAAGGTTTCTCACAGGTTGTAGGTGTTGACTATACTGAGACGTTTGCACCCATAGCCAAGATGAACTCCATTCGTTTGACACTTGCTATTGCTGTAGCTCATGGTTGGGCTATACATCAGATGGATGTAAAGAGTGCTTTTCTTCATGGTGATCTTGATGAGGAGATTTATATGGAGCAGCCACATGGTTTCATCCATGATACTTCCTTGGTTTGTAGACTAAGGAAATCTCTCTATGGCCTTAAGCAGGCCCCCAGGGGTTGGTATGCCAAGATGGATTCCTTTCTTCTCTCCATAGGTTTCACCAGATGCCATTCTGATCTGAATGTCTACATCTTGTGAAAGGATGAGTCTCACTGGATACTTGTGCTCTATGTTGATGACTTGATCATTACAAGGAGTACTTCATTCATCATTAGCAGGGTCAAATCTGCTTTGCATGATAGATTTTCTATGACTGACTTGGGTCTTTTGCACTACCTTCTTAGGATAGAGATTTCACAGTCACCTTCTAGGATTACTTTATCACAGCCCAAGTACGCTCTTGATCTACTTGCACGCTTTCATATGGCTGGTTGTAAGCCTACCCCGACTCCCTTTCTTTCAGGAGTCAAGCTTGAGGCTCAGTGTTCTTCTCCACTAGTTGATGCCACTTTGTATCGATAGCTTGTGGGTAGTCTCATCTACTTGACTCATACACGCCTTGATATTTCATTTACAGTTGGCATGGTTTCCCACTTCATGCAGGATCCACATGAGCTTCATTGGAAAGCCACCAAACGCATCCTTCATTACATCCAAGGTACACATCACTATAGGATTCACTATGCAGCAGGCACAGGACTTCGCTTGGTTGGTTACATAGACTCCGATTGGGCTGGCAATCTAGTTGATCATAAGTCTACTTCTGGTTACAGTTTTCACCTTGGTTCGGGCCCCATTTGTTGGCAGAGCAAGAAGCAACATGCTATTGCTCTCTCTTTGACTGAGGCTGAGTATCGAGGCACTGTTAATGCAGCGACTGAGACCATTTGGCTCTAGCAGATCCTCATAGAGTTTGGATTCACTACTCCACGGCCGACAGTCCTATATTGTGACAATCAGAGTGCCATTTCCATCTCGAAGAACCCAGTCCAGCACCAGCGGACCAAACACATCGAGATTCATATGCACTCTATCCGAGAGCTCATCCAAGAGCAGGTCATTCATTTGCAGTATTGTCCTACAGCAGAGTAGGTTGCTGATATATTCACCAAACTTTTCATCGAGAGTAAGTTCCAGCAGTTGTGAACTCTCTTAGGGGTGTGGGATGTGTCATTAGGGGGGGTCCATTGACTTCTCCTTCCTCTCTTATGGGGGGGACTATTTCCTCTTTGAGGTTTTATCCTTCTTCTTTGAGAGCTTTTTGTATATTCATCTCTCTTTTGGGGGGGAGTTTTTTCCCATTGGGTTTTCTCCCTTTCTCCATTTGTGAGAGATTGCATTGCTTAGTTTTGCTTGCATTTGCATATTGTACATGGGTACCTATCATGGCCTAGTAGCTGGGACCCATCTTGCATTGTTGACTTGAGTCTTCATTCCCCTAAGTTGCCCTTAAGGGGGGGTGTTGGTGTAAATAAATATTCATTTTGGATATTATTACACTTACTTAAGTTAACTTAGGATAATGCATCTCTTCATAGTTTGGATTTGAGACACTTAGGGAAGTGTGCACTTAGGGATAGAGCTTGTAGGAGAAATTCCACCTTTTGTGGTCTTATTTTGCTGTTACACTCCACATTCGGTGGGTCATCCACCTCTTGTGGAATATTATATTATTTCTCCTACCTACCCTTATTTCTCATTGAGCCACATGTCATATTTGTGTGCTCATACATCCATATGGCCTTGCCTATATAAGCAGGCCTCTATTCATTGTTTTGGTTAATCCAGTTGATCATTTTGTATATTGATGAGAATATAGTTTGTTCTTGTCATTCTATTGTCTCTTTTATGCTTTTCATTGTGCCCTTGATCTTGGCAAAATCCTACAAGAATTCCAAACTAGTAAGTACTCCTATGGCTACAAGTGAGAAATTATCTATCAAGGATACTTCTACACCAGTAAATCCGACAAGGTATAAGTCTATGATTGGTGGTCTATTATATCTAACCCAGACTAGACTGGATATTATGAATGTAGTAAGTATTGTTTCAAGATATCAAAGTAATCCTAAAGAAAATCATGAATGTGCAGTAAAGAGGATATTCTAGTATTTGCAAGGAACAATAGAATATGGTTTATGGTATTCTAAAAATAATGATTTCACTTTATGTGCATATACTGACTCGGATTGGGTAGGTGATACAGATGATAGGAAGAGCACTTCTGGTGGAGCTTTCTTTCTTGGAAAGAAACTGGTTTCATGGATCAACAAAAAATAGTCATGCATTTCTTTATCTACTGTAGAAGTTGAGTATGTTGCAGTAGCAACTAATTGCACTCAAGTCTTGTGGATGAAGAAAATGTTGAAGGATATCAGGGTAAATTGTGTAAGGAAGTTAAGTAGCGGAAACAACTTCCTACACTAACCTTGAGAGGAGGGTAATGCAAAACTTTTTCAGATCATTACAACAGTTACAGAAAATAGAAATAGATATAATAGCATTCATACCACAACACAGTGATTTACGTGGGGAAAACCCTTTCGGGAGAAAAACCCCACCCTCCAAAAGCAGCTCAATATTTTATTTAGCAATCAAAAACAGATTACAAAATACTTGCAGAGCAAGCTCTTCGCAGGAGTAGCACTAATCAGAGATTCAGAGGCAACTCAATAGCCATAGGACTCTTACACACAACCTCTATCTCACACACCTCATAAATAGGAGATACAATACAAGAAACCGTCAAACGGTATTACAAAACCATGGGCTAAAATCACCCAATAAGGTGTAGCCAACCTTATCTCCCTTCTATGACATGTTAAAGCACACATCAACACGTGTCACTCCCTTTTACAGCTCATTTATGTATCCGATACAAATTATTTTTCCTATTTCAGGAGTACAAACTTCCGGAGGCCATAACTTGAGAACCGGGTGTCCGATTGACGAACCGTTTGAAGCGCCGGAAATCTCGCGAAGTACTCTATCACCTCGTAACCTGCTTCACCAGTTACGGCAACTTTTCAGGGCGTTTCAGAGCCTCTAAAGTCTCCAAAATTAAGTTTAAACATTTTATTTCACCCCTCCAAGATGAAAACTTTAATATCTTCAAAACTAGCTGTGACCTTGCGACGCAACTTTACCGGAATGCTTATCTAGCCAACCAGAAGCTTCAGGGAGAGTTTCGCACCATTTTGTGCTCAAATAAAAACTTACTATAAATAGTAACCTCGCATAAATGCAAGGTTGAGACACCATTTTTCCCAACAAATCTCCCACTTGTCGAACACCTTGCATGAGCGGAAGGGAATGTCAACACAATGAATCAATTGCTAGGGGCCATAAGGCCCATAGACTTTGAACACCATCTAAACTTCTCTGTGCTCACAGCCTTAGTTAAAGCATCTGCAACATTCATCAAAGTGTCCACCTTAACCAGCTTCACCCTACCATCTTCGACCATATCTCTAACAAAATGATACTGAACATCAATATGTTTGGTCCGGGCATGAAATGTCGGGTTCTTAGCTAGGCTAATTGCACTCTGACTGTCACTGTACCTTGTTTTATTCCAATATCTGAACACAGTCTCTTAAGCCAAATGGCCTCTTTACAAGCATGAGTAGCTGCCATATACTCTGCTTCAGTAGTGGATAAAGCAACCACAGCCTGTCGCTTACTCATCCAACTAATTGCACCACCAAACAAAGTAAACACATAAGCACTGGTGGATCTTCTGCTATCAATATCACCTGCCCAATCTGAATCCACATAACCATGGATATCAAGGGAAGTCATGTCTCCAACTGAATTACCATGATAACACAAAGAATACTCTGAAGTGCCCTTCAAATATCTGAAGACTCTTTTGACTGCATCCCAATGAACTCTACCAGGATTAGACATATATCTAGAAAGTACTCCCACTGCTTGGGCAATGTCTGGTCTAGTACAGACCATAGCATACATCAAGCTTCCAACTGCACTCTGGTAAGGCACTCTGCTCATGTCTTCCATCTCCAATGGGGATGTAGGACAATCTGAAACAGATAGTTTCGTTCCAACTGTAAAAGGAACACTCAATGGTCTACAATTCTGCATGTTGAACCTCTGTAACACTGAATTCACATACTTACTCTGGCCTAGCCATAGCTTTCTGTTCGCCCTATCTCTTCTAATTTCCATCCCAAGAATGTGCTTTGCTGCACCAAGATCTTTCATTTCAAATTTAGCAGCGAGCTGAGACTTCAGTTCTGAAATCATACCTTTCCCTTTACCAATGAATAACATATCATCAACATACAATGCAATGAATAAGAAATGATCACCATAAGATTTATAATAAACATAGTGATCTGATTTAGAACGTTCAAATCCCAAACTCAACACATATGTATCAAATTTCTGGTACCACATCCTAGGACTTTGTTTGAGGCCATACAAAGATTTCTTCAATTTACAGACCAAATTACTTTTGCCTTTCACCACATAGTGCTCTGGCTGTGTCATATAAATATCTTCCTCCAAATCACCATGAAGGAAAGCAGTTTTCACATCCATTTGCTCAACCTCTAAATCATAAGCAGTAGCAATAGAAAGCAAAAATCTAATGGACGTCATTTTTGCAACAGGAGAAAATATCTCACCGTAATCAACACCCTCAACCTGAGAGTAGCCTTTTGCAACCAACCTTGCTTTATACTTCTCAATGCTTCCATCTGAACCAATCTTTTTCTTGAACACCCATTTACAACCAACAGGTTTTCGTCCTTCAGGCAATGGTACAAGATCCCATGTATCATTCTTTTTCAAAGCTGCCATTTCTTCCTCCATAGCAATCTTCCAGGATTCTGCATCATTCATACCTAATGCCTCTTCTACAGATTTCGGTTCATCCACACTAGTATTCAAAGCAAAAATACATCTCCAATCATCAGGTGAATACCTTTCAGGTGGTTGTCTATGTCTTGTAGACCTTCGAACAAGCTGAGTTGGAGGTTCTTCCTCTTCTTCTGAAGATTCAGAGCTAGACGAGCTCTCCTCAAATTCTTGCCTATCTAGGGGTCTCGATTCAACTCTTTCAGGTGTAGAAGGAAGTTGAATCACATCTTCTTTTTTAGTCTGTTCTGGCTGCAGTGTAACAGAAGGAGACTTAATTTCTCTAAAAATAACACTTCTACTGTGAATTACCTTTTGTGCAATAGGGTCCCAAAGCTTGTATCCTTTCACACCATAACTATACCCGATGAAGATACATTTCACAGCCTTGTTCTCCAACTTTGTTCGCTTCTCCTTTGGCACATGTGCATATGCCTCGCAACCAAAAACTCTAAGATGTCTCAATGAAGGCTTGTGACCTGACCATGCTTCCATAGGCGTTTTATCAACAAGAGCTGATGTAGGAGACCTGTTAATCAGGTAGCAAGCAGTGGCAACAACTTCAGCCCAAAACTTTTGTTCAAGACCAGCACCACTCAACATACTCCTAGCCTTTTCCATCAGTGTCCTGTTCATTCTTTCTGCAACTCCATTCTGCTGTGGAGAATACGGAGTTGTCTTCTACCTGTTAATTCCACAGTCTTTACAGAATCTATCAAAATCATTAGAGCAAAACTCACCGCCATTATCAGTTCTCAAACATTTTATTTTCTTTCCAGTCTGCAACTCAACCATTGCTTTAAATTCTTTAAAACGACTAAAAACTTCAGATTTACTCTTTAGAAAATAAACCCATGTCCTTCTACTAAAATCATCAATGAATGAAACATAATATGTGGATTTTCCAATCGAAGAGACATCTACTAGACCAAACACATCAGAATGGATAAGATCCAAAACACCACAAGTTTTATGAGAACTCGAGTAAAACTGAACGCGGTTTTGTTTTCCATAAATGCAATGCTCACAGAAATCAAAGTCAAGGTTACAGTCAATCAAACCTTCAACAAGGTTTTTATTTTTCAAGGTCCTTAGACCCTTTTCTCCAATGTGGCCAAGTCTCTGGTGCCATAACATAGTCTTCTCTGCAGGTAACTTTGCTTCAGATGAAAGAGCACCCTTAGGTACCCAAAAACCATTTCCATCTGCTGAAGGTGAAACCTTCAAATCTTCCAGTGAAGTATCCGCAGATTTGCTTTTTACAGAAATGCTATTACATTCAACAGTGTATGCTTCAAGCTTATACAAAGTGCCAAACCTGACACCTCTAGCAACTACCATAGCACCCTTAATCATCTTACATCCTGTTTCAGAAAAGACTACCTGCACACCTGCATCTATTAGTTTGCTCACAGATAACAGGTTTCATTTTAATCCAGGGATATGCAGCACACCATTAATCCCTTTTATTCTACCATCAGAAAACCTGATTCTAACCTTACCTCGACCAACAATGTCTAGAGGTGAATCATCACCCAAGTACACCTTACCTCCATTAAATCCTTCATATTCAGAAAACCAATCTCTATTGGAAGTCATATGAAAAGATGCACCTGAGTCAATTAGCCAGGCATCATTACCTGTATGAGTCGCCAAAGCCGCAATAAATGCATCGCCATCTTCCTTGTCGGACTCAGAATCAGAATCGAACTTTTTCTTTTTCTTCTTCTTTTCTTCTTTGCAGTCCTTACGGATGTGACCCGGTTTACCGCAATTCCAGCAAATGACTTTGGACTTTCCAGGAGATTTCGATCTCCCTTTGGATTTGGACTTGCCACGCTTCTCATTCTTCTTGCCTTTCTCCTTAGGTCTTCCACAAACGGTTAGGGCTTCCTTTGAACTGATGGATACCTTCCTTCGCATCTCTTCACCGAGTAGGGCACCCACCACATCTTCAGATTTCAAAACAACAGAAGTACTACTGATAGCCATAACAAGAGAATCCCATGAATCAGGCAAAGAACAAAGCAAGATCTGACATTTCTCCTCCTCATCCATCTTAACACCGACGGATACTAATTGAGCCACAATCATATTGAATGCTTCTAGGTGGTCTGCAATTCGTCCACCCTCTTCCATCTTCAAGGAATACAATTTCTTTCTTAAGAAAATTTGATTTAATAAAGATTTCACTTGATACATCTCACCAAGCTTAGTCCATAGCTTCTTTGCAGAGTTTTCTTCATGGACATTGATTAGAACAGAGTCTGCCAGGCACAGTCTGATTAGACCCTTGGCTTTTTGGTCCATAACATCATACTGAGCTGCCGCAGTAGGATCTGAGGGCCTTTGGACATTCGCATCAATAGCATCCCAAAGATCTCGATCTATTAGCAGATCTTCCATCTTCAACTTCCACATCTCAAAATTACTTCCATTAAATTTCTCCACCTCTATTCTCCCTGACGAACTCGCCATTTGAATATTCCTGCAACAAGATCAAAAAGTGTCTTCTGCACAAGCTCCCACTCAAATCTGGATTAGTTCAAAAAACCCAACTGCCCACAATTGAAACCAAAGGTGATCAGGCTTTGATACCACTTGTAAGGAAGTTAAGTAGCGGAAACAACTTCCTACACTAACCTTGAGAGGAGGGTAATACAAAACTTTTTCAGATCATTACAACAGTTACAGAAAATAGAAATAGATATAATAGCATTCATACCACAACACAGTGATTTACGTGGGGAAAACCCTTTCGGGAGAAAAACCCCACCCTCCAAAAGCAGCTCAATATTTTATTCAGCAATCAAAAACAGATTACAAAATACTTGCAGAGCAAGCTCTTCGCAGGAGTAGCACTAATCAGAGATTCAGAGGCAACTCAATAGCCATAGGACTCTTACACACAACCTCTATCTCACACACCTCATAAATAGGAGATACAATACAAGAAACCGTCAAACGGTATTACAAAACCATGGGCTAAAATCACCCAATAAGGTGTAGCCAACCTTATCTCCCTTCTATGACATGTTAAAGCACACATCAACACGTGTCGCTCCCTTTTACAGCTCATTTATGTATCCGATACAAATTATTTTTCCTATTTCAGGAGTACAAACTTCCGGAGGCCATAACTTGAGAACCGGGTGTCCGATTGACGAACCGTTTGAAGCGCCGGAAAGCTCGCGAAGTGCTCTATCACCTTGTAACCTACTTTGCCAGTTACGGCAACTTTTCAGGGCATTTCGGAGCCTCTAAAGTCTCCAAAATTAAGTTTAAACATTTTATTGCACCCCTCCAAGACGAAAACTATAATATCTTCAAAACTAGCTGTGACCTTGCGACGCAACTTTACCGGAATACTTATCTAGCCAACCAGAAGCTTCAGGGAGAGTTTCGCACCATTTCGTGCTCAAATAAAAACTTACTATAAATAGTAACCTCGCATAAATGCAAGGTTGAGACACCATTTTTCCCAACAAATTGTAGTGAACCAGTAGTATTTACTATGATAACTCTGTAGCTATTGACATGTCTAAGAATCAGGTATTTCACTCTAAGACTAAGCATATTTCAATAAAGTATAACTTTCTGAAGGACAAGGTAGAAGCAAAGGAAGTCAAATTGGTTTATGTGAACACTAAAGAATAGATTGTAGACATATTCACTAAACTGATGTTTAAGGAATCATTTGAGTATTTGAGAGACAAGTTAGGGGTTTCTACTTCTCTGGCAGAGACTTGATTGATGAAGTTTGTTATCAGTCTAACATGCATTATCAGATATATTATTCATTTTGGCACTGATGAGTGGTGCTACTACTCAGGGGGAGTAGTTAGCTTTGAGATTCAGAGGTTTATATCATTGCTTTGATATTTTTGTTAGATTTCTGGCATTGATGTCAAAGGGGGAGTGATAATAATTTGAAAATCATTTAAAACCTTATAGAGATATCATTCATAGGAGGGAGCTATTGATATTCAGGAGATTGTTGGTTGTCTTCCATAGGGGGAGACTTGTTTGGCACTTCTTGGTACTTAGATGTTTTTCACATCTAGTGTTGCCATCAATTCCAAAGAGGGAGATTTTTGGCATTATGGATGAATTTATTTTGTGTTACATTGATGTTTTGTCATTTATGTCAACACTAGCTATTATGGTTGGTTACCGACAAACAAGTTCTAGTTATCGGTAGAAGATCTAGTGTTATCGGAAGAAGAGACTATTTGTTGGACACTTTTGATATGTTTGGATCAGTGATGTGTGTTGGATTTCATGTATTATATGTTCCATGAGCATGTTTTGGTTAGCTGGTATTGGCTTGGTAATTGGATGCTATCATACACTCTAGTAAACCCTTACCAACACTGGTTTAAGGCTTTACCGACAGAGCTTTCATTGAGGAATTATGACATGATGCATAAGTGGTGTTGGTGTGGCTTCTAGATGGATTTCAGGATGTTGAATATGTTCTTTGATCATACTTCAATTGCTTGAAGGCATTTGCTTTGGTGTGGTGGACCCAGAATAGGTTTGGTACCTATCTAGGTTATGGATCGGTATCATGCTAACATGTACTATACACATTACCGAGATGTCTCAAGATGATTTATGGATTTCTTATTATTGTTTTGGTCTTAAGCCGACATGGCATATCATTTTACTAAGGAATTATGTAATGATCTTATTGTAATATCTTTAGGTGGCTGGCCTAATTGGTTTTAAGCCTTAGGGTTTGTATAAATAAGAGGTAGAAACTCTTTGTAGTATATCATGGTTATTGGAAAGGTCATGGTCAAGGAATGTAATGTGCGAACATTGTAATATCATTCAGGTAGAGGAGTTGGTTGATCATTTGTGATTGATTTGGATTCAGAAGAGGATTTAGTCCTCCGACATTGAGCTTAACCAAGACTGTAATTAGGCATGGTACATGCTATTTCTAGAAGTTCACTCTATTGGATTGTTGTCCATTTATCTTGAGATGGTTGTGGCCTCTCTGTAGTCAATGAGACTCTTTTGTAATGAGCAGTATGCTCTAGGCAGTGTGCATTCTTGCAAGTGCAGGCCCCTCATTGTAACACATACTTTCTACAAAAGTATCATCTGACTGTGGGTAGGATTCTCACCATGGTTTTTCCCTTTTCAAGTTTTCCATGTACAAATCATGGTGCTATCTGGTATGGTTTCTTTGCATTGATTATCTAGTTTATTGTTAAGTTGTATTATTTATCGGTATTTATTCCTACCGACATTTGTATGTGCTTTACCTGTACTTGATTTGTTTAAGGTTGTATTATGGATTAAAAGTTATAATATGTTAACAACTGATTCACCCCCCCCCTCTCAGTTGTTCACTGATTATCCTAACAAGATATGTATAAGAAGGCATTAATAGAAAATTGAAAATAAAATACCCACACAACTATATAATAATATAGATGCCAGAAGATTATCTATTGTTGTGGAGGACAAGCACATCAAAATTCAAGAGTTATTAACTACTTGTGGTGCGATTACTCCAAAAGAGCTGGATATGACCCTTGAAACTACAAATAGAAAAGCATAGGGTAATTAGCCTTATGGTAGGCAAGGTTAAGGAAATAATAGATGAAACCCACGAGGCATGGGTCAAATTATTTGTTGACAATCCTGGTTGAAGGGAAAGGCAAAGTTGTAGTGGGTGCCCCACCCACATTTTTGAAAGATACTAAGGAATTGGATATAGAGCCCTCAATAAAAAAAAATGTATAGGACAAAGAGGAGATATCGATAAAGAAAGATAGTGTACATATACTGATAGATTCACAGAATGTATAAGTTATATATGTTGAGGATAATAGTCCTCTAAATAAAAATATATAGATTGAGGATACAGTTAATGAGGTTCCAACAATAGCTGATACTGCACCGAGTTTTGAAGCCACTAGTGCAAAAGAGGGTGCTATTAAAGATAATGAACTAGAGGAGAAAGATAAAGAGAAAAATCTCGAAGGAGAAAAAGAATAAGAAATTCAAACTGAAATAAGTTGTTCTGCACAATAATCAGAGAAAAAGGGAGAGGAATCTAGTAGGGAACCAGTAGCTAGCACATCTTTGTTGTCAATTGACACCTCCCAGGTAGAGCAGAAGAGAATAACTAAGATGAGATCTACTGAGCTCACGATGATAGTTGCTCAAAAGATGATGAAGGAAGGATCAGTGTACAAGGGAATCATTGATCAGTCAATTCCAATTTTGCACAAACTTGTCTTGGAGTGCCAGTCTGACAAAGGAGAAAGCCCATCCACCAAGATCAAAATAACTACTGAGCACATTTCTAAGGATTTTCAATTATTATAGAAAATATAAAACCAGTAGGCATTAGAAAGATTCACTCAAGCTAAGAAAGCCACTTTTGATCAAATGATTGAATCAGATAAGAAATAGATTGTTGACAAACTGAAATTGATTGATAATGCTTTAAGGAAATATACCAATATATACAGAGTATGCTTGAATTCTAGATTACTAACTGTAGATATAGATAAAGGCATTAAAGACACTGAGAATAAAATTGTAGGTATAGTAAATTCTTTTGATGGTCCCAATTCTTTGACCACATCCATTGATAGGTATATTTTGTTGTTAGAAGTTCAAACTTTATCTCTTGAAAGAGATAGAGATAAAATTATTAGGAGAGCTAAAGAACTCAGACGATTTGTGAGTCCCTAGTTGGACTCCTTGAGTGTACATAAAAAGGAATGAATAGGTATGATAGGGAAGCCTAAACTGACAGAACTTAATGAGAAAGAGTCCCATGGTCATATGATTAATGGACTTTTGTCAATATCTGACACATTCAAATCTATTTAGGACACTTATCTAGAGTTTTTGGAGAGGCTTATCCTAAAATTTTCAAGTATATTCACCTCCGGTAAGATGTTTTGGGACATATTCTTTGTAGAGAATTCCATTCATTCATTCATTCTTTGTCTCAATTTTTGGTGGTTTTTAGCATTGATGTCAAAGGGGGAGAAGTATACATGAAAAAAAAATCCTTGACATCAAGAGATAAGGAATAATTGTATAGATCAAGATTGCAGATGACATATTTAGCCCAGGGGAGAAGTCTCAGGGTGAGTCTAGCAGATGGAAACCATTATCATTTTTCACATGAGTGTTGCCATAAATTCTAAAGGGGGATATTATTGGAAATTGAAACTCATTTGATTGGTTTAATATGGTGTCATTGATGACAACATATTTCGTCTTCATTCTTTAGATTGATTCTTCACCAGCAAGAACTTCACTGGCATACACTTCACCGACACCGATAGGTATCTTCACTGGTAGGAAGGATTGTATGGGTAACTGGCTCTTGGAGCTAACATCATTTGGAGGATAAGAACATGTATTTCAATCTAACATCACTAATGAGTAAGGACATTGGAGGCCGACATGATTTGTAGATCAGACAAGGATAATAACTGGCAAACAGGGTACAGGTATAGGAGGTCGACATCATTGGGAAATCTGGAAATTGGAAATTCACTTTGTTATTTATGTAAATATATAATGAGTTGACATGAATAATCCTTTTATATTATCTATGTAAGCTGATATAAGTCATGAAGGGTTGTAGGGGTATATAGGCCAGTTGTTAGATCATTTTGATATGACATGTTGTTAGATTAGATTAGTAATGTAAAGATTATGTATGTAGAATCATATATATGTAAAAGAAATATTATGTAATGATTAGTAGATGATTTTGTAGGCACTCATAGAGTAAAGGTTATTCCTATAAGGGTTTAGGGTTTTAGAACTAGAACAGTCAGAGATTTAACCAGAACTCAATCTGACATAGCAGATGCATTATATGAGTTCAGTTTTATGTTTCATTATCCAAAGTGACTGTAGTTAATGAGACTTCATTATGTTGAGTAGTGCGCTCTACATGGTAAGCTGCCTTGCATGTGCAGGCCCCCATATTATGTAATATCTCTTCATATGGCTAGTGAATTGATATTGTGGGTCACAAATCCGACCATGAATTTTCCTCATTGAGGTTTTCCACGTATAAATTATCAGTTTTATGGTTTTTATTTGTGTGATTGGTTCATTAATTACATTACTTCTTTGAATTATATGTGTACTAGTTTACCAATTGGTGAA
Source organism: Cryptomeria japonica (assembly GCF_030272615.1). Taxonomy (NCBI): domain Eukaryota; kingdom Viridiplantae; phylum Streptophyta; class Pinopsida; order Cupressales; family Cupressaceae; genus Cryptomeria; species Cryptomeria japonica. Next base: position 120,876,598 of record NC_081415.1, on the reverse strand, counting down.
TGCATGTTTAATAAGGTTAAAATATTACATACCAATAGAACACTGATTCACCCCCCCCCCCCTCTCAGTGTTCTTGGATTCCAACAAATATTGCTTTCACATACAAATGATCTTATATACATAATCTTTACATCTCTAATCTTATCTAATATTTTTTTTAATTGTCAAAATAACCTAATAGAATGACTTATATACCCTTACTAACCTTCATGTCTTGTGTCGACTTACATTGATAATACATGCTAGCTCATTACAAATATATATAAATTATAAAATTATTTTCTAGTTACTACCCTTTGCCAAATCTCCAAATGATGTCAGCTTCCAATACTGGTACCTAGTTTGTTGGTTACCTTTGAAATCCTCGATGTCAGTGAAGTGTTTGTCAAATATGAATTCAAATTGAAATATGTTTCCATCAATGACAACATAAGAAACCAAATGAGTGTCAATTACCAACAATCTCCCCCTTTGGCATTGATGACAACACTCATGTGAAAAATGGTTTCAATCTATCCCGCTAAACCTGAAATGTGATTCTGCTCCCCTTGAGCTATATATGCCATCTAAAATCTGATCCATACACATTTCTCCTTTCTATTTTACACATACATCTCTCCCCATTTGGTGTCAATGCCAAAGACTGGTACAAAGAATGAATAAATCAACAAAATTATATACAAGATAATGTCTCTCAAAATTATTACCATAGTTGAATGAGCTTGAAAATTTCTAGGTAACCATTCTCCAAAAAATTCAAATATGTGTCCCAACCAGATTTGAATGTCCCTAAAATTGACACAAGTACATTTAGGACATATGCATGAGATTCTTTTTCTTTGAGATCTACTAGTGTAGGCTTTCCCATCATATCTATATACTCCTTATGTACATACAGTGTGTCCAACTGGGGACTCACTAACCCTCAAAGCTCTTTAGCTCTCCATATGATTTTATCTTTGTCTCTTTCAAGATCTGAAATATAGACTTCTAATAACAAAATTTGACCATCTATAGATGTGGTCAAAAAATTTACTCCATCAAAATTATTTACGATGCTTGCAATTTTATTTTGAATATCCTTAATGCTTTTGTCTATATCTGTTGTAAGTAAACCTTAATTGAAGCATATTTGGTAAATATTTGTACATTACCTCAAAGAATCATCTATCTTTTTAAATCTTTTTGCATCTGTACTTTATCAGATTCAATCAACTAATCAAAAGTGTCCCTTTTGGCCTAAGAAAACTGGTCTAGAGCATCCCGGTTAGAGATCTGCTGTAGTGATTGAAATTCTTTTGAAATATGCTCTGTTAGCATTTTGAGCTTGCTAGATGGGCTTGCTCCCTTATCAATTTGGCATTCTAGGAATAACTGGTACGAAATTGGAATGGGATGATCAATTATTTTCTTTTCCTTGGTCCCTTCCTTGATCAATTTTTGAGTTGCAATCATCATGAGTTTGGTTGAACTCATCTCTGTTATTCTCTTATGCTCAACATTTTCGATGTGCATGGAATGGGAGGTGTTAATTGCCAACAAATAAGTGTTGGATCCTAGTTCTTTGTCGGATTCATCTCCCTTATTCTCTAATGATTATGTTGAAGCACTTATTTCACTTTGATCTTCCTTTTCTTTTTCTCCTTCTTGTTTTTTCTCTTTATCCTTCTCCTCTGGTTTATTTTCTTGAATATCATTTTCTTTTGCACCGGTGGCTTTGCCACTTGGTGTAGCATTTGCTACTGCTAGTACCTCATTAGCTATATCCTCAACCTATTCATTTTGATCTAGAGAACTAGTGTCCTCAACATCAATAACCTATACATTTTGAGTATATACTGGTATATGTACACTAGCATTTTCTTCTGATATCTCCTCTTTATTTTGTACATTTGCTTCTGTCAAAGATTCTAAATTCAATTGCTTGACATCTTTCAAAATTTTGAGTGGGCCACCCACTATACCTTTGCCTTTGGCATCAACTGGGATGTCTAGAATTTCAGACTTAGGATGAGCTTCTAGTGATGTAAAGAAATCAGGGGGATCAATAAAGAATTTTACCCATGCCTTGTGGGTTTCATTGATTATTTGTTTTACTCTACCTACCATAAGGCTAACTGACCTGTGCCTACTTCAGAATTTTTTTTTATTTGCAATTTGAAGGTATTTATTCATCTCTTCCTTAGAAATTGTACCACAAATAGTTAATGATTCTTGAATCTTTATGTGTCAGTCTTCCTCTAGAGTGGATAATCTTCTAGCATTTATATTATTATATAATTGTGTCGGTATTTTCTTTTCAATTTCTATTAAGTATTTCTTATATATATATATCTAAGTGTAACAAAACTTCTTCCTTAATTTCTCTTTGCTCATCATCATTCAAATGTTCATAATAATGTTGAATGTTCTTTAAAATACCATCCTTGGTTATCTCATCTACTAACTCAACAAAAGATAGGTGGAATAATGGTTACATTACTAGTTTCAATAGCTACATCTATGTCTTCCTTCTTCTTCTTTGTACCAGATGATGCAGGAGTTTCTTCTACTAGCCTTTTCTTTTGAGTAGGCTTCCTTTCAGCTGGCTTACTTGTCGATATCTTAAAGGTTACCTTCCTTGTCAGCTTCTTCTTCAGCTCCCCATCTTTCTCCTTTTCATCTTCTACTTTCCTTCTCTACACCCTCTTGAAAGATAGATGAGTTTCATCCCCACTCTCAGAATCTGAAGCAATTGGTGCAATGAAAGCTTCAGGTTGCTTCCTCTTCTTTACTTTTTTACCTTTGTCTGGTGAGGCTCCAATTATAGTCTTAATATCTTTTGAAACCTTTTCAACAAATTGACTTTCTTTTCTCTGCTACCTCTCTCTCCTCTTTTGATTAAATTATGTTTTAACTTCATGTTCTTTTTGCTTGGCAGTTCAAAATGATTTCTCAGACTCATCTGTCAGTGGATCTATAAGAATCTTAGCATATGAATCTAAAATATTTTCATCAACCTCATAACCCATTTCTTCAATCAATATCTTCTAGGGTGTAATAGCTTCCATAAGAGTTTCATCTCTTTTCACCATGAACAAATTTTAGTTGAGTATTTCTCAACTATGTGCTTTGGAATTCTTTCCCTTGACTTCATGGCTTTCTGAAATGTTTTAAAGTATACCCAAACTTTGTCATCTCTTTGCTTCCCCAAACCAGTGATAGCATCCTTAATCTTCTTACCTACCGATATATCAAAGGCCTATTGCCTTTTTCCCAAACCCAGTGTCTCATTCAAAAAGAAAAGAATTAGGAAAACTATCATAATTCCATACCAGAAAACTCCTTTCTTTTCTCCCTTGATCTTGCCTAAATTTATAATAAATTCTTCTTTCATCCATTGGCATAGATCATACTTTTCATCATTTTTCAACATTTGATAAGCAACAAAAATACAAGAGCTAGAAACTGAGTTAAGTCGGTTAGATTGGGTTACCTTGTAACCTATAATCATGCTAATGAATTTGACATCCTTGTTAGTAATGGTATTGACTCTCATTGACTGACTATCAAAGTTTGCACATGTTAGCTTATTGATTTGATTATTTGATATCTTCTTCTTCTCTGGTTTCTGACCTACCTAAGGTAAATCGTTGATAGCTTTGATTGCCTCCTTGGTGATCTTGTGGGGTCTATCCAACCAGATAAATTCACCATGAACTTTTCTCAGCACGTACCAAATTATTTTATCCTCAAACTCAGGAATATCCATGATTCTAGTTAACCCTAGGTCTGCAATATATTTGTGATGCTTTGCAAAAAGGATGTTATAATATGTTAGGAAGACAAACACAAACACACAAGAAACAATCCAAGTGTTAGTTTTAGAAATCACAAATCAAAGACTATCCTAAGCAAGCATATCAAGAGAGACACAAAACACAAAATAGAAAGATTAACCAAACTAAGAAACACAATAAAACATCTCCAAATACCCTCCACCATGTTTGCAGCGACTCCTCCCTTGTTCCTATCCTCTCCAAGTTCCAAATGAGTGTAGCTCTCAATAGCTTTTTGCACTATTCTGGATGTCTTATGGAGATTCAAGATTGAAATGATTAATTATGCCAATGCAAGTGTAAAGAAAACTCGATATGAGATGTTATTTAATTAGCTAATGTTAATTTCAGCCAAAAGACAATATGGACTATTATGCTAAAATGCTCTCTAAAGTTCACTATAACTTAGATGCATACAAGACTTCAGGATCTAGATTATGAAGAAGTGAGCTCTATTTATAGGTAAAATGGAGCAATGGATGGTTGAGATTGAGTAATCTCAACAAGGGTTAGGATTGATGGTTTATGATCCATGTGAGGGTTTTCAACCCAATCCTAGGATGGAAAATGTCATCATGAGATGGGTTGAGGGGAGAGGGAAGAAGCATTAAATGCTTGACATGACTTGAAGGTTAACTTGGGAGGTAAGGTTAATGTTGAGTTTAATTAATAAAGCCATTATCCAATAAATAATTCCTTTATCCAATGGATAAACTATTGTGCAAGAGTTAGTGAGGATAGTCATGGTCAAAGCAATAAATGCTTGAAGAGACCCATGAGTTAAATGGGGGTTGAGTTAGAGGGAAAGTCTCTAACAATGTGGGTGAGTTGAGTTAACCATAAATGGTTATGTAAGAGCCATTAGTGGTTTGGAAGACTTTGGGGGTTAGCATGTTGAACACATAAAGCATTAAATGCTTTTCAAAGACTTTGAGGCTTTGAGAAGTGACTTCAAGTTGCTTAGGAATATGATAATATTTAGGAAATGGGATTAGGCTAATTAGGAATGATTAGAAGAATTTAGAAAGTGGTTATAAGAGTCTAAAAGGGGATTTAGGATTGCAAGTGGGTTTGGTGGGTGAGGGAAAATAGGATTTTAATTAAAATAAAATTAATTTATTTCAATTGTGGTTGTAACTTGCATTTGTAGGAGAATGCAAGTGGGGGGGATTTGTTTAGTGATTTAAATAAATGTTTTAATTATTTATTTAAAAGAGGAAAGGGGGTTAAATTAAACAAATATGATTTATTCATTTAATTGATTGTGAATTTGGTTTAATGAATTAATTTAAATAAATTGAATAATTTATTTAATTAATAGGAAAAGAGTTTGGTGATTAATTGTTAGATAATCAAATAAATAGTAAATATTCCTTTAATTAAGTGGATTGATTTATGTGACTACAATTTGAATTATGGCTTGATGATTTTGGAGTCGTTCAACAATTCAGATATGTACTTTTCTTTAATTTTAGTAGTTCCCAATTCCTCTAGATTGCAATGAATGTATGCTTTGACATCCTCAACAAAAACAGTGCCTTCAGGAACCCTTGAAAAAGTGCTGACTGAATCATCCAGAGTTGCAATATGAGGGCAACTTTTGAATATTGGTCTCAGACAGTCCTTAACCTATACTACAGTGGGATTTTCAAGGAAAGTGGGGACAAAAGAAGAAGCAACCTCCATTTCGAATGATTGAATTATGAAAAATACTTGGAAATAGTCACGAGTGACAAACCCTAGATATTTCCTTTGAATGCAATTGAAATCGCTGATGGTTGCTTTTGATCTCTCTAATTCATCTTTGACTTGATCTGTCTCACTCTGGATGCAAGGTGATCACAATGAGGTGAATTATTCCTTTTACCCTTCAAAAAACCCTAATTTATCATTGACATAAATGCCTTCTGATGAGTCATACCGAATTTTAATTCAACATATTTATGCTGGATAAACCTTCTTAGATGTTTGAAACTTCCTTCTAGATCTCTTTCCCAGGGAATATGCAAGATTTTCATGAAATTTTCCTACCCTTAAGGCATCTTCCTCAATTACTAGATGAGCTTCCTACTAGTAAAGGAAGATTCTGCTCTGTCGATTGAGTAACCAGAGTAGTTCCATCTCCCTATTGATCATCTAACTTCTGGAACCATCTCTTGGTATGATTATGCTAGATCTCATTGATCTTTTTCTTTCCTTTATCATTTGATCCATTAGTGCTAACCGGTGGATATTTGCTTCCACAAAAATTGGCTGTGTCCAATCTTGTTGCATGCATAACATGTAACATTGTTCTTTGGAATTGCTTTGCTATATCCAAGATAATTGCTTGACCTACACTGATTAGCCATATGTCCAAACTTTCCACATGCATGACATTTTATATTCATTCTACACTCTGCTATCCTATGACCATACTTATTGTATTGGAAACATTGATCGGGGACAACATTACAATTTTGATTCTCTATTTCTACACTATCTAGCCATATGACCAAATTTATTACAAACAAAGAATCTACCATTGAATTTGTGAGAATTGAGCTACCTTACCAGTGTCCTCTCATTCGAGTTGTTCTGATCATTCATCATACCAGATGTTTAATATTCATTTGCAATACCAGATCTTTGACATTGTTCAAATCCTAGTCCTCTAGAGTCTCTATTTCACCTTTGGCTCTCCAATAATTCATTAACTTGTGTTGAACTAGCCTTAAATTTTTCCTTATACTCATTTGCAATAGTCAGATCATATCTTGGGATTATCATTTGTCTTTCAAGTTCTTGTTCATTGATTTGGAATTGCACTAATTCTATTCTCAACACATCATTCTCATGAGCCAAGCTGATGCATTCTTCAGATCTATCCTTCAGTGATCTAGAAAGGTCTTCCTCATTTTTCTTTATGTCTTCAATTTATTTTTCCATCCTCATGGTTAGGGCTTGCATTTCATTCTTTATAACTCCATTTTCTTGATTAAGCTTCTAAGATAGATTCTTCAAAGCATCTTTTTCTTCATCATTTTGATCTTGCAATTGTTCACATAGTTCCTTCCTTTTGGCTAAAGCATTAGATAGATTTTCTTGTAGAGCAATAATGAATTGTTTTGCAAATCTAAGTTCGTCTCCCATTTTTATGTTCTTAAATTTTTTAGCTTCAAAATATTCAAGAGCAACTTCAAGTAGCTACCTCAAACACATCTCCATGGATTCCGAATTCAGGATTTCCCTTAAGTTGTTAGGCTTCCTCCGAGGCACAAGGCTCTGATACCATTTGTTGGAATCCAAGAATAGTGAGAGGGGGGTGAATCAATACTCTACCAAAATATGTGATTTTAGCCTTATCAAAGGATACATTCATCAACCAATAAACATAAAAACATATAACTGAAACAAATAATCCAACCACATAAATGAACACTATAACACAGAGAATTTATATGTGGAAAATATCAATGAGGAAAAACCATGCTCGGATTTGTGACCCACAATATCAATTCACTAGCCATATCAATAAATATTACACATAATAGGGGCCTACACATGGAGGAAGGCACACTACCTAGAGTACACTACTCATCACTAAGAGTCTCACTGACTACAATCACTTTTTGATACATAAATACAAAACTGAACTCATATAATGTATCTGCTATGCTTGATTGAGTTCTAGTTAAAGCTCTTACTGTTCAGGTTCTTAAAGCCTAAACCCTTGTCGAAATAACATACACTTTATGAGCACCTCAAAAATCATCTATAGATCATTACAAAATATTTCTTTTGCATACAAATGATCTTACATACATAATCTTCGCATCTCTAATCTTATCTAATATTTTTTTACTTATCAAAGTGACCTAATAGATAGACTTATATACCCTTACAAACCTTCATGTCTTGTGTCAGCTTACATTGATAATACAAAATGATAATACATGTCGGTTCATTACAAATATATATGAGTTATAAAATTATTTTCTGGTTACTACCGTTTGCCAAATCTCCAAATGATGTCGGCTTCCAATACCAGTACCTAGTTTGCCTGTTACCTTTGAAATCCTCGATGTCAGTGAAGTGTCTATCAGATATGAATTCAAACCAAAATATTTTTCCTTGAATGGCAACATAAGAAACCAAATGAGTGTCAATTTCCAATAGCTTAAACTACTGATGTTGGTTCAACTTGAGAAATTAAACATACCTCTTCAACTTCCAACCTTCTTCTTGTCATCACTCCTTTTCTCTTGTCTCCAATGATTTGATCTTCTGAATGATTCAACCTTACATACCTAGGAGTCTTCTAGTTTTCTATTTCTCTACTCTTATCTTCCATAGTATTGATTTTTTTATGTTGTCGGGGTAACTGGTTCAACATTTTGTCTTGGTACAGGTGATACCAGTTCAATTATGATCATTTCTACTTCCAGTTCGCTCTCATAAGATCTGATTTGACCTCTATACTGCTCATCTACCTTGACATTAACACTCTCCATAATTATTTGTGATCTGTTGTTATAACATCTATATGCTTTGCATTCATTAGAATAACCAAGAAATATGCCTTCATCACATCTAGGATCAAATTTGCCAATGGAATCATCTCTTTTGATATAGCATTTACTACCAAAGATTCTAAAATAATTAACTGTAGGTGCATGACCAAACCATAACTCATAAGGTGTCTTACTAGTGTCTCCTTTGATATGAACTCTATTGAATGTGTATACTATTGTGTTCATTGCTTCTCTCCAATAGATATGAGGCAAATTAGCTTCCACCATCATAGTTCTAGCTACATCCAAGATAGTTCTTTTTTTTTTTTTCCACAACACCGTTCTACTAAGGTGTCCAAGGTGCAGACGCCTATCTCCTTATATCGTTCCTCTCACAATAACTATTAAATTCACTGGATGTGAATTCACCACCCTAGTCAGATCTTAAGCATTTAATCTTTAACCATGTCTCTATCTCAACTTTAGCTTTAAATATCTTGAACTTTTCAAAGGCTTCATATTTCTCCCTTAGAAAAGTAACCCACATCATTTTAGAGTAGTCATCCATGATTAGCATGAAGTATCTATCACCCTAAAAACTTTTTATTCTAGCTGGACCGCATAAATCAGTTTAAATAAGATCAAGAATATCATTAGACTTGTCTTGTATACTCTTGAAATAAGTTTTGACATGCTTACCCATTTGACATTCCTTACATATCGGATTATAAGGCTTCACAATCTTAAGTATATCTCTAACTACCTTAGTTGAACTGATCTATACAATGCAATCAAAATTCACATGACACAACCTCTTATACCATAGCCAACTCTCATCAATTTGTACAAACAAACATGTCTTATCACCAGAGTTCAACTGAAAGATGTTACCTTTAGTTTGAGTACCGGTTGCAATCTCCAATCCAGATCTATTAATAATCTTGCATTTTCCATCCTTGAACTATAATTGAAATCCCTTATCCACCAACTATCCTACACTCAAAAGATTATGCCTTAAACCTTCAACATAATAAACATTATCAGTATTACGCTTACCATCTAATGATATAGTTCCTCTTCCTTTGATCATGCATGCTTTGTCATCTCCAAATCTAACCAAACCACCATCAAATTCTTACAAGGATAGAAACTTCCTTTTATCTCTAGTTATATGATGTGAACATCCACTATCTATCACCCATTCATCCCTGTCTTTAACTTTATCAGCAAGGGCCTTCTCCTCATTTTGAATAATTGGTTGTAGAGTATCTTCCTTTAAAGCTAAGAATACCCAGTCCTTTCCATTTCTGGATCCACTAGCTTAATCTTGCACCGATTCATCATCAGAGTAATCAGTCACACCTTCCTCATCTACATAGTAGCATGATTTGTCTTTGTTTCTCTTGTACTTATGCTTATTCTGATATTCATGGTTAGGCGTAAAAGATCTTCTAGCTTTCTCCTCAAATCTTGAATTCCTCTCAGGACATCTAGATGCAAAATGACCTATCTAATTACATGCAAAACATTTAAAAAGTGATTTCCTTCATACTTACTTCCTGTCAAACCTTTAGGTACTCTTCTAGCAAATAGGGCTTCAAGTATCTCAAACTCTTCATCTTCTCTCTTCATATCCTCTAGTTCCTTTGTATATAAAGCTTTCCAATCACTATTGTTGGTTGATGATGTAGATGCATGAAAAGCATATTTTGTCTTTGCAGCTCTAAGAGGACCAAATTCTTCAAGCTCAAAAGAAGATAACCTCCCAACAAAAGTATCCCTATTAACAAAACTATTAGACATTGTTCTCAGCTCATTAATTTCAATAGCCTTCATCTTGTAAGGTGGTGGTAAAGCTCTCAATACTTTAGAAACAATCTCATCTTCGCTCAGAGATCCACCACAACATTGAATTCCCATAACAATTTCATTCTATTTCCATAAAAGGAGTAATTGTTTCATCTTCCTCCATCTTCAGGTTCTGATACCTCACCTAGTAACCATCAAGTTTTGTAGTTTTAATAGTAGGGTCACCTTCATTCAGAATCTCCAATTTATCCCATATAGCTTTTGCACATGATTTGTCTATTAATCCCATAACTTGTTGATCAGAAAGGGCACTCAGAAGGGATTCTCTAGCTCTATAATCATTTTCAATGTTCTTATCCAAGTCAGCCAGAGGAGGATTCCCAGATGTCAAGTCATAAGGAGTATAGCCTTTCTTAGTTACCTCCCAAATCTCCTTTCTAAGACATCTCAGATGAGTCTCCATCTGAAGCTTCCATACCCTATAATTTGTTCCTTCAAGCCTAGGGTTGGCCTAGGGTTGTCCTTCTAGTAAGAAATTTAAGTTGAATGATTACTCACCATAGGATATTCCTCAAGTGGTTAAGTGTTTGTAGAGAGGACCAGGCTCTGATACCAATTGTTAAGATAACCAGTGGACAACTGAGAGGGGGGTGAATCAATTCTCAACAGATTATGAAACTTTAAGCACACAAAACCTATTATGAGAATACATAAACCAAATAATGGAATAGAAAATATATCAATTAAGAACAAACATAAACCATAGAACATTTACCATCCATCCACAACACATAACACCAAGATTTGTACGTGGAAAACCTAGGAAAGGGAAAAACCATGGTGGGAAGCCTACCCACAGTCAAATGATACTTTTGCAGTAAGTATGTCAATACAATAAGAAGGGCCTGCACATGCAGGAAGGCCAACTACCTAGAGTACATTGCTCATCACAAAAGAGCCTCACCAACTATAAAAGAAATCCATACTACAATCCAGAAAGAAGAGTGAACTGCAAAAATAACATCTCCTATGCCTGAGTACAGTTCTAGTTAAGCTCAATACCAGAGGTCTTAAACCTCTTACACAAACCCAATTTGATCACCTATGATCGACTAAAACCTCTACATATGATTACAACTTTATTCACACACATATAATCCTATAACCCCCATAACATGATCTACAAATAGATCTTACATCATATATATACCAACCTAGGACCTAAACAATTAGGTTAGTCACCTAAAGATAATACAATAAATCCATAACATGAACCTGTAAACCAATGATAAACCAAGTCGACCTAAGACTGAAACAACATAAACCAATCCATAAATCCAACTGGTAACGCATCAGAAGAATCCACCAACACATTACATAAACTGGTCCATAACCTAGCAAAATAATACCAGACCTAAAATAGGTTGCCATAAGCCAAATGCAACACCACTGATCAACTATAATATGAGAATGATAAACATCAGCATCTTGATAACCATCTAGAATTCACACCAACACCACTTATCAAATTCATCAAAAGATCTTCAAGAAAGCTCTACTGATAAAACCCTTACGGGTAACCAAAAGGCTTATTAGAACAAAAGATAGCTTCTGAATCATCGAATCATGAATCAACTAAATGAGATACACATCAGAATGACATGAATAACCAATCTAAACCAATAACAACAATCAGACCATACTGGAGAAACCAGAGACAAATCTCTTGATCATCATCAAAGTCCAACCACTCTACCAGAACATAGTAGACAACCAAAATAGCTAGTGTTGACATCAATGGCAAACATTAATGCAACACATAATCAGTTCCTCCAAATTGCCAACACATATATCTCCTCTTGAGGACAATATTGTTCTTCCTCCTTAGGAAAAAAATAATCATCTTCACAAAGAGGAACCTATTCCTTCTCCTATGGATGAATCCATTGTTCCTTCAAAGAATAAATATGCTCTTCCTCCCAAGTATCAATCTATTCCTCCTCCTCATGATGGACCTAGTCTCCTTCCTACACCTCCCATTCCTACTTTATATGTTGCGGTTCCACCTCCTCCATCTTACAAAGGGAAGTGACCAACCTCTCCTATTGTTCAACCTAAAGACCTCCTCCTACACAACCTTCCTTGAAACAAGAAAAGGAGCCTATACGTGATGAACCTAAACCTTCACACTCAACTAAAACTAAAAAAAACCATTGTGTGAGAGAACATCTATGGAGATCTCGTGCTAGAGCTCATTAACTTTCTTCCCAAACCATTTCTTCTCCCAAGACACCAACTATTGAAATAATTACATTTTCTCCCAATGAGGACGTTCAACCTAATTCTCCAAGACGTAAAATGCTTAAGACAAATGATGGTTCAATTTCTATTCTTACTAGAGCTCCTATTGTTATTAATCTTGATGAATAATAGGTAATAATGTCATTAATGATGAAAATATTGATCTTGATATTTTTGATGATGAATATGAATATGTTGATGTTGACAATGATTTATCTAAAAAAAATGTAAAAGAATTAATCCTAGCTCCTAGTAACAAACAAAGTGATTCATCATTAGAGCATGGTCCTTGTTTGGAACTTGTGATAGCTCCATCTATTGTGCTTGATGTGGCTCCTATTTCATGTTGTCCACCTTCCCAAAGCAATGATTAGCAAGATTGGGGGTAGATGATGTGCTTGATTAGCTTCATTAACACCATAGATTCTATGTCTCTCTCTCCTCTCTTCTTATTTGGGACCCTTCTTCAATTTTCTATTCTTAGTTTTTTCTACTTGAGGATGATGCAAAGCATTGAGATCTCTTTTGGTCTCTCCCATGTTGACTTAAAAGACACATATGTCCCTTTATTCCATGGTGGTTACCTATATTTGGGGGATGAGGACAATTCTATATATATATATATACACATGAGTTATCATAAAAAGCATACTAACCCAGAGTTAAGCAAAACCAACTCGTGCTTTGTGTTTTTTGTTCATTATAATTTGATTTTTCCTCTCTTGGGGGCTTATTATTGTGATAACGTGCTTATCTTTTTGGGTGTATCCTACCTTAAAGTAATTATTCTAGATAAGGCATGCACAATTGATTTAATGTGGGGGCATACACTCCACTCAATAATTCTCTCTCTTGGATATCTTGATACTTAAAGTTACTTAGCAAACTTTGTATTTTGCTTTGTAATTTTTGGTATTTTTTATTTCATGACTCATATTAAGAGAACCTTACTAGTTTGTAGTCATGGTTCTCTCTTTCTCTCTCTCATGATCTTTCCTTTTACCTTGTCATTGAAGTTGTGAGTGTTAGGTCCCAGAGACAACTGAGAGGGGGGGGGCGGGGTGAATCAGTTGTCAAATAAATTTAAACCAAAATAACTTTAATCAACCTTAAAGCTTAATAACGGTAAACCAAACTTTATGTCGGTAGACTGTTTTATCAGTTAATTGCAGTATCGGTAAAGATTAATGAATGAAACAGAAAGATAATAACATCCACAACACATAACACCAATATTTGTACTTGGAAATCCTATAAGGGGAAAACCCATGGTGGGAAACCTTACCCACACTACTATAGATAGCATGTGTATACAAATGAGGTCTGCACATGCAGAAAGGCCAAGCACCTAGAGCTCATTGCTCAATCACAAATGGGAGTCACACTGACTACAATTGGATGGTTAAATCCAAATAATGATGTACTGCTCAGAATAGCATCTTCATATGATGGATTTAGTACCGGTGTAGTTCCGATTGCTTTTACAAAAACCTTGCTTCACCTTCAAATGATGTCTGCGTGTATAGCTCTGCTTAATCTCGCATATACCTTCTTACAATTCCTTTTCCCAATCACTTATTGATCTTACAAATAAGATCTTACATAGATAACATAACCTAAGACCAATTTTAGTAGGTCGGCTCTAATAGATATTACAATAAAATAATTATAAGTAAATCAATAATTGATGCAATATCTGATTCAACATGTTGGCTTAATCTATTTACAATAATAACAAAATCATCTTCAAAGCATGTCATGCTGATCAAGAATAGATAAGCCTATTGGTGCTTATTCTGGACCTATTTGCCGGTAACAACAAATATGCAAATATGAATAAACTAATGAATGAATCTCTAAGACAAAGTGTCCAAATGATGTCTTCCACTTAACTAGATGTTTTCCATGTCATTCCATGTGTCAGTGAACAATATATCCTGTCGGAGTACTGGATACTGGTGACTGTACATAAGTCACTTGCTTGCCAATGAACATTGCCAATTCTTCAAAGTGTTAACCAGAGTTGATAAGTGTTAATAGGTGTTGACATCAATGACAAAACCATATCAACATGTCCAAAATACCAAAAACCTCCCCCTTTGGCATTGATGGCAACACAAGATGGAAAAACCATTAAAGTGCCAAAACAAAAATGCCAAATACCAAAAACCAACAATCTCCCAAAAGAGATCATAACCAGAAATGAAAAATAAAAATACAAAGAGTAACAATCTCTCCCCTAATGAATAATCTTTCCCCAAAGGATAATGTGTTTTTCCATATCAATCTCTCCCCCTTTGACATCAAATGCCAAAGTTTCTAAAAAACCAAGTTCAAGTACAAAACACCAACCAATTCAATATACCAACTACTCCCCCTGAGAAGTAGCTTTCCACATCAAAGACCGAAGTAAAAGATTTCTCTATTAGTTCTATCGGTTGATGACAAACATCAACTGTCTAAGTCTATACTGGTGGGGGTATGACCCCAAGCTGATCGCTTAGATATTCAAAAGTCTCCTTAGGCAAAGGCTTAGTGAAAATATCTGCAATCTACTCTTTAGTATTCACATAAACCAGTTTTACTACTTTTGCTTCAACATTTTCTTTCAAAAAATTCAATTTGATAGAAACATGTTTAGTTTTAGAATATAGTACAGGATTCTTAGATATATCAATTGTTGTAGTGTTATCACAATAGATAGTTATAGGTTCCTTGCATTTTACTTTTATGTCTGTCAACATTTGTTTGATCCATAATACCTGTGTACAGTTGGTTGTTGCTACAACATATTCTGATTCTGTTGTTGATAAAGATGTGCAACTTTGTTTCTTACTCAACCAAGAAATTAATCTACTACCAAGAAAAAATGCTCCGCCAGTGGTGCTTTTTCTGTCATCTACATCTCCTGCCCAATTTGCATCTGTGTATGCACATAATTCAAAGTTTTCATCTGTAGGGTACAATAAACCAAGATTTGTAGTGCCTTGTAAGTACCAGAAAATCCTTTTTACTGTTGATTCATGATTTTCTCGAGGATTACTCTCAAAATCTTGAAACAATACATACTGCATTCATAATATCAGGTGTTGTTTGTGTCAAATATAGTAAACCTCCTATCATAGATTTATACCTAGTCAGATTAACAGGTGTAGATTCATCCCTTAGTGATAATTTATCATTTGTAGTCATAGGTGTGCTTACCAATTTAGAGTTTTCCATCCCCAATTTCCTTAATATCTCCTTTAAGTACTTGGATTGGCTTAAGAATATACCTTTATCAGTCTATGAAATCTGCAATCCTAAAAAGAATTTTACTTCTCCAATCATAGACATTTCAAATTCTTGTTGCATTTTAATAGAAAGACTATAGTCCATCTTCTCCTCGAAAGGTTATATCACCAACAAAAACTTCTATAACCAAAATGTCATCATTAGTCACTTTATAGTATAAGTTGTTGTCAGCGTTACCTTTAGAAAAACCAATCTTTAAAAGATATTTATCCAATCTAGCATACCAAGCTCTTAGAGCTTGCTTCAACCCATACAAAGTTTTCCTTAATCTACAAACCATATCTTTGTTATTTGTCAAAGAAAATCCATCAGGTTGCTCTATGTAAACTTCTTCTTCAAGATCTCCATTCATAAATGCACATTTGACATCCATTTCATATACTTTGTAGTTCTTATGTGCTGCAAAAGCCAAGAATAATCTACTGCCTCAATTCTAGCTACCAGTGCAAATGTTTCATCATAATCAATTCCTTCTTTCTGTGAATATCCCTTACACACTAGTCTTGCTTTATTTTTGATTACCTTACCATCTTCATTAAGTTTGTTTCTAAATACTCATTTAGTTCCAATTACATTTTTGTCTTTAGGCCAGGGAACTAATGTCCATGTGTTATTTTTCCCAATTTGTTCTAATTCTTCTTCCATAGCTTTAATCCAGTACTTATCTTCATATACCTCATTAATTGATGATGGTTTAATTTGAGAAATAAGACATACCTCTTCATTTGCCAATCTTCCTCTTGTCATAACTCATTGATACTTGTTCCCAATTATCTAATCTTCAGAGTGATTCAATCTTACATACTAGGGTGTCTTTGATTGTTGTTGTTCTTCAGTTACATTAGAATTTTCAGATGATACTGGTGTAACTAGATCTTCATTATGTACTAGTGGGTTCAATGTAGGTTCATTTGTTAGTATTTTTGTTGTTGGTTCAGAGTCTATATACCTTGAAGTTCCTCAAAATTGTTCATCAATCTTCACATTTGTATTTTCAACAACTTTTTGTAATCTTTTGTTAAAGCATCTATATGCCTTGCTTTTAGATGAATAACCAAGAAATATTCCTTCATCACTTCTAGGATCAAATTTACCAATATACTCATCTCTTCTAATATAGTATTTACTTCCAAAAATTCTGAAATATTTAGGAGTAGGAGTAATACCAAACCATAGTTCATGAGAGGTCTTACTGGTTTCATTTTTGATGTGAACTTTGTTGAATGTGTAGACTGTTGTGCTTACTACCTCTGTCCAATATACATGTGGTAGATTTGCTTCTGATAACATACTTCTTGTTGCATACAAGATAGTTATGTTTTTCCTTTCAACAACTCCATTATGTTGTGTTGTCTGGGGTGCTGATAACTGTCTTCTTATTCCATTCACTTCACATAATGCATTAAATTCCTTAGATGTAAATTCACCTCCTTGATCTAATCTTAGACTTTTGGTTCTCTTACTAGTTTTATTCTCTACCATTGCCTTGAACAATTTGAATTTCCTAAGTGCTTTTGATTTTTCTTTGAGAAAAGTAACCCAACACATTCTAGAATAGTCATCAATGATTAGCATGAAATATCTATCACCTTGTAAACTTTTAGTTCTAGCTAGACCATATAAATTAGTATGAATTAAGTCAAGAGCATTATTGGATTTTTCTGGAATACTTTGAAAAGATGCTCTTACTTGTTTTCCAAATTGACATTCCTTACATACCGGATTGTGAGGTTTGACAAATTTAGGTAAATCTCTAACTTTCTTGGTAGTACTAATTTTTACCATGCAATCAAAATTTACATGATAGAGTCTCTTATGCCATAGCCAACTTTCATCAATATGTGCAATCAAGCATGTCTTTTCATTGTTATTTAGATGAAAGATATTACCTCTAGTTTGACTACCGGTTGCAATTTCCAAACCATATCTGTTCATGATTTTGCATTTACCATTTTTGAATTGTAACTGAAAACCTTTTTCAACTAATTGACCAACACTCAAAAGATTATGTTTTAAACCTTCAACATAGTAAACATTGTCGGTATTGTGCTTACTATCAAGAGATATTGTACCTTTTCCTTTGATTAAACAAGCTTTATCATCTCCAAATCTTACTAGACCTCCACTGTATTCTTGAAAGTTCAAGAATTTACCTTTATCACCAGTCATATGATGTGAACATCCTGAATCAATGATCCATTCATCCTTAACTTCAACTTTGGCTACCAGGGCTTGCTCTTCCAGTTGAGCAGTAGGTGCCAGTTGATCTTCTCTTATAGCAACAAAAACCCATCCATTGTATGCCGGAACTTCATCAGAATCATTAGTGACTTCTTCATCAACAAGATTTATCTTTATTCTTCTTAAATTTGTATCTCTGGTATTCAGGGTTAGGTTTGTATGTTCTTCTAGCTTCTTCTCTTGGTCTAGCATGTCTTTCAGGGCATCTTTAGGCCATATGACTAATTTTATTATAGTTAAAACATTTAAAGGGTTCTTTACCTTCATACTTAATTCCAACTGGACCTTTAGGCATTTTTATTGCAAACAGTGCTTCAAGTTCTTCAAATTCTTCATTTTCTCTCCTATTTTCTTCAAGTTCTATTGCATAAAAGGATTTCCAATCAGACTTGTCAAATGATGGTGCAAATGATGTTGATGCCTTAAAAGCTAAATCTATCTTTATAGTAGCAACCGAACCAAATTCCTAAATTTCAAAGGTTGAAAGTTTTCCAATCAATGTGTCCCTAGTTATTGATGTGTTAGGCATTATTATTAGTTCATTTATAGCAGTAAATTTCATTTTGTATGTCGGTGGCAATCCTCTTAAGACTTTTGAAACAATTTCATCTTCACTTAAGGTTCCTCCACAACATTTAATACCCAAAACAATTTCATTAACTCTTTCCATAAAGGCAGAAATCCTTTCATCTTCTTCCATTTTCAGATTTTCATACCTAGCCCAAAAACTTTCAAGTTTTGCAATTTTGACTGTGGAATCCCCTTCATTCAATGTTTCCAAATTATCCCAAATAGATTATGTAGTAGACCTATTGAATAATCCCATGATTTGTTGATCTGATAATGCACTGAAAAGTGCTTCTCTTGCCTTGCAATCATTCTCTTCATCTTTAGTCAGATTTGGTGGATTAGGCTAATTGGGAGTAGGAGCAGTATAGCCATTCTTTGTAACTTCCTAGATATCTTTTCCAATGCAATTTAGATGTGTCTCCATTCTAATATTCCATATCCCATAGTTGGTTCCATCAAGTTTAGGACTGTCTTTCCTGAAATAATTAGTAGACATTGGATCTCCTCAAGCTGTTAAACTTCAGCAAAAAGAGGACTAGGCTCTGATACCAATTGTTAGGTCCTGCAGACAACTAAGAGTGGGGGGTGAATCAGTTGTCAAATAAATTTAAACCAAAACAACTTTAATCAATCTTAATGCTTAATACCGGTAAACCAAACTTTATGCCAGTAGACTATTTTATCAGTTAATTGCAGTACTAATAAAGATTAATAATTGAAATAGAAAGATAATAAAATCCACAACACATAACACCAATATTTGTACATGGAAACCCTGTAAGGGGAAAAACCACGGTGGGAAACATTACCCACTATCAGATGATACTATTGTAGATAGTATTTGTATACAAATGGGGTCTGCACATGCAGAAAGGCCAAGTGCCTAGAGCTCACTGTTCAATCACAAATGGGAGTCACATTGACTACAATTGGATGGTTAAATCCAATAATGATGTACTACTCAGAATAGCATCTTCATATGTTGGATTCAATACCAGTGTAGTTCTGATTGCTTTTACAAAAACCTTGCTTCACCTTCAAATGATGTATGCATGTATAGCTCTGCTTAATCTTGCATATACCTTCTTACAATTCCTTTTCCCAATCACTTATTGATCTTACAAATAAGATCTTACATATATACCATAACCTTAGACCAATTCTAGTAAATAATTATAAGTAAATCAATAACTGATGCAATATATGATTCAACATGTCAGCTTAATGCATTTACAATAACAACAAAATCATCTTCAAATCATGTCGGGCTGATCTAGAATAGATAAGTCTACCAGTGCTTATTCTTGACCTATTTACCGGTAACAACAAATATGAAAATATGAATAAACTAATGAACAAATCTCCAAGACAAAGTGTCCAAATGATGTCTTTGACTTAACCAGATGTTTTCCATGTCATTCCAAGTGGTGGTGAACAATATATCCTGCCGGAGTACCAGATACCAATGACTGTACATAAGTCACTTGCTTGCCGGTGAACATTGGTGATTCTTCAAAGTGTTAACTAGAGTTGATAAGTGTTAATAGGTGTTGATATCAATGACAAAACTATATCAACATATCCAAAATACCAACAGTGAGATCCTAAAGTCCATTGGGGGCTTGGTGTATCTTGCCCCCTTGATGACTTTGTGAAAGTTTTTTAGTGTGAACTCTTTGTACTTTATCGAGAGTATGATTGACTTCATACTCCTGCTAAAGTGGGGGCTAAATATACTTTTCTAAAATTTCACCCCTTACAACTTTGACCAAATTTAGGTCTCCACCTTAGTGTTTGCACCCCTTGGCTTGATTGAAGACCTGATTATGCTCATACACATCACAAACATAAAAAAAATTGATGTTACACTTAACATAAACCTTGATTTTGACCCAAAATAGGGCAAGACCAAGGTATGGAACCTTGGTCCTCACCAAAACTAGGGCATGGAGCCATGGTCCTCCCTAAAATAGGCCTTCTTTAAACCCTTTTTTCACATTTTAAATTTGAGTGGGATTTCCTTGTCTGTGTCATCTCATGTCAGAAAATTAGTTAATTTTCTCAATGGAAATGTATATAAAGAGGATTTCCCCTCTCATTTGAACATCTATCATGAAGAATTAAGAAGTATTGAGCACACAAGAGATCAAGCATTCAAGCATTCAATCATTCAAGAGAAATTGAGTATTTTCAATCTTCCTTCAAGCTTTGGAGCGGCAATAGAATCAAAATTCAAGCATTGAAGTGGAGAGCTACATCCTATTTCATGAAACCCTAAGTCCATGTGGAGACAAGAAAAAATTCACAAGGAGGTATAATCATTTCATTTTCAATTATAATCCAACATCTCCCTCAAAAGGATAACATTTCCTTTCAATCATTTAAATTACATTTATCCCAATTTCATGATTAATTCCAAAACTAGGGTTTGACCTTGTTAGGTCCCAGAGACAACTCAGAGGGGGGGGGGTGAATCAGTTGTCAAATAAATTCAAACCAAAAAAAATTAACCAACCTTAATGTTTAATACCGGTAAACCAAACTTTATGCCGGTAGACAATTTATCAGTTAATTGCACTACCGGTAAATATTAATGCATGAAAATAGAAAGACAATAACATCCACAACACATAACACCAATATTTGTACGTGGAAACCCTGTAAGGGGGAAAACCACAGTGGGAAACCATACCCACAATCAAATGAGACTACTGCAAATAGTATGTGTATACAAATGGGGTCTGCACATGCAAAAAGGCCAAGCGCCTAGATCTCACTGCTCAAACACAAATAGGAGTCTCACTGACTACAATTGGATGGTTAAATCCAATAATGATGTATTTCTCAAAATAACATCTTCATATGATAGATTTAGTACAGGTGTATTTCTGATATGCCTTCATAAAACCTTCCTTCACCTTCAAATGATGTCTGCATGTATAGATCTTCCTATTCTCACATATAATTTCTTACAATTCCTTTTTCCAATTGTATATCGATCTTACAAATAAGATCTTACATATATACCATAACCTAGGACCAATTTTAGTAGGTCAGCTCTAAAAGATATTACAATAAAATCAATGACTGATGCAATAACCAATACAACATGTCAGCTTAATGCATTTACAACAATAATAAATCATCTCCAAAGTGAGTCATGCTGATCTGGAATAGATAAGCATGTCGGTGCTTATTCTAGACCTATTTGCTAGTAACAGTAAATATGAAAATATGAATATACCAATGAACAAATATCCAAGACAAAGTGTCCAAACGATGTCTTTGACATAACCAAGTGTTTTCCATGTCATTCCAAGTTCTGGTGAACAATATATCTATTAGGGGTCCCATAGATACTGAGAGGGGGGGGTGAATCAGCATCTAACCGGTAATAAGAATTTCTGAAGTTAAAACATGCAGAACATAATCGTGTACCTGTATGCAAGAAATAATGCAATAAATAGAATCAAGAATATCCACATGAAAAGTACACCATAACACAAGATGTTTAACGAGGAAACCCGGTGTGGGAAAAACCTCAGTGGGATTTGTGACCCACAATATTCACTCACTGGCCAATAAGAGAATATTACTTACAATAGGGGCCTACACATGCAGGAAGGCCAACTACCTAGAGCTCACTGCTCAATGGGAAGTCACACTGACTTACAATAAGGATTATACTAATCCAATAACTTGTATTGCTTTACAATAGCATCTTCAATGCCAAATTTAGTACCGGTTCTTGCTCTATTCTTTACATATACCCTTGACCTATATTTCGCACATTAGGTCTACCTAATAATTTCTTTCTTTCCTTTTTTTTTTGTCACTACTTCAAATGTCTATAATGATCTCCTTTATATAAGAGTCATTTTACAATTTGCCAAGTCGGCTTACAATAATAAACAAAATATTACATAACAAAAATCCTGTCTGCCTTTGTGCCGGTATACATCTTCTCTTTTGTGCTGGTGTCAGTGTAGAGTGATCTATTGATGCCAGTGCATTGTCTTGTTGGTGTAATGCTTTGCTGGTATAATGTCTTGCCGGTGCCATAGGATTTCAAGGTTGCCTATGTAATGCTTTACTAGTATAATGTCTTGCTAGTGCCATAGGATTGCAAGGTTGCCTATGTAATGCTTTACCGGTATAATGTCTTGCTGGTGCCATAGGATTGCAAGGTTGCCATCAATGACAAAACCTTCAATCACATACAATGTCTCATTGGAGTGTGCATATGCCAATAATATCATGTCAGTGTACCAAATACCAGTGACTTGTGCATAAGTCACTTGCTTGTCGGTGAACATTGCCAATTCTCCAAAGTGCCAGAGTTGATAAGTGTTAATATGTGTTGACATCAATGACAAAACCATATCAACATAACCAAAATACCAACAATCTCCCCCTTTGGCATTGATGGCAACACAAGATGGAAAAACCATCAAAGTGCCAAAACAGAAGTGTCAAATACCAAACAAACAATAATCTCCCAAAAGAGATCATACCAGAAATCAAAGTTCAGATACAAAGAGCAATCAATCTCTCCCCTTGAGAGTAATATGTGTTTTTCCATATCAATCTCTCCCCCTTTGACATCAAATCCCAAAGTTACTACAAAAACCAAGTTTAAATATAAATTACCAACCAATTCAGTATAGCAACTACTCCCCTTGAGAAGTAGCTCTCCTCATCAAAGCCAGAAAATGATTTTTCTGTTAATTCTATAGGTTGATGAAAAACTTCAACTGTCTAAGTCTCTACTGATGGGGGTATGACCCAAAGCTAATCTCTGAGATATTCAAAGGTCTCCTTAGGCAAAGGCTTAGTGAAAATATCTGCAATCTGCTCTTTAGTATTCACATAAACCAGTTTTACTTCTTTTGCTTCAACGTTCTCTTTCAGAAAATTTAGTTTGATAGAAACATGTTTAGTTTTAGAATGTAGTACCAGATTCTTAGATATATCAATTGCTGCAGTGTTATCACAATAGATAGGTATAGGTTCCTTGCATTTTACCTTTATGTCCTTCAACATTTGCTTAAGCCATAATACCTATGTACAGTTAGTTGCTACTGCAACATATTCTGATTCTGCTGTTGATAAAGATGTGCAACTTTGTTTCTTACTCAACTAAGAAATTAATCTGCTTCCAAGAAAAAATGCTCCTTCGATGGTTCTTTTTCTATCATCCACATCTCCTACCCAATTTGCATCTGTGTATGCACATAATTCTAAGTTTTCATCTCTAAGATACCATAAACCAAGATTTGTAGTGCCTTGTAGGTACCAGAAAATCCCTCTTACTGTTGATTCATGATTTTCTCTAGGATTACTCTAAAATTTTGAAACAATACATACTACATTCATAATATTAGGTCTTGTTTGTGTTAAATACAGTAAACTTCCTATCACAGATTTGTACCTAGTCGGATTAACAAGTGTAGATTCATCCCTTAGTGATAATTTTTTATTTTTAACTCCTTCAAGTACTTAGATTGACTCAAGAATATACCTTTATCAGTCTGTGAAATCTGCAATCCTAAAAAGAATTTTACTTCTCCAATCATAGACATTTCAAATTCTTGCTACATTTCAATAGAAAAGTCTTTACATAATCCATTTTCTCCTCCAAAGATTATATCATCAACAAAAACTTCTATAACAAAGATGTCATCATTAGTCACTTTATAGTATAAATTGTTGTTAGCATTACCTTTAGAAAATCCAATCTTCAAGAGATATTTATCCAATCTAGCATACCAAGCTCTTGGAGCTTGCTTCAACCCATACAAAGCTTTCCTTAACCTACACACCATATTTTTGTTATCTGTTAAAGAAAATCCATCAAGTTGCTCAATGTAAACTTCTTCTTCAAGATCTCCATTCAGAAATGTACATTTAATATCCATTTGGTATACTTTGTAGTTCTTGTGTGCTGCAAAAGCCAAGAATAATCCATCTGCCTCAATTCTAGCTATCGGTGCAAAGGTTTCATTATAATCAAATCATTCTTTCTGAGAATATCTCTTACACACTAGTCTTGCTTTATTTCTAATTACCTTCCCATCTTCATTAAGTTTGTTTCTTAACACCCATTTTGTTCCAATCACATTTTTGTCTTTAGGGTGGGGAACTAATGTCCATGTGTTATTCTTTTCAATTTGTTCTAGTTCTTCTTCCATAGCTTTAATCAAGTGCTTATCTTCACATGCCTCATTAATTGATGATGGTTCAATTTGAGAAATAAGATACACCTCTTCATTTTTCAGTCTTCCTCTTGTCATAACTCCTTGATACCTGTTCCCAATTATCTGATTTTCTAAGTGATTCGGTCTGACAAATCGGGGTGTCTTCATTTGTTATTGTTCCTTAGTTACAGTGGAATTTTTAGATGATACTAGTGTAACTAGATCTTCATTATATACTGGTGGGTTCAATTTAGGTTCATTTGTCAGTATTTTTGTTGCCAGTTCAGAGTCTATATACCTTGAAGTTCCTCTAAACTATTCATCAATCTTCACATTTGTACTCTCAACAATTTTCTGCAATCTTTTGTTAAAACATCTATATGCCTTGGTCTTAGATGAATAACCAAGAAATATTCCTTCATCACTTCTAAGATCAAATTTTCTAATATACTCATCTCTTCTAATATAGCATTTACTTCGAAATATTCTAAAATATTTAAGAGTATGAGTAATACCAAACCATAGTTCATGAGGGGTCTTACTAGTTTCACCTTTGATGTGAACTTTGTTGAATGTATAGACTATTGTACTAACCGCCTCTCTCCAATATACATGTGGTAGATTCATGTAAGATAACATACTTCTAGCTACATCCAAGATAGTTTTGTTTCTCCTTTCTACAACTCCATTCTGCAGTGGTGTCTGGGGTGCTGATAACTATCTTATGATTCCATTCACTTCACAGAATGCATTAAATTCCTTAGATATAAATTCACCTCCTTGATCTGATCTCAAACATTTGATTTTCTTACCGGTTTCATTTTCTACCATTTCTTTGAATAGTTTGATCTTCCCAAGTGCTTCTGATTTTTCTCTGAGAAAAGTAACCCAACACATTCTAGAATAGTCATCAATGATTAGCATGAAATATCTATCACCTTGTAAGCTTTTAGTTCTAGTTGGACCACATAAATCAGTATGAATTAAGTCAAGAGCATTATTGAATTTTTCTAGAATACTTTTAAAAGATGCTCTAAATTGTTTTCCAAATTGACATTCCTTACATACCAGATTGTTGGGATTGACAATCTTAGGTAAGTCTCTAACTGCCTTAGTAGTACTGATTTTTACCATAAAATCAAAATTTACATGATAGAGTCTCTTACGCCATAGCCAACTTTCATCAATATGTGCAATCAAGCATGTCTTTTCATTGTAATTCAAATGAAAGATGTTAGCTCTAGTTTGATTACTAGTTGCAATTTCCAAACTAGTTCTATTCATAATTTTGCATTTACCATTCTTGAATTGTAAGTGAAATCCTTTCTCAACTAATTGACCAACCCTCAAAAGATTATGCTTTAAACCTTCTACATAGTAAACATTATCAGTATTGTTCTTACCATCAAGAGATATTGTACCTTTTCCTTTGATCAAACAAGCTTTATCATCTCCAAATCTTACTAAACCTCCATTATATTCTTGAAAGTTTAAGAATTTACCTTTATCACCAGTCATGTGATGTGAACATCTTGAATCAATGATCTATTCATCCTTAACTTCAACCTTAGCTACCAAGGCCTGCTCTACCAGTTGAACAATAGGTGTCGGTTGATCTTCTATTATAGCAACAAAGACCCATCAGTGACTCCTTCATCAGCAAGATAACAAGATTTATCTTTATTCTTCTTAAATCTATATCTCTGATATTCAGGGTTAGGCTTGTATGTTCTTCTAGGTTCTTCTCTTAGTCTAGCATGTCTATTAGGGTATCTTGAAGCCATATGACCAATCTTATTATAGTTAAAACATGTAAAGGGTGCTTTACCTTCATACTTATTTCCAACTAGACCTTTAGGCATTTTCCTTGCAAATAGTTCTTCAAGTTCTTCATTTTCTCTCCTGTTTTCTTCAAGTTCTCTTGCATAAAAGGCTTTCCAATTGATTTTGTCAAATGATGGTGTAGATGATGTTGATGCCTTAAAAGGTAAATTTATCTTTATAGTAGCAATGGGACCAAATTCCTTAATTTCAAAAGCTGAAAGTTTTCCAATCAATGTATCCCTAGTTACTAATGTATTAGGCATTGTTCTTAACTCATTTATAGCAGTAACTTTCATTTTGTATGCTAGTGGCAATCCTCTTAAAAATTTTGAAAAAATTTCATCTTCACTTAAGGTCCTCCATAATATTTAATACCTAAAACAATTTCATTGACTCTTTCCATAAAGGCAGAAATCCTTTCATCTTCTTCCATTTTCAGATTTTCATACCTGACCCGGAAGCTTTCAAGTTTTGCAATTTTGACTATAGAATCTCCTTCATTCAATGTTTCCAAATAATCCCAAATAGCTTTAGTAGTAGACCTATCTGATAATCCCATGATTTGTTGATATGATAATGCACTCAAAAGTGCTTCTCTTGCTTTGCAATCATTTTCTTCATGTTTTCCTAAGGTAGGTGGATTAGGGTAATCGAGAGTAGGAGCAGTATAGCCATTCTTAGTAACTTCCTAGATGTCCTTTCCAATGCAATTCAAATGTGTCTCCATCCTGATCCTCCATATGCCATAGTTGGTTCCATCAAGTTTAGGACTATCCTTCTTGAAATAGTTAGTAGACATTGGATCTCCTCAAGTTGTTAAACTTCTGCAAAAGAGAACTAGGCTCTGATACCAATTGTTAGGTCCCAGATACAACTGAGAGTGGGGGGGGGGGTGAATTAGTTGTCAAATAAATTCAAACCAAAACAATTTAACCAACCTTAATGCTTAATATGGGTAAACCAAACTTTATGCCAGTAGACAGTTTATCAGTTAATTGCAGTACCAGTAAAGATTAATGCATGAAAATAGAAAGACAATAACATCCACAACACATAATGCCAATATTTGTACATGGAAACCCTGTAACGGGAAAAACCATGGTGGGAAACCTTACCCACAATTAGATGATACTACTGCAGATAGTATGTGTATACAAATGGGGCCTCCACATGCAGAAAGGCCAAGCGCCTAGAGCTCATGCTCAAGCACAAATAGGAGTCTCATTGACTACAATTGGATGGTTAAATCCAATAATGATGTACTACTGAAAATAACATCTTCATATGCTAGATTTAGTACCTATGTAGTTCTAATATGCCTTCATAAAACCTTCCTTCAACTTCAAAATGATGTCTGCATGTATATCTCTGCTTATTCTCACATATACTTTCTTACAATTCGTTTTTCCAATCGTATATTGATCTTACAAATAAGATCTTACATATATACCATAATTTAGGACCAATTTTAGTAGGTCGGCTCTAAAAGATATTACAATAAAATCAATGACCGATGCAATAACCGATACAACATGTCGGCTTAATGCATTTACAACAATAATAAATCATCTCCAAATCATGTTGTGCTAATCTGGAATAGATAAGCCTACCAGTACTTATTCTGGACCTATTTGCCAATAACAGCAAATATGCAATTACAAATATACCAATGAACAAATCTCTAAGAAAAAGTGTCCAAACGATGTCTTCAACATAACCAAGTGTTTTCCATGTCATTTATCATGTCCAAACTTTTAGGCACGAACGGGATAAATTTTTTTTTTTTAAAATCACAACTTAATAACATTAAGTTTGCTAAAATGTAAAGCACTAGCAAGTTTGTCTTAACTATGTGTGAGTTATCTCTAACCACTAACTCAAGTAAGTGATAATACTTTAAATCAAATGCAAAACACTAAAAGAATTATTTATTATCTCTTCAATTTTAATCAATAAATTAATTTAATCAATTAATTGACGTAGATAAAATTAATCTCCAATAACCCTTAATTGTTTTTAGGATCTAATTAAATTAGTCCTAGCACTTACTTTATAAATGTCTATATTTTATTTTAACAATAATTAAAATGTGTTAAACTAAATCGACTAAAGGGTCAATTAAATTCATAATGAAATTTGTCCTATAAAGTTGAATCTCAAAAACCTATATTTAGGTGGACTAAAAATATTTTCCCATAGCCAAAATAACTTACCAAATTTGTTATAAAATTTCTTAAAAGATTAAATTTTATAAGTATTTCAAATTTAAACATCATTTTAAAATATGCCCATTTGAACATTAAAAACATATATAAATTATAAAAACATTTAATCTACAATTTGCCCTATTCATTATATTTAAATGTTTATTTAACTTTTATAAAATATGAATGTTTTAAATAAACATTTACATTATAGTCAATTTATACATTCATGTTTTAAACTACATATTTTTCTTTTATTCAAAACACATATATATAAAACTATTCATTTTCTAAAATATACTTGTCTCATGTAACTTAACTAAAATATTAAATAATACTGAAACCCTAATTTCTTTATTTTAAAAGCTAAACCCCTTCATTTATTTTCTTTTATATTTTTAAATTCACCCTAACCCCAACGAGGTTAGGGTTTCATGTTATTGAATTTTTATTTTTTTTTGAAGTAGGGAGGAGGTATCATGCAGGGGGGAAAAAGTGGTGGAGGCCATGGAAGAAGTGGCAGAGACCATGGGGGGGGCTCCCCGCAAGGACGGCCACAGCTAAGCCCTGCGAGTCACGTCCCACAGAGGCGGCCTTGGCCACCACTTTGGGGCACGACCCACAGCCTGGCGGCACCGTCGTTGTGGGACGCCGCCCATAGTGGGGGCCGAAGCCTCCCACTGTGGGTTGCAGCCCACAGTGGCCATTGCGGCCACCGCTGAGGGGTCACTGCTCACTGTGGAGGGGGGGGTGCCTTGCATGGAAGTCAGTAGGGGTCGAGCCCCTTTCCAAAGGTTTTCTTTTTATATAATTTTTTTTAAAATTTTTATTTGTAATAATTTTTTTTATAAAAATATAATTATATATATATATATAAATATATTATATATAGAAATATATTTTAATATAAATATAAATAAATAAATAAATATATATATATATAAATATATATATATTTATATACATATATTTTAAATATATATATATATATATATATATATATATATATATATATATATATATATATTTATATATATATTTATATACATATATTTTGGATACTCATTAGATTTAGGGCTAAATTTTCTTTTAAGCAAATATATATTATTTTTTTCTTTTCAAAAAACATAGAATAGATTATTAATAATCCTCAGATTTAAATCAAGGTCTTATTTTTTAATTTTTTTTTTAATTCCAAGTTGCTATAATCTGAGATAAATTATTTAACCTTAGATTTATTTTAAACAAATGACAAAATTCAATATTTAAACAACATCTAAATAAAAAAGATATTAATTAAATTAGATAGGCTATTTAACTTTAGATTTTATATTCTGCAAATAAGTAAATGATCGACAAAGTTCAATAAATCTAATCAACAACTATATAAATGACATAGTTTAATAAGATATATTCAACAACTACATTAACCTAGATTATTTTAATTAAACTTAGAGATATGCATGAGGAAATAAACTGAACATTTAATTTCAAAGTGACATGCATACAATCATTAAGCTTTTAAGAACAATACAAGCTTAAACCCAACATAATTATTTCATTTATGCAATAATAAATTAATAGAAATAATGCATTTATTTAAGGCACTTTTAGAATACAATATAGTCATTATTACATGAGGGTGAAATACTCAAACTAGTCCTTCATTTCTATTAAATGAGGACTTCAACTAAAATAGATACATTTTCTTTTCAAAGTAATTACAACATATAGTTTCCCTTTCACATTGTTGTATTTTAAAATATAAAATAGTCCATTCTCAAATTATTTTTTTAAACAAATAAATCCAGCAACTTCTACTTGTCCTTTTCTTTTCTTCCTAATAGCCTACAAATAAATCATAGGCTATCAGTGTCGAGTGCTCACCTCCCAGCCTAGGCTTACTAGAAGCCACCCCCGAGCTTGGAGAACCAAACCCTAGACAGGTTACACACATGCAAACACAACAACAAGGGGTAACAAACACCACAACATATTCCCAACCAAGGCTACACTGCACCACAAAATGTGATGTCTATTCAAGGGTGGCAGTGGACCAAGTACCTTGAGGAGACTGCAAGAATGATAGAACACAAAGCCACCTCATGGCAAACAAAGATATATCATAAATTCATTAATCCCCACATCCTTATGCCCCCCAAGGCATTCATGCCATATTTCCCTCCTTATGACCCCCAATGCATAAATAGGCCATGCAGCAAGGGTCACATATATATCCCTTGAGATCACTCTCATAAGGAGAGCCTCTCACTCAAGGGCTGTCAAACTTCTACCACCCACAAGACCATCCTCTCTTCCAAGAGTAGGATGCCTTGGTTACTTCCAAAGCATAGAAAAATGCATACAAGAAGTAAAATATAGAACACAAAATAATTTTCACAAGGGAAAAATACAAAAAACTAGCCTTTTCATACAAGAAAATCTTTTTAACATAACATGCAACACAAAAATAATACAAAGAGAAGTTAAACCAACCTTCAAACTGCCCAAAGGTATGCTAGATCTAGTTGAGGATGAGCAGCCCAATTCCACAATCCTTATTTCTCTACACTTAGTCAAATTCCTATACCAAATCTTTTCTTTTCAAAATTGCATTATCTCCAAAAATGGAGAGTGGGTGATTACCCACTAAGTTCCTAATTCTTTCTTAAGAAGGCCTTAGTGAGAGTTCTCACAGGTTTCTAAAACTGAAAAGGAAAGGTAGGAGAGAATGGAAAAGGGATCTCAGATCCAAAAGGAAGGTTAACTAACCTAGATGATGCCTTCTAATTTCAATTTTCGCTCACCTTAGGAAACCCACTTGTTAAGGTGTCTAAATGGTCACATGGGAGTTGTCACATACCTAAAATTATTCCTAACCCTTAGGTATATCTAATGGGCTTTAAGAAACACCTTTAAACTACCCCTAGGAGTCCATTTAACCCCTTTTAAACCCATCTGAAGTTAACTTTCGGGTCAAACCTAAGCGGACCACCCCAAAGATTCTCTACCCAAGGAAAATATAGAACCACATTAAATTATTTGAAAAATCTATGGTTAAAACAACTCCCTCCAAGAGACAAATTCAAAAATCAAGACATAAATCAACACGTGTCAAGTGACACAATAAAAATACTTTTACAAAATTACACATGAAATTTTGTCTCTTGTTGGATTTACACAATTTAATAAATTCAATTTAAGACACATTCCACATTCACTTTCACAAATAAAATACGATACAAATGGGGTGTTGTCTCTCCAAATAGACAAACCCTGGTTTTACGAATGTACATAGGTCTAGGTTTGGTTCTCCATAATGTTTCCATGGTCACATGGATAATTTTCCTACGCATCTCAATTACACATTAGTACTTCCAAATATCCTCATAAAATATTAAACACATGAATAAGAATACACATCAACACTCTGCATATAATTGACATTAACAAATCAATATCTCATATATCCCCATTTATCCACATAAGCCATTATCATAATCCTCATAATTTTGATCCATACATAAGACATGCATCCTATTTCTATCATCATAGTAAAGTCTTGCAAATCCAGATATAGCTGACATACGTTAGATCAAGATTATCTAATCACTAAATCTTTTAGGATTTTAAATTCATAATACATCAAAATGTACACCACAAAGTGAACTAATTCTATAACTTGGTTCAATTACTTTTCTCACCAATCTATCTATCTAACATAGCCCATCCTATTGAATTATAGCATTTATTAATAGGGTCAAACATGGTCAACTAAGTTAATCAAAGCTTGGTTGGGGAGGGCCTTACATCATTCCAAGTTCCAGTGAACAATATATCCTACTGGTGTACCAGATATTGGTGACTTGTGCATAATCGCTTGCTTGCCAGTGAACATTGCCAATTCTCCAAAGTACTAGAGTTGATAAGTGTTAAAAGGTGTTAACATCAATGACAAAACCATATCAACATAACCAAAATAACAATAGACCTAAGGGAAGCCCCTATTCTGAACCTATTTCCCTTTCTTTCTGTGTGCTAGAAATAGGTGCACAACTGTACTTCTTAAAAGAAGCTTCAGACATAGAGAGGGAACAACCATTTTTGGTATACAAAACATTTAGAGGACCATGTTGTCATGCCAAGATCTTTGCTTTTTTGGGGCATTTTCATAGGGCAGATCTGAATCAACTTATATTACTCAGATCCAGATACACGATAAAATCCTAAACCTGTAGCTCATTATTTTCTTAGTTTTATCTTCAATCTCAACACTTTTCCCTAAATCAACATTTCAACTTACAAAAGAGGGAAAAGTACATCATAATCAATCAATCCACTTAGTATTCGGTCCTTATCTGATTTTGTTAGGTCCTAGAGACAACTGAGAGGTGGAGGTGAATCAGTTGTCCAATAAATTCAAACCAAAACTAACTTAACCAAACTTAATGCTTAATACCGGTAAACCAAAATTTATGTCGATAAATAGTTTTATTAGTTAATTGTAGTACCAGTAAAGATTAAGGCATGAAATAGAAAGGCAATAACATCCACAACACATTACACAAATATTTGAACGTGGAAACCCTGTAAGGGGGAAACCCACAGTGGGAAACCTTACCCACAATTAGATGATATTACTGCAGATAGTATGTGTGTACAATATGGAGTCTGCACATGCAGAAAGGCCAACTGCCTAGAGCTCACTACTCAATCATAAAATGAGAGTCACACAGACTACAATTGGATGGTTAAATCCAATGATAATGTACTGCTCAAAATAGCATCTTCATATGCTAGATTCAGTACTGGTTTAGCTCTGATTTACCTTCTTCAAACCTTCCTTCAATCTTAAATGATGTCTGCATGTATTTCTCTACTTATATTCACATATACCTTATGCCCTACCACTTATTGCATTCCCATATCAATCTTACAAATGAGATCTTACATTTATACCATAACCTAAGACCAAATGAGTAGGTCATCTCACTAAAAATATTACAATGAAATCAATGACAAATAAATCAATATGCGATGCTTCATGTCAGCTCAATGCATTTACAATAATAAAAAATCATCTTCATGACATGTCGTGCTGATTTGGAATAGATATGCTTGTCAGTGCATAATGTGGACCTATTTTCTAGTAACAAAAAATATGCAGACCTGATTAGACCAATGAAAAAATTACAAAAATAAAGTGTCCAAACAATATCTTCGACATAACCAGGTAGTCTCCAAGTCATTCCAAGTGCCGATGAACAATATAACTTGCTAGTGAACTAGATACCGGTGACTATGCATAAGTCACTAACCATGCTGGTTAACATAACCAAGAGTCTCCAAGTGTTGATAAGTGTTGACAAGTGTTGACATCAATGAAAAAACTATATCAACATATCCAAAATACCAACAATCTCCCCCTTTGACATTGATAGCAACACAAGATGGAAAAACCATCAAAGTGCCAAAACAGAAATACCAAAACCCAAAAAACCAACAATCTCCCAAAGAGATCATTGACTAGAAATCAAAATATAGATACAAAGAGTAATAATCTCTCCCCCAAAGATAATCTCTCCCTCAAAGCTAATGTGTTTTTCCATACAATCTCTCCCCCTTTGACATCAAATGCCAAAGCAATACAAAAACTAGATTCAAATAGTTCATACAAGATACCAACTTATTACAAAATATCATCTACTCCCCCTGAGAAGTAGCTCTCCTCATCAAAGCCAGAAAAAGATTTGTCTATTAATTCTGTCAGTTGATGACAATCATCAACTGTCTAAGTCTCTACCGGTGTGGGTATAACCCCAAGCTGCTCTCTAAGATATTCAAATGTTTCCTTAGGCAAAGGCTTAGACAAAATATCTGCAATCTGCTCTTTAGTATTCACATAAACCAATTTTACTTCTTTTGCTTCAACATTCTCATTAATAAAATTGAATTTCATAGAAACATGTTTAGTCTTTGAGTGAAATGTCGGATTCTTAGATATATCAATTGCTACCAAATTATCACAGTAAATAGTTATAGGTTCCTTGCATTTTACCTTTATGTCCTTCAACACTTGCTTAATCCACAATACCTGTGTGCAATTAGTTGCTACTGCAACATATTCTTATTCTACTGTAGATAAAGACGTGCAACTCTATTTCTTTCTCAACCAAGATATCAATCTACTACCAAGAAAAAATGCTCCACCGGTGGTACTTTTTTTGTCATCTACATCTCCTACCCAATTTGCATTTGTGTATGCACATAAATTAGAATTTTCATCTCTAGGATACCATAAGCCAAGATTTGTAGTGCCTTGTAGGTACCGAAAAATCCTTTTCACTACCGATTCATGATTTTCTTTAGAATTACTCTAAAATCTTGAAACAATACATACTACATTCATAATATCAAGTCTTGTTTGTATCAAATACAGTAAACCTCCTATCATAGTCTTGTACCCAGTTGCCTTAACAGGTGTCGAGTCATCCTTCAATGATAGTTTATCAGTTGTATTCATAGGTGTGCTTTCCCATTTAGAGTTTTCCATGCCAAATTTCTTTAGTAATTCCTTCAAGTAATTTGATTGATTTATGAATATACCTTTATCATTATATTAAATCTGCAATCCTAAAAAGAATTTTATCTCCCAAATCATAGATATTTCAAACTCTTCCTGCATCTTATTAGAAAAGTCTTTACACAATCCATCTTCTCCTCCAAATATTATATCATCAACAAAAATTTCTATAACCAAGATGTCATCATTAGTCACTTTGTAATATAGATTGTTGTCAGCATTACCTTTAGTGTAACCAATCTTCAAAAGATATTTGTCCAATCTAGCATACCAAGCTCTAGGAGCTTTCTTTAGTCCATACAAAGCTTTTCTTAACCTAAAAACTATATCCTTGTCATTTGTCAATGAGAATCCATCAGGTTGTTCAATGTAAACTTCCTCTTCAAGATCACCATTTAGAAATGCACATTTAACATCCATTTGATATACTTTATAGTTCTTGTGTGTTGCAAAGGCCAAGAATAATCTGACTGCCTGAATTATATCTATCGGTGTAAAGGTTTCATTATAATCAACTCCTTCTTTTTGTGAATATCCCTCACACACTAATCTTTCTTTATTTTTTATCACCTTACCATCTTCATTAAGTTTTTTTCTGAATACCTATTTAGTTCCAATTACATTTTTGTCTTTAGGCCAGGGAACTAATATCCATGTGTTATTCTTTCCAATTTGTTCCAATTCATCTTCCATAGCTTTAATCCAGTGTTTATCTTCACATGCTTCATTAACTAATGTTGGTTCAATTTGAGAAATAAGACATACCTCTTCATTTGCTAGTCTTCCTCTAGTCATAGCACCTTGATACTTGTGTTAGAGTTATCTTGTATTAGCTAATAATTATTTATTTAATTATTAGTCTATTAAACTCTATGCTTAAGCTAAACTTAGGCATTTAATAAATATTGTAGGTATTTAATAATTATTCTAATTATCAAATACAGATTATCCCTTTAGGGTTTCTTTAGGGTTGCACACCTTTAGGGTTGCTATTATCCTTTTATAAGGATTGTATTGTACTTGTTCATTAAAATTGATTCCCTTTCTGAATGATAATTTTCTTCCTCAGAGCATTTATGCTTTTCTGCTTTATGTGCCTCCATTCTTCTCTTGTGATAGGTATTTGCATGCAGGTGTTCTTGGGATCTTTGAAGTTGTATTTCCTCAACTTCTTCATGGTATCAGAGCCTACATCTACTACTACTTGTTCCTGATTTTTCAGAAGATTTTTTGGAGGAGGGTTTCAATTTTTTTTTTAGAGTTTTTTATTGAATCTAGGGAAGTCGTTTTGTTTCTGATCATTTTTAGGCTCAAACGGACCTCAATATTGAACTCAGAACGCCCCAAAACCCCCATTTCCATATAAAATTTGTCAAATTTTGACAAATTTTGGTTCTAAAATTTATTCTTTGGTTTTGCCTTTTTTTGGCATGAATTTTGAGAAATTCGTCAAAAAAATCATTAAAAAAAAAAAAATTAGAGTAGTTTGGGCCCAAAAAAACCTCACCGTTGGCTTCTAAAGGGCGTTTCGAGTCATTTTGATATATAATTTGACCTATTTCGGTGACAAGTGCATCTAGGCCATGATTTTTTCATTGGCACACTTTACGAGGCACAAAAATCCATACGGTTGTACCTGCAAATGTGTCAGAAAATTTTCGTAAAAAAAAAATAATAATTTTTTTAACCCTTTTTATGCCCTAAAAGAGGGTTTTTTTTTTTTTCTTTTGGCCATAACCTGGTCATACGGAGGCACTTTTTCAAAAACCTTATATCGCCGAAAAGCTCTTTCCGAGCTCTCTCTAGATCTGGAGGTTTGATCTTCTGATTTTTTGTTTTTGATGGTGTTTTTTTCTGTCAAAGAAAAAAGTTCCTTTTTGCACTCTGGGAGCCATAGAATGAACATCTGAACTTCATTTTTCAAAAACTTTATATCATTGGAAAGATTGTCTTGTGTACTATCTAGCCATATAAGTTTTATTTCTAGATTCTGCTCCATGCATATTTTATTCAAGTTTTTGCTTTTTAGCACTCTAGTGGATATCTTGGTTGTTTTAGGCCTTGGGATCTCTTCTCTAAGTAGGATGTCTCAGTTTTGGTGTTCTTTTCTATTTCTAGTCTTCTAATCATTGTAGCTTCATTTATGCAAATGCACTGAGATAAAGTGCCATCATGCATTGTTTACTTGGGATCTTGCACATCTTGTGCCTTCTTGTATATGCACTACTTATAAAGTGCCATGAGGGGGTTGATGTTTATTTTTTGTTTGCCATCTACCTTTTTCCAATGAGTGTTTCTTCCATGACATTCACCTCATGATGTGTGTCAAGTGAGTGTTCCTTCCATGACACTATGTACTTTCTCTACACCTTTGATGTTCCTGGTTCTTCATCATGCAGTTCTTGTTGGTCGTTATTTTCAGTGTACTTGTCCCTCTCCCTTTTCAGCATTATGGGGAGGTTTGTCTTGTTGGTTCTAATGCTTCTTTGGTTCGATTGATCAGCTCTTCATACTTTGGTGTCTCATGCCATCTGTATCTTCGAGTTCAGTCTGTTGCCTTTGTTTGCCATCTTATTCGAGTAGTGTCATTTGAGGGCACTCATGCAGATTACAATCTTCTCTACTTGGTCATGTTCTATTTCAGTGGAGGTTCTTCAGATCAACAGTTACTCTTTGACAGTGTTTGCATCTATTTCCTGCTTTAGTGGTGTTCTTCTTGCTTTTCCATCTCTTTTTGGAGTAGAGCTTTTTCCCATGTGGTTTTCTCTATTTCTCCAGTTCATAGAGATTTGGTTGTGATTGGGTACCTCATCAGGCCTTGTTGCTGGGACCCAAATTTGCCTTTATCATGTAGTTGCATTTTTTGCTTCATGCATTTAGTTTTTTAGCTACTCCTTAAGTTTATCTTAAGGGGGGGTGTTAGAGTTATCTTGTATTAGCTAATAATTATTTATTTAATTATTAGTCTATTAAACTCTACGTTTAAGCTAAACTTAGACATTTAATAAATATTGTAGGTATTTAATAATTATTCTAATTATTAAATATAGATTATCCCTTTAGGGTTTCTTTAGGGTTGCACACCTTTAGGGTTGCTATTATCCTTTTATAAGGATTGTATTGTAATTGTTCATTAAAATTGATTCCCTTTCTGAATGATAATTTTCTTCTTCAGAGCATTTATGTTTTTTTGTTTTATGTGCCTCCATTCTTCTCTTGTGACAGGTATTTGCATGCAAGTGTTCTTGGGATCTCTGAAGTTGTATTTCCTCAACTTCTTCAACTTGTTCCCAATTATCTGATCTTTAGAGTGATTCAATCTTACATACCGGGGTGTTTTTACTTGCTACTATTCCTCAGTCACTGTGGAATTCTCAGATGATGTCGGTGTGATTGGATCAACATTTTGTAATGATGTACTCATTGTAGGTTCATTTGATATTATCTCTATTGCCGGTTCAGAGTCCATGTACCTTGAATTACCTCTAAACTATTCATCAATCTTCACATTTGCACTCTCAAAAATTTTCTACAATCTCTTATTAAAACATCTATATGCCTTGCTCTTAGATGAATAACCAAGAAATATTCCTTCATCACTTCTAGGATCAAATTTTCCAATATAATCATCTCTTGTAATATAGCATTTACTTCTGAATATTTTGAAATATTTAAGAGTGGGAGTATTACCAAACCATAGTTCATGAGGGGCCTTACCAATTTCACCTTTGATGTAAACTCTGTTGAATGTGTAGACTGTTGTATTCACTACTTCTCTCCAATATACATAAGATAGATTTTATTTTGATATCATGCTTCTAGTTGCATCCAAAATAGTTTTGTTCTTTCTTTCTACAACTCCATTCTTTTGGGGTGTCTGAGGTGCTGATAATTGTCTTCTGATTCCATTCACTTCACATAATGTATTAAATTCCTTAGATGTGAATTGACCTCCTTGATCTGATCTCAAACATTTGATTTTCTTACTGGTTTCATTCTCTACCATCACTTTGAATAGTTTTAATTTACCAAAAGCTTTTGATTTCTCCCTGAGAAAAGTAACCCAACACATTCTAGAATACTCATCAATGATTAGCATAAAATATCTATCTCCTTGCGAACTTCTAGTTCTTGCTGGACCACATAAATCCGTATGAATTAGGTCAAGAACATTATTGGATTTTTGTGGTATACTCTTAAAAGATGCTCTGACTTGCTTTCCAAATTGACATTCCTTACATATCGTATTGTGAGGTTTAACAATCTTAGGTAAATCCCTTACTGCCTTAGTTGTACTGATTTTTCACAATGCAATCAAAATTTACATGACAAAGTTTCTTATGCCATAACCACCTTTCATCAATATTTGCAATCAAGCATGCCTTCTCATAGTTATTCAAATGAAAGATATTACCTCTTGTCTGATTACCGGTTGCAATTTCTAAGCGAGTTATGTTCATGATTTTGCATTTACCATTCTTGAATTGTAACTAAAATCCTCTTTCAACTAATTGACCAACACTCAAAAGATTATGCTTCAAAACTTCAACATAGTAAACATTATTAGTATTGTGCTTACCATCGAAAGATATAGTCCCTTTTCCTTTGATCAAGCAAGATTTATCGTCTCCAAATCTCACTAGACCTTCATTGTATTCCTGAAAGGTTAAGAATTTACTTTTTTCACTAGTCATATGAAGTGAACATCCGAAATCAATGATCCATTCATTCTTATCTTCAATTTTAGCTACCAGGGCTTGTTCTATTGGTTGAATAGTAGGTGTTAGTTGATCTTCTGTTATAGCAACAAAAGCCCATCCATTGTCTATTAGTTCCTCATCAGAATCACCAGTAACTCCTTCATCAGCATAGTAACAATATTTTTCTCTATTCTTCTTAAACTTGTATCTCTGATATTCAAGGTTAGGCTTAGATGTTCTTTTAGCTTCTGCTTTCAATCTTGCATGTCAATCAGGACACCTAGATGCCATATGGCCAGCTTTATTCTAGTTAAAATATTTAAAGGGTGCTTTACCTTCATACTTAGTTCCATTGGACCTTTAGGCATTTTTTACTGCAGATAGTGCTTCAAGTTCTTCCAGTTCTTCATTCTCCTTCCTGCTTTCTTCAAGTTCTCTTGCATAAAAGGATTTCCAATAAAATTTGTCAAATGATGATGATGATGTCTTGAAAGCTAAATCTATCTTTATTATAGCAATAAGACCAAATTCCCCAAGTTCAAAAGCTGAAAGTTTTCCAACCAAAGTATCTCTAGATACTGATATATTAGGCATTGTTCTCAATACATTTATAGCAGTAACTTTTATTTTATATGCCACTAGCAATGCTCTTAAAACTTTAGAAACAATTTCATATTCACTTAAGGTTCCTCCACAACATTGTATGCCCAAAACAATTTCATTTACTCTTTCCATAAAAGCAAAAATCCTTTCATCTTCTTCCATTTTCAGATTTTCATACTTGACCTGGAAGCATTCAAGTTTTGCAATTTTGTCTATGGAATCTCCTTTATTCAATGTTTCCAATTTGTCCCAAATAGCTTTGGTAATAGATCTATCTGATAATCCCATGATTTGTTGATCTGACAATGCGCTCAAAAGTTCTTCTCTTGCTTTGCGATCATTTTCCTCATATTTAGCCAAGGTTGGTGGATTAGGTTGACCTTGAGTAGGAGAAACATAACCATTCTTTGTAACATCCCATATGTCCTTTCCAAAGAAATTCAGATGTGTCTCCATCCTGATCTTCCATATGCCATAGTTAGTTCCATCAAGTTTTGGACTGTCCTTCGTGAAATAGTTAGAAGCTATAGGATCTCCTCAAGCTGTTAAACTTCTGCAAAAAGAGGACTAAGCTTTGATACCAATTGTTAGGTCCCAAAGACAACTGAGAGGGGGGGGTGAATTATTTGTCCAATAAATTGAAACCAAAACTAACTTAACTAAACTTAATTCTTAATATTGGTAAACAAAACTTTATGCCAGTAGACATTTTTATCAGTTAATTGCAGTACCGATAAAGATTAATGCATGAAACAGAAAGACAATAACACACACAACACATAATACAGATATTTGTAGGTGGAAACCCTATAAGGGGAAAAACCATGGTGGGAAACCTTACCCACAATCAGATGATACTACCACAGATAGTATGTGTGTACAATATGGAGTCTACACATGCAGAAAGGCCAACTGCCTAGAGCTCACTGCTCAATCACAAAATGTGAGTCACATTGACTACAATTGGATGGTTAAATCCAATGATAATGTACTGCTCAAAATAGCATCTTCATATGCTTGATTCAGTATTGATTTAGCTCTGATTTTACTTCTTCAAACCTTCCTTCAATCTTGAATGATGTCTACGTGTATAGCTCTGCCACTTATTACATTCCCATATCAATCTCACAAATGAGATATTCCATTTATACCATAACCTAAGACCAAATGAGTAGGTCGGTTCACTAAGAATATTACAATGAAATCAATTAATAATGAATCAATATGCAATGCATCATGTCGGCTCAATGCATTTACAATACTAACAAATCATCTTC
The DNA here is from genome assembly GCF_030272615.1 of Cryptomeria japonica. Classification (NCBI taxonomy): domain Eukaryota; kingdom Viridiplantae; phylum Streptophyta; class Pinopsida; order Cupressales; family Cupressaceae; genus Cryptomeria; species Cryptomeria japonica. Next base: position 120,834,684 of record NC_081415.1, on the reverse strand, counting down.
ATGACATGTCGTGCTGATCTGGAATAGATATGCTTGTCGTTGCATAACTTGGACCTATTTGTTGGTAACAACAAATATGCAAACCCGATTAGACCAATGAAAAAATTACCAAAATAAAGTGTCCAAACAATATCTCTGACATAACCAAGTAGTCTCCAAGTCATTCCAAGTGTCGGTGAACTAGATATTGGTGACTATGCATAAGTCACTGAACATGCCGGTGAACATAACCAAGAGTCTCTAAGTGCTGATTAGTGTTGACAAGTGTTGACATCAATGACAAAACCATATCAACATATCCAAAATACCAACAAATTTGTGACTGGATCTAGTGGATTCCTCCCCTCTTTCGGATGTAAAGGAATTCCTCCCCCAAAGAAAAAATTGATTTCATGATTTCTCCTTTTATGTTGCAAATTTAAATATCAAAATTTCCCCTTTACAAGTGTACACAATGGTTTGGAATTCTCCAACCAAAACTTCTTTAACATTTCTTTGATGTACTTAGACTAAGAAATAAAAAAACCTTTGTCATTTGATTAATTGAAATAGTCTTGAAGTATAAATTGTTGTCAACTGATCCTTTCTAAAATCCTTGATCAGTCAAATACTTGTCTAATATTCCATACTAGGCTCTAGGGTCTTGCTTCAATTCATACAAAGCCTTTTTCAATCTGCAATTAATGTTTAGATCATCTCTTAACCTGAAACCTTCTAGTTGTTCAATGTAAACTTCTTCTTTCAATTCTCCATTTAGGGATGTTGATTTCACATCCATCTGATAAACCTTGAAGTCCTTGAAAGCTGCAAATGCCAATAACATATTGATTGCCTCCATCCAAGCAACTAGGGCATAAGTCTCATCAATGCCAATGCCTTCAATTTGAGTATATCCTTTGTAGACCAATCTTGCCTTATTTTTTACAACCTTTCTATCTTCATCCAACTTGTTCTAGAATACCCATTTAGTTTCAATCACATTCTTTTCTATTGGTTTGTTAAGTAATTCCCATGTCTTATTTTTCTCAATTTGGTCCAATTCCTCTTTCATTTCTTTCATCCAGTTCTAATCATTACAAGCTTCTTCTACTACCTTAGGCTCTGTTTTAGATAGTAAACATAAGAAGACTTGTTCTTGAGATGCTTTGCTTCTTGTGATTATACCTTTTCTCTTATCTCCATAATCTGATCTTTTGAATGATTTCTCTAAGCATGTACCTTACGGTTTTGGATGTAGATTCCAAAGCATCTTTATCATTCTTTTCTTCACTTTTGTTTTCTTCTTCCTTTTCCTTTTCTTTGGACTCACCAAATTTATATCCGACTATTGTTTCTAAGTCTTTTGGGTAACATTCATCAACTCTCACATTTGCACTTTAAATAATCTTATGCAACCTTTAATTGTAACACTGATATGCTTTTCTCTTTGCTAAGTAACCTAATAATATGCCCTCATCTTCTTTTCTATTGAACTTTCCAAGATTATCCTCATCTCTTCGAATATAGCATTTTCTTACAAAAACTTTAAAATATTCCACTATTAGAGTTCTACCATACCAAAGTTCATAAGATGTCTTCCTATGTTTCCTCTAGTACAAAATTTTGTTAGTGTTGGAATCCAAGAACACTAAGAGGGGGGTGAATAAATGTTCTACTAGTGAAGATATAATTAGACTTATTTCTTATTAATTGGTTAATAGTATATAAAATTAAAGTGCATACATCAAATAACACATAGAAAGGCAACACCATAACACCAAGATTTATATGTGGAAAACCCTACAAAGGGAAAAACCACGGTGGCACTGATACCCACAATATCTATATACTTTATCAGGGTATACAAATATTACATGAGAGAGTCTGCACATGCAGAAAGGCCAACTGCCTAGAGCTCAATGCTCAAACACAAAATAAGAAGTCTCACTGACTTACAAAATATTACAAAGTGTTTACAAATGATAGCGAACTTATAAATTGCATCTGACCATGTTGGATAAGTTGCGGTAAATGCTCTAATATCGTTCTCTATATACCAGTTCATTGATGCTCTGTTCTACTCTATTTTGCAACTAGTTAAGCTGTGCACATGAAACTACACACAAAATGCTTCCAATCACTAACCAAAATTCATACTAGGGAATATTTGATCAATTTATAGTCATTATCACATCGCTATTCATCTATGATCTCTAGACCCATCACCAAATTGTTTTCCTCAAATATCCTGTTAACTTCCATCATGTCAGCTACAATGAAAGTATAAACATGTTGGCTGCCAAAACATAATAAAATCCAAATATAAATCTATTGACCATGTCAACCATCACACATTACCACAAAATCCATGAAAGAAATAATCGAGACCAAAAGATTTCCTAACTGGATCCTATCCATTATTAGGTTCCATATACACGTTACCAAGATCAAGACATGTTAGCGAGATCAAGACTTAGCTGGGTATGAAGTGAATACTGGTGTCAATGTAAAGTAATTTGAATACCAATTAATTGCAATGAATATCAGTTAACCAAATAATGAAACCATTTACCCTGAGAGGATGATTTTCCATCAATGATAACCCAAAATGCCATTAACTCTTACCAAATGAGTGTCAATTGTCAACAATCTCCCCCTTTGGCATTGATGGGAAAACTCATGGGAGAAATGATACCATCCATGAAATTGCCACTAAATCTCCATAATCTCCTGACCTATGCATGAGTATGCTAAGTACATTTGATGCTCCCCTTGAAAAATATATACATTTTTCACTTATTCCCCCCTCTTTGACATCAATTAAAAAGCGAGGTGCCCACAAAGAATTTTGTATAGTTATAAACATGAGTTAGTTCTATAAAAACTTCAAAATATATGCATACATATTCTTCAAAAATGAAATGTAGGTATCCCAACCTTACTTAAGAGATTCAAGAATGGAGATGAATCCATTCAAGATACTGGCATAATACTTTATTTCTTCCAAAGTAGTGGGATCCTCCTTCTGCAAGTTAGAAATACACTCTACTTTATAAAATGACAAATTATCAAGCCAGGATCAATTAGATTTCGGAGCTCATTTTCTCTCGTTATTATTTCATCCCTACCCTTCTCTAATTTTAAAATTTGATCCATAACCATGAAAATTGGACCATCCAAAGAGTTTGTTAGATTGACTGTCAGGTTGTAAGATTTAGAAATTTGAATTAAGTTTTTTATTACAATCTGATAGTTGCTTGTCTATGGAGCTGATGAGATTATCAAAATATAGAAAAGTTTTATATACATTACCTCCTTCAGCCAAACCTATATCAATGGATTGCAAGTAGGTCTAGAGTTTCTCCTTATCAAACTCAATCATTTGCAAAAAGGTTAACTTATGGACCACCATAAAATTTTCTTTAGCCTTTGTTAGTGAAATATTCAATAAAGAATCATAATGCTTTAGAATGAAATCAATAAGTTCCTCTAATTTATCAAAAGAGCTTGCACTCTCTTGAGCTTGAAATTCTAGGATTAACCTGTTCAAAGCCTCAAAACTTTGTCTAATCAACTATTTTTCCTTTGACTCTTCCTGAGCCAATTCCTGGGTGGCCTATGGTTGAAGAACTGCTGCTACCAAAATCTTCTCTATCTATGACATTTTGTGTTAGGGTTTGTCAAAACTAATGGAAAGTTGTGGTAAATTTCCTTTAGCTATGGCAGAAGTGTCAATTGCCAAGCTGGAAGAGAGATCCACCATAGTCTCCTTACACTTATCATCTGGTGAGATAACTTTAGAGTCTTGTAGCTCTTGTGCACCGGTGGCTTCACTACCTGGTGCCTCATCCAGAACCTAAGTATCCTCTACACCTTTATTCTTATAAATCCTTAACTATATTTGCCTCTATATCCTCTGCATTCTATACATTATTTGCCAGGGTGTCTTTTGCTACAAAATGTGACTCGATAATTAGTATAGTGGTATCCGGTGGAGTCCTTGCAAGTTTCTTAGTATCTATACTTTATTGATTTGCCGATTGTTTATCCTTAGGAAATTGTATATTCTGGGATTGCACAAAACTAGAACTCAACTCATAGACTAAACTCAAAAGAATCCTTACCTAGATATCAATTGTTTCCTTCCTAATCTCTTCTAATATGTCCAACATAAGACTATTTATTCTATGTTTAGGGTTGAATTATGATGACCCTATTTTATTGATCAAGTCAGCCATCTCCAGAGGAGTTATTGTGGGACAAATATTAACCAATTTGGTCTTCTTAATTTGTCGGTCCAAAGACTGAGCATGTAGTTTTTTTACCTCTAACTTATCATATAACTCCTTAGGCCAAATTTTCTCCAATTCAATCAATGTCGTACTAAAAGAATCAAGATAGAAAAGAATAGCCTCTTCAATCTTCTTCTTATCCACCTCATTAAAATTATCAAAGAATTAATAAATATTATCTAAATTACCATCATTTATTAACTGATCAATCAAATCTTGAGCATCCATCAAAAGTTGTGCGAGTAAGTTTATTGAGCTCTGTGTTAGATAACTTATACCTTGTACTAGGAATGCCTCTGATTTTGTGCAAATACGTAACACTTTTTATGACTCCCTCTGTGATCTTGTATGACTGGTCCAACCATATGAAATCTCCATGAATGTGGCTGAAAACCTATCGCACCCACTCTACCTCATCAAAATTTGGAAAATCCATGAACTGTGTAAACCTCTTCCTCTCTAGGTCTGTAAATTTTGGTTTGAGCTGGTTGTTGGTAATTAGGTGTTGAGTGAAAATTGAGGACAACTCATAACCTCCAAGTTCTTCGATGTTGTAGTGGATATAAGCCCTAATATCCTCAGTATGAAGAACTCAATGATAGACTTTCAAAAATGCATCCAATGGCTCATCCAAAGAGATTTGTGCAAATGCTTCTGAAAAATGGGACGAGGGCAGTTCTTAATCTCAACCACCAAAGGAGTATCGATGTTGGATGAAGATGAAGCCATTATAACCAAACATAGGAACTAGGGTTTTTGTAACACAAAAATACCTTGAAAAGTTGTCGAGAGATCAAATTTCCTTGAAAGAAAGTGCTCGCTCAAATCGCCATTGAACTCTTAAATGCTCTAGAAATTCACTCGTCTGAATGCTTGATCATTGTGTGATGAAAATAACTTTACTTTTCCCTTTTATCATTGTTAACCCTAATTTTTTATTGTCATAAATGTTGTCGGTTAGGCTTGACCAGTTCACATAGTCTATGAGTAGGTTCCGGTAAACCATTAAAGTCTCCCAAGTACCCATCCTCAATCAGAATTTTCTAACTATAGACCTAATCTAGGATTTTTTTATGATCTTCAATAATTTGCCTACCCCTAAGGTGGAGTGCCTTAGTTACCAGCTGTGTCTTCTACTGGTGTAGGACTTGATGACTCTACTGAGTGTTCTACCTATGGCATATCAAATCTTCTTACCTATCTCATCTTATGTTGCTTCTTGATGTCTTCCACTTTTGCTTTTCCCTTCTCATGTACATTTCCATTAGTTGTCGGTGGGCTCATACTTTTTTCATATTTAGCAATATGCCCAATCTTGTTGCATGCATAGCACACCATATTGTTTTTTTTCTGAATTGCCTTATTAACCCCTTGATTTCCTTGATTTACTTTTGGTCTGCATTGGTTAGCCATATGTCCAAATCTACTACATGCATGACATCTTACATTTCCAAGACTAGTGAGTGATGCATTTTTATGATTATTCCTAATTTTGCATTGACTAGTGATGAATAATGATGAACAATTAGTACCAAACTGGTACTGAGAGGGGGGGTGAATTAGTACAGACAAAAAATTTCTCTGCAACTCAAACAATAGAGACTACACTAACTGGTAAACAACATTACTGATCTAAGTCAGAGCACTATCGATAAACCATAGTGAGACTGTGAAAAACACAAATCGGTAACACCTAGATAAATTCAAGACCTAATATCTTATCACAACTTCACCCAAAATCTTAAGCAAGTAATACATCAAAAATACTTATGATCATTGAATCAACTTCCATTACCACTTAACATAAAACACTAAACCATCACATGAAAAGCATCATAGATGACACACTAATTTTTCACGTGGAAACCCAACTAGGAAAAACTACGGTGGGGATGAATACCCACAAGTTGTTCTTTGAACTCTTCTAAAGTCCACTTTGTTAGGAGCCTAGTTTGGTTAAAGACTTTTACAATAGGTTCTTCTAGGAACCAATCCTGCTAGGGATCACCCGGTTTAGGGATGGCTAAATACTTGGTTAAAGGTTAGAACCCTGTTAAGGGTTACCTCGCAAGAGGATTTGAAGAACTCATTGAATTGAGTCACCCTGTTAAAGGATTTACACAAAACCCTATTAAAGCTACCTAGTTAAGGGATTTTCAAACTGCTGAAATGGTTAGAAGTCAACAGGTAATACACTGATCTGATAACAACACACCATGCTTCTGCAATCACACTCTGCAGGTATCAACACACTTCTCTGGTCTAGCAAGAATCAAGTATCTCTTCACTTTGATACACACATAAAATTTGCCAACTACTTCAAAATGAAAAACATCATCGACCTTATAGGAAATAGATAGGTCAGTAGCATAAACCCTAAACCCTAAATATTTAGGTTTAACAATTTAGTCGGTTCAATCCTGACTGTTAATCATACTAAATTGAATATAATAGTCTTGAATAGATCTCAAGACGTTCTCCAACATTCATTCTTTTTCACTTCAAGAAGGTGATAACCCATCACATGCTCTCCACCATTTATAGAGACTTCAGACATTCCTGAGGTAGATAGGATCAATCTTCTTCATGCAAGATCCTCAGGGAAATCCTTCACACTCACAAGGCTGATGTGGCAACATGATTTGATCTCCATTTCAATGCTAACCCATCATAGGATGTCGTTGGTTGAATCATATAGACTTGAAATGCATCAACCAGAAACCCTGAAGCTGAGACTACCAACCGATAGTCATACAAAATGAAACCCCAATACAAAACTTCCCATATACTAGTTCTCATTCCAACATACCACTTCACTTTTTCACATATACTGGTTCACAACTTCATATCGGTTCTCTTGCCATTTTCTTACATCAATATACTGGTTCATACTTCAACATATTGACATCAATGACAACATACAATATCATCAAGTCATCAAGCTCTGCACATATGCCAACATTCTGCCCCTTTGGTATTGATGGCAATATACAAAGATATCTCTCCACTTCACATCTTCTTCCAAATACTATAGATATCTTGTTCGCTTCACATCTTCTCTGCCTTTGACAACAATGCCAAAGTGGAGGCACAAACAGCTATGTTCCACTATGCTACTCCCCCTAAGGAGTAGCATCCTTCAACACACCAGTCTTGAAAAAGATTTATCAATGCAATATCTTACTGATGTGGAGCACACACCTTTAGTTCACCTCTTGAAGGGGTAGCACCCCTAATTCACCTCTTAAATAGGCAAATTTAGCCTTCAGTAGAGGCTTGGTGAATATGTCTGCTAACTGCTCCTTACTGGAAACATGTTCCAATACAACCTCTTTGTTATGAACCTTCTCCCTCAAGAAATGATACTTGAGCTTGAAGTGCTTGGTTCTAGCATGCAAAACTGGATTCGTGGAAATATTAATTGCACTTGTGTTGTCAAAGAATATACTCACTGGTTCAGATATAGGAACTTTGAAACACTTAATTCATGCTTCATCCAAATTGTTTGAGTGTAGTTCATAAATGATACACCATATTCCACTTCTACTATAGACTGAGAGATACAACTCTGCTTCTTACTCATCCATGAAACTAGTCTACCACCAAGAAAGAATGCACCACTAATTGTGCTCTTCTGGTCGTCGACATTACCAGCCCAATCAGTATCTATAAACACTTTGAGGTTGAAATCATTACTGTATGGATACCATAATCCATAGTCAATAGTTCCCTTTAGATATCTAAGAATCCACTTGACTGCTACCAAGTGGGATTCTCTTGGACTTTTCTGGAATAGTGCAGTAATGCCCAGTGCATGTGGAATGTCCAGTCTGCTATGTACTACATAGTGCAACTTACCAATCATTGATTAGTATTCCTTCTCATTCACCAATGCTGAGTCATCCTCTTTTGACAATTTACAACTGGTCACCATCGGTGTACCAACCAGTTTGTTGTCTTCCATACCAAATGTCTTCAACACCTCTTTGACATATTTGGACTAAGTGATAAAGCTACCATCTTTCATTTGTTGAATCTATAGTCCAATGAAGAACTTAATCTACCCTATAAGTGACATCTCAAATTCCTTCTTCATCTCATTTGCAAAATCATGACTCATCTTGTCATCTCCACCAAAAATTATGTCATCAACAAATACTTCATAGATTAGATTCTGATCTCCTTCTGACTTCAAATAGATCTTGCTATCTTCACTTGTTCTTTCAAATCCAATCTTCACAAGATGGGAGTGTAAGCATTCATACTATGCTCTAGGTGCCTACTTCAATCCATACAAGGCTTTATGTAGCCTACACACAATGTCACTATCTTCTGATAGGGAAAACCCATCTGGTTGCTCTATATACACCTCCTCTTCAAGTATTCCATTCAAGAATGTAGATTTTACATCCATTTGATATACTTTGAATCCCTTGAAGGCTGCATATGCAAGAAGCATACAAACTCATTCCAATCTAGCTACTGGAGCAAAGGTTTCCCCATAGTCTTCTCCTTCTTCTTGAGCATATCCCTTACACACCAGTCTGGCTTTGTTTCTTACCACTATGCCATCTTCATTCAGCTTATTTCTAAAAACCCATTTGGTGCCAATGACATTTTTATGCTTAGGTCTGGGTACCAAAGAGCATATGCCATTCTTTTCTATCTGGTCAAGTTACTCTTCTATTGCCTTGATCCATTCTTCATCTTTATGTGCCTCTTTAAATGTTTTAGGTTCAAATTCAGAGATCATGCAAGTTTTTTCTCTGACCTTTCTTCTTGTAAGAATTCCTACATCCTTATCTCCTATGATTTGCATTGGATCATGATTCAGCTTTACATACCTAGGAATGATCTTAGTTGTTTCCTCTTGGTTTTCTTCTTCATCCTCATCTTCATTAGCATTAGCATCTACCATTGTAGGAGTACAATTACTGGTACTAGGCTATTTTTCAATTGGTTCCTAGAAGGTTAAAACCAGTTAATCTACCACTTGCTCACTATCGGTTTCCTCAGGTTTCTCAGAGGTTTCATCAACTCTAACATTGATACTTTCAACAATTCTCTGAGTCCTATTGTTGAAACACTTGACAACTTTTCTCTTGATGGAATACCCTAAGAATATTCCCTCATCACATTTTGCATCAAAATTTCTCTGGTGTTCACTCCTCTTGATATAACACTTGCTACCAAACACTCTAAAGTATCTTACTATAGGAGTCTTACTAGTCCAATACTCATAAGGTGTTTTATCCTTACCTTTCTTGATGAGTACTTAGTTCATTGTGTAGACTACAATGCTCACCGCTTCTCTCCAAAAAGTGTGAGCAACCTTTCCTTGAATCAACATGGTTCTGGCTGCTTCAACTACAGTCTGGTTGTTCCTTTCTACTAGGCCATTCTGTTGTGGAGTCTGGGGGGAAGATAGTTGCCTCTTGCTGCCATTTTCTTCATAGTACTTATTGAACTCACTAGAAGTGAACTCACCTCCTTGGTTAGTTCTAAGGCATTTGATTCTCTTACCACTTTCTTTTTTGACTAGTGCTCTGAAAGATTTGAACTTTCCAAAAGCTTCAGACTTATCTTTCAAGAATGTGACCCACATCATTCTTAAGTAGTCATCAGTGAGAATCATAAAGTACCTATCTCCCTACACACTCCTAGTTTTCATAGGACCACACAAATTAGTATGCACAAGATCAAGTAAATTTTCTGTAGTGAAAGATTTACCTTTGAAGGTTGAGGAAGACATTTTCCCCAGTTGACACTCTCTGCACAAAGGATTCTCTAGTTTACTCAGCATAGGCAATCCTCTAACTTCTTTGATCTTACTGGCCTTCACAATATTATCAAAGTTTACATGGTAGAGTCTCCTATGCCATATCCAGCCATCGTCAAACTTAGCCATTAGACATGTATTGATATTTGCATTTAGCTAAAATAAGTTACCTCTAGTTTTCATACCAGTATCCATCAGTTCACCACTCTTTCCTTTTATTTTGCACACTCCATCTTTGAATTCCAGAGTGAGTCCATTATCATTCAGCTGGGCAACACTCAAATGGTTATGCCTGAGACCTTCTACCCATTACACATTATCAGCACTGCTTTTCCCATTTAGAGAGATGGACCCTCTACCTTTTACCATACATGGTGCACTATTACCAAATCGGACCACACCACCATCATACTCTTCCAGAGATAAAAACTTACTCTGGTCACTAGTTATATGGTGAGAGAAACCACTATCAATAATCCATTTATTGGAATTATCAAAGCAGGAGACAAGAGCCTTCTTGTCTGACACATCTTCCTTAACTTCTACAAACACAATGTCTTCACTTTCTTCATCTTCTGATTCCTCATCAGTGACACCTTGATCAACTGATACAAAACATTTTCTCTTGTTTCCTCCTTTGAACTTCTTGAACTTCTCTAGTTTGTCCTTATTATCACCATTAAGACAGTTTATAGCAATGTGTCCTATCCTATTACAAGAAAATTATTTCAAAGGGAGCCTCTATATTTACCAGTTCCCTTAGGAATTCTCTTGGCAAGAAGAGCTTCAAATTCCATCAAGATCTCCTCATCATCCATTTCTTTGCTTTGTCTTGGTTCACAATTGGTACTAACTTCTTTTCCCATTCTAGATGTTGCAACGGATGCTCTAAAGGCTGATTCAGTCTTCTAAATATTGCCATCATAATTATTTAGCTCATATGCGGTCAACTTAGCAATGATGGAGTCTAGGGATACCTTTGTCTTTTCTATAGACCTCAACTCCTGAATAGCAGCAACCCTTATTGCATAGACTAGTAACAAGGATCTCAAGACTTTGCTAACAATAGTGGAATCATCTATTTTACTTCCTACACTCTTGATATCTCCAACAACAGTTTTGATTCTTATTCCATATAGTTGAATGGTCTCTTCTATAACCATCTGCATGTCTTCAAACTTTCCCTTAAAGCTCTCTTCCTTAGCTTCTTTCACATGCTCATCACTGCCATAGATATTCTCCAGAGCATCCCATACTTCTTTGGGATTGTCTTTATCCTAAACATCAATAAACTCAATGTCAAATAGACTACTGATTAGGGCTTCCATGAATTGCCCATTCTCCTGAATCTCTCTTCTTTGATCATCGGTGAGAGTACTGATAGGGGTAACATAAGCATTCTCAATATAGCTCCAGTGTTGAGAACCCATTCTTTTGATGTATATCTTCATTCTTGTTAGGTCCCAGAGACAACTGAGAGGGGGGCATGAATCAATTGTCTAATAAATTCAAACAAAAAACCATTTAACCAACTTAATGCTTAATACCACTAAACCAGTTAACTATGTTGGTAGATAGTGTTAACAGTAAATTGCTATACCGATAAAGATTAATGCATGAAACATAAACATAAAGTCATCCACAACACATAACACCAATATTTGTACGTGGAAACCCTGTAAGGGGAAAAACCATGGTGGGAAACCTTACCCACAATCAGATGATACTACTATAGATAGTAAGTGTACATAAATGGGGTCTGCACATGCAAAAAGGCCAACAACCTAGAGCTCACTGCTCAATCACAAAATGGGAGTCACACTGACTACAGTTGGATGGTTAAATCCAATAAGAATGTACTGTACAAAATAGCCTCTTCATATGTTGGATTCAGTATCGGTGTAATGCTAATATGCTTCTACAAAAACCTAGCTTCACCTTCAAATGATGTCTTTGTGTATACCTCTGCTTAGTCTTGCATATACCTTCTCACAATTCTTCTTCGCCTTCCACATTCGATCTTACATCTATACCATAACCTAAGACCAATTTTAGTAGGTCATCTCTATAAGATATTACAATAAAAACATTTTACAAACAATACAATATCCGATGCAATAACTGATTGAACATTTTGGCTTAATGCATTTACAACAATAATAAATCATCTCCATAGTGTGCCATGCTGATCTGGAAAAGATAAACTTGTCGGTGTAACCCTAGATAACCCTGGACCTATTTGCCAGTAAAAGCAAATATGCAAATATGAATATACCAATAATTAATTCTTCAAAACATAGTGTCCACACGATGTCTTTGACATTACCAAGTGTCTTCCATATCATTCCAAGTGTCAGTGAACATTATATCCTGCCAGTGAACCATATACAACTGTGCAATAGTTACTTGTTTGTCAGTGAATGTTGTTGAATCTCCAAAGTGCTAGTGTTTCAGTAGGTGTTGACATCAATGACAAAACCATACCAAAATACCAACAATCTCCCCCTTTGGCATTGATGGCAACACAAGATGGAAAAACCATCAAAGTGTTAAAACAAAAATGCTAAATATCAAAAACCAGCAATCTCCTTTAAACAACAATTTCTCCCCCTTGGAGTAACATGTGTTTATCCAAAGATTTATTTTGAATACCAATCTCTCCTCAAAAGATAATGTGTTTTTCCATAGGTATCTCTCCCCCTTTGACATCAAATGCCAGAGAAATACAAAACCAAATATAATTAGTTCAAATAACTTATCACAAAATACCAACTCATTCAATATACCAACTACTCCCCCTAAGAAGTAGCTTCCTCATCAAAGACCGGAGTAAAAGATTTGTCTTTCGATTCTATCGGTTGATGACAATCATCAACTATCTAAGTCTCTACCGGTGGTGGTATGACTCCAAGCTGATCTCTGAGATATTCAAAAGTCTCTTTAGGCAAAGGTTTTGTGAAAATATCTACAAGTTGTTCTTTAGTATTCACATAAACCAGTTTTATCTGCTTTTCTTCAACTTTTTCCCTTAGAAAATTTAGTTTGATAGAAACATGTTTTGTTTTAGAATGTAATACCAGATTCTTAGATATATCAATTGCTACAGTGTTATCACAATCTATAGTAATAGGTTCTTTGCATTTTACCTTTATGTCTTTTAACATTTGCTTAAGCCATAGTACCTATGTACAGTTAGTTGTTGTTGCAACATATTCTAATTCTGCTATTGATAAAGATGTACAGCTCTGTTTCTTACTCAACCAAGAAACTAATCTCTTTCCAAGAAGGAATGCTCCTCCAATGGTGTTTTTCCTATCATCCACATCTCCTGCCCAATTTGCATCTGTGTATGCACATAGATCAAAATTTTCATCTCTAGGATACCATAATCCAAGATTTGTTGTGCCTTGTAAGTACCGAAAAATCCATTTTACTGCTGATTCATGATTTTCCCTAGGATTACTTTGAAATCTAGAAACAATACATACTGCATTCATAATATCAGGCCTGGTTTGTGTCAAATACAGTAAACCTCCTATCATAGATTTGTATCTAGTTGGATTAACAGGTGTAGATTCATCCCTTTGAGATAATTTGTCATTTGTAGTCATAGGTGTGCTTACTGGTTTAGAGTTTGCCATCCCAAAATTCTTTAGTAATTCTTTCAAGTACTTAGATTGACTGAAAAATATACCTTTATCAGTCTGTGAAATCTGCAATCCTAAAAAAAAATTTATTTCTCCAATCATAGACATTTCAAATTCTTGCTGCATTTTAATAGAAAGTTCCTTACACAATCCATCTTCTCCTCCAAAGATTATATCATCAACTAATACTTCTATAATCAAGATGTCATCATTAGTTATTTTGTAATATAAATTGTTGTTTGCATTTCCTTTAGTAAAACCAATCTTTAAAAGATACTTATCCAACCTTGCATACCAAGCTCTTGGGGCTTGTTTCAACCCATACAGAGCTTTTCTTAACCTGCAAACCATATCATTGTCATCTATCAAAGAAAATCCATTGGGTTGTTCAATATATACTTCCTCTTCAAGATCTCCATTCAAAAATGCACATTTAATATCCATTTGATAAACTTTGTAGTCCTTGTGAGCTGCAAAAGCCAAGAATAATCTCACTGCCTCAATTCTAGCTATCAGTGCAAAGGTTTCATTGTAATCAACTTCTTTCTGAGAATATCCCTTACACACTAGTCTTGCTTTATTTTTGACAACCTTACCATCTTCATTAAGTTTGTTTATAAATACCCATTTGGTTCCAATTACATTTTTATCTTTAGGCCGGGGAACTAATGTCCAAGTATTATTTTTCTCAATTTGTCCTAATTCTTCTTCCATAGCTTTAATCCAAAATTTATCTTCACATGCCTCATTGATAGATGATGGTTCAATTTGAGAAATAAGACATACCTCTTCATTCTCCAATCTTCCTCTTGTCATAACTCCTTTAAATTTGTTTCCAATTATCTGATCTTCAAAATGATTCAATCTTACATACCAAGTTGTCTTAGTTTGTTGTTGTTCTCCAATTACTGTGGAATCCTCTGATGGTACCGGGGTAACTGGATCTTCATTTTTTACTGGTGGATTTAGTGTAGGTTCATTTGTCACAATTTTTTTTGCCGGTTCAGAGTCTATATACCTTGAAGTTCCTCTGAATTGTTCATCAATCTTTACATTTGTACTCTCAACAATTTTCTGCAATCTCTTATTAAAACATCTATATGCCTTGCTCTTAGATGAATAACCAAGAAATATTCCTTCATCACTTCTAGGATCAAATTTGACAATATACTCATCTCTTCTAATATAACATTTACTTCCAAAAATTATAAAATACTTAAGAGTAGGAGTATTACCAAACCATAGTTCATGAGGGGTCTTACCAGTTTCACCTTTGATGTGAACTTTTTTGAATGTATAGATAGCAGTGCTAACTGCTTCTCTCCAATACACATGTGCTAGATTTTCTTCAGATAACATACTTCTTGCTCCATCCAAGATAGTTCTATTTTTTCTTTCAACAACTCCATTCTGCTATGGTGTTCGAGGTGCTGATAACTGTCTTCTGATTCCATTCACTTCATAGAATGTATTAAAGTCCTTAGATGCGAATTCTCCTCCTTGATCTAATCTTAAGCATTTGATTTTTTTACCAATTTCATTCTCAACCATTGCTTTGAACAGTTTGAACTTTCCAAGTGCTTCTAATTTTTCTTTGAGAAAAGTAACCCAGCACATTCTAGAATAATCATCAATAATTAACATGAAATATCTATCACCTTGTAAGCTTTTAGTTCTAGCTGGACCACATAAATCAATGTGAATCAAATCAAGAGTATTATTGGATTTTTCTGGAATACTTTTGAAACTAGCTCTAACTTGTTTTCCAAATTGACATTCCTTACAAATTATATTCTGAGGTTTCTCTAACTACCTCAGAAGTACTTATTTTTACCATGCAATCAAAATTTACATGACATAGTCTCTTATGCCATAACCAACTTTCATGTATATGTGCAATCAAGCATGCCTTTTCACTGTTATTCAAATGAAAGATATTACCTCTAGTCTAATTACCGGTTGCAATTTCCAAACCAGTTCTATTCATGATTTTGCATTTTCCATTTTTAAATTGTAACTGAAATCCCTTCTCAACTAATTGACCAACATTTAAAAGATTATACTTTAATCCTTCAACATAGTAGACACTGTCAGTGTTATGTTTACCATCAAGAGATATTGAACCCTTACTTTTGATTGAATAGGCTTTGTCATCTCCAAATCTTACTAAACCTCCATTGTATTCTTGAAAGTTCAAGAATTTACCTTTGTCTCCTGTCATATGATGTGAGCATCCCGAGTCAATGATCCATTCATCCTTTACTTCAACTTTAGTTGCTAGGGCTTGTTCTACCAATTGAGGAGTAGGTGTCGGTTGATCTTCTATTATAACAACAAAAACCCATCCATTGTCTATTGGATCCTCATCAGAATCATCAGTCACACCTTCATCAACAATGTAACAAGATTTGTCTTTGTTCTTCTTAAATCTGTATCTCTGATATTCAGGATTAGGTTTGTATGTTCTTCTAGCTTCTTCTCTTAGTCTAGCATGTCTATTAGAATATTTTGAAGCCATATGACCAATCTTTTTGTAGTTGAAACATTTAAAGGGTGCTTTACCTTAATACCTACTTCCAACTGGACCTTTTGGCATTTTCCTTGCAAATAGTACTTCAAGTTCTTGAAGCTCTTCATTCTCCTTCCTAGTTTCTTCAAGTTCTCTTGCATAAAAGCCTTTCCAGTCTGATTTGTCAAATGATGGAGTAGATGATGTTGATGCTTTAAAGGCCAAATCTATCTTTATAGTAGCAACAAGACCAAATTCCTCAATTTCAAAGGCTGAAAGTTTTCCAATCAATGTATCCCTAGTTACTGATGTATTAGGCATTGTTCTCAACTCGTTTATAGCATTAACCTTCATTTTATATGTCGGTGGCAATCCTCTTAAGATTTTTGAAACAATTTCATCCTCACTCAGGGTTCCTCCACAACATTTAATACCCAAAACAATTTCATTTACTCTTTCCATAAAAGCAAAAATTCTTTCATCTTCTTCCATTTTCAGATGTTCATACCTGACTTGGAAGCTTTCAAGTTTTTCAATCTTGACTGTGGAATCTCCTTCATTTAGTGTTTCCAAATGATCCCAAATAGCTTTAGCAGTAGACCTATCTTATAATCCCATGATTTGTTGATCTGATAATGTGCTCAGAAGTGCTTCTCTTGCTTTGTAATCATTTTCCTCATCTTTAGCTAAGGTGGTTGGAGTAGTCTGACCAACTACAGCAGCAGTATAACCATTCTTTGTAACTTCCCAAATGTCTTTACCAATGCAATTCAGATGTGTCTCCATCTTGATCTTCCATATCCCATAGTTGGTTCCATCAAGTTTAAGATTGTACTTCCTGAAATAATTAGTAGACATTGGATCTCCTCAAGTTGTTAAACTTTTGCAAAAGAGGACTAGGCTCTGATACCAATTGTTAGATCCTGGAGACAACTGAGAGGGAGGGGGGGTGAATTAGTTGTCTAATAAATTCAAACCAAAAACCATTTAACCAACTTAATACTTAATACCAGTAAACTAGTTAAGTATGCTAGTAGATAGTGTTAACAATAAATTGCTATACCGGTAAAGATTAATGCATGAAACATAAACATAAAGTCATCCACAACACATAACACCAATATTTGTACGTGGAAACCCTATAAGGGGAAAAACAATGGTGGGAAACCTTACCCACAATTAGATGATACTACTACAGATAGTAAGTGTACATAAATGGGGTCTGTACATGCAGAAAGGCCAATAGCCTAGAGCTCATTGCTCAATCACAAAATGGGAGTCACATTGACTATAGTTGGAGGGTTAAATCTAATAAGAATGTACTGTACAAAATAGCATCTTCATATGCTAGATTCAGTACCAGTGTAATGCTGATATGCTTCTACAAAAACCTAACTTCACCTTCAAATGATGTCTTCGTGTATGCCTCTGCTTAATCTTGCATATACCTTCTCACAATTCTTCTTCACCTTCCACATTCGATCTTACAAATAAGATCTTACATTTATACCATAACCTAAGACCAATTTTAGTAGGTTGGCTCTACAAGATATTACAATAAAAACATTTTACAAACATTATAATATCTGATGCAATAACCGATTGAACATGTCAGCTTAATGCATTTACAACAATAATAAATCATCTCCATAGCGTGCCATGCTAATCTGGAAAAGATAAACCTATCTGTGTAACCCTAGATAACCCTGGACCTATTTGCCAGTAAAAGCAAATATGCAAATATGAATATACCAATGATTAATTATTCAAAACAAAGTGTCCACATGATGTCTTCGACAATACCAAGGGTATTCCATATCATTCCAAGTGCCGGTGAACATTATATCCTGCCGGTGAACCATATACTAGTAACTGTGCAATAGTTACTTGTTTGCCAATGAATGTTGTTGAATCTCCAAAGTGCTAGTGTTTCAGTAGGTGTTGACATCAATGACAAAACCATACCAAAATACCAACAATTTAGTCCTTCCATATCTTAAAGTTATCTTTGTTGAACTTTGGACCTTCCCTATTCATCATTAGAGTAGGATCTTTTCCTCAAGTGGTTAATCTTACAACACAGAGGACCTAGAGGATTCTCTGATACCAATTGACGATTAATGATGAATAGTTAGTACCAAACTGGTACTGAGAGGGGGGGGTAAATCAGTACAGACAAAAAATTTCTCTGCAACTCAAACAACAAAGACTGCACTAACCAGTAAACAACATTGCTGATCTAAGTCAGGGCACTATCGATAAAACACAGTGAGACTATGAAAAACACAAACCGGTAACACCTAGATCAATTCAAGACCTAATATCTTATCACAACTTCACCCAAAAGCTTAAGCAAGTAATACATCAGAAATACTATGATCATTGAATCAACTTGCATTACCACTTAACATAAAACACTAAACCATCACATGAAAAGCATCACACATGACACACTAATTTTTCACATGGAAACCCAACTGGGAAAAACCACGATGGGGATGAATACCCACAAGTTGTTCTTTGAACTCTTCTGAAGTTTTCTCTATTAGGAGCCTAGTCTAGTTAAAGACTATTACAATAGGTTCTACTAGGAATCGATCCTGCTAGGGATCACCTAGTTAAGGATGGCTAAATACCCAATTAAAGGTTAGAACCCTATTAAAGGTTACCTCATAAGAGGGTTTTAAGAATTCATTGAATTGAGTCACCCTATTAAAGGATTTACACAAAAGCTTGGTGAAGCTACCTGGTTAAGGGATTTTCCAACTACTGAAATGGTTAGAAGTCAATAGGTAATACACTGATCTGATAATAGAACACAATGTTAAGGCAGATCCTCTTTAGCTCCTTTGCTTCTGCAATCACACTCTATAGGTATCAACACACTTCTCTGATCTAGCAAGAATCAAGTATCTCTTCACTTGTATACACACATAACATTTTCCAACTACTTCAAAATGAAAAACATCATCAACCTTATAGGAAATAGATAGGTCGCTAGCATAAACCCTAAACCCTAAACATTTAGGTTTAATAATTCAGTTGGTTCAATCCTAACCATTAATCATACTACATTGAATACAACATTCTTATATAGATCTCAAGACATTCTCCAATGTTCACTCTTTGCTACTTCAGGAAGCTAATAACCCATCACATGCTCTCCACCATTTACAGAGACTTTGTAAATTCCTGAGGTAGATAGGATCAATCTTCTTCATGCAAGATCCTCATTGAAACCCTTCATGCACACAAGGTTGATGTGGCAACATGATATAATCTCCATTTCAATGCTAACCCATCATATGATGTTGTCGGTTGAATCATATAGACTTGAAATGCATCAACCAAAAACCCTGAAGATGAGACTACCATCTAGTAGTCATACCAAATGAAACCTCGATACAAAACTTCCCATATACCAGTTCTCATTCCAACATACCGCTTCACTTTTTCACATATACTAGTTCACAACATCATACTAGTTCTCTTGCCAGTTTCCTTACGTCAATATATTGGTTCATACTTCAACATATTGACATCAATGACAACATACAATATCATCATGTCACCAAGCTCTACACATATGCCAACAACTAGCCATATGATCATATTTGTTGCAAATAAAGCATATCCCATTGAATTTGTGAGCATTAGGTTATCTTACCAATGATTTCTGGTTTTGGTTGTCATGTTTCTTCTTCTGTCCAAATGATTAATCTTGTTGTGTAGTACCAGAGCTTTCTCCTTTTTCATAACCAAGACCTCTTTTGTCAATAGCATCTCTCTGATTCTTCAGTAGTTCATCAAGTTTAGCAAAGCTATCCTTGAACTTGTCCTTGTAGTTATTTGCAATAACGAAATCATCTCTCATGATTATAATCTTTCTTTCAAGTTCTTGTTCATTGTTCTAGTACTGTATCAGCTCAAGTTTCAATATATCATTCTCATGTGTTAGTGTATTACATTCCTCAGATCTATCCTTCAATGCTTGAGCTAAATTTTCTTCATTTCTCTTTCTATCCTTAATCTCCTTGCACATTCTCATGGTTAGGGTTGTTGGTATTTTGGTATGGTTTTGCCATTGATGTCAACACCTATTAACACTTATCAACTCTGGCACTTTGGAGAATCAACAACATTCACCACCAGACAATTGACTTATGCAAAGTCACCGGTATCTGGTACACCGATAGGATATGATGTTCACCAACACTTGGAATGACATAGAAAACATCTAGCTTTGTCAAAGACATCATCTTGACACTTTGTCTTGAAGATTTGTTCATTGGTATATTCATAATTACATATTTGTTGTTTCCGGCAAATAGGTCCAGGATAAGCCCTGACAGGCTTATCTATTCTAGATCAACATGACACATCATGGAGATGATTTATTATTGTTGTAAATGCACTCTATTGACATGTTGTATCAGTTATTGCATCGGTCATTGACTTATTTGTAAATTGATTTTATTGTAATATCTTTTAGAGCTAACCTACTAAAATTGATCTTAGGTTATGATATAAATGTAAGATCTTATTTTTAAGATCGGGTGTGGAGTGTGGAAAAGAATTGTGTGAAGGTATATGCGAGATTAAGAAAAGCTATACATGCAGACATCATTTAGAAGGTGAAGAAAGTTTTTTGCAAAAGCAATCAGAACTAAACAGGTACTGAATCTAGCATGTGAAGATGCTATTTTGAGTAGTACATCATCATTGGATTTAACCATCCAATTATAGTCAGTGTGACTCTCGTTTGTGTTTGAGCAGTGAGATCTAGGCGCTTGGCCTTTCTGCATGTGCAGACCCATTTGTATACATACACTATCTCCAGTAGTATCATCTGATTGTGGGTAAGGTTTCCCAACATGGTTTTTCCCCTTACAGGGTTTCCACGTACAAATATTGGTGTTGTGTGTTGTGGGTGTTATTATCTTTTTGTTTCATGCATTAATCTTTACTCATACTAACATTAATTGATAAAACTGTCTACCGGTAATAAAGTTTGGTTTACCAGTGTTATACATTAAGTTTTGGTTAAGTTAATTTTGGTTTGAATATTAGACAATTGATTCACCCCCCCCCCTCTCAGTTGTCTCTAGGACCTAACAAGGGCTTGTATCTCATTCTTCAAGATAGTGTTCTCCTGAGTAAGTTTCTGATATTGATCCTTCATAGCATCTTTGCCATCATTGTTTCGATTTTTTATTTCATCACAAAGTTCCTTCCTCTTAGCCTTGACAACTGAAATATTTCTTTGTAACTAAATTATGTGTTCTCTATTTTTCTTCATTTCATTTTTTAGTTTACTATTCTCCATCTACTCATTATCAAGATCCTCAAGAGCTAGTCAAAGTTGCTATTGTAGACCGGTTTCCATTGATTCCAAATTTTTGATCTTCCTCAAGTGGTTAAACTTCTTTCGAGGAACTAAGTTGTGATAGAAATTGTTGGAATCCAAGAACACTAAGAGGGGGGGTGAATCAATGTTCTATTGGTAAATATAAAATTAGACTTATTTCTTATTAATCAGTTAATAGTTTATAAAATTAAAGTGCATACAACAAATAACACATAGAAAAACAATACCATAACACCAAGATGTATATGTTGAAAACCCTGCAAAGGGAAAAACCACAGTGGGGTTGATACCCACAATATATATATACTTGATCAAGGTATACAAATATTACATGAGAGGGTCTACACATGTAGAAAGGCCAATTGCCTAGAGCTCACTAGTCAAACACAAAATAAGAAGTGTCACTAACTTACACAATATTATAGTGTGTTTACAAATGAAAATGAACTTATAAATTGCATCTGACCATGCTAGAGAAGTTCCAGTGAATGATCTGATATCCTCCTTTATATACCAATTCATTGATGCTTTGTTCTTCTTTGTTCTACTAGCGGTTATGTTGTGCACGTTAAACTGCACACTAATACTTCCAATTGCTGACCAAAATGCATACCGGTGAATCTCTAATCAATTTGCAATCCTAATGACATTAGCATTCATCTATGATCTCTAGATTCATCATTGAATTGCTCTCCTTAAATATCTTGTTAACTTCCATCATGTCGGCTATAATGAAAGTATAAACATATCAGCTGCCAAAATATAATGAAATCCAAACATAAATCTAATGACCATGTCGGCCATCACATGTTACCACAAAATCCATGAAAGAAATAATTGGGACCAAAAGATTTCCTATCTGGGTCCCATCCATTACTAAGTTCCATATACACATTATTGAGATCAGGACATGTTAACAGGATCAGGACTTAGCCGGATATGAAGTGAATGTTAATGCCGATGTAAAGCAATGTGAATATCGGTTAAGTGCAATGAATGTTGGTTAACCAAATAATGAAACCATTTACCCTAAGATGATGAGTTTCTATCAATGACATCCCAAAATTCCATTAACTCTTATTGAATGAGTGTCAATTGGCAATAGTTAGGAATGTATGTTGTTGTGTGAATTTCTTCTCTCTAATAAATTTACACTAAATCTGCCCCTTTCATCATAGCTCTAGCTACCTCTTTTATAGTCCGGTTCATTCTTTCCACTACACCATTTTGTTGTGATGTCCAGGGTGCTAATAACTATATTTTTATGCCATGTTTCACATAGAAGTCATTGAACTCATCAGAAATAAATTCTCCTCCTCTGTTGGATCTTAAACACTTGATTTTTCCATCAACCTCATTCTCAACCTTAGCCTTGAAAATCTTGAACTTCTCTAATGTCTCAAACTTTTATCTTAGAAATGCAACCCAATTCATCCTATAATATTCATCAATCAGTAACATGAAATACCTCTCACCTTGCAAGCTCCTTGTTTGAGTCAGAATATAAAGATTTGTGTGAACCAAATCTTGTAATTTGATGCATGAATAATCATTTGTTTTAAATGTGCTCTTAGTCTGTTTTCCTACTTGTCATTCCCTAAAGATATTGTTTTTCGATTTAGTCATTCTTGGTAAATCTCTCATTGCACTCCTTGAATTGATTTGTACCAAGTTGTGAAAATTGATGTGACACATCCTCTGATGCCATAGCCAGCTATCATATAGTTGAGATATTAAGTAGTTTCTGATAGTTCCTTCAAACTGATGCATATTTCCATTTGTCCTTCCAGTTGCAATTACCATTTTAGACTCCTTTCAGATCTTACATCCATTGTCCTAAAAGATAACATGATATCCATTTTTGCACATTTTTCCAACACTCAAAAGATTATGATGTAAACATTTCACATAATAGACATTGTCAGTGTTATGTTTCCCATGAAAAGTAATTGAACCAATCCCAACAATTTGTGTTGTTTGATAATCTCCAAACCTAACAAAACCTTTATCATACTTTTCAAGCTTTATGAATATTTATCACTAGTCATATGATTTGAACATTTTCTATCTATTAACCATTCAGTCTTATCTCTTCTACATGAAATGCATCAGCAACAATCTTAGAAATATAAAATTTAGGAACATCCTTTTCAACTAGAAATAAACAATCATCTTCCTCATAATTTGACTCATCATCTAAGATACTAGCATCATCCTTGACATAATAGGATTTTGTATTGAACTTTCCCTTATTTTTCTTAAACTTTTGTCTAGTTCCCTTTTCTAGTCATCTAGTAGCAATATGACCAATTTTTCCAAATCTAAAACACTTAAAGGTTAACGTATCTCTATACTTGCCAGTGCTTTGAATGTTATTTTTGATTTTTCCTTGTCTTTTTAAAACTTTCTTACTTCAAATGCAGTCAAGGTGCTAAATAGTTGTTGTCTAGTGAAAGTCTTCGGATCATAGGTTTCTTCAATAGCTGAGATCTTATCACCGTCACTCATTGGTAAAGTCATCAATATTTTTTCAATAACATCTTCATTACATAGAGTGCCTCTAAGTTCTCTAATTTCATTCACTGCATTGTCAACCTTCTCAAAATAGCTTACAATATCTTCTCCTTCTTCTATCTTCAATTTTTTATGCCTTTGCTTAGTTGTTAGCCTCTTTGTCAACTAAACTCTCTTATTTCCTTCATAGATATCTTTTAGCTTCTACCAAACATCATAAGTAGTATTCAAAGATATAAATTTTGTCAATTCAATTTTGATAATGCACTAAAGATAGCATACCTTGCCTTTTAATTTTCTTCATAGGCTTGGACTTCCTTTGAAGTAGTAAGACCATTCGTCGATAGTTACTTTAACATACTTAGTCTCCACAACCTTCCAAGTGTTGTAACCTAGAGAAACAAGACAACCTCTCATCTACAATTTCCAGAAACTATAATCAGATCCTTCAAAGATAGGAATGGATAATTTGTGTGTCATTGGATCAGTATCTACCTCAAGAGGTTAAGCTATATATCAAGGAACCAAATCTCTAATGCCTATTGTTGAATATCAGGGAAACTAAGAGGGGGGTGAATCACCTAACAATAATAAATTACTTTTAAACTTAATTCTCAAATCTAGAATGATTAGCAGAACTAATAAAATAGATAAATACCAAAGCACATTAACAGATCAGACACGAGACACCAGAATTTACATGGAAAACCCAAGAAGGAAAAAATCATAGAGAATGTTAATTCTCAATATATAAACACCAGTTAAGGTGATTTTTACAAAGGGTGTCTTACTATTGGGATGCTCACTATAGGTGGGCTTACTACTTAGCCAAGCTAACTATTGGAGGGCTCACTGCCCAGAAAAAGGCTCACTACCAAAGAAGATAGAAATATACAAGGGAATCCACCACTAAAACACAATCTATACATCCAAAATTGCTTCTAGTAATAATTCACAACACAACTCTGAAAAATCAACTGTATTCTTTCAATCTCACATTTCTTTCACACAAAAAGCCATACTTCATCTCATCAAACCATACACCTACATATACTATCTCCCAAAAAATATAATCCTCAATGTCAGCTAAGATAGGGATCCAAAATTGGTCACCACCAAACATTCTGGTGGTGGAAAGGAATGAGAAGTGTACCTCATCACAAGGTTATTCATCGAACATATCATCATGCTACATACTTTGTCAAAGATGGACCGAAAATATCATTCATACCTTACACAATTTCCATAGCACAATCTCTTCTTTCGAACCAAGATCTTGACTTCCATGTTAAATCAGACCCAAGAATAGCACTGAATAATATTAGCAGCATGTCTTTTAAAAATCCAAGTCATCCGGGAATTCTGGGAAACTTCCAAACACACAACACCATCTCATACATACACTACATCTCAACATACCACATTCAGACCTAATCGAGATCACACGATTTGCAATCAATGACAACATATAACATAATGCTAACAAATTTAGAATGCAATAAAACATATAATTTCACAATTATAGATAGAATAAACAAAAAACATAGAAAAAACAATTTTAAACACTAACTACTAAATCAATGTTGGCATTTGATCATTTGGTCAACCGATAATGTAATGTATTGCTTGATGCAACCAATACTTATTTGTAGATGAAAATAGGTTAGATTGATGTGTGATGCCTATTTTGCATGTTGTCATTGATGGCAACTATGTTTTCTCGTCATCCATTTTATATAGTCCAATCAGTAGGAGTTAATCAGTAAAACAGAGACAATTTTATCAAAACCGACAAATAAGACCTCAATCGGTAAATTGACAAACAAAGTTTCAAACTGACAACTAGTACAAGAAATCCATGAAAGATGAAGGGATGTGATTTTAAAAGAACATCAAAGACTACTAGATGAAGTTGTATTCATGACCGTACAAGAAGATTTGATTCAGTGTATGAATTTTGTTTCACCGAACATTTGTCATGGAAGAGACTTAACTAGTAGTGATGTAGATCACTGAGATTAGTAAAATGACACAAATTCATATTAGTTATGTAGTGGATGACTTAGCTAAAGCATTCACTGCAAGATTGTCTAGACTCATTGAATCTAGGGAATTGTTCTAAGGTTCTATCCGACATGTTGTGAATTATTACTAGAAACAGTTCTGGATGTGCAGATTGTGTTTTAGTGGTGGATTCTCTTGTATCTTTCTTTCTTCTTTGGTAGTGAGCCTTTTTCTAGGCAGTGAGCCCTCCAATAGTTAGCCTGTTTGGGTAGTAAGCCCACCTACAGTGAGCATCCTGATAGTGAGACACCCTTTGTAAAAATCACCTTAACTAATGTCACCTTAACTGGTGTTTATATATTGAGAATTAACATTCTCTATGGTTTTTCTTTTCTTGGGTTTTCCACGTAAATTCTGGTGTCTCTTGTGTCTGATATGTTATGTGCATGTGCTTTGGTATTTATCTATTTTATTAATTCTGCTAATCATTCTAGATTTGAGAATTAAGTTTAAAAGTAATTTATTATTGTTAATTGATTCACCCCCCTCTCAGTTGCCCAAATATTCAACAATAGGCATCAGAGATTTGGTTCCTTGATATATAGCTTAACCGCTTGAGGTAGATCCTGATCTGATGACACATAAATTATTCATTCCTATCTTTGAAGGATCTGATTATACTTTCTAGAAAGTGAAGATGAGAGGTTATATGGTTTCTCTAGGTTACAACACTTGGAAGGTTGTGGGGACTAAGTATGTTAAAGTAACTATCAATGAATGGTCTTACTACTTCATGAAGAAAATGAAAAGGCAAGGTATGCTATCTTTAGTGCATTATCAAAATTGAATTGACAAAATTTATCTCTTTGAATACTGCTTATGATGTTTGGTAGAAGCTAAAAGATATCTATGAAGGAAAGAAGAGAGCTTAGTTGATAAAGAGGCTATAAACTAAGCAAAGGTATAAAAAATTGAAGGTGGATTGTTTGTATTTTGATGATGTTTAGTTGTGATTGTCATTGATGGACACACACTTATTTTGTGTATGAGTTATTCTCCATTGGTAATATGTGTTGTATTGTTCACACTGGTATTAAATGGCATTGAATGTATAGTCTTTGTTTGTAGAAGACTATGGGTGTTTTGTAGAAAATGCTTACCAATCAAAGCATGACTGAAGACCTCAAGTGATATGAAGACCTAAAGCATAATGAGGACCTCTAGAGGTAGTCAATCTTTTTTATCAAAATACTATGTTCTAGTTTACCTATCTTTGTTTATCTATAATTGGTATACTATGTTAAACTGGTAAAATTGTAGAGTGTGATGAGTTATCATCCACCGACACTTTGGCAGTGTTTTTGTGTCATGTTACCAAATATGTCTAGATGATTTGAACCTAGGAAATTGTAATCCAATCTCATTGGACGGACATGAAATCAGCTTCCTATTTAAGGACATCATGTCTAGGGTTTTATAGTAATGTATGTATGTGCATTGAAGGAGTGAAGTTGATATAGAAGCATCGTGCGATAGAGATAAAACATGCAAAGGATAGAAGACTATAGTAATGCTGCAATGCATTAACAGAGAGAAGTCAAGGATCTAATCAAGCATTGTGTGCTACTTTCTAGATCATTCATTTGTTGATTACTAATCTCTTCGAAAAGTTTGAAACCTTTAACCAGGTAGGCCCAGTCAAGCCTTTTGTAAATCCTCTAACAAGGTGGTTCATAGTTGTGGATTTGAAGTCCTTTAACAGGGTAGTCTTTAATAGGACTTATCTCCTAATAGAGATCTAGATTCCTAATAGGATTTGTTCTAGTGAAGAACATTGTAAGGCCTTAATTGGTCTGACCTTAACTGGCCTGGTTACTATTCTGTAGATAGTTGACTTGTGAGCTTTACTCACCATGGTTTTTCCCATTTGGGTTTCCACATCAAAATATCTTGTGTTATGGTGATTGTGCTTCTATGGGTGAATGCTCTATTTGCTATTTGGCTTGTTTGTGTTTTAACAGGTTTGTTGTTTAAACTACTATACTGGTTTGTAGTAAAATTGCTTAAGAGTTTAGCTAAGCTTTTGGGCATACTAATTCACCCCCCCTCTTAGTATTCATAAATTCGTATCAGAGCCAACCTTTCTCTAAGTCTAACCACTTGAAAGGAGATGTGGGGGAATACAACATGAGGGAACTCACTCACCATTTGGCTGAATCTGAAGGAGCCTATGATGAACTAATGATCAAATATAAAGCCTCTTTAGCCAAAAGAAGAGAGCTTGCTAAGCAAAGGATGGAAATCACTAAAAACAACTCTTTTGATGAAACAGACATGGATGCCCTCATCCAAGAAGTGGAGAAACTGAATGAGTCCAAAACTAACCTAAGGAGGGAGCTCGAAGGATTGACTACTAGGATGAGTCAAAAGCTAGAAAACAAAAGAAAAGCTTAATATCAAGTGATGGACAAGAAACATGAGATCTTTAAGTTAAACCAAGAAATTGGTACCATTACCGCTTATCTGCAAGAGGGTAAGGAAGAGAAATAAGAAATGCAAGAAGACCTCAATGCAGCCATTTCTCATAATGAAACCTTGATGAAGACCAATGATGATCTTTCCAAGGAACTTGTTGAGACAAAGGAGATACTTGCAAAGTTCAACTGGAGTGTTGCAAAGTTGGACCAAAAGCTGGAAACAATGAAGCTATCAAAGGATACCTCTGGGCTTGGTTTCTCTGCACATGAGGAAGGTGAAACCTTTGGAACCAAGACTGGTGCAATAAAGGAGCAATCAACACCTAAGCTCAACCAAAGCAAAGGTAAGAAAAAGTTCAAACCTGTATGCTTTAACTGTCTTAAGGAAGGACATACTTCCAATGTATGTAGGAGCAAGGCTTATAATAATTTCCTTTACATACAAAACAATGTGCATAACCACAAGGCTAGAACCTATAGATTTAATGGTCTTTGTTATCCATGAAACAAGTTTGGGCATAGATCTTTTGAGTGCAAGATGGTTATGAATAACCTTGGAGTCTATGCACTAAGACCAAGAGGGATTGTCCAAAAACCTCCTATGAACTGGAATCCGAATCAGTATAGAACCTATGACCACCGTCAAATGGTTATGAAGCATCAACCAGTTGGAGAGGAACCTATTTGATTTGTCATGGTAGCGGTCACATTGCTGCAACATGTAGGAGGAAGAATGGAAATGTGAACACCGGACCATGGAGAGCACCTGGTATGGTATGCTATCATTGTCACAAATTGGGACATATTGCCAGAACATGCAGACTAAAAAAGAATCCATTGGGAGACATACAGATTAACCTAGAAGGAAAGGTTAATGTTGAAACTGTTCAGGCCAATATGGATAAAACCTAGAAAAAGAAATCCGAAGAGGAGCAACAAGATGTACTAGTTTCTACACCCAGTGTGGAGACCCTTGAACCAACAAACTAAGCTTTGAAAAGATTAAGGGGGAACATATTAGTAACAATGTTTTGGACCCCCAATGTGTATTGGTAAAGTGTTTTATTGGTATCTGTTACCTGTCAACCAATAGAAGAAATGAAGTGGTAAATTTAGGGTATGTACCCTATTGGTGATGCATTTATTATGGTAGGTAGGAGCATTCTTAAAATTTACTTTGTCATCATTTTTACTTGCCTATTTTCAAAGAAGATTTTTTCTAGCTTGAGTAGCACAACAAGAGTGATTCATCTTGCATTCAAAAGAATTAAGGAATAAATCTTGCACAAGATCTAGCAGACATTTCAAGCTACCCAAAGTGGAGGGCAGAGTGGTAAAACAATCTTTTGGAGAAGTGTGTTGTGTTCGACATTGGCAAACCCTAGTTCAGAGTGAAAATGTATTCTTCGTCGAATCACTCTTGTCATTTGAAATTATTTAGTCATGGCTTCTACATCCAAAATCCCTTCTTGTTCTCCCAAACCTGAGGAGTCATCCAAGTTTCTTAGCTAGAAGGTGAAATATAATGCCCTATCTCAAATTCCTGTCAGAGTCATTGTCGTAGGGGATGTTTCAGGACACATTGATTGCAAACTAGAAGACCTAGGATCTCTAGTGATTCACTCCTAGTTGAGTTTGTTCTGTGGAGATGACAAAAAGATTAAACCAGACTACAACATGATCGAGAAGAAGAAATTCCACAATGCAGTATATTTTCTCGAGGAATTCAAAGAAGATCACATTAGGATCATTCTAAGTAGGGTTCATGGTGACAAGATGTAACTTGAGTGAACCCATGATATTACACCAAAGGCAATCAATGTCATGACCAATTTTAGCAATGTTGGAGAAGTCCCTATTCTTCGCAAGATCACTAATACCAAAGTGACAGAGCTCACCAGTTCTGTGAGCGACCAACAGGAAATGACTGTAAACACCACAAAAGATGACTTGGTGAAGTATGTGATGAATACTAAGAGGGAGGATGAATTAGTATACCCAAAAACTTAACCAAACTCTTAAGTAGTTTAACTACTGACTGATGTAGCAGATTAAATAATAAATTGGTTAAAACATAAACAAGCCAAATAGAAAATAAAGCATTCACCCACAGAAGCACAATCACCATAACACAAGATGTTTTGATGTGGAAACCCAAATGGTAAAAACCACGGTGAGTAAAACTCACAAGTCAACTATCTGCAGAATAGTAACTAGACCGCTTAAGGTCAAACTGGTTAAGGCCTTACAATGTTCTTCACCAAAACAAATCTTGTTAGGAATCCAGATCTCTATTAGGAGATATGTCCTATTAAAGACTACCTTGTTAAAGGATTTCAGATCCACAATTGTGAACCACCTTATCACTGGATTTACAATAGGCTTGGTTGGGCCTACCTGGTTAAGGGTTTCAGACTTGTTGAAGAGATTATTAATCAACAAGTAAATGATCTAGAAGATAGCATAGAATGCTTGATTAGATCCTTAACAGTTCTCCATTAATGTATTACAGTATTACTTCAATCTTCTATCCTTTGCACTCACAAGCTCTATAGTGAGATACCTATTTTGTACAGACCTAATCTGCTTTACAATACTCGCACACATCAACAACCTTAAAACCTTATACATGATGTCCTCATATAGGAACCTGATTTCATATCAATCTAATAAGATTAGACTACAATTTTCTAGGTATAGTGCATCTAGACACATTTGGTAACACGACACACAAACATCGCCAAAGTGTTAGTGGATGATAACTCATCACACTTCATAATTATACCTATTTAACACAATATACCGATTACTGGTTAACAAATGAAGACCAGAAGGCTAGAACATAGTGTTCCAATAAAAAATTAACTGCTGCTAGGAGTCCTTGTACCGCTTGATGTCTTCATACCACTTGAGGTCTTCATACTGCTTGAGGTCTTTGGTCATGTTTTGACCACTAAGCATCTTCTGCAAAACACTGATACTCTTCTACAAACAAAGACTATACATTTAATGGCATGTAGTAATTGTGTGAACAACACAACACATATTACCAGTTGAGAATAACTCATACATAAAATAAGTGTGTCCATCAATGACAATCACAACTAAAAATCCTCAAAATACCAAAAAATCTCCCCCTTTGGCATTGATGGAAACACTTAAGAAAATTTTGACATCTAAGTGCTTTACAAAACAAAAATAGATGCCATAATCAAAATTACTCCCCCTAAGGATATACACTACTCCCTTTGCAAAAATTACAAGTATGTGCATGAAATTTTCAATACTACTCCCCCTTTACCAACAATGACAAAGTAATGCAAAATATTGCCTTTTTTTGCATAATATAAAAATAGAGTATATGTTCATGACAATAAAGAGTAAAACTTCTAAAAAAGAGATTTAAAGTTTTGCATAAAATTCTTCATGACTGAAGACCATGAATTGAGAAGTGGGGCAGCAATTTAACTCTCGGTCTTCATCTAGAAGGCTAATTCTTCCATTGCATCAATAGTTCTCATCTCCTGTGTTACATTAATAGCCTCCAAGTTTAGGAAGCACTTATGAAGAACCTACAATTTTGGTAATAGAAGCAACTGGAGCTCCTCTAGATCTCAAGTCCAATTGCAGATCTCTAATTCAAGCTTTACAATCTGATGTTGGAGAGTATGAATAGTCTATCCATACACTTGAACATATCATAGGGAAATTTGAAGTTGCCAATATACTTCTCTAACTCCAATTAGAGTTGACTCTTTTGTTTCAAAGCATCTTCACAAAATAGGTGAGGTTAGTATATTTTGCTCAAGAGTAGGTTACCTTCACCCATAGTTGAACTTATATCATCCTTTTGCTTAAGCAATTTTTCTCTGTCTTCATCCATTTGCTTTACTAATGAAACTTTCAGATCTTTTTCATGCTTCTTCTCTGTAGAAATTTGGGTAGCATCTTCTAAAGATTGCACTTGATCATCTACTACTGTGCAAAGATGTTTTAGCTTAGCCAACAAGGAATCAATACTGGGAAGGTTAGTATCGGGGATTAGATTGGAAAGAGTGTCAACAACAAACTGAATGACATCCTTTTTTTTCTTTTTCCTCAGTTCTTCCAATCTGACCTACACTAGTTGAATGCTCCTCAGAAGCTCACTTTCATCAATTGATTGAGTCAGATAGGCAAGATTCAAATTAGTGGGACTAGTGGGATCAACCTTCTTGGCTTGATCTTCAGTTACCTTAGGAGTCTGTCCTCCTTCTTTTGCCTTGATCTCCTCTTGTCTTTTCTTTTCCTCTTCTTCTTTTTCTTGGGCTACCTTGGTGGCCTTCTCTTTCTCCTCTTCCACTCTCCTCTTCTCTTCTTCTTTCTTCCGCTCTTTTTCCCTCTTTTTCTCCTCTTCCTTTTTCTTCTTTGCTTCCTCCTTCTTCTCTTCTTCATTTTTCTTCTCTACTTCCTCCTTCTTCTTCTTCTCTTCTTCCTTCCTCTTCTTCTCTTCTTCCTTTTTCTTCTTTTCTTCCTCCTTCTTCTTATCTTCTTCTGTCTTCTTCTTCTCTTCTTCCTTCTTCTTCTCCTTCTCTTTAATTTCTTTATCTAGTTTCTCCTTTGCCGCTTTCTCATCTTTTTCTTTCTCCACTCTCTCCTTTTCAACTTTCTTCTTATTTGGAGTGGTATCCTCAATATCTAATGCATCAAAATTAATGGGGACATTTTTTTCTACTATTCTTTCACCCAGACTATCAAAGATTTCATCCGATTTGGCTGTGGATAGGTCAAGCTCTTGCTCAGCTAGTCGATTAGCTTCAGATACTTTTTGCATTTTGGCAGCTACCTTAACCTATAGATGGGTGTCTTTTTCCACTTCAAAATTTTTGCCTCTGAGTAGCTGAAGTCTTCTTCTTCTCATGAAGAAGATGCCTTTTCACTTATGAATAATCTCAAACAATTCTGAATTTAAGGCGTCAGGAAAATATTAGGAAAATATTTCTTCTCTATTTTCTTGTTCCTTTTTCAATGGCAATGCCTCATTTATTGTCCAAAGAATCATACAAAGATTTAGAAGTAACTAATTTAATATCAGTAGGTGACCAATCATTATTACATAAATATTTAATAAGTTCTTGTTCAACATCCTCCTTTTCACTATTATTGAAATCATCAAAATATTCTTTTAAATCATCAAGAAATTTCTTTCTAATATTCTTTATGGCCCTTTGACAATGTGTCATAGGCTTGTAAGAGGAAATATCTATATTTACCAGTGCAGAGGTTGCTGGTACATTACCGATTGACTTCATCTTCTTTCTTGATTGCCTCATCTTCTTCATTTCTACCTCTAGTTCAATGTCTTCTGAATCCGATGAGTTATTCCTAGTTTTTCTCTTCTTTTAAAATACCTTTGGTAGAATAGCCTTGGGTTTCTTTTTAGCTGGTGACCTCTTGGTCACTTTAGGGCTAGTAGCAGATGTAATCAGTGTTGATGTCGATGGCACTGCTTTACTCATTTTTAGCTTTGATAGTTCAACAGATTTGATCCTCTCAGAGTAAGTACCGGTCCTCTTCTTCTTAGGATCTAGTGTTGAGGCAAGTAGGGTAGAGGCATACCTTGTTAGTATATCATTTACCACTTCATATCCCATAGGCTCAACTTCATCTTCTCTGGGCTCAACCACTTGCATTATGGAATGATCTATTTTGATTATGAAACAGATGTCATCTTCATATTTTTTTACTAGATCACTAGATATTCTCATTCTCTGGTTCATCTTTAGTCTTAACAAATCAAAATACCTATTCAGAGTCTCTGAATGTGTAGTTCCCACTACTTGCAAACTCTCCTTTATTTGTCTGGAAACCGATAGGTCACTCAACCACTGAACATCACCAACTCTAGGAAAATATCCTTGAAAATAGGAAAACAAACCAACAAGCAATTGACCAACTTAAACCTTAGATTTTTGTCCACTTTGATGAACTTCAAGTTCTCCATGAGTTATTTCTACATGCAAGTACACAAGTCACATTCTGCATTCTCCTTGATCATCTTATAAGTGGCATGCACCGCAACTGTAGGAACACAATTCATTCTGCTAGCATAGAATACTCTATACCCGATTACCATGTATGCATATTTCATCAAGTCATCTTTTATGGTGTTAACAGTCATTGCCTATTGGTCGCTCATATAACTGGTGAGCACTATCATCTTGGTTTTGGTGATCTTGCAAAGAATGGGGACTTCCCCAATATTGCAAAAATTGGTCATGTCATGAACTACCTTTGGTGTAATATCATGGGTTCACTCAAGGTACATCTTATCACCATGAACCCTACTTAGAATAATCCTAATGTGTTCTTTTGTAAATTTTTCAAGAAAATATACTGCATTGTATAATTTCATCTTCTCGATTATGTTGTATTCAGGTTTAATCTTCTTATCGTCTCCACAGAACAAACTCAACTTGGAGTGAATCACTAGAGACCCTAGGTATTCTAGTTTACAATCAATATATCATGAAAAGTCCCCTTCGACAATGACTCCGATGGGAATTTGAGACAAGGCATTATATTTCATCTTCTTTTTAAGAAACTCAGGTGATTCCTCAAGTTCAATAGAACTAGAAGGGATTTTAGATGCAGAAGCCATATCTAGAAGATTCAAAATGACAATAATATTTCAATGAGAAATACCTTCACACTCCAAACTAGGGTTCGTTGATGTTGAGCACAACACTCTTCTTTAGAAGCTTGTTTACCACTTTGACTTCCACATTGATAGCTTGCAGTGGCTACAAAATCTTGTGCAAGATTCCTTTCTAAATTCTTTTGAATGCAAGATGAATCACTCTAGTTGCATTTCTCAAGCTAGAAAAATTCTTCTTTGAAAATAGGTAAGTAAAAATGATGACAAAAGTCACTTTTAAACATCCTCCCACCTACCATAATAAATGCATCACCATTAGGGCTCAAACCCTAGTTTTACCTTTTACTGCTTCATTTCTTCTATTGGTTGACAGGTAACAAATACTAATAAAGGTAATTTACCGATATACTCTAGGGGTTTGAAACATTGTTACCAATATTTCCCCCCTAAGCTTTTCAAAGCTCAGTTTGCCAGTTCAGGGGTCTCCACACTAGGTGCAGAAAATGGTACATCTTGTGGCTTCTCTTCAGATTTCTTTTTCCAAGTTTTATCCATATCCACCTAAATGGTTTCAACATCAATCTTCCCTTTTGGGTCAATCAGTATGTCTCCCAATGTATTCTTTCTCAGTCTACATGCTCTGGCAATATGTCTCAATTTGTTGCAATGATAGCATACCATTCCAGGTGTTCTCCATGGCCCGGTGTTTACATTTCCATTCTTCCTTCTGCATGTTACATCAGTGTTATTGCTACCACGATAGATCAAACAAGTTTCTCTCCAATAATTTTCCACTCCATAATCATTTAACCAGTGGTCATTGGTTCTATACTAGTTTGGGTTCTGGTTCAAAGGAGGTTTCGGGACAATTCCTTTAGATCTTGGTGCATAACTTCTAGAGTTGTTCATAATCAACCTGCACTCAAAATCTCTATGCCCAAACTTGTTGCATGCATAATAGGGACCATTAAATCTACTAGTTCTAGCCATATCTTTTTGCATGTGAGGAAAGTTATTGTAAGCCTTGCTCCTACATACATTAGCAGTATGTCCTTCCTTAAGATAGTTAAAGCAAACAAGTTTGAACATTTTCTTACCTTTACTCTTGTTGTGGTTCTTAGGTGTCGATTTCTCCTTTGGTGCATCACTCTTGGTTCCAGAGGTTTCACCTTCCTCATATCCAGAGAAACCAAGTCCAATGGTATCCTTTGATGGCTTCACCAATTCCAGCTTTTGTTCCAACTTAGTAGCACTCTGGTTGAGCTTTGCAAGTATCTCCTTTGATTCAGAAAGTTTCTTGGAAAGAGCATCATTGGTTTTCATCAAGGTTTTATTTTGAGAGATAGCAACATTTAGGTCTTCTTGTATTTCTTCTTTCTCTTTATTACCCTCTTGCAGATGAGCGGTGATGGTAACAATCTCTTGTTTCAACTTAGAGATCTCACGCTCCTTTTCCTTCACTAAATTTTCATCTTTTCTTCTATTTTCTAGCTCCCAACTCATCCTGATAGTCAGTCCTTCCAACTCCCTCCTTAGGTTAGTTTTGGATTCATATAGTTTATCCACTTCTCCAACTAGGGCCTCCATGTCTACTTCATCGGAAGAGTTGTTTTTCAGTAAATTCCATCATTTGCTCAGCAAGTTCTCTTCTCTTGGCTAAAGAGGCTGTATACTTCATTTTGAGTTCATCATAGGCTCTCTCAGGCTCAATCAGATGGTGAGTGAGTTCCCTTATGCTCTATTCCCCCATATCTCCTTCCAAGTGGTTAGACCTATAGAAATATTGGCTTTGATACCAATTGATGAATACTAAGAGGGCGGGGGGTGAATTAGTATACCCAAAAACTTAACCAAACTCTTAAGTAGTTTAACTACAAACTGGTGTAGCAGATTAAACAATAAACTGGTTAAAACACAAACAAGCCAAATAGAAAATAAATCATTTACCCACAGAAGCACAATCACCATAACACAAGATGTTTTGATGTGGAAATTCAAATGGGAAAAACCATGGTGAGTAAAACTCACAAGTCAACTAACTGTAGAATAGTAACGAGTCCAATTAAGGTCAGACTGGTTAAGGCCCTACAATGTTCTTCACCATAACAGACCCTATTAGGAATGTAGATCTATGTTAGGAGATCAGTCCTATTAAAGACTACCCTATTAAAGGATTTCAGATCCACAACTATGAACCACCTTGTTAGAGGATTTACAATAGGCTTGGCTGGGCCTACCCATTTAAGGCTTTCAAAATTGTTGAAGAGACTAGTAATCAACAAGTAAATGATCTAGAAGATAGCACAAAATGCTTGATTAGATCCTTGACAGTTCTTCATTAACACATTATAGCATTACTTCAATCTTATATCCTTTTCACTCACAAGCTCTGTAGTGAGATACCTATTTTGTAGAGACCTAATCTACTCTACAATACTCACACACATCAACAACCTTAAGACCCTAGACATGATGTCCTCATATAGGAACCTGGTTTCATGTCGGTCCAATAATATTAGACTACAATTTCCTAGGTACAGTGCATCTAGACAAATTTGGTAACATGACACACAAACACCACCAAAGTGTCAGTGGATGATAACTCATCACACTTTACAATTATACTGGTTTAACACAATATACCGATTACCGGTTAACAAATGAAGATTGGAAAATAGGAACAATGTTCTAATAAAAAATTAGCTGCCACTAGGAGTGCTCGTACCGCTTGACGTCTTCATACCACTTGAGGTCTTCGATCATGCTTTGATGGATAAGAATCTGTTAGAATCAATGACAGTCCAAAAGACAATGAGAGGGAGGGGTGAATCAATGTCTAATCGGTTAACAAAATATTTAACCTTATTTAAAACTTTGTATCCCAAAACAATGTACCAGTAAATAAGAATTAATGCAGAAAATAAGAATAATAGAGACATCATAGAAAAGCACCATAACACAAGATATTTAAAGAGGAAACCTGGTGTGGGAAAAACCTCAGTGGGATTTGTGACCCACAATATTCACTCACTAGCCAATGAATAAATATTACTTACAATGAGGGGCATGCACATGCAGGAAGGCTAGCAGCCTAGAGCTCACTGCTCAATCACAAAACAAAAGTCTCACTGACATACAAAATAGATTCTCAAAATCCAATACAATGTACTGCTTTAGATCGGCATCAACTATGCCAGGTTTAGTACTGGTTTAAGCTTAGTCTATTACAAATACCTTCATTGTCAACTATATCACTTTATACAAAATGTATCATTATATCCACTCTCATAATCTTCTCTCTTATCACCAAATGACCTATAATATCTCATAGATATATATGAGTCTTTTACAATAGCCATGTTGGCTTTTTACAAAAGATAATTACAATATAAAGCAATAAACAAAAGTTTATTCCATGTCGGCTTGAGTGTCGGTATCCATTATTGTTGTTGTCGATGAAGTGCTTGCCGGTGAATGTAGAAGTCTATTGCCCATGCTGGTATCTATCAGTGGGTTGACAGATGATTTCCAGTTGGTTGTCAGTTGGTTTCCATCAATGATAATATCAACTATTCTCATAAGAGTGTAGAATGCCAACAATCTCCCCCTTTGGCATTGATTGCAACACTCATGAGAAAAATCCAAAATTGTTCCAAAAAGTTTTCAAAAAGATATGCTCCCCCTAAGAAAATGATCTCCTCTAAGTAACCATAACCATTTTTCTCTCCACTACTCCCCCTTTGACATCAATGACAAAGGTTGTCAAAAATTGTCAAATGAGTGCAACAATTTCACCTCAAAGGCTATAACCGATTGGTTGCAATCTGAAAGATATCTGCTAAAACCAAATTAAGACTTTGCATAAACATTTTGTTGTCATTCAAGATTGCCTCAATCTGTTGGATCATGTCGGTGAGATGATGCATGTGATCTTTCGGTGATCATTCTCCTTGAAGTAATGCCTTGGATATTTCAATTCTCTGAGATATAAGATTGTCCAACTTGGGACCAAGTTTATTTTTTAGTTCCTTGATATTAGACCTTATCCTTGCCTTTTCTTTCTCAATTTTCTCTAGTTTTTCTTTAAAGCCTACCATTTCTTGCTCAAAAACTAATATGTAGCTGGATGATCCAATTATGTTATCAGCTATGTCTCCAATTTCTTTCTATATTTTATTGATTTCCTTGTCTATATCCTCTGTTAGACTGTGTGGTTTGGATGTTCCCTATATAACCCTTTGTATTCCAAAATTGTAGAGTTCAGTGTCGGTAATAGTGTATTCACATGTTCAATGCACTTCTTTATGGTGTCATCAAATAATTTGTCCTTCTCTTTTTCTACTCTCTCCTTTATTGTATCCTCATTCACTTTATCAACCGTTATTACATTGTCAACAATAAATTTGGACAATGTGTCCAATTTACCTAAAGAATCCTTAATATGATCTAATTGGTATAGTGTCATTAATTTCCTTGTAGGCCAAAGCATTACAATCCATTATCTTTTTGATTGAATCTAGAAGTACCTTTGTTACATTAGTAGGTCTGAATTCACTTGTTGATGTGCCAAATGTCTAACCAATTGCCTTTATTACCTTTGTGCTTCCATCAGTAGTAACCATTTTGCTTGTGTTTGCATCTCAACTAGCAAGGGTTTCTCAGACTACTTTGATGTCACAGTGATTGCCGATTTCTCTGTCATGGTATGTACCTCTGCCTCAGTAGGTTTCTCTGTATGCTCAACTACCAGTATCTCAATCTTCGGTGGCCTTGTGCCAGAATCTATTCCTTCAGTATTCTTCTCAGTATCCAATGGTTTCTTCAGTATTCTATTTGAGTTGGGATCTCAACCTCAATAGTCTCTACCGGTTTCTCAGCTATGTTGCCACTATCAACATTATCTTCCTTATCCTGTATACTATCCTTATCTAAAACAATATTCACTTCTTGAGTGTCCACATTCATGGTGAATAATATCTCAAATTCAGGATTAGTGTCATCATGTGTAACACCTTTAGTGTCAATAACCAGTGGATCATTTGTATGTATCAGTGCAGTATCCAAAGGTGGTGGTAGATTGTTAGTAATCTTTTTGTTTGGAATACCACCTGTTAGGCCCAATATGGAAAGCTAATGTACTAAGAGGGGAGGGGTGAATCAATACTCCAAAAATTTTCTTCAATAATAACTTTGCTGTTATGCATAAACCAAATAGTGCAAAAACATAATATAAAGCTAAAACAAATAGATAACAACCATACATGATTCACTCCATAACACATATATTTTAGTTACGCAAAAACTCTTGGTTAGAGAGAAAAACTATGGTGGGGATGGCACGCACAACTTCACTACTGCGATAATAAAGAGTGCTCGGTTAGAGCTACATGTTTAGCTATTTCTGATAGCTTACCCTGTTAGGAGTATCAAGATCTATTAGATCTACCTTGCTAAAGGATTTCACAACACTTAAACTAAATGCTGCACCTGGTTAGAGGCTTTACAATTTATAGACTTGATTAGAGTCTTTTACCCTGTTAAAGGTTTCTCTTACAACTTCACAATATTACAATAAAATCATTACAAATATCTGCAACTTTACATCTGGAATGTTATAGAAGATTCTATGTGCTCAGAATAAGATTACCTTGCTTATAGCATACCTTGATAACCCATATAGTAACTCGGTAAACCCTTCTGTTTACTTTGTTCTTTGACTATTCTCTGAAAACCTTCTCGGTGACCTCTATGTCTCGGTGACCTCTATGTCTCTGTAACAGTCTTCTTACACTCATGCACACACCTCTTTAACTATTAACTCATGTTGTATAAATAGATCTCTTATGACGGTGATCCTTTCATTGCTTCGATCTTACAAACATGATTTATTGAATGAATAACCATGCAAATTATTTCATTGGTTAGATGACCTCAAAATCATACACAATCTTTAAGTGCAATTTCCAATGTGATAATGGTTAGATGTGCCTTGATCTTGTAACACGTTTTCATATGCATGTCCAGGTTCAATGAATCTGGTAACACATTTCACTCAGTGTATATCACTCGGTGTGTCATCTTTGCTTCTCAGTAGACATGTAAAGATATTCGGTAGACAACTTGGTGTATACTGCATTTTGTGAATGCTTTCTTCTATAACCAACTAGACTGTGCATACCGACTAAATATCTAGATAATAGATAACCGACTAGAGTATATAGTATAACTTTGACATTAAACTAATGGCAATCTGATAAGTAGTAACAATCTCCCTTTTTGACATTAGTTGAGATGTTTGACAAAAACTACTTTCAAAGTTATAACTCAAAAATCTATATACTTGCAAAATTTGACTATACTGACAGTATATACAATAGTCAATAATATAATACATCAGATATACTCCCCTTATCGATATACTATACAAAACTCTGATTTTGCATGCTCGGTGATTTGTTCTATTTGCTTTGCTTAGTGTTCTATTTGCTTTTCTTAGTGTTCTATTTACTACTCAGTGCACTCCCCCTGTATACTATACTCCGAATACTATACCATTCTCTCAATATTGTATCACTCCGTATTACTCCCCCAAGACAAACATAAAAAACTTAATTACCATTCGGGGGTGGTAATTGATTAAAAATGGATTTGTACTTGGTCTGGGCATCAGTGAGAGTGACAGAGAGTGCATCCTTTACACTGTCCATTAAAGAATTATGTGCTTGAATATCAGCCAATAGTGATATTAAGCCATCTAGAGTGCTTCCCTCTTGAGTAGTAGATAAGTATGTGGCTCAGTTGATCTATTCTTGGACCGATGAAAGATGTGGAAGGAATAATGTCTGAAGGGTCATTATGTCCATCCTGATCTTGTGTTCTTCATTTCTTAAGTCCAACTGTTGAGCCATGAGCTATTGAAGCTTTGTATAAAAATTTTGAATTGAATTTGGCTCGGTGGTCAACTTATTTGAGAGATCGGTGATCTCTTTCTCAATTGCCTCTATTTTATTCTTAATGTCTTTAATGAATAAAGAAAATGTGTAGAGTTTCTGAAATAAATAATGAATGTTCTTGAGTTGAGGAGTCAACTCAACAATAAATTTGACAAGTTTAACTTTTCCAATAGCTATAGTTTTTTGTACCTCTTCTATCATTTTTGCAGTGAGCTCTTTGTCTTTCAGCTTGCTCAAAAACTCCAATGCATCTACTCCAGATGTCTCTATTGTTGTGAGGAATTCATCCAGTTGAATGTGGATGGTTGCATTAGTTGATACTGTAGCTTTAGGTAGCATATCTATTAGGAGTGCTTTTACCTTCTGAAGTACTTTATTTTTCTTTTGAATGGCCATTTACTTTTCTTGTTCAGCCTTTTCTTTGCACAGTTCACCGAAATCAATGAGTGCTTGCCCTTTCAATTTTGATATGTCTACATTGGGCAACACTATTGGTTTTGACAAATCAACTTTAAAACTATGCTTTTTTATTTTATTTTCTTTACCTTTCACCGATGAAACTAAGACAAGGGCTTGTGAGGCTTGATGACCCTTGGTAGGTTGCTCAGTGGAGGCAACACTTTGATGGGTTCCTTTAGCCTCTATAGAGTCCTTCATTGTCTCGGTACTTGGTGTCTCAGTTGCAATAGTCTCAGTGTTAGAAGGTACTTAAGATGTTTGTTCTTGAGTAGTACCTTCTCCTGCTATAGACTTGTGACCTTCAGTGCCTTGATTTGTATCTTAAGGAGTTTCGGTTGAGACAGGTTGCTTGACTAGTGGATAAGGCTGAACTTGTTCCAAGACTAATTCACTAGATACAAGTTTTGCATATGTAGTTCCTTCTATCATTTCCTGTTCTGGTGCCTCTAAATCCATGACATCTTCATCTATTTGAATGGTGTCAGTAGGGTCTTGTTCGATGGCATCAGGACCTTGCTCGATGACATCAAGATTGTGCTCAGTGACATTAATGATTTCAACTGTAGCTTGCTCATCGGCATCCTTGATTTTGAAGATTTCTTGCCACTTTTCTTTTGTCTCATTTTCCACTTCAATATATAGCCCATTCATCATTTTTAAGGCTCTTTGTTTGACAAGAAACTTTGAGTTGTAGGTTGTTAGATGTTCCTTTATTTTAGCTACTGACATGTCAGGAAAGAGATGAACCAGACTTCTCTCTCTGACCTGTTTCTTTGAGTCCATTGCATACTTCCACTTGTTATCAATATGCAAATACAGTTCATTTGGAAGTGACTTAGCTAGTTCCAATGGAGCTAACCGGAACTTTAGAAGTGTGCAGATGACAACTTCAATTTGTCTCTTCTCATCATTGTTCCTAGTTTCATACTTGCAATATCTAAATCCTCCAAATCCACCATATTCTTTTAGATTAGCACCGAAGTTTTCAACACTATGTATATTTACCTTCTTGCTCTTGACAATCTAGAATTTTCTTTGTAGGAGGTTGATCACCTTAGATTCACTTGCTCTGCTTTCTCAAAAACTTGGTAAGTGAAAATGACTGCAAAAATGCTTTTATGTACACAAAATACCTTATCAGGCTCTGTGCGGGTTAGGTCAAAGACATTAAATGCACTCGGTTCCTCGTTAACTGATTTACTCAACCTTTTCTATTTTGACCGAGTAACCAAACTTCCTTCATTCACCGACTTGATAGACATCTTATAAAGTGCTTCAAAAGACTTTGATAGAATTTCAAACTTACTAATACATCTTAATTATGCAGATTTTGAATTA
The DNA here is from genome assembly GCF_030272615.1 of Cryptomeria japonica. NCBI lineage: Eukaryota > Viridiplantae > Streptophyta > Pinopsida > Cupressales > Cupressaceae > Cryptomeria > Cryptomeria japonica. The sequence goes on along the minus strand of NC_081415.1, from coordinate 120,790,728 downwards.
AGTACATAAATAGAATAGGAACTGTTAAGATTTTAACCTTCAGAGAATGCAATCCCTTCATACCTTTATCGATTAATTTGGAATAGGTGCACCTAACTCGATAGGTAAGGTGCTTTCTTCATTTGACATAATTTCCTTCTTTTTCCAAGTCATTTTTAATTTTTCTTTTATTTCTTCAGTGTCTTTTCTAGGTTGATCTCTGCAATCTCCAGCTAGGTTTCCAACTTTATGACAATGAAAACATGCCATACCAAGATTTCTCCATGATCTTTGGTTGTACATCCCAAACCTTATAAAATAGTTGGCACTTATATGTCCATATCTTCCACAACTTTCACACCATATCCTTGTATTGTAATCCCATGGTATTGCAGAATACTATTGGTAAGGATCTATGTGAGTTCGGTAACCTCTAGCATTTTCTCGGTGTGCATACCACATATAGTTATTTTGCTTAAGCCAACACTTCTCAGTACTATGTCCATATCTATTGCAATTTTTACAAAACCCTTTGAATTTTGCCTTCTGATAATTGTTAATAGACTTTGTCCTACATTGATTAGATGTGTGACCATATTTATTGCAATTGTAACAATAACCATTGGACTTAGTGACATTCAGTTGCTTACCTTTTCTGATTTGGCATATGTTGGCAGTGTGACCTTAATTTTCACAATAGTTGCAAATAGGCTTCTTTTTTTTGATGTTATTCTTGTTTCCAGCTTGCTTTGATGATTCTCCTCTCTTGGTAGTATGAATTCCCTTCTCAATAGAGACTTTTCCTTTGTAACCGAGTCCTACATCTTTGTTGGGTCATCTTATATTCAGTTGCTCATCCAACATCTTTGATGCTTCATAACTTTTCTTCAGTTTTTCTTTAGAATTCTTCTTTGTTTTAAGTTCATCGGTTAACTTTGATACTTCATGTTTCAATGCTTGATTCTCATCATTCTTCAAAATTGCTTCATGATGTGCATAACCTAGTTGATCTGATAGGTTTTGTTGAATTCCAATTAACCTTGTGATTTCATCATTCTTATCAGATACTAAGACTTCAAGTTGTTGTTTCTCTCTCTGTAGATCTCTTGCTTTATCCTCAATTGTCCTCAATGCATCAAGATTTTCAGTCATCTGTGTGCTGAAATGTTCATGTTCTCTTTTCATTGCTTTCAGTTGACCAGCCAGTGCTTTGTTCTTTTATTTCAATACTCCAATCATTTCTTTAGTTTCTTTAGATATACTGTTCTCAGATGATGTCTCAATTTGTTGCACTAACTCTTGAGAGTCCTGCAAATCATCAGATAATATTCTTCTCACTTTCAGAGATTTTTGCATGTCTACAATCACTTGATTAGCATGATCCAGCTCTTCTTGCAGATACACAATCCTCTAAGATTGTTTATAGCCTTCCATTGATAAGATCTTTCTCTTTAGGTAGTTAAACCCTTTTCCAAGATTCAAGCTCTGATACCAATTGTTAGGCCTAATATGGAAAGCTAATGTACTGAGAGGGGAGGGGTGAATCAGTACTCCAAAACTTTTCTTCAATAATAACTTTACTATTATGCATAAATTGAATAGTGCAAAAACATAATATAAAGCTAAAATAAATAGATAACAATCATACATGATTCACTCCATAACACATATATTTTGGTTATGTAGAAACTCTTGGTTAGAGAGAAAAACTGCAATGGGGATGGCACCCACAACTTTACTACTGCAATAATAAAGAGTGCTCAGTTAGAGCTACATGTTTAGCTATTTCTGATAGCTTACCCTGTTAGGAGTATCAAGATTTGTTAGATCTACCTTGCTAAAAGATTTCACAACACTTAAACTAAATGCTGCACCTGGTTAGAGGCTTTACAATTTATAGACTTGATTAGAGTCTTTTACCTTGTTAAAGGTTTCTCTTACAACTTCACAATATTACAATAAAATCATTACAAATATCTGCAACTTTACATTTGGAATGTTATAGCAGATTCTATGTGCTCAGAATAAGATTACCTTGCTTATAGCATACCTCGGTAACCCATATAGTAACTCGATAAACCCTTTTGTTTACTCTGTTCTTTGACTGTTCTCTGGAAACCTTCTTGGTGACCTCTGTGTCTTTGTAACAGTCTTCTTACACTCATGCACACACCTCTTTAACTCTTAACTCATGTTGTATAAATAGATCTCTTATGACAATGATCCTTTCATTACTTTGATCTTACAAACATGATTTATTGAATGAATAACCATGCAAATTATTTCATTGGTTAGATGACCTCAAAATCATACACAATCTTTAAGTGCAATTTCCATTGTGATAACAGTTAGATGTGCCTCGATCTTGTAACATGTTTTCATATGCATGTCCAGGTTCAATGAATCTGGTAACATGTTTCACTCGATGTATATCAACTTGGTGTGTCATCTTTGTTGCTCAGTAGACATGTAAAGATACTTAGTAGACAACTCAGTGTATACTACATTTTGTGACTACTTTCTTTTGTAACCAACTAGACTGTGCATACCGACTGAATATCTTGGTAATAGATAGTCGACTAGAGTATATAGTATAACTTTGACATAAAACTAATGGCAATCTGATAAGTAGTAACACCACCAACTTTACCTTTCCCCTTTTCCTTATCCTTCTGATATACTTTGAATGTTTTCTTTGGTCAGTTCATTTCCTCTTGCTTTTCTTTCTCCACAAAAAACATATCCCATTTATCAACAATTTCATCTGCAATCTCTTTTACCCTACCTGCCATTAAACTTACTTGCCGATGACCACTAAAAAAAATAGATTGGTTAGTCTCAAAGATTAGTTCATCAATTTCCTCTTTTGAATTTACAGGATGTATAGCTAGAAGTTTTTCAACTTTTAGTTCCTTATCTAATTCTATCACTGTAATCCTTTTTGCTTCTAATCTCCTATACAGATCATTGGGTAAGTCATCCACAACTTCAATTAAGAAATTTTTTGTATATGTCCAAATGTAACATAATACTATTTTCAATGCTTTCCTTTTCGAAATCATTAAATGAGTTATACAATTTGTGTACATTGGCCAAGTTTCCATCATTAGTTATTTTATTCAATAAATCATTCAAAGAAAGAGTAGCAGGTTCTTACTTCTTCTTTGGAGTCAGTTTATTTTGTGGTTCCCTTCCTATTGTTTCTTCCTTAAAGTCCTTTTTCTCTTAGGTGAAGGTTTTCTCTTCCTCTCAACTCTCTTGAATGCTGTTGGTTTCTCACTATCACAAGATGTGCCAACCAGTGAAATGTGTGCCTCCAATTGCAGTCCTTCCAGCTCACTAGCAGATATACCACTAATGTTCATTACATTTTCCTTGATTTCCTATACTTTCTTGGATGTATCCGTAATATATTTTTATGTTTTCTTTCTTTGGTTCAATATTTTTACACCACTTTGAATAGTCTCAGCACTACCAAAAACTTGTTCTGATGGTTCTCTTGGTGCATCTAGTAAGGCTTTTGCATATGTCTCAATAATGTTAAGATCTACCTCATATCCCATTTCAATCATCCATATAGTCCTAGGGAGTACAACTTCCATCCATGTCTCATCTTTCTTGATAACAAAACATATTTCTTTTTCATATTTGTCCACTACACTCTAAGGTAGTCTTTCTCTAGTTTTCATTTTAGCTTGGAAAGCTTTAAAGTATTCAATTATGTTGTTGTCCCTAGCAGTTCCCATGCCGGTAAAAGCTTCCTATAATTGTTTTCCTACTGGTATATCATATCCAAAGTCTTTAGGTCCTGTACAGGGGATTTCCTTACTAAAATACAACATTAAGAATACTAAAAGATTTCCAAAGAAAAATGTCCCTTTCTTATCCCCTTTAATATTTTTCAAATTGTCAATGAGTTCATCTTTTAGCCATTCACACACATCTATCAATGCATTGTTGTTAACCATCTCATAAGCATTGTTAATGCAAAGACTAGAAATTGAATTTAGCCTGTTTGCATGTGTAGTCTTGTAACCTAGCACCATACTTACAAATATCACATTGATGTCTTTGATATTATTCACTCTTAGTGATCTATTGTAAGATGTTGCTCCTATTAGGGTAATCACTTTGTTGTTAGGAACTTTCTTTATTTTGTCAGGTCTGCTATCGGTTGAGGGTGTTAGGATTCCCAAAGATACTGAGAGGAGGGGCAGGGTGAATTAGTATCTGACCGGTATTAAAACTTTGTTAACTTATAACATGAAAAGCATATCAAAATTGTGTACTAGTAAACAAGAAATAATGCAACAAATAAGAATAACAACCACAACATGAAAAGCACACCATAACACAACATTTTAAGTGTTGGCAAATGCATACTCCAATGAGGCATCGTAGGTGATTGAAGGTTTTGTCATTGATAGAAACCTTACAATCCTATGACACCGACAAGGTAATCCACTGACACTAGCAAGATTAGACTCTACATCAACACACAGACCACCAGCACCGGCAGTGAAAGGAAGCATACTAGCACAAAAGTTGAAAGGAATTTTGTTGATAATATATTTTGTTTATTATTGTAAAATCATTGTAAGCCAACTTGGCAAGTTGTAAAATGACTCTTATATATAAGAGAGTTCATTGTAGGTATAAGGTAATCATGGAGGAATATAATTAGGCGAAATAAGGGAGATCTATTATGCGAATTATAGGTTAAGGGTTTATGTAAGAAGCGGAGCTATAAACTGGCACTGGATTTGGCATAGTGGATGCTATTTTGAAGAAGTAAAAGACATTAGATATATATAATCCATTTTGTAAGTCAATAAGACTTCCTATTTTGTAATTGAGTAGTAAGCTCTAGGCACTTGGCCTTCCTGCATGTGCAGGCCCCTTTTGTAGCAGTAATATTCTCATATTGGCCAGTAAGTGAATATTGTGGGTCACAGATCCCACTGAATTTTTTCCCACACCGGGTTTCCTCGTTAAACAATTGTGTTATGGTGTGTTTTTCATGTGGTTGCTCTTATCTCTATTTATTGCATTACTTTTTGTATACCGATATATTATATTGATATGTTCTACATGTTTTAAGTTAAGAAAATCAATTAACCGATTAGATACTGATTCATCCCCCCCTCTCAGTATCTATGGGAATCCTAACAATTGGTATCAGAGCCTATTCCTCTATTTTCAAAAGCCTAACAGCTTGAGGAAGATCTTGACACCGGTAGAGATGGAAAATTTGATGAAGCAATTGGAAGTAGCTCTCTTAGACTATGATACAGAAAAGTTAAAAAATATCAAACTTGAATATGATCTAAAGGCAGCTCAAGATATTATTCAAGCACTTCAAGAAAATATTACCATTGCAAGAAACAAGAGAAGAGAACTTTGTGAAAAGATGCAAAATGAGAATGATGAAAAGGAAACTCTTAATGATTAGATAAACAAGCTGAAACAAGAGAACATGACAACAAGAAATGAGATGCAGGATATGACTATGAGATTTTGTAAGGAAATTGAAGATAGAAAGAAGAATGAAGAAGATTTGACTAGAAGACTAAGTGATGCAGCAAATGAGAACAGAAGACTTAGCTATGAAAATGATTTGTTGAAGACAGATCTGATGCATACATAGAATGACTCTAATGAACTTATGAGACAAAAAGAAATCTTAGAAAGAGAACTAGATACTGCAAATCAGCACAAAGAAAAAATCAAGAAAAGCTCAGAAGAACTTGGCGACTTATTGAAGAATCAGAAACCTAATGGTGACACTTGTCGACTTGGCTTTGAAGCTGGAGAAAGCTATGGTATTGCAAACACACGGGATCATAGAAAACCAGTAAGACAATCTACTGCTTATAAATTCAATGGCAAATGCTTTAACTGTAACAAGTATGGTCATAGAGAAAATCAATGTAGATCTAGAAATTATCAGAATATCAATACACCCACCGATCAATGTTCAAAATGCAACAAAATTGGTCATAACTCTGAAAATTGCAGAATGAATGTAAGATGTTATGTTTGTGGAAGATTTGGACACTTATCTAATCAATGCAGAATACAAAGTGGAATAGGATATGGAAAAGCTATTCAGAAAAATAATGTGACTTGTTATGCCTGTAACAAAATTGGACATATTGCTAAATTTTGTAGAAGCAAGTCCTCACTAGTAAACAACAGAGGTCCTAGCTTGACAGGAAAAGAAAAAGTTGAAGAAGTTAAGCATGAATTCTCAAAACAATGGATCAGGAAATCAAAACTGAATGTTGAAAGGAATACTCCTACCCTAGCAAAGCAAAGTAACACTCCACCAATAGGAGACTCTTCATCTAATTGAAGAAAATTCCTTTGAGGGTTTGGCAATCAAATATGAAAATGCTATTATTCCCTCGGTTAATGGCGAGAAGTAGAAATTACTTCTATACTAGTAGATAAAGTTAAGTGATTACTTAACCAGCATTCATTAAATGTGGTAGTTGGCAAATTAACATTATAAATTAGTGTTTTTGGCTCCATTTTACTTCACCGAGCATTCAAAAATTTAAAGAGCATGAAATTTCCAGAGCCAAGGCATTTCGACTAAAGAAGCAAAACAATTCAGCAATCAATCTTTCCAAAAGCAGAAAAAGGTATTTATAATCATGGCATCCTCTTCTGTACCTGAATTCATAGAAAACCTTATAGTAGTGGAAGTAATCAAGTACCTTAGGCCCGTATTTCAGTTAGTTCCTGAAATAGAAAAGAAGGATGATAATGTTGGTGCATTCTCTCAAATTCCCAAAGGAGTAGTTTTTGTAGAAGACCCTAAGATGTATATCCATTGCCATATAGAAGAATTAGGTGATGAAGAAATTAAGAACATGTACAAGACTATCATTTGTGATGATTCCAGTAATGTGAAACCTGAACACAAAATAATTGAAACCCTAGGATTCACTAAAATTCTCAGCATTTCGGATTTCCCTAAGGAAGTTATAAGGATAGTATTGAGCAGGGTACATGGTGCATTTTTCTGGTTGGATTCAATTCACAAAATTACCAAAGAGGCAGTAAAAGCTATAACAGTGTTACCCTCCACCAGTAAAAAACCTGATAAGACAAAGAAGGTCTCAAATGACCTAGTAATGAACCTAATAGGTGCAACATCCGACAAAAGGTCTTTAAGGGTGAATGATGTAACCGACATCAATGTGAGATTCATTAGCATGATTTTAGACTATAAAACCACACATGTAAACAGACTAAATTCAGTTCCGAGCTTATGCATAAAGAGTGTTTATGATATGATTAAGAATAATGTGAAAATAGATGTGTTTGAATGGTTGAAGGATGAACTTATTGATAATCTTGGAAAAATTAAGAAAGATAAAAAGGGGACATTTAGATTTGGCAATTTACTTGTCTGTTTAATGCTACATATAACAAAAGAGGTGCCCAGTATAGGTAACAAGAATCTTGGATTTGACATACTAGTAGGGAAACAACTATCTGACTTATTGAACAAAATGGGTGAAAACAAAGAAAAGAATATTAAAGAGTACTTTCTAGCATTGAAAGCTCGGATGAACACTAGAGTCAGATTGTCACAAGAAATTGTAAATAAATACAAGGATGAGATCTGGATGGAGGCAATTATCCCAAGAACAATTTGGGTTACTGAAATGGGTTATGAGATAGATGATCACATAATTGAAACATATGCAAAAGCCCTTCTGGAAGCACCCAAGGAACCTGAGGAAGAGGTATTTGGTAGTGCTAAAAATATTGAAAATCAAATCCAATCTAAGAAGAGAGTAAAGAGGGTAGAAGCAACAATGAGAAATGGATCAAGGAAGGCTAAGGCTATCAAAGAATATTTACTCAAACAAACCGATATCACTGAAGATGAGTTACAAGCACTACAGCTAGAAACTCACCTTTCACCGGTAGCAACTTCTTCAGAGAGTGATATGCCAACTGCATTTAAAAGAGTTGTGAGGAAAAGAGAACCTTCACTGATATCTACACCTTCGCTTAGAAGAACCAGACAAAAACAATAGGTAGTGAGGCCCCCGACCAAGAAGATAACTCCAAAGAAGAAAAAGTTAACACCAAAGAAAAAGACTCAACAAAATATTGCTCCAATTGACAAACTATTGGATGAAATAACAGAGAAAGGAAAGTTTAAGAACATCAACAAACTATATGACACATTATCGGTTGATGATAAAGAAAAAGTAAAAAATAGTGTAATTCTGCACTTGGACATTTACAAGAAATTTCTAATGCAAGTTGTGGATGAATTACCGGTTGAATTGTTTAAGAGACTGGAGGCTAGAAGATAAGCTATTGTAGAGCTTGATAAGAAAATTAAAGTTGAAAAACTACTTGCTGTTTACCCAGTAAACTCACCAAAGGAAATAGATGATTTGATATCTAAAGCTAACTAGTCAGTATTCTCCACTGCACACTGGCATATAGCACTGATGGTTGGTAGAGTGAATGAGGCTGGAGGAAACTGCAAATGGATGATATATATTCCTTGTAGAGAAGGAAAAATAGGAAGAGTATAGAAATCCCAAACCTATCAAAGTGTATCAGAAAGACAAGGATAAGGGAAAAGGCAAGGTTGGTGGACCTCCGAGCTTTAAAAAAATAGATAATCTACCCCCACCATCTCAAGATACTCCACCGGCAGTTACAACTGAAGATCAACTGGCTAATGAGAGTACAGATACATCACAAGAGGATACAAATCCTAATTCTGAGGTATTATTCACATTTGACATTGATACTCAGAAAGTTAACATTGTGGTAGATAAAGACACAACCGAAAAGACATATATGGCTAGTGAGCCACTGATAATAGATAACACAAAAGGAAAACTAACAGATGGTAACACATAACAACAAGAAGAGCAACAAGCTGATCAAACAGAACAACATGTAGAGCAACAGGCTACAACATAGCAATAGGACAACACAGAGTCAGTGCCACCGGCAACAACTGAGCATGAAAAACCTTTGCTTAAGGAAATGGAAAGATGAACTGACCTGCCAGAGGTCACTACAAGCAAGGATATTGCTCCCACTAGTGGAATACAGAGTGTTGGCCCTTCAACCATATGATTCAAATCAACAAATGTAACAGAAGTTCTTTTGGACTCTATAAAGAAAATAACAGATTGTAGTTCACAAGAATTCAAGGCTATAGATGATACAATTCCAATTTTGAAGATGATAGCTCCAAAATGTAATATAGACAATAAGGATTCTTTGAGTCAACTTGACACTTTGTCTAAGTATATTACTAACAACACTATGACAGTTGAACAAATAAAAGAGGAAGCATTCAAGGAGAGGTTAGAAAAGGAAAAACAAAAATTCTTTGAGGAAGAAATAAAGAAGTGTACAAGGAAGTTTGACACACTTCTACCAGAACTATGTAGCACATTAAAGGAATTCAAGACTTTGTATAGGGATACTTGTAAAACAAACTTTTTGACAATTGACATAGACAGAAAAATGAGCAAAATATAGGAGGAAATAAATAAACTAGCTGACAATTTCATTAATTCATCTAATTCATTATCATTTTTTGAGCAGAAGATAACAGGTTTTGAGGAAGAACTATTAAAACTGGAAAGAGAAAAAGAAAGAATAAAAAGTAAGGCTAAGGATCTGAAATGGAGATTAAGTCCAAAATTGGACTACCTCGCATCTTTAAGGAAAGAAATATTAGATTCGTTGGTTCAAGGACATAAAACACCGACAGAGCAAATGCAACACCTCACCAGTATAGTTTAGAGAATAGAGGAAGCAATAAAAGACAGCAAAAATTTTCTTGAAAGCCTGAATTTGGTTTTGGCAGATCTTTTTCAGATTGTAACCAACCAGTTACAAGGTTGAGACAGGAAACCACACTCTATTGACACTTTGACAACCTTTGTCGTTGATGCGAAAGGGAGAGTAGTGGTATGAGAAAAATAATCAGCAAAACACTCATCTACTCAGGGGGAGTTCACATATTCTTTTGGTACACATTTTAGGTAAAATTTTTGGACTTCAATTTTTGGTTACAGTTTTGAATTTTTCTCATGAGTGTTGCCATCAATGCCAAAGGGGGAGATTGTTGGAAAATGCACACTCCAATGAGACATTGTAGGTGATTGAAGGTTTTGTCATTGATGGAAACCTTATCATCCTATGACACTGGCAAGGAAATCCATCGACACTAGCAAGATCAGACTCTACATCGGCACACAGACCACCGACACCAACAGTGAAAGGAAGCATACCGGCATAGAAGTCAACACAAATTTTGTTGATAATATATTTTGTTTATTATTGTAAAATCATTGTAAGCCGACTTGGCAAGTTGTAAAATGACTCTTATATATAAGAGAGTTCATTGCAGGTATAAGGTAATCATGGAGGAATGTAATTAGGCGAAATAAGGGAGATCTATTATGCAAATTATAGGTTAAGGGTTTATGTAAGAAGCAGAGCTATAAACCGGTACTGAATCTGGCATAGTAGATGCTATTTTGAAGCAGTACAAGACATTGGATTTATAAAATCCATTTTGTAAGTCAGTGAGACTTCCTATTTTGTAATTGAGTAGTGAGCTCTAGGCACTTGGCCTTCCTACATCTGTAGGCCCCTTTTGTAGCAGTAATATTCTCTTATTGGCCAGTAAGTGAATATTGTGGGTCACAAATCCCACCGAGGTTTTTCCCACATCGGGTTTTCTCGTTAAACTATTATTTTATGGTGTTTTTTTCATGTGGTTGCTCTTATCTCTATTTATTGCATTACTTTCTGTATATTGGTATACGGTATTGATATGTTCTACATGTTTTAAGTTAAGAAAATAAATTAATCAGTTAGATACTGATTTACCCCCCCTCCCCCCCCCTCTCATTATCTATGGGAATCCTAACATTAAGGAGGAAACCTGGTGTGGGAAAAACCTCAGTGGGATTTGTGACCCACAATATTCTCTTACTGGCCAATAAGGGAATATTACTACTACAATAGGGGCCTGCACATGCAGGAAGGCCAAGTGCCTAGAGCTCACTGCTCAATTACAAAAGAAGTCACACTGACTTACAAAAATGGATTATATAAATCCAATGTCTTGTATTGCTTCAGATCAACATTTGCTATGCCAGATTCAGTACCGGTTTAAGCTCTGCTACAACATAAACCTTTAACAAACAATTCGCATATTAGGTCTGCTATTACTTTTCCATACTTCACATCTTAATTCATCTACAAAAATGATCTACAATGATCTCATACATATATGAGTAATATTACAATCCACCATGTCGGCTTTACAAAAGTTTTTACAATTAATTACAAAATGCATTTACACAAAATTGATGTTGCCCAGTGTGTCGGTATTCATCTTTTCAGTGGTAGTGTATTGTATGCCAATGTAGAGTCTGTTGGTGTCGATGCCTACCGGTATCACACGATTGCAAGGTTTCCATCAATGACAATAACTTCAATCACCTACAATTTCTCATTGGAGTGTGCATTTTCCAACAATCTCTCCCTTTGGCATTGATGGCAACACTCATGAGAAAAATTTCAAGAATGTATCCAAAATTTGAAGTCCAAAAAGTTTGCCAGAAATTGTACCAGATGTGTACCCAAAATGTGTGTTGCTCCCCTTGAGCTGATGATGTCTTGTTCTAATCATTTTTCTCATCTCACTACTCCCGCTTTGACATCAATGACAAATTTTTTCATTTAATGTCAGTGGAGTCCTTCCTAAATTCTTGTAACTAGTGGGTTACAATTTGAAAGATATCTGTCAAAATCAAATTTATACCATTACTAAATGTTTGGTTGTCTTTTATTGCCTCTTGTGTTCTCTACACGGTACCAGTGAGTATGTGTATTTGCTCTTACGGTGTCTTCAGTCCGGGAACCAAAGCCTCAGATATTTCTTTTCTCAAAGAAATGAGGTATTCTAGTCTTGGACAAAGTCTTCTTTTCAAGTCCTTTGCTTTATCCTTTATTCTCTGTTTGTCATTCTCTAACTTCTTGATTTTCTCTTCTAGCTCTACAATCTTCTTTTCTATCTCCAAAAATGAATCCAATGATCCTATCAGATTGTTATCAATATTGTTAATCTTATCTTGTGTTTTGCTGATTTCCTTGTCAAAGTCTTTTGTTAAGACATTTGTCTTACAAGTGTCCCTGTATAGTTTCTTGAAGTCAAAAATTATTTCTCCAAGTTTCGGTAATAGGGTATCCATTTTCTCCTTGTTCTTCTTCACAATTTCCTCGAGCAATTTCTCTTTTTCCTTAATCATTCTTTCTTTAAATGTATCCTCGTTTATTTGATCAAAACTCAATATGTTGCCAGTGATGAACTTAGACAATGTGTCTAGTTGACCTAAAGAATCCTTATTATCAACAATGCACTTTGGTGCTATCAATTTAAGAATTGAAATTGTATCATCAATAGCCTTATAGGCTTGTGCATTACATTCTGTGATCTTCTTTATTGAATCGACTAAGACCTCTATTATATTTGTAGGTCAGAATCTGCCATAGAAGTACCAGATGATTGTCCAACTATTTTCACAATAGCCATGCTACTTGTTGTAGTAATAACTTTTCTTGATTCGACCTCTGGTAGGTCAGTCAGTGTTCGCATTTCTATAAACAAAGGTTTAGGTTTTTCAGTTTTGGCCGGTGGCACTATCTCTGTTTGAACCTATGCTTCAACCTATACTTGTTCTGGTTTCTCTATGTGTCTCAGAAGGTTTCTCTAAGATTTCAACTGCCGGTTTCTCAAATGTAGTCTCATTTTGTACCTCTAAACTTTCCTTTGCCAGTTCATCTGATGGTTTTTCAATTATTTCTACTAGTTTCTCAATGGTATCCTCTGCTGATTGCTTTGCCTATGTAGGTTTTTCTATGCTTATCTCAACCTCTCTAGTTAGTGACTTATTAGTCACATCTTCCTCCTTATCTTCAATGGTTTCTCTATTAACCGCAACATTTACATCTTAAGTGTCTATATTTACAATATACAAAACTTTAGACTCAGGATTAGTATCCTCTAGTGGAGTCTCCATACTCTTTGTGGTTGGTTGACTGTCAGTAGTTTGTGTCGGTGGAGTATCTAAAGGAGGTGGGGGAACATTATCAATTATTTTAAGGCTTGGAGGACCACCTACCTTACCTTTTCCTTTATCTCTATCCTTTTGATATACTTTAATAGTCTTTGGTCTGAGTAATTCTTCCTATTTTTCTTTTTCCACAAAGAATATATCCCATGCATCTGTTGTTTCCTCATAGACTTCCTTTACTCTCCTTGCCATCAGTGCTACATGTCGATGAGCAGTGGAGAATACTATCTGGTTTGCTTCACTGATTAATTGGTCAATCTCTTCCGGTGAGTTGACTGGATGTACTACAAGTAGTTTCTCAATCTTAATTTTCTTATCCAGCTCAACGATGGCTAACCTTCTAGCTTCAAGTCTCTTATATAGATCATTTGGAATGTCATCAACAACTTCCATAAAAAATTTCTTGTATATATCTAAGTGTAAGATTACACTATTCTCTATGCTTTTCTTATCATCAACTAATAGTGTATTGTATATTTTGTTGATGTTCTTCAGCTTACCATCCTCTATAATTTCATTAAGAAGTTTGTCCAATGGAGCAATATTTTGTTTTACCTTCTTTTTCTTAGGAGTCATTTTCTTTACCGGAGGCCATACTACCTATTGTTTTTGTCTAGTTCTTTTTGGTGTAGGAGAGGGTACTGGTGTGGGTTTTCTTTTCCTTTCTACCCTTTTAAATACTGTCAGTATATCACTTTCAGAAGAAGTTTCAACTGGTCAAAGGTGAGTTTCTGGTTGAGGTGCTTCCAACTCACTTTCACTTATACCAGTTTGTCTCAAAACATCTTCCTTGATTACTTTAGCCTGCATGGTTCCTTTCCTTATGGTTGCTTCAACTTTCTTAACCCTTTTCCTTGATTGAATTCCACTTTCTATTGTTTCATCATTTCCAAAAATTTTGTCAGTAGGCTCCTTGGGTGCTTTAAGGAGGGATTTTGCATAAGTTTCTATAATATTTTCATCTGTCTCATAGCCCATTTTGATTACCCAAATAGTTCTAGGGACAACTGCCTCCATCCAGATTTCATCTTTCTTGATTACAAAATAGATTTCCTTCTTATATTTATCCACAATAGCTTATGATAGTCTTACTCTAGTTTTCATTCGAGCCTTTAATGCTTGAAAGTATTCATTTAAGTTTTTCTCCCAGTTTTCTCCCATGTTGTTCAATAGATCCAACAATTGTTTTCCTACCAAAATGTCAAAACCAAAATCTCTTGTACCAATATCGGGTACTTGTTTTGTTATGTATAGCATTAGACAAACAAGCAAGTTTCCAAATCTAAATGTTCCTTTCTTATCCCTTTTAATCTTTCCCAGATTGTCTATCAACTCATCTTTGAGCCATTCCCATACATCTATCCTTGTATTATCATTAACCATATCATAGGCACTTTTGATGCATAAGCTAGAAACTGAGTTCAACCTATTTTCATGTGTAGCTTTATAACCTAAGATCATACTGATAAATCTAACATTGATGTCTTTTACATCATTTACCCTTAGAGACCTTTTATCAAATGTTGCACTGGTTAGGTTTATCACTGTGTCATTTGAGACCTTCTTTGTTTCGTCAAGTCTGTTACTGGTAGAAGGTAACCCTATTACAAATTTTACCACTTCTTTTGTGATTTTATGGATTGAATCCAACCAGAAGAATTCACCATGAGCTCTTCTTAACAAAATCCTTATAATATCCTTGGGAAAATTTGGGATACAAAGGATTTTGGTAAAACCTAGAGTTTCCAATATTTTATGTTCCGGCTTGACATTTCTAGACTCATCACAAATCATAGTCTTATACATATTCTTGAACTCATCATCACCTAATTTCACAATATGACAATGTATATACATCCTAGGGTCTTCAACATATACTACTCCCTTAGGAATTTGAGAAAATGCACCTATGCTATTATCTTTCTTTGCAATTTTGGGAACTAGTTGGAATACAGGTCTAGGGCACTTAACAACCTCAACAATAGTAGGGTTTGCAATAAATTCAGGAGTGGATGAAGAAGCCATAGTTATAAATACCTCAATCTACCTTAAGGATGAATTCTTTGATGGATTGCTTCACTTCTTCGCTTAGAATGCCTTCGCTCGGGAATTTTCGCACTCTCAAAGATTTGAATGCTTAGTGAATGAAAAAGGAGTGAAAACATTTTCTTTATAATGTTATTTTCTCCAACTACCACATTTAATGCTCACTGGTTAAGTCACAACTTAACTCATTTGCCGGTATAGAAGTAATTTCAACTTCTCACCATCAACCGAGGGAATAATAGCATGTTTTTCATTTTGTTGCTAAACCTCCAAAAGATTTTCCTTTAGTTAGATGAAGAGTCTCCTGCTAGTGGAGCATTACTTTGTTCTTCCAATGGAGGGGTATTTCCTTCAACATTCTGATTTGACTTTCTGATCCATTGTTTTAAGAATTCTTGTTTTACCTCTTCAACCTTTTCTTTACCTTTCAATCTAGGACCTCTGTTATTTGTCGGTGATGTCTTACTTCTACAAAATTTTGCAATATGTCCAATATTTTTATAGGCATAAAAAGTCACATTGTTCTTCTGAATAGCTTTCCCATATCCTATGCCGGTATGTGTTCTGCATTGATTAGATAAGTGTCCAAATCTTCCACAAATATAACATCTTACATTCATTCTGCAATTTTTAGAATTATGACCAATTTTGTTGCACTTAGAACATTTACCAATGGGTGCATTAGTGTTTTGATGATTTATAGATCTATACTTATTTTCTCTATGACCATACTTCTTATAGTTAAAGCATTTCCCATTAAATTTGTTAGCATTAGGTTTTCTTACCGGTTTTCTATGATCATGATTGTTTGTAGTACCAAAGCTTTCACCAACTTCAAAGCCAAGGCCATTTGTATCACCATTAGGTTTTTGATTTTTCAGCATGTCACCAAGTTCTTCTGAGCTTTTCTTGAATTTCTCCTTGTGTTGATTTGTAATAGCCAGTTCTCTTTCCAGGATTCCCTTCTGTCTCATGAGTTCAATTGTGTCATTTTGTGTATGCATCAGATCTATCTTCAACATATCATTTTCATGATTGAGTCTTGTTTTTTCATTTCGAGCATCATTTAGTCTTCTAACCAAGTCATCTTCATTCTTCTTTCTATCTTCATTTTCTTTACAAAATCTCATAGTCATATCTTGCATCTCATTCTTCATTGCAGTGTTTCCTAGTCTCAACTTGTTCACAAGATCATTAAGAGTTTCCTTTTCATCTTCATTATTCTACATCTTTTCACAAAGTTCTCTTCTCTTATTTCTTGCAATAGTAAGATTTTCTTCAAGTGCTTGAATAATATCCTGTGCAACATTTAGATCATCTTCAAGTTTGATATTCTTTACTTTTTTTGCATCATAGTCTAAAAGAGTTGTTTCCAATTGCTTACTCAAGTTTTCCATCTTTACCAGTGTCAAGATCTTCCTCAAGATGTTAGGCTTTTGAAAATAGAGGACCAAGCTCTAATACCAATTGCTAGGATTCCCAAAGATACTGAGGGGGAGGTGTGAATCAGTATCTTACCAACATTAAAACTTTCTTAACTTATAACATGAAAAGCATATCAAAACTGTGTACCGATAAACAAGAAATAATGCAACAAATAAGAATAACAACAACAACATGAAAAGCATACCATAATAGAATATTTTAATGAGGAAACACGGTGTGGGAAAAACCTTGATGGGATTTGTGACCCACAATATTCACTTACTGTCCAATAAGGGAATATTACTGCTACAATAGGGGCCCGCACATGTAGGAAGGCCAAGTGCCTAGAGCTCATTGCTCAATTACAAAAGAAGTCACACTGACTTACAAAAATGGATTATATAAATCCAATATCTTGTATTGCTTTAGATCAACATCTGCTATGCCAGATTCAGTACTGGTTTAAGCTCTGCTACAACATAAACCTTTAACGAACAATTCGCATATTAGGTCTTCTATTACTCTTCCATACTTCGCATCTTACTTCATATACAAAACTGATCTACAATGATCTCATACATATATGAGTCATATTACAATCTGCCATGTCGGCTTTACAAAAGTTTTTACAATTAATTACAAAATGCATTTACACAACATTGATGTCGGCCAGGGTGTCGGTATTCTTCTTTTCGGTGCCAGTGTAGAGTTTGCCGGTGCCTATTGGTATCACATGATTGCAAGGTTGCCGTTAATGACTATACCTTCAATCACCTACAATTTCTCATTGGAGTGTGTATTTGCCAATAAAGGGTAAACCAGTTACTACCCTAATTGCTTGCAGGGTTATTTTGCAAATAGAATCCAACCATAAAAATTCTCCATGTGCTCTACTGAAAACTATTCTTAGTACTTCCTCCAAAAATTTAGGAATGTTCAGTATTTCCAAAACCCTAGAGTTTCTACAATCTTGTGTTTGGGTTTAACAGCACCACTTTCATCACAAATTACCTTGGTAAACATTTTAATCAAATCTTCAGAACCTAGTTCTTCTATATTGCAATGTATATAAATCCTAGGGTCTTCTGCAAATACTACTCCTTTAGGAAATTTAGAAAATGCCCCTATAGATTCATCTTGTTTAAAAATCTCAAGAATTATCTTAAATATGGGCCTAGGGCATTTCACATTTTCCACAATAGTACGGTTTGCAATAAACTCGGGAGCAGAAGAAGAAGCCATTGAAAAATACCTTTAGCTCCTTGAAAATATTATGAATGCTTGACAAGATTACTTCACACCTTCGCCTTGAATGTATTTGCTCTATTTTCACACTCTCTACTGATTTGAATGCTCAGTGAATAAAAAATGAGTGAAGTTAGTTGCTATATAATAACATTTCTCTTACCAACCACATTAAATTCTTTCTAGTTAAGTGAAAACTTAACACATCTGTCAGTAAAGAAGATATCTATCTTCTCACCATCGACCAAGGGTAATCTCCATGATATTCAAATTGTTGCAATACCCCAAAGGGTTACATCTTAGTGATGAATACTAAGAGGGGGGGGGTGAATTAGTATGCCAAAAAGCTTTGTACTTAAACACTTAAACAGTCTAAAGATAAACCGGTAAAATAGTTTAACAGACAGACTGGTTATCACACATGCAAACCAAAATGCAAATAAAGCATTCACCCACAAAAGCAATGCAATCATAATAGAAGATATTTGACATGGAAACCCAAATGGGAAAAACCACGGTGAGATGGAACTCACAAGTCACTATTTGTAGAATAGAAACTAGACCAGTTAAGGTCAGACCGGTTAAGGTCTTGCAATGTTCTTCACCAGAATAGATCCTGTTACGAATCTCAATCTTTGTTAGGAGATAAGTTTGATTAAAGACTACCTTGTTAGAGGATTTTAGATTCATAGAGCTGAACCACCTTGTTAGAGGATTTTACAAAGGCTTTTGGGCCTACCCGGTTAAGGGCTACAAACTTGTCAAAGATGTGAGTAATCAACAAGTGTTTGATCTATCTTATAGCACAAACTGCTTGGTTAGATCCAGTATTGCTCACTACTAATGCATTCTAGCATTACTTCAGTCTTCTCTATCTCTCTCTCAGTTACAAATTGATCTTCTCAGATAAGATCACTCTTACAAAAACTCAACAACCACCTTAAACCCTTTCAACAACTCTTAAAACCCTAGACATGATGTCCTTTTAAAGTAATCTGATTTCATGTCGGTCCAATAGGATTACATTACAATTTCCTAGGTTTAATGAATCTAGACATACTCAGTAACACGACACAAAAAGCACCGTCAGTGTGTCAGCACCATCAAACAATTGGTGGATTGGTAACTCATCACAAAATACTGGTTGGTAACTCATCACAGAGTGTTACCGGTTCATACAAAATACCGGTTGTCAGTTTGACAAAAATGAAGACTAGTAAGAATGTGTTATGCCGCTTTGCTTCCTTGTACCACTTGAGATCTGCAAACCGCTTGGGGTCGACATGACACTTAAAACTAGGAAACACATTCTACAAAATCACCAATAGTCTAAAGACTAGAATACAACATACCAGTTGGAACAAATACCGGTTGAGCTCTAGCTCATACATATAAAGGGGATCTCAATACAAGTGTGTGTCCATCAATGACAATCACAACATAAACATAAAAAATGCCATCAATCTCCCCCTTTGGCATTGATGGCAACACTTAGGAAAATAAAATTTTGACCTCTAAGTGTTTTACAACAAAACATGCCATTAACAAAATTGCTCGCCCTAAGGATATACACTATCCCTTAATAAATACAATGTATAGAAATTTTGCATACAGAGCATAAACATTGAGATATGAGAGCATATATATATCAAAGCATATATCAAAATTTTAAAACCAGATACTTCTCCCTATACTTCAAATAGATAGAGTACTTCTTCCCCTTTGCCAACAATGACAAAGTACTGCTGAACAACCCTGTTTCCATTTGATATTGAAATAATAAAAGTTTATGACAACAATGAATAATACTTGTCAAAAACTGATTTATAGTCCTGCAAAAATTGTTTCATGGATAGAGACCAGGACTCAAGTAGGGAGGTGGCCACTTCTTTCTCTGTTTACATCTAGGATACCTATTCCTCCATGGCATCAACTATGCTCAGCTCCTGGGTAACTATCAAGGCATCCAAGTTCAAATAACACTTTTGAAGAATTTGTAGATGTGGAAGTAAAACTAGTTGTAGCTCCTACAAATCTTTAGACCATGTACTGATTTCTTACTCCATTTTGGCTGACTGGATCTGGAACCGGTGAATGGTTTGCCCATAAGTTGCAAAGGAATCATAAGGAGGCTTAAATGTGCTCAAGTAAGATTTTAAGTCTATTTGAAGCTTTTACTTCTTGGCTAGCACATCATCACAGAAAAGATGGGGTTGATAGATTTTGCTTAGTAGCAGGTTTCCCTCGTCCAAAGCGTCCCTTATATCCTTTTGGTCTTTCAGAAGTTTAGACTGGAGCTCATTCAACTTTTTCACCATAGCAATGTTAAGAGCCTTTTGATGCTCTTTCTTGACATTTGCCTCAGCTACTTCTTCTAGGCTCTGCACCTAATCGTCCACTACAGTACATAGTAGTTTGAGTTGTGCTAGTGATGATTCAGTGTTAGGAAGATTGGTACCAGGGATCAAACCGGTAAGGGTGTCTACAACTACCTGAATTATGTCTTGCTCCTTTTTCCTTCGTATGATTTCAAGGCACTCTTGAGCAACCTTGATGCTCTGCATTAGCTCTGACTCACTTGCAGACTAGAGATCGATAGGACTGGTGATATCAGCCGGTTTGGCTTGACTCCCGGTTTCCTTTGGAGTCTCCATCTATGTGCTCTTTATTGCTTCTGCTACCTTGTCTGCTTCTTCCTTCTTCCTTTTCTCTACTTCCTTCTTCTATTCTTGTGCCTTGTCTTCCTCTTCTTTCTTTTTCCTCTCTACTTCCTTCCTCTTCTCCTCTTCTTTCTTTTCTTCCTCTTTCTTCTTCTTCTTCCTTCTTCTTCTTTTCTTCTTTATCCTCTTCTTCTTTCTTCTTCCTATCATCTTCTTTCTTCTTCTTCTCTTCATATTTTTGTTTCTCTTCTTCCTCTTTTCTCTTCTCTTCCTCTTTTCTCTTTTTCTCATCTTCATCCATCTTCTTCTTCTCTTCCTCTTTCTTAGCCGCTTCTTGTGTGTCCTTGGCTTGCTCACTGCCCTATTTGGCTTGTTGACCCTGTTCTGTTCCTTCAAAAGGTATGTCCTAAGTGACATCTTCTATGTCCAATGCATCAACATCAATAGTGTCGATTGGTTCTTAAACTAGTTTTCCTTCTTCATTAATAACTTCATCTAGTTTGGATACAACCGGTTCTTTTTCCGCTTGGAGGTTGGCCATACATGCTTTGTGAGAATTGATAGCATAATCCATATGCTGATGAGTGTCTTTTTCAACATCATCAATTCTCCCCTCTAACAGCCATAGTCTTCTTCTCCTTGTGAAGAAGAGTCCTTTATTTTGATCCAAAACATCAAATAATTCTGAATTTGAGAGGTCGGGAAAGTACTGTGCAAAGACTTGCTCCCTAATCTCCTGTTCTTTCTCAATGGCAATGCGCCATTTATTATCTAATGCTTTAAATAAAGAATCTGATGTCTGAGATTTAATCTCTGACGGCGACTAGTCATTTTTACACAAATAAATAATGATTTCCTATAATACTTCTTCTTTCTCCTCATCACTGAAATCATCATAATAATCAGCTAAATCATGAAGTAATTTTCTCCTAATATTCTTTATTGTCCTTTGATAATGTGTCAAAGGTTTGTATGAGGAGATATCAAAATTTACCAGTGCGTATATTGTCGGTTCATTCTTCTTCATTTTCTTTGTCTGTCTGGCCTTCTTTGGCTTTTCATCAGACTCAGTCTCTTCGGAGTCCGATTCATTTGACTTAGTCTTCCTTTTTCTTTCGAAGACCTTTGTCGGTGCCACTTCCAGTTTCTTCTTTGCAGGTGACCGCTTGGTCACTCTTGGAGTTGCAGTAGTATTAGCCAATGCCGATACTGCAGGCACTGCCTTTGCTTTCTTTGCTACCCATTTTTTTCCTTTCTTAACATATGGTTCCTCGACCGATGCAATCCTCTCCAAGTAGGTTCTGATCCTTTTAGCCTTAGGATCAAGAGGTGAGGCAATAAGGGTTGAGGCATACCCTTCTAGCATATCATACATCACCTCATAGCCCATTGGCTCCACTTCTTCCATTCTAGGCTTAAAAGCCTCCATTAGGCATTTGTCCACCTGAATGGTGAAATAGATATCATCTTCGTATTTCTTAATGATGTCACCTGAGATCCTTACCCTTTAACTCATCTTCCTTCTGAACTCATCAAAATATTTCTTTAGCACCTCAGGGTAACTGGTTCCAATGGCTTGTATGCTTTCCTTGATTTGCTTGGTTACCGGTTGGTCAAGAGACCACTTGACATCTCCTACTCCAGGAAAGTAGCTTTGGAAATAGAAAAACAACCCAACCAATAGTTGTTCAAACTTGAATCTCAGTGCATTATCCTGTTTAATCGACTTCAGATTAGATAGGAGTTGTCTCTGCATACTAGTGCATAGGTCACATGATGCATCCTCTTTAATCATCCGGTAGGTGGCATTTACGACTGTAACAGATACAAAATTAATCCTGCTAGCTGAGAATGTTTTGTAGCCTATCACCATGTAGGCGTATTTCACTAGATCATCCTTGATAGGGTTAACTATCATACCCCGTGAGTGACTTGTTGAACTGGTGAGCTTGGCCATTTCTGTTTTGCTTACTGTTCTTAGGGCTGGCACTTCCCCTATGTTGCAGAAACTGGTGACTACAAGAATTGCCTATGGCGTGGTATAATGCGTCCTCTCTAGGTACATCTTGTCACCATGGACTCTACTCAAAATGATCCTAATATGATCCTCCATAAAATCTTCTAGAAAGTATACTACATTATGGAGTTTCTTCTTCTCTAGGACGCTATACTCCAGTTTGATTTTCTTGTCCTTGTCACAAAATAAACCTAACTGGGTGTGAATTGCTAAAGACCCTAGGTCTTCGATTTTGCAATCAATATAATCTAAAATTCCCTCTTCAACTATGACTCAAGCCGGAACTTGTGATAAGGCATTATATTTGGACTTCCTTTGATTGAAACTTTCTGACTCAATTGATGTACTTGAACTGGTATGAGATGCAGAAGCCATTGTAAAGTATTTCAAGAACACAAAAAATATGTTTTAAAATAAAAATTTAGGGCTTCCTGATTCAGCTTCACTCCACTCTCCATCAGTTGCCAAATCACCACTTTGTGTTCTCCACGACTACTTGCAAACTGAATTTGAATCTCCTTCAAGACTTGTCAATTTCTTGAAATCTTAGCTCAAATCGCCTTTTCTTTGCTCTGCACTTTGAAAAACTTTTCTTCGCTTGAAAACTGATAGTGAGAAATGATTTGAAATATGATTTTATACATGTCTCTCACCTACCACTATTAATGCTCCTCCATTAGGGCATAAACCCTAATTTGCCTCTTTTACCATTTTTGGTCTTCTGCCAAGCGACAGGTATCACATACTGGTTAAGGTCTTTTATCGGTGTAACCAAGGGTTCACAATAATTTCACCATTTGCTCCCCCTAAGCCTCTTTGTGTTGAAATGTGGCGACTGATCAGCAAAGTACTATACACTCAGCACGTATCCTCGCTGGGGTCCAGGGCTGGGCTGGGCCCCGGGCAGGGGTTCGAGGGGGGTAGCCCCCAAGAAAAGCGGGGGTTCGGGGGCGGTAGCCCCCGAGAAAAAAAATTTCGCCATTTTTTGTTGATGAAAACTGACATTGTAATAAAACCCTAAAAAGGCTAACTTTGTTTGTTTCCCTAAAAATGCATGTTATAAGCGGCTGAGATGCTTAAGGCATTGTAAGGTTGATGTACTATTTTTGCTGGATAATAAGAAAGATTGGACGGCTATGTATGGTGGACGTAACCCATTCTGGGTGAACCATGTTAAATCTCTATGTTATCTGTGTCTTGTTTTATTTCTTTATCTTTTGTATTTAAATCTGCATATAATTGTTAGTTCATATTTGCTTCAGATCTGCTTGAAACCCTAACAATTGGTATCAGAGCCAGGTTTTCTGTAAATTGGCAGGACTTTCAAATTTGAGTGGGAGCAATGGAGGATTCCAAATTCAAGGTCGAAAAGTTTAACGGCCAGAATTATCAGTTATGGAAAATGCAGATGGAGGATTACCTGTATCAAAAGGATTTGTGGCGGCCATTGGAAGGAAAGGCAAAGAACTGACCACAATATCAGATGAAGAGTGGGACATTTTAGATAGAAAGGCACTGAGATCCATTCAATTGTGCCTTGCATTGTTTGTAGCATTCAATATAACAGAAGCAAAAATGACTATAGATTTGATGGCAACATTGGCTAAGTTGTATGAGAAACCCTTAGCTTCGAATAAGGTATTTCTTATGAAGCATTTGTTTAATTTGAAAATGAGTGAGGGAGCATCTGTAGTGGAGCACTTAAATGAATTTAATACAATTACCAGTCAATTGTCTTCCGTAAAAATTACCTTTGCAGAATAGGTTAAGGCTCTCTTGATTTTATGTTCTTTGCCAGAAAGCTGGAATAGCTTGGTTATGGTTGTAAGTAACTCTATCTCTGGTAAAAATACTTTGGTATTTGATGATATTGTTGGTGTTATCCTAAGTGAGAAAATGCGAAGGAAAAGCACAGGTGAGACTTCAACATCATCGGGTAGTGTTTTGAATATGGAGAACAGAGGAAGATCAAAGGAAAGAGGAAAAGGCCCTAGGAATGAGAAGTCACGAGGGAAGTCAAAGAAAGGATGCTCTCAATCTAGAGGAAAGAAAGATTGTTGGTACTGCGGAAAGCCTAGTCTTCTAAAGAAAGACTGTTGATCTCGAAAAAACAAAGAAGGAGACAAAAATGAAAATGACATTAAGGAAGCTAATATTGCAGGTAATACTTTACAAGATGCTTTAATCTTATGTTTGGATAATGTTAATGATTCCTGGGTAATAGATTCTAGGGCTTCATTTCATGCTACACCCCATAGAAAATATTTTCTAGATAATGTTCAAGGTGATTTTGGACAGGTATATTTGGGTGATGATGAGCCCTATCAAATTGTTGGAAAAGGAAAGATAAAGATCAAGTTGCAGAATGGTACTGACTGGTTTCTACAGGAGGTAAGACATGTTCCTAATTTAAGAAGAAATTTAATTTCTGCAGGGCAACTAGGTAGTGAAGGTTGCATAGTTACCTTCTTAGACAATATGTGGAAGTTCACTAAAGGATCATTAGTAGTAGCTAAAGGTGTGAAGGTAGGCACATTATATCTCTGTACTAGTAACACTTACTCTACCTTAGCTGCTACAGATAAAGTTACTTTAGGGACAACAACAATAAATGTTGCAAGAACAGATTCGATAATGTGGCACCATAGGCTTGGGCACATGAGTGAGAAAGGGATGAAAATCCTTCACTCCAAAAATCTATTGGCAGGACTAAAGAAGATTGATTTAGAGTTCTGTGAAAACTGTGTTTATGGTAAACAAAAAAGAGTCAGATTTCTCAAGGTTGGGAAAGAGAAGAAGAGTGAGAAGTTAGAGCTTGTACATTCAGATGTATGGGGACCGGCTCAGGTATCATCTCTTGGTAGCTCTTGTTATTATTTTATTTTTATTGATGACTCAACCAGAAAAACATGGGTATATTTCCTAAAACAAAAATTAGATGTTTTTGAAACTTTTAAGAAATGGAAAGCTTTGGTTGAGAATGAGACAGAAAAAAAGTTGAAGTGTCTCAGATCAGATAATGGAGGTGAGTATTGCAGCAAAGCATTTGAAGATTACTATTCCTTAAATGGGATTTGAAAGCAAAAGACAATTCCAGGAACTCCATAGGAAAATGGTGTGTCAAAGAGAATGAACAGGACCATCATGGAACGTGCGAGGAACATGAGATTGCATGCTGGATTGCCCTTATATTTTTGGGCAGATGTTGTACATACTATTGTTTATTTGATAAATAGAGGACCTTCAACCCCTTTGGATGGTGGTATTCCAGAGGAGGCATGGACTGGTAAAAAGGTAAATTATTATTTTCTAAAAACTTTTGGTTGTGAAGCTTTTGTCTATGTTGATAAAGAAAACAGAACCAAGCTTGATGCTAAATCTCATAAATGTACCTTCATTGGATATGGGATAGATGAATATGGCTATTAGTTATGAGATTTTAAAAATAAGAAAATAATTAGAAGTAGAGATGTTATATTCAATGAGAAGGTTATGTATAAAGAACAGATGCAGGAAAAGAAGCATGAACATGACAAACAAGAATATGTGGTGTTGGATGAGATTCCTGAAAAATAAAATGCCATAGGTACCTGATGCTCAGCAACAACAGATTGTCCCACAAACTCCTGCAAGTGTTAGACATTCTATGAGGACAAGTAGACCCCCTAAAAGATTTTCTCCTTCTTTGTATTCTATTTTATTAACGGATTCTAGTGAACCAGAAGAATATGAAGAAGCAATGCAGGTGGATGCCAAACAACAGTGGCAGCTAGGCATGAAAGAGGAGATGGACTCCTTGATGAAAAATAAGACTTGGGACTTAGTCCCTTTACCTGTAGAAAAAGAGCCTTGCCTAACAAATGGGTTTATCAGCTAAAGGAGGAGGAAGGAGGTCAGAAAAGATATAAGGCCAGACTTGTGGTAAAAGGTTTTGCACAGAAAAAGGGTATAGATTATGATGAAATATTTTCTCTAGTTGTAAAAATGACTTCAATTAGAACTGTACTTAGTCTTATGGCTGCAGATGATTTACATCTTGAACAATTAGATGTCAAAATAGCTTTTCTCCATGGAGATTTGGAGGAGGAAATTTACATGTTGCAACCATAGGGATATGAGGTCAAAGGTAAGGAGAACTTGGTGTGCAGGTTGAAGAAAATTCTATATGGCCTAAAGCAAGCACCCCGACAATGGTATTTAAAATTTGATAGTTTCATGGCTAAACATGGTTATCATAGATGTCATTCTGATCATTGTGTATATTTTAAGAGATTTGATAGTGGCAGTTATATTATCCTGTTGCTTTATGTTGATGACATGCTTGTTGTTGGGTTTAACATGCAACGTATAAATGATCTTAAATAGAAATTAGCCAAATCATTTGCTATGAAGGATTTGGGTGCAGCTAAGCAAATTCTTGGTATGAGGATTACACGGGATAGGAAAAATAGAACCTTGAATTTGTCCCAAAGTGAGTATATAAAGAAGGTGTTGAAAAGATTTAACATGCAAGATGCAAAAGCAGTTAGTACACCTTTGGCTAGTCATTTTAAATTGATTAAGGAGATGTGCCCAAAGGCACAGGAAGAGGTTAATAAAATGTCTAACATCCTGTATTCATTAGCTATTGGTAGTCTGATGTATGCAATGGTATGCACAAGGCCAGATATTGCACATGCAGTGGGAGTTGTGAGCAGGTTTATGAGTAATCCAGGTATGGAACATTGGAATGCTGTGAAATGGATTCTTCGGTATTTGAAAGGAACTACTACAAAGGCATTATGTTTCAAAGGATCTAATGCTGCTCTAAGTGGATTTGTTGACTCTGATCTGGCAGGTGATATTGATTCATGGAGGAGTACTATAGGGTATGTTTTTACTATAGGGGGAACTACAATCAGTTGGATTTCTAGGCTGCAAAAGATTGTTGAACTTTCAACCACTGAAGCTGAGTATGTTGCTGCTATAGAAGCCAGCAAAGACATGATTTGGTTGCAATGTTTTCTGAAGGAATTTGGTCAGACACAAGAGGACAACCCATTGTATACTGATAGCCAGAGTTCCATTCATCTTGCAAAGAACTCTATTTTTCATTCAAGGACAAAGCACATTCAGCTCAGGTACCACTTCATCTGGACTATTTTGGAGGAGGGTCAGTTACGGCTTGAGAAGATTCACACAAGTGAGAATCTTGCTAATATGTTCACAAAGGTAGTTCCACAGGAGAAGCTGATTTCTTCATCAGTTTATGTTGGTCTTCTTGATTGATAATTATGGAATTTATACCAGTCAAGTCCTAGTGTTTTATCTAGCGGATGTTGCATGTACAGTGGTGTTGTGTAGTATCAGTCTCCAAGTGGGAGATTGTTCGGTGTGGAGCCTGATTAGTCTCCAAGTGGGAGATTGTTGAAATGTGGTGACTGATCAGCAAAGTACTGTACACTCAGCACGTATCCTCATCGGGGTCCAGGGTCGGGCTGGGCCCTGAGCAAGGGTTCGGGGGCAGTAGCCCCCAAGAAATTTTTTTTTGCCATTTTTCGTTGATGAAAACCGACATTGTAATAAAACCCTAAAAAGGATGACTTTGTTTGTTGCCCTAAAAGTGCATGTTATAAGCGGCTAGGATGCTTAAGGCATTGTAAGGTTGATGTAACCCATTTTGGGTGAACCACATTAAATCTCTGTGTTATCTATGTCTTGTTTTATTTCTTTATCTTTTGTATTTAAATCTGCATATAATTGTTAGTTCATATTTGCTTCAGATCTACTTGAAACCCTAACACTTTGGAGCTTAGTTTGCCAGTTCCGATACTTCCACACTAGGTGCAAAAACCGATTCCTCTTCCAACATTGTTGGTTTCTTCCTCTAGGTTTTGTTCATGTCAGCTTGAACTATTTCAACATCAATTTCTCCTTTTTGAGTGACCGATATATCATCAAATATACTCTTTCTGCTTCTATAGAATCTTGCAATGTGACCCGATTTGTTGCAGTGATAGAAAACCAATCCAGGTGCTCTCCAAGGTCCATTGTTCATGTTTCCATTCTTCCTTCTGCATGTAGCAGCAGTGTGACCATGTCCATGACAAATCCAATAGTTTTCTCTCCATCCAGTTGTCGGTTGATAACCATTGTTGCCTGACTGATAATTGTAAGCATTAAACTGATTAGGGTTCCAGTTCACAAAAGATTTTGGACCAGCTCCTTGGGTCCTCTAAGGATATCTTCTGGTATTGTTCATGACAGACTTGCATTCAGATGCTCTATGCCCAAACTTGTTGCATGCATAATAATGACCATTGAACTTATTGGATCTGGGTACATTGTTAATAAAGTAAGGAAAATTATTGTAGGCTTTGCTCCTACATACATTGGCAGTGTGTCCTTCTTTAAGACAGTTAAAGCAAATAGGTTTGAATTTTTGCTTACCTTTTCCTTTGAGTGTTGGATGCTTCTTTGATGGTTCATCATTTGTTCTTGAGGATTCTCCTTCCTCATGTCTAGAGAAACCAAGTCCATTAGTATTCTTTATCGATCTAGATGACTCAAGCTTTTGCTCTAGCTTGACAGTACTTTTGTTGAACTTAGCAAGTATTTCCTTTGACTTAGAGAGTTCTTTGGAAATAGTAGTGTTTGTCTCCATTAGGCTTGCATTTTTAGAGATAGCTATGTTCAGTTCATCTTGTACTCCTTCTTTTTCCATTCTGCTCTCATGAAGGTGAGTAGTCAGTGCACTAATCTCTTGTTACAACTTGGAGATATCATGATCTCTATCTTTTACCAGATCTTTAGCTTTCCTCTAGTTCTCAAGCTTTTGACTAAACCTGATAGTCAGTCCTTCCAACTCCTTTCTCAGATTTGAGTTTGAATCATTCAGATTATTTACTTCTGCAATCATGGCTTCCATATTTTCTTCATCTTCAGAACTACTTTCAGATAGCTCCATCAACTTCTCTACATGTACTCTCCTTTTTGCTTGAGATGCCTTGTATTTGACCATAAGATCATCATAGGCTTTCTCAAACTAAGTGAGCCGATGAGTAAGTTCCCTCAAGGTGTATTCCCCCATATCTCTTTCCAAGTGGTTAAACATATAGAAAGGTTGACTCTGATACCAATTGATGAATACTAAGAGGGGGGGTGAGTTAGTATGCCAAAAAACTCTGTACTTAAACACTTAAATAGTCTGAAGATAAACTGGTAAAATAGTTTAACAGACAGACCAATTATCACACATGCAAACCAAAATGCAAATAAATCATTCACCCACAAAAGCAATACAATTACAACACAAGATATTTGATGTGGAAACCCAAATGGGAAAAACCATGGTGAGATGGATCTCACAAGTCACTATCTACAGAATAGAAACCAGGCTGGTTAAGGTCAGACAGGTTAAGGTCTTACAATGTTCTTCACCAGAACAGATCCTATTAGGAATCTCAATCTCTATTAGGAGATAAGTCCCATTAAAGACTACCTTGTTAGAGGATTTTAGATTCACAAAGGTGAACCACCTTGTTAGAGGATTTTACAAGGGCTTTTGGGCCTACCCAGTTAAGGGCTATAGACTTGTCAAAGATGTGAGTAATCAACAAGTGTTTGATCTATCTAATAGCACAAACTGCTTGGTTAGATCTAGTATTGCTCACTACTAATGCATTTCAGCATTACTTCAGTCTTCTCTATCTCTCTCTCAGTTACAACTTGATCTTCTTAGATAAGATCACTCTTACAACAACTCAACAACCACCTTAAACCCTAGCACAACATAAACCCTTTCAACAACTCTTAAAACCCTAGACATGATGTCCTTTTAAAGGAATCTGATTTCATGTCAATCGAATAGGATTACATTACAATTTCTTAGGTTTGATGAATCTAGACATACTTAGTAACATGACACAAAAAGCACCGTCAGTGTGTCAGTATCGTCAAACAATCAGTGGATTGGTAACTCATCATAGAGTGTTATTGGTTCATACAAAATACCGGTTGCCGGTTTGACAAAAATGAAGATTAGTAAGAATGTGTTATGCTGCTTTGCTTCCTCATACCGCTTGAGATCTACGAACCGCTTGGGGTCGACATGCTGCTTCAGACCGGGAAACACATTTTGTAAAATCACCAATAGTCTAAAGACTAGAATACAACATGCCGGTTGGAACAAATACCGATTGAGCTCTAGCTCATACATATAAAGAGGATCTCAATACAAGTGTGTGTCCATCAATGACAATCACAACATAAACATAAAAAATGCCAACACTTAGTTGGATGAAGAATCTCTTGCCAGTGGAGGGTTACTCTATTCTACTAGTATAGAGATAGTTTTATCAACATTATGATCTCTCTTCTTAATCCATTGTTTTGAAAATTCTTGCTTTACCTCGTGTACCTTTTCTTTGCCTTTCAAACTAGATCCTTTATTGTTTTCTAGTGAAGTTTCACTTCTACAAAATTTTGCAATATGTCCAATTTTGTTGCAAGCATAACAAGTCACATTATTCCTCTGAATAGCTTTTCCATATCCTATGCCAGTTTATGTTATGTATTGATTAGATAAGTGTCCATATCCTCCACAAACATAACATTTCACATTAATTTTATGGTTTTCTGAATTATGACCAACTTTGTTCCATTTGGAACATTGACCAGTGGGTGCATTAATATTTTGATTGTTTCTAAATCTACATCGATTTTCTCTATGACCATATTTGTTGCAGCTGAAACATTTTACATTAAATTTATAAGCATTAGGTTGTTTTACCGGTTTGTTCTGATCTAGTTTGTTTGCAGTGCCGAAACATTCTCGAACTTCAAATCCAAGTCCATTTGTATCTCCATTAGGTTTCTGACTTTCCAACATGTCATCAAGTTCCTCTGAACTTTTCTTGAATTTCTCTTTGTGTTGATTTGCAGTAGCCAACTCATTTTCCAAAATTCCCTTTTGTCTCCTAAGCTCAGTTTTATCATATTGCATGTGAATCAGATCTGTCTTCAACATGTCATTTTCATGACTAATTCTCATATTTTCATTTCCATCATCATTGAGTCTCCTAATCAAATCTTCTCCATTCTTCTTCCTATCTTCAATGTCTTTAAAAAACCTCATAGTCATATTTTGCATTTCATTCTTCATAGTACTATTTTCTTGTCTCAACTTGTTTGCAAGTTCTCTAAGAGTTTCTTTTTCATCATCCTCATTCTGCATCTACATATGAAGTTCTTTTCTTTTGTTCTTTGCAATAACCAAGTTATTTTGAAGTGCCAAAAGGAATTCTTGAGCAATTTTAAGTTCATCCTCTAATCTGATGTTCTTCACCTTTTCTGCATCATAGTCTACAAGAGATCCTTCCAATTATTTCCTTAAGTTCTCCATCTGTATCGGTGTCAGAATCTTCCTCAAGCTATTAGGATTTTGAAAATAGAGGACCAGGCTTTGATACCAATTATTAGAATCAATGACAGTCCCAAAGACACTGAGAGGGTGGGTGAATCAATTTCTAACCGGTTAACAAAATATTTAACCTTATTTAAAACTTTGTATCCCAAAATACTGTACCGGTAAATATGAATTAATGTAGCAAATAAGAATAATAGAGACAACAAAGAAAACACACCATAACACAAGATATTTAAGAAGGAAACCCGGTGTGGGAAAAACCTCAGTGGGATTTATGACCCACAATATTTACTCACTGGCTAATGAATAAATATTACTTACAATGAGGGACTTGCACATGCGGGAAGGCTAGTAGCCTAGAGCTCACTGCTCAATCACAAAACATAAATCTCACTGCCTTACAAAATGGATTCTCAAAATCCAATACAATGTACTACTTCAGATCAACATCAACCATGGTAGGTTCAGTACCGGTTTAAGCTCAGTCTATTACAAATACCTTCGATGTCAACTATATCACTTTATACAAAATGTATCATTATATCCACTCTCATAATCTTCTCTCTTATCACCAAATGACCTATAATATCTCATAGATATATATGAGTCTTTTACAATATGCCATGTCAGCTTTTTACAAAAGATAATTACAATATAAAACAATAAACAAAAGTTTATTCCATGTCGTCTTGAGTGCCAGTATCCATTATTGTCACTGTCGGTGAATGTAGAAGTCTATTGCTGGTGTCAGCAACTACCAATGGGTTGACAGATGATTTCTAATTGGTTGTTGTCAATGACAACATCAACTATTCTCATAAGAGTGTATAATTCCAACATCTTCTACAAAACACTGATAATCTTCTACAAACAAAGACTATACATTTAATGGCATATAGTACCAGTGTAAACAACAAAACACATATCATCGATTGAGATTAATTCATACATAAAATAAGTGTGTGTCCATCAATGACAATCACAATGAAACATCATCAAAATACCAATAGTATGCATGCATGGTGATTGGGTATAGAGTATTCTATGCTAGTAGAATGAATTTTGTTCCTACAACTGTGGTGCATGCCGCTTGTAGGATGATCAAGGAAGATGCAGAATATGAATTATGTACCTGCATGCAAAAAAAACTCATGGAGAATCTAAAGTCCATCAAAGAGGTCAAGACACTGAGGTTTGAGTTCAGTGAATTGCTTGTCAATTTGTTTTTCTATTTTCAAGGTTATTTTCTAGGAGTTGGTGATGTTCAATGGTCAACTAACCTATCAGTTTCAAGACAAATAAAGGAGAGTCTACAAGCAGTGGGATTTGCTTATCCGGAGACTCTGAACACATATTTTTATGAGTTCAGACTGAAGATGATCTAGAGAATGAGAATATCGGGTGATCTAGTTAAAAACTATGTAGATGATATCTGTTTCACAATCAAAGTGGATCACTACATAATGGAAGTAGTTGATCCCAGAGAAGATGAAGTTGAGCCTATGGGATATGATATGGTAAATGATATACTCATAGGGTATGCCTCTACCCTACTTGCTTCACCACTAGATCAAAATAAGAAGAGGACCAGTACTTACTCAGAGAGGATCAAATCTATTGAAGTACCAAAGTAGAAGAAGAGGAAAGTTGTGCCATCGGCATCGGCACCAGTTACATCTGTTGCTAGTCCTAAAGTGGCCAAGAGGTCACAAGCCAAAAATAAACTAGAGGCCATTCCACCAAAGGTATTTGAAAGGAAGAGAAAACTAGGAATAACACACCAGATTCAGAGGACACTGAATCAGAGCTAGAAATGAAGAAGACAAGGAAACCAAGTAAGAAGATGAAGACAACTAGTAATGTACCAGCAACCTTTGCATCGGTAAATATACATGTTGCTTCTTACCAGCCTATGACACATTTTCAAAGGATTACGAAGAATGTTAAAAGGAAAGTTCTTGACAATCTAAAAGATTATTTTGATGATCTTAGTGATAGTGAAAAGGAAGTAGAGCTAGAGTTCATTAAATATTTGTGTGATAATGATCAGTCTCTGATTGACATTCAACCTGTTGTTCCTAATTCTTTGTATAATTATTTGGATAATAAATGGTGCATTGTCATTGAAAAGGAGCAAGAAATTAGGGAAGAAATTTTTGCCCAATATTTCCCTGATGCATCTAATTCATAATTGTTTGAGATTCTTAATCAGTATAAAGGCATCTTTTTCATGAGAAGAAGAAGACTTCAGTTACTGAGAGGCAAAACCTCTGAAGTGGAAAAAGATACCCATCTATAGGTTAAAGTAGCTATCAAAATCTAGAAGGTATCAAAAGCTAATCAACAGGCTGAGAAAGAGCCTGACCTATCTACATCCAAAACGGATGAAACCTTTGATAATAAGGGTGAGAG
This sequence comes from Cryptomeria japonica, assembly GCF_030272615.1. Taxonomy (NCBI): domain Eukaryota; kingdom Viridiplantae; phylum Streptophyta; class Pinopsida; order Cupressales; family Cupressaceae; genus Cryptomeria; species Cryptomeria japonica. The sequence continues at coordinate 120,756,387 of NC_081415.1, read as the reverse complement.
AGTAACTAAACAAAATGACCCCATTGATGTTGATGCACTAGATGTTGAGGACACTACTCTAGAGAAGGAGAAAGATGAAGAGGAGAGAGTGGAGAAAGTAAAAGATGAGAAAGCGACAAAAGAGAAACAAGAGAAAGAGAAATAAGAAACAAGAGAAACAAGAGAAAGGGAAACAAGAGAAAGAGAGAAAGGAAAAAGAAAAAGAAGAGAAGGAAGAGGAGAAGAAGAAGGAAGCAGAGAAGAAGAAAGAAGAGAAGAAGAAGGAAGAGTAGAAGAAGAAGGAAGAAGAGAAGAAAAAGGAAGAAGAGGGGAAGAAAGAAGAAGAGAAGAAGAAAGTGGAGAAGGAGAAAGAGGAGAAAGAAAAGGCTGACAAGGAGGCCAAGGAAAAAGAAGAGTAGGAGAAGGAAAGACAAGAGGAGATCAAGGAAAAGGAAGGAGAAAAAACTCCTAAGGAAACTTGAGATCAAGCTATATAGGTTGATCCCACCAGTCACACCAATTTGACTCTTGCCTATCTTACTCAATTGGTAGATGAAAATGAGATATTGAGGAGCATTCAACTGGATCAGTATAGAATGGAAGAACTGAGGAAAAAGAAAGAATAGGATGTCATTCAATTTGTTGTTGACACTCTTTCTAATCTAATCTGTGGTACTAACCTCCCCAGTATCGATTCCTTGTTGGCCAAGCTAAAATTATTATGCATAATAGTGGATGATCAAGTTCAATCACTCGAAGATGTTGCCCAGACCACTACAAAGAAAAACCATGAAAAGGCACTCAGAGTTGCACTAGTGAAATAATCTAATGAAGACATAGACAAGCTGATCCATTGGAGGGATGATATCTATTTGGCAATAGTTGAAGGCCATAAACTGTTGAGAAAAATTTGCTAGCCAGATATATTCTGTGATGATGCTTTGAAGAAAAAGAGTCAACTCCAATCGGAGTTAAAGTAGTATATAGGCAATTTCAAATTACCATATGATTCCTTCACAGTGTATGGATGAATTATTCACACTCACTAGCAGCAAATTGCAAAGATTGAATTAGAGATCTGCAAGTAGACACAAGATCTGGAGGAGCTCTAATTGCTTTTATTGCCAAAGTTGTAGGCTCTTCAAAATTGTTTTTTGAACATGGAGGCTATTGTTGCTACATACAAATTTAGCACCATCAATGCCATGAAGGAGTTATCTTTTTAGATGAAGACTCAGAGTGAAATTGTTGCCTCACTCCTAGATACCTGGTCCACAAACATGAAGGATTTCCTGAAAAATTTTAAATCTATTTTTGAAAATTTTACTCTTTATTGTCATAAACATATCCTCTGTTTTTATGTTATGCAATATGATTTTGGTAAATCAAGGGAGTGGTAAACCCACTATGTTTTGTATTACTTTGTCATTGTTGGCAAAGGGGGAGTAGTATTCATGAAAATTTTATGGGGAGTAGCATTTAATTTGCACATGCTTATAATTTTGGCAAAGGGAGTAGTCTATATGCTTAGGGGGAGTAAATTTGTATTATGGCATCATTTTTGTTTTGTAAGCACCCAGATGTCAAGTTTTCCTAAGTGTTGCCATCAATGCGAAAGGGGGAGATTGTTGGTATTTTGTTGATGTTTAGTTGTGATTGTCATTGATGGACACACACATATTTTATGTATGAGTTATTCTCCACCGGTAATATGTGTTGTATTTTTCACACTGATATTATATACTATTGAATGTATAGCCTTTGTTTGTAGAATACTATTGGTGTTTTGCAGAAAATGCTTACCGGTCAAAGCATGACCAAAGACCTCAAGTGGTATGAAGACCTCAAGTGGAACGAGGACCCCTAGTGGCAGTCAATCTTTTTGATCAGAACACTATGTTCCAGTTTACCTATCTTTGTTTATCGGTAATTGGTATACTATGTTAAACCAATAAAATTGTAGAGTGTGATGAGTTATCATCCACCAACACTTTGGTGGTGTTTTTGTGTCATGTTACCAAATATGTCTAGATGCTTTGAACCTAGAAAATTGTAATCCAATCTCATTGGACCAACATGAAATCAACTTCCTATTTAAGGACATCATGTCTAGGATTTTATAGTAATGTATGTATGTGTGTTGAAGGAGTGAAGTTGATATAGAAGCATCGTGTGATAGAGATAAAACATGCAAATGATAGAAGACTGTAGTAATGTCGCAATACGTTAACAAAGAGCAGTCAAGGATCTAATCAAGCATTGTGTGCTACTTTCTAGATTATGCACTTGTTGATTACTAATCTCTTTGACAAGTCTGAAACCCTTAACTGGGTAGGCCCAGTCAATCCTTTTGTAAATCCTCTAACAAGGTGGTTCATAGTTGTGGATTTGAAATCCTTTAACGGGGTAGTATTTATTAGGACTTTCTCCTAACAAATATCTAGATTCCTAACCTATCTATTCTGGTGAAGAACATTGTAAGGCCTTAACCGGTCTAGTTACTATTCTGCAGATAGTTGACTTGTGAGTTTTAATCACCTTGTTTTTCCCATTTGCATTTCCATTTCAAAATATCTTGTGTTATGGTGATTGTGCTTTTGTGGGTGAATTCTCTATTTGCTATTTGTCTTGTTTGTGTTTTAACCAGTTTGTTGTTTAAACTACTATACCAGTCTCTAGTAAAATTGCTTAAGAGTTTGGTTAAGTTTTTGGGCATACTAATTTAGCCCCACCCCTCTTAGTATTCATCAGTTTGCTTCCATCGTATCTGGGATTCTTTGTCATCTAGATCATATTCAGATGCTTTGAATGTTGTTTCTAATTTGTCCTTATCTTTTGAAAACTTTATTACTTCAAATGCAGTCAACGTGCCAAATAGTTGTTCTCTAGTGAAAGTCTTTGGATCATAGGGTTTTTTAATAGCTGAGATCTTATCACTGTCACTCATTGGTAAAGTCATCAATATTTTTTCAATAACATCTTCATCACATAGAGTGCCTCTAAGTTCTCTAATTTCATTCACTGTATTGTCAACCTTCTCAAAATAGCTTACAATATCTTCTCCTTCTTCCACCTTCAATTTTTAATGCCTTTTCTTAGTTGTTAGCATCTTTGTTAATTAAGGCCTTAACCGGTCTAGTTACTATTCTGCAGATAGTTGACTTGTGAGTTTTAATCACCTTGTTTTTCCCATTTGCGTTTCCATATCAAAATATCTTGTGTTATGGTGATTGTGCTTTTGTGGGTGAATTCTCTATTTGCTATTTGTCTTGTTTGTGTTTTAACCAGTTTGTTGTTTAAACTACTATACCAGTCTCCAGTAAAATTGCTTAAGAGTTTGGTTAAGTTTTTGGGCATACTAATTTAGCCCCACCCCTCTTAGTATTCATCAGTTTGCTTCCATCGTATCTAGGATTCTTTGTCATCTGGATCATATTCAGATGCTTTGAATGTTGTTTCTAATTTGTCCTTATCTTTTGAAAACTTTATTACTTCAAATGCAGTCAACGTGCCAAATAGTTGTTCTCTAGTGAAAGTCTTCGGATCATAGGGTTTTTTAATAGCTGAGATCTTATCACTGTCACTCATTGGTAAAGTCATCAATATTTTTTCAATAACATCTTCATCACATAGAGTGCCTCTAAGTTCTCTAATTTCATTCACTGTATTGTCAACCTTCTCAAAATAGCTTACAATATCTTCTCCTTCTTCCACCTTCAATTTTTAATGCCTTTTCTTAGTTGTTAGCATCTTTGTCAATTAAAATCTCTTATTTCCTTCATAGATATCTTTTACCTTCTACCAAACATCATAAGTAGTATTCAAGGAGATAAATTTTGTTAATTCAATTTTGATAATGCACTAAAGATAGCATACCTTGCCTTTTCATTTTATTCATAGGCTTGGACTTCCTCTGAAGTGGTAAGGCCATTCGTTGATAGTTACTTTAACATACTTAGTCTCTAGAACCTTCCAAGTGTTGTAAGATAGAGAAACCATATAACCTCTCATCTTCACTTTCCAGAAACTATAATCAGATCCTTCAAAGATAATAATGGATAATTTGTGTGTCATCAGATCAGGATCTACCTTAAGCCGTTAAGCTATGTATCAAGGAACCAAATCTCTAATGCCTTTTGTTGAATATCTAGGCAACTAAGAAGGGGGGTGAATTAGCTAACAATAATAAATTAATTTTAAGCTTAATTCTCAAATCTAGAATGATAAGCAGAATTAATAAAATAGATTGTAGACATCTAAAAATGGTCAATGCTTGTGGAGTCATACTTTAACATTTGTGCATTGCCTTATTTTAGGGTTCTTGCATCGCATTAACATTTCTTCTATGTTGCACACTTGGTCCTTATCATTTGCGAGCATCGAGTCCTTCTTCTGCATTCCTCATTTTTCTCACTTGCAAATTAGTTCTTGTCGATAGAAATCTTCAGTCATGATTTTGGTCGATCTTATCCTGTCGCATCATGGTGCGTGCTCATTTATCATCATTTTGGACATCGTCAATCCTAATCGATGATAGAATTAGGGTTTTGTCCTCTTGTCAATTTTTCAATCATGTTTAGCTTGATTTGTGATTATCAACTTGTCAATCTCATCATTTTGTGATCGATTCGTCATCGATCTTTGCCCTTGTCAATCTCATCATTTTGCGATCGATTTATCATCGATCTTTGTCCTTGTCAATCTCATCATTTTGCGATCGATTTGTCATCAATCTTTGTCCTTGTCAATCTTGTCATTTTGTGATTGATTCATCATCAATCCTTGTCCTTTTCAATCATGTCTATTTGGATTGATTAGTCATTGTTCCTTATCAATTGGCGCCTATCAATTTGATCTCCTTGTCAATCTTGGTCAATTTGTCATTGATTTTTGTCAACCAATCTCAATCATTTATCAACATTGGTCCTTTGTCAATTAGAATCATGATCGAACCTACATTAATTTCTTGTTGTCTTGACCTAATTTCTTGTCCTCTTATTTCTAGGGTTTTATGATTTGTTCATTTAATCATTTTCTTCTTCTTTGTGGGTTAAATAAATCTATTTATTTAGTCCTAGGTCTCTTTCATGAATTAATTAATGGATGAAAACCTATTAATTAAGTCACCTAATTTCTATTTCATCTTTTTCCTCAATTTTCTAATTTGCTAATTTCTCCTAATTCCTAATTTCTATTTCTCCTATTTTCTTTAATTTTTCTAATATTTCCCCTAATTTCATTCCCTCATTTTCTCCTATGTTTATGCTTCCATTTGTTGCAATCATGGAGGCTATTTTCTCTCTTCCCTTTTGTCATGGGAATGACATTTCAATCTTGTCATAATTTGTCATACATCTTGCATAGAAACTTGCCATAATTTGTGCATAATTTGTCATACACCTTGCATAGAAATTGTCATACATTTGTCATAATTTTTCCATTCTTGATTTGAATTTCCTTTCAAATCTCTTCATGCTAATCTTGTCCTCTCTCCAATTTGTCTATAAATTGGATGATTTTCTTCAATGAAAGGGGAAATCAATCACATTTTTGAGTAACCTTACGTTGCGAATTTCATCTCTCAACAACTTGCTTTCCACTTGCATTTTGCACTTGTAGGTGAGATCCACATCAAATTTGAAGGTGAAAGAAGAACAATGGAGCCACATGAAGGAGATATCTGCATCGGTTTGCTTTGATTTCATTTGATTTGAATATCTTGTCTTTATGTCTTCATTGATTGGATTGGGATTACTTTCATAGCAGCTTTAGGTTTTGTGGTTGTCCTAATTGCTATTGTTTTGATGATTTTCAATTTCCTGATCTACATAGATAAATACCAAAGCACATGCACATAACAGATCAAACATAAGAGACACTAGAATTTACGTGGAAAACCCAAGAAGGGAAAAACCATGGAGAATGTTAATTCTCAATATATAAATACCAGTTAAGGATGTTAGGTCCTAGAGACAACTGAGAGGGGGGGGGTGAATCATTTGTCTAATAAATTCAAACCAAACTTTATGCCATTAGACAGTTTTATCAGTTAATTGCAATACCGGTAAAGTATTATACATGAAAAATAATGACAATAACATCCACAATACCTAACACATATATTTGTACGTGGAAACCTTGTAAGGGGAAAAACCACAGTGGAAAACCTTACCCACAATCAGATGATACTACTGCAGATAGTATGTGTGTACAATATGGAGTCTACACATGTAGAAAGGCCAACTGCCTAGAGCTCACTACTTAATCACAAAATGGGAGTCACACTGACTACAATTGGATGGTTAAATCCAATGATAATGTACTGCTCAAAATAGTATCTTCATATGCTAGATTTAGTATTGTTTTAGCTCTGATTTTCCTTCTTCAAACCTTCCTTCAATCTTTAATGATGCTTGCATGTATAGCTCTTCTTATATTCTCATATACCTTATGCTCTAGCACTTATTACATTCCTATCTCAATCTCACAAATGAGATCTTACATTTATACCATATCCTAAGACCAAATGAGTAGGTCATCTCACTAAGAATATTACAATGAAATCAATTACAAATGAATCGATATGTGATGCATCATGTCGGTTTAATGCATTTACAATAATAACAAATCATCTTCATGATGTGTCATGCTGATATGGAATAGATATGCTTGTCGGTGCATAACCTAGACCTATTTGCCGGTAAAAACAAATATGCAAACTTGATTAGACCAATGAACAAATCATCAGAACAAAGTGTCCAAACAATGTCTTCGACATAACCAAGTAATCTCCAAGTCATTCCAAGTGTCAGTGAACAATATAACCTGCCGGTAAACCAAATACTGGTGACTGTGCATAAGTCACTAAACATGTCAGTGAACATAATCAAGAATCTCCAAGTGCTGATAAGTGTTGACAGGTGTTGACATCAATGAAAAACCATACCAACAATCTCCCCCTTTGGCATTGATGGCAACACAGATGGAAAAACCATCAAAGTGCCAAAACAGAAATGCCAAAAGCCAAAAACCAACAATCTCTCAAAGATATCATTAACCAGAAATCAAAATATAGATACAAAGAGTAACCATCTTTCCCCCAAAGATAATCACTCCCCCAAAGCTAATGTGTTTTTCCATAAAAATCTCTCCCCCTTTGACATCAAATACCAAAGCAATACAAAAACCAAATTCAAATAGTTCATACAAAATACCAACTACTCCCCCTGAGAAGTAGCTCTCCTCATCAAAGCCAGAAAAAGATTTCTCTGTTAATTATGTTGATTGATGAGAATCATCAACTATCCAAGTCTCTACTGGTGGGGGTATAACCCCAAGCTGCTCTTTGAGATATCAAATGTTTTCTTAGGCAAAGGCTTAGTAAAAATATCTACAATTTTCTCTTCAGTATTTACATAAATCAACTTCATGTTGGTATTTTGGTATGGTTTTGTCATTGATGTCAACACCTACTAACGCTTATCAACTCTGGCACTTTGGAGAATCAACAACATTCACCGACAAGCAAGTGACTTATGCACAGTCACCAGTATCTGGTACACCAATAGGATATAATAATCACCAAGACTTGGAATGACATGGAAAACATCTGGTTATGTCGAAGATATCATTTGGACACTTTGTATTGAAGATTTGTTTATTGGCATATTTGTATTTGCATATTTGTTGTTACTGGCAAATAGGTCTAGGTTATACACCGACAGGCTTATGTTTTCCAGATCAACACGACACACTATGGAGATGTTTTATTATTGTTATAAATGCATCAAGCCGACATGTTGGATTAGTTATTGCATCAGATATTGATTTACTTGTAAATTGATTTTATTGTAATATCCTTTAGAGCCGACCTACTATTGGTCTTAGGTTATGGTATAAATGTAAGATCTTATTTTGTAAGATCATGTGTGGAATTTGAAAAAGAATTGTGTGAAGGTATATGCGAGAATAAGCAGAGCTATACACACATACATCATTTGAAGATTGAAGGAGGGTTTTTTTGAAGACGAGCATAACTACATCGATACTAAATCCAACATAGAAAGATGCTAATATGAGTAGTACATCCATATTGGATTTGACCATCCAATTGTAGTCAGTGTGACTCTCATTTGTGATTGAGCAGTGAGCTTTAGGCAGTTGGCCTTTCTGCATGTGCAGACCCCATTTGTATACACATACTATCTATAGTAGTATCATCTGATTATGGGTAAGGTTTCCCACCGTGGTTTTTCCCCTTACAGGGTTTCCATATAAAAATATTGGTGTTATGTGTTGTGGATGACTTTGTCTTTTTATTTCATGCATTAATCCTTACCGGTATTGCAATTAACTGATAAAACTGTCTACCGGCATAAAACACTAGTTCACCGGTATTATGCATTAAAGTTGTTTAAGTTATTTTGGTTAAATTTATTTGACAATTGATTCACCACCCCTCTTAGTTGTCTCCAAGACCTAACAATTGGTATTAGAGCCTAGTCCTCTTTTTGAAGAAGTTTAACAGCTTGAGGAGATCCAATGTCTACTAACTATTTCAAGAAGGATAGTCCTAAACTTGATGGAACCAACTATGGGATATGGAAGATTAGAATGGAAAAGCATCTAAATTGTATTGGAAAGGATATCTGGGAAGTTACAAAGAATGGTTATACTGCTCCTACTCAAGGTCAGCCTAATCCACCTACCTTAGCTAAAGATGAGGAAAATGATTGCAAGGCAAGAGAAGCACTGTTGAGCGCATTGTCAAATCATGGGATTATTAGATAGATCTACTGCTAAAGCTATTTAGGATCACTTGGAAACATTGAATGAAGGAGATTCCACAGTCAAAATTGCAAAACTTGAAAGCTTCTGGGTCAGGTATGAAAATCTGAAAATGGAAGAAGATGAAAGAATTTTTGCTTTTATGGAAAAAGTAAATGAAATTGTTTTGGGTATTAAATGTTGTGGAGGAACCTTAAGTGAAGATGAAATTGTTTCAAAAGTTTTAAGAGGATTACCACCAGCATACAAGATGAAATTTACTGCTATAAATGAACTAAGAACAATGCCTAATACATCAGTAACTAGGGATACATTGCTTGGAAAACTTTCAGCCTTTGAATTAGAGGAATTTGGTCATGTTGCTACTATAAAGACAGATTTAGCCTTTAAAGAATCAACATCTTATGCATCATCATTTGACAAGTCTGATTGGAAAGCCTTTTATGCAAGAGAACTTGAAGAAAGCAGGAGAGAAAATGAAGAACTTGAAGAACTTGAAGTACTATTTGCAAGGAAAATGTCTAAAGGTCCAGTTGGAAGTAAGTATGGAGGTAAAGAACCCTTTAAATGTTTTAATTGTAATAAGATTGGTCATATGGCTTCAAGATGCCCTGATAGACATGCTAGACTAGGAGAAGAAGCTAGAAGAACATACAAACCTAACCTTGAATATCAGAGATACAAATTTAAGAAGAATAAAGATAAATCTTGTTATCTTGCTGATGAAGGAGTCATTGATGATTTTGATGAGGATCCGGCATACAATGGATGGGTTTTTTTTGCTATAACAAAAGATCAACCAGCACCTACTATTCAACCAGTAGAGTAGGCCTTGGCAGCTATAATTGAAATTAAGGATGAATGGATCATTGATTCAGGATGCTCACATCACATGATTGGTGATATGGAAAATGCAAAATCATGAGCATAACTAGTTTGGAAATTGCAACCAGTAATCAAACTAGAGGTAATACCTTTCATTTGAATAACAGTGAAAAGACATGCTTGATTGCACATATTGATGAAAGTTGGCTATGGCATAAGAGACTCTGTCATGTAAATTTTGATTGCATTGTGAATATTAGTACTACTAAGGTAGTTAGAGATTTACCTAAGATTGTTAAGCCTCACAATCTGGTATGTAAGGAATGTCAATTTGGAAAACAAGTTAGAGCATCTTGTAGAAGTATTCCAAAAAAATCAAATAATGCTATTGACTTAATTCATACTGATTTATGTGGTTCAGCTAGAACTAAAAGTTTACAAGGTGATAGATATTTCATGCTAATCATTGATGACTATTCTAGAATGTGTTGGGTTACTTTTCTCAGAGAAAAATCAGAAGCACTTGGGAAATTCAAATTATTCAAGGAAATGGTAGAAAATGAAACCAGTAAGAAAATCAAATGTCTAAGATCAGTTCAAGGAGGAGAATTCACATCTAATGAATTTAATACATTTTGTGAAGTAAATAGAATCAGAAGACAGTTATCAACACCCCGGAAACCATAACAAAATGGAGTTGCAGAAAGAAAAAATAGAACTATCTTGGATGCAACTGTAAGTATGTTATTAGAAGAAAATTTACCACATGTATATTGGAGAGAAGCAGTAAGCATAGCGGTCTATACATTCAACAAAGTTCACATCAAAGGTGAAATCGGTAAGACCCCTCATGAACTATGGTTTGGTATTACTCCTACTCTTAAATATTTCAAAATATTTGGAAGTAAATGCTATATTAGAAGAGATGAGTATATTGGAAAATTTGATCTTAGAAGTGATGAAGAAATATTTCTTGATTATTCATCTAAGAGTAAAGCATATAGATTTTTTAAGAAAAGATTGTAGAAAATTATTGAGAGTACAAATGTAAAAATTGATGAACAATTCAGAGGAACTTCAAGGTATATAGATTTTGAACCGACAATAGAGATACTGATAAATGAGCCTACATTGAACACACCGACACAGAATGAAGATCCAATTACACCGGTATCATCTGAAAATTACATTGTAACTGAGGAACATCAACAAACAAAGACGCCTCGGTATGTAAGATTGAACCACTCTGAACATTAGATAATTCAGAATGAATATCAAGGAGTTATGACAAGGGGAAGATTGGCAAATGAAGAGGTATGTCTTATTTCTCAAATTGAACCAGCATCAATTAATGAAGTATATGAGGATAAACACTAGATTAAAGCTATGGAAGAAGAATTAGAACAAATTGATAAGAATAACACATGGACATTAGTTCCCCGACCTAAAGACAAAAATGTAATTGGAACCAAATTGGTATTTAGAGACAAACTTAATGAAGATGGTAAGGTAATTAGAAATAAAGAAAGACTAGTGTGTAAGGGATATTCTCAGAAAGAAGGAATTGATTATAATGAAACCTTTGCACCGGTAGCTAGGATTGAAGCAGTTAGATTATTCTTGGTTTGTGCAGTATATAAGAACTATAAAGTTTATCAAATGGATGTCAAATGTGCATTTCTAAATGGAGATCTTGAAGAAGAAGTTTACATTGAAAAACCTGATGGATTTTCTTTGACAGATAACAAAGATATGGTTTGCAGGTTAAGAAAAGCTTTGTATGGGTTGAAGCAAGCTCCAAGAGCTTGCTATGCAAGATTAGATAAGTATGTTTTGAAGATTGGTTTTTCTAGAGGTAATGTTGACAACAATTTATACTATAAAGTGACTAATGATGACATCTTGGTTATAAACGGTTTTGTTGACGATATAATCTTTGGAGGAGAAGATGGATTATGTAAAGACTTTTCTATTAAAATACAACAAGAATTTGAAATATCTATGATTGGAGAAGTAAAATTCTTTTTAGGATTGTAGATTTGACAAACTGATAAAGGTATATTCTTGAGTCAATCCAAGTACTTAAAGGAGCTACTAAAAAAATTTGGGATAGAAAACTCTAAACTGGTAAGTACACCTATGACTACAAATGACAAATTATCACTAAGGGATGAATCTACACCTATTAATCCGACTAGGTACAAGTCTATGATAGGAGGCCTACTGTACTTGACACAAACAAGACCTGATATTATGAATATAGTATGTATTGTTTCAATATTTCAAAGTAATCCTAGAGAAAATCATGAATCAATAGTAAAAAGGATTTTTCAGTACTTACAAGGACTACAAATCTTAGATTATGGTATCCTAGAGATGAAAACTTTGAATTATGTGCATACACATATGCAAATTGGGCAGGAGATGTGGATGATAGAAAAAGCACCACTGGCAGAGCATTCTTTCTTGGAAGCAGATTAATTTCTTGGTTGAGTAAGAAACAAAGTTGTACATCTTTATCAATAGAAGAATCGGAATATGTTGCAGTAACTACTAATTGTACACAGGTATTATGGCTTAAATAAATGTCGAAGGACATAAAGGTAAAATGCAAGGATCCTATAACTATCTATCATGATAACACTATAGAAATTGATATATCTAAGAATCCAGTACTACATTCTAAAACTAAACATGTTTCTATCAAATTGAATTTTCTGAAAGATAATGTTGAAGCAAAAGAAGTAAAACTGGTTTATCTAAATACTAAAGAGCAGATTGCAGATATCTTCACTAAATCTCTGTCTAAGGAGACTTTTTAATATCTAAGAGATCAGCTTGGTGTCATACCCCCACCAATAGAGACTTAGACAGTTGATGTTTGTCATCAACCAGTAGAACTAATAGAGAAATCATTTACTCTGGCTTTGATGAGGAAAGCTACTTCTCAGGGGGAGTAGTTGGTATACTGAATTGGTGGTATTTGATACTTGCACTTGGTTTTGTAGTAACTTTGGCATTTGATGTCAAAGGGGGAGAGATGGATATGGAAAAACATATAGAAAACACATGTTACTCCCAGGGGGAGAGATTCCTAGGGAGAGACTGATTACTCTCTGCATTTGAATTCTATTATGATCTTTTTGGGAGATTGTTGGTTTTTGGTATTTGCAATTTGTTTTCTGGCACTTTGATGGTTTTCCATCTTGTGCTGCCATCAATGCCAAAGGGGGAGATTGTTGGTATTTTGGTATGGTTTTGTCATTGATGTCAACACCTACTAACACTTATCAACTCCGACACTTTGGAGAATCAGCAACATTCATCGGCAAGCAAGTGACTTATGCATAGTCATCAGTATCTGGTACACCAGTAGGATATAATGATCACCGGAACTTGGAATGACATGGAAAACATTCAGTTATGTTGAAGACATCGTTTGGACACTTTGTCTTGAAGATTTGTTTATTGGCATATTCGTATTTACATATTTGTTGTTAGTGGCAAATAGGTCTGGGTTATACACTGGTAGGCTTATCATTTCCAGATCAACACGACACACTATGGAGATGTTTTATTATTGTTGTAAATGCATCAAGCTAACATGTTGGATTGGTTATTGCATCGGATATTGATTTACTTGTAAATTGATTTTATTGTAATATCGTTTAGAGCTGACCTACTATTGGTAATAGGTTTTGGTATAAATGTAAGATCTTATTTTGTAAGATCGTGTGTGGAATGTGAAAAAGAATTGTGTGAAGGTATATATGAGAATAAGCAGAGCTATACACATAGACATCATTTGAAGATTGAAGGAGGATTTTTGAGAAGACAAGCAGAACTACACCGGTACTGAATCAGGCATAGAAAGATGCTAATCTGAGCAGTACATCCATATTGGATTTAACCATCCAATTGTAGTTAGTGTGACTCTCATTTGTGATTGAGCAGTGAGCTCTAGGTGCTTGGCCTTTCTACATGTGCAAACCCCATTTGTATACACATACTATCTGCAGTAGTATCATTTGATTGTGGGTAAGGTTTCCCACCATGGTTTTTCCCCTTACAGGGTTTCCACATACAAATATTGGTGTTATGTGTTGTAGATGACTTTGTCTTTTTGTTACATGCATTAATCCTTACTGGTATTGCAATTAACTGATAAAACTCTCTACCAGCATAAAAGACTGGTTCGCTTGTATTATGCATTAAAGTTGTTTAAGTTGTTTTGGATAAATTTATTTGATATACTTTGTAGTTCTTGTGTGTTGCAAAAGCCAACAATAATCCGACTACCTCAATTCTAGCTACCGGTGCAAAGGTTTCATTATAATCAACTCCTTCTTTCTGTGAATATCCCTTACCCACTAATCTTTCTTTATTTTTGATTACCTTACCATCTTCATTAAGTTTATTTCTGAACTAATGTCCATGTGTTATTCCTTTCAATTTGTTCCAATTCATCTTCTGTAGCTTTAATCCATTGTTTATCTTCACATGCTTCATTAATTGATGCCGGTTCAATTTGAGAAATAAGACATACCTCTTCATTTGCTAGTCTTCCTCTAGTCATAACTCCTTGATACTTGTTCCCAATTATTTGATCTTCAAAGTGAATCAATCTTACATATAAGGGTGTTTTTACTTGTTTCTCTTTAGTCACTGTTGAATTTTTAGATGATGTTAGTGTAACTGGATCAACATTTTGTACCTGTGTACTCATTGTAGGTTCATTTGATATTATCTCTATTGCCTGTTCAGATTCCATGTACCTTGAATTACCTCTAAACTGTTCATCAATCTTCACATTTGCACTCTCAACAATTTTGTGCAATCTCTTATTAAAACATCTATATGCCTTGCTCTTAGATGAATAACCAAGAAATATTCCTTCATCAATTCTAGGATCAAATTTGCCAATATAATCATCTTGTCTAATATAGCATTTACTTCCAAATATTTTGAAATATTTAAGAGTAGGAGTATTACCAAACCATAGTTCATGAGGGGTCTTATCGGTTTCACCTTTGATGTGAACTCTGTTGAATGTGTAAATTGTTGTATTCACTGATTCTCTTTAATATACATGAGGTAGATTTGCTTCTAATATCATGCTTCTAGCTACATCCAAGATAGTTTTGTTCTTCCTTTCCACAACTCTGTTTTGCTGGGGTGTCCGAGGTGCTGATAACTATCTTCTGATTCCATTCACTTCACATAATGTATTAAATTCCTTAGACGTGAATTCATGTCATTGATCTGATCTCAAACATTTGATTTTCTTACCGGTTTCATTCTCTACCATCACCTTGAATAGTTTGAACTTCCCAAAAGCTTCTGATTTCTCCCTGAGAAAAGTAACCCAACACATTCTAGAATAGTCACCAATGATTAACATAAAATATCTATCTCCTTGTAAACTTGTAGTTCTTGCTGGACCACATAAATCAGTATGAATTAAGTCAAGAATATTATTGGATTTTTCTAGAATACTCTTAAAAGATCCTCTGACTTGCTTTCCAAATTGACATTCCTTACATACCGTATTGTGAGGTTTAACAATCTTAGGTAAATCCCTTACTTCCTTAGTTGTACTAATTTTCACAATGCAATCAAAATTTACATGAAAAAGTCTCTTATCCCATAGCCAACTTTCATCAATATGTGCAATCAAGCATGCCTTCTCATAGTTATTAAAATGAAAGATATTACCTCTAGTCTGATTACCAGTTGCAATTTCCAAACCAGTTCTGTTTATGATTGTGCATTTACCATTCTTGAATTGTAACTGAAAACCTTTTTCAACTAATTGACCAACACTCAAAAGATTATGCTTCAAACCTTCAACATAGTAAACATTATCTGTATTGTGCTTACCATCAAAAGACATAGTACCTTTTCCTTTGATCAAACAAGCTTTATCATCTCCAAATCTCACTAGACCTCCATTGTATTCCTAAAAGTTTATGAATTTACTTTTATCACCAGTCATATGATGTGAACATCTAGAATCAATGATCCATTCATCCTTATCTTCAATTTTACCTTCCAAGGCCTGCTCTACCGGTTGAACAGTAGGTGTTGGTTGATCTTCTATTATAGCAACAAAAGCCCATGCATTGTCTATTGGTTCTTCATTAGAATCATCAGTAACTCCTTCATCAACATAGTAACAAGATTTATCTCTATTCTTCTTAAATTTGTATCTTTGATATTCAGGGTTAGGCTTATATGTTCTTTTAGCTTCTTCTTTCAATCTTGCATGTCTATTAGGACACCTAGATGCCATATGACCAATCTTATTGTAGTTAAAACATTTAAATGGTGCTTTACCTTCATCCTTACTTCCAACTAGACCTTTAGGCATTTTCCTTGCAAATAGTGCTTCAAGTTCTTCCAGTTCTTCATTCTCCTTCCTGCTTTCTTCAAGTTCTCTTGCATAAAAGGCTTTCTAGTTAGATTTATCAAATGATGATGATGCTACAGATGATGATGATGCCTTGAAAGCTAAATCTATCTTTATTGTAGCAATAGGACCAAATTCCTCAAGTTCAAAAGCTGAAAGTTTTCCAACCAAAGTGTCTCTAGATACTGATGTATTAGGTATTGTTCTCAACTCATTTATAGTAGTAACTTTCATCTTATATGCCTGTGGAAATGTTCTTAAAACTTTAGAAACAATTTCATTCTCACTTAGGGTTCCTCCACAACATTGTATACCCAAAACAATTTCATTTAGTCTTTCCATAAAAAGAGAAATCCTTTCATCTTCTTTCATTTTCATATTTTCATACCTGAACCAGAAGCATTCAAGTTTTGCAATTTTGACTATGGAATCTCCTTCATTCAATGTTTCCAATTTGTCCCAAATAACTTTAGTAGTAGATATATCTAATAATCCAATGATTTGTTGATCTGACAATGCGCTCAAAAGTGCTTCTCTTGCTTTGCAATCATTTTCCTCATCTTTAGCCAACGTTGGTGGATTAGGTTGACCTTGAGTAGGAGCAACATAACCATTCTTTGTAACATCCCATATGTCCTTCCCAATGCAATTCAGATGTGTCTCCATCCTGATCTTCCATATGCCATAGTTAGTTCCATCAAGTTTCAAACTATTCTTCCTAAAATAGTTAGAAGCCATAAGATCTCCTCAAGCTGTTAAACTTCCACAAAAAGAGGACTATGCTCTGATACCAATTGTTAGGTCCTGGAGACAACTAAGAGGGGGGGAGGGGGGGGTGAATCAGTTGTCCAATAAATTCAAACCAAAACTAACTTAACCAAACTTTATGCCGGTAGATAGTTTTGTTAGTTAATTGCAATACTGGTAAAACCAGACCCAAGAATAGCACCAGATCTTGACTTCTAGGTTAAACCAGACCTAAGAATAGCACTGAATAATATTAGCAGCACATCTTTTAAAAATCCAAGTCATCCAAGAATTCTGGGAAACTTCCAAACACACAACACCATCTCATAGATACACTACATCTCAACATACCACATTC
This sequence comes from Cryptomeria japonica, assembly GCF_030272615.1. Classification (NCBI taxonomy): domain Eukaryota; kingdom Viridiplantae; phylum Streptophyta; class Pinopsida; order Cupressales; family Cupressaceae; genus Cryptomeria; species Cryptomeria japonica. The sequence continues at coordinate 120,739,282 of NC_081415.1, read as the reverse complement.
AGACCTAATCTAGATCACAAGATTTGACATCAATGACAACATATAACATAATGCTAACAAATTTATAATGCAATAAAACATATAATTTCACAATTATAGATAGAATAAACAAAAAACATAGAAAAAACAATTTTAAACACTATCTACTAAATCAATGTTGGCATTTGATCATTTGGTCAAACGGTAATGTAATGTATTGCTTGATGCAACTGGTACTTTTTTGTAGATAAAAATAGGTTAGATTGATTTGTGATGACTATTCTACAAGTTTTTTATTAAGGAAAATTAGGTTTTAAGGGACCTGAAACCCACATACATAATGAAAGATGAGAAAGAAAGAAACTTAGAGAAGAAATGACCTAGACGATAAAGCTACAAAAAACCAGCATAAGACCCAATAGTTAGAAAAAAAGGACATCACATCACCAGCGAGAAACTGGCAACTAAAATCCAGTATTACATATCAAATGAAACCTTTTATAGACTCCTCAACATTTTTAACTAACATCATCATGGCCTTAGTGGCTTCTCTCAGATCATTATTCTCCTACTTCATCTAAGTGTCTTTCGTCTTTGTCTCCACATCACTGGTCATATGCCTAGTCCTTCGCCTGGATATGTGAGGAGTAGAGTTGGAGGTCGGTAAGTCATCAATAATCACCATATCCTTATGTTGACTTTTCCTCTCAAAGTGATCCACCAAGGCATTCATATTTTGAGATGAGACTCTTAGGACCTCAAGGCTATGCTTCATGAGGGTCTTCAAAGCCTTGTCCATTTTGGCAACCCGATTGATGATAGTCTCATTGCTAGCCTTAGTCTTCTCTTTGACATCTCTAATCACTTCCTCCAGATGTTTCAAATTCCCTTTTATATGGTCTTTCTCTGACTAGTCTTGCATTTCAATTTTTTCCTTTGCTTCACTGGTTTCCACCTCCACGGTCTTTTTACTTAGATTACTACCCTCAATCAGATTGTGGATCTTATTCTCTAGGGCCCTTTGTCTGCCTTGAATGCTGGTAATACTTTCAATAACCCATTTCTGGAAGTTGAAAGACTCCAGCGTGCAATTTTGGGCAGCATTTAGAATAGTATTCATCATATCCCTTCCCTGCTCAGAGCGCTAAGATTTAGGGTTAGCTTCCTCCATGGGATTCTGGCCAAAATTCTTGCTATCCGAATCCATAGGGTTAGAATCAAGGTTTGCAGTAAAAGCATCTTTTCTCCCTTCATCTTCTTCTCCTCCAACATCCCCTTTCTTCTCACTCTCCACATCAATCTCAGCCTCCTTCCCCTATTCCTCCTCCATACTGTCATTCACCTCCCTGTCCACTTTAATAGTGGTAATCCTCCCTCTTTTATGAATAGGATCATTAGCCAAATCATCCCCAGACTCAGAGTTTGAAAATATGAGCATTAGTCACCAGATTATCATCCTTGCTAGCCCTAGCTTTTTCCTTCAGGTGTTCATAAATGAGAAAAATAAGCCCCTGATGGGCTATGGGGTAAGAATTGGGATTTTTGGCATGGTTAGCCAAGTTGTCATTCAGGGATGAAGCTAGGTAAAAGGGCAAAGAAATCTTAACCCCATGATGGAAGTGATTGAGAATTACAAAATAATAATTGTAGACTTTAGCAAATCTACCATCAATAGTCAGGAATTCCATCAAAACCCTTAGCATTTTCTACCAAAAAGACTTTACCTGATGAGGAAGGTAATAGGAAACGTTGTCTTTCTTGACAAGCTGAGCCTTCTCATCCTCAGTTTTTGGGAAGTTTTTAATTGCTTCAGCAGTGAACTTTCAATCTCTATAGAATTTAGTGCCCTCCTTCTGTAGTCTCGTGACCTCCGCAACAAAATCCTCATCAATCTTCTAGGTCTCCCCAAACAAAGTGACTTTGTTTTTGTTCCAACCCTTAGCAAATCCTTGAGACATCGATTTTCTGCTACCAAGGAGCTTTTCCATATAGTTGGTGAATCTATGTCTATGGAGCCTCCTCCATACTTTCTGCTCACTTTTCCAATTCTAACAACCAAAGGGCTCATTCCGGTTTAGATTACCTCCCATATTGGAAAATAGGTCAAGGTCTTCAATAGTATTTCTCACAAATTGCAAACCAAGACTTAAACACAAACTCTTGAGCAGAATTCTGGGATCACAAAAAAAATTGCCTTCAGTGATTTTATAGAAATAATTAATAATTGCCGCAAAGATCCAACACTTGTTATTATAACCCTCGTCACACCATTGATCATAAAAACAATGCCTATAATCAATCATTAATTGACATTTCACATGCCCCCAATCTCTATCTTTGGTATCCACACCCCAAAAGGTAATCATTATTTTAACTTGAATCATTGATGCGATCATATAATAATTTCTCCCTAACATCCCTTTTAAATTGGGCTTCTCCTATATATTTAGCTTCCACCTCTAAATTGACCCCCTCATTAGCTAATAGGTCCGCTACCTTTTTGCCTTCTCTTAGAGTATGGGTAATAAGAACTCTGCCATAGGTACTTAATAACTTTTTAGCACTTTCAATAGTGTTAGTGATATTCTAGGAGGATGCACCAGTACCTTTAAGAGCCAGAATAATATTGAGGGAGTCCCTTTCCAGCCAAATTTTTTCAAATTTGAAACCCTGAGGAAGCTGGAGGCTTTTCAGCATAGCCTAAGCTTCGGCCACATGATTATTTTGAACTCCAAAAGGAGAAGCAATATCAACAATACAAATACCTTTAGCATTTCTGATGACTTGTCCTCCACTAGACTTCCCAGGGTTGTCTTTTGTAGCTCCATCAAAATTCACCTTGACCCAATCATGATCCAGAATTCTCCAAACATCATTTTCTCTCCTAGTACTATTATCATATCTGCAAAATTTGTGGATTAAGTTCCATTCAATAAGGATGCCTTTCTTAGTATCATTCATGTTAGCAAAAGACCATTGCTTGTTGTTTCTATGAGGAATATTTATGTTTTCTTTTATGGCCCTGCAAACTTTTTCAAAGACCACCTGAGGAGTGCACCTAGCTTCCCTAAAAATTCTGTTATTTCTCTCTTTCCATATGTGCCAGCAAGTTAGGGGAAGGATTAGAGACCAGAGGTTCTTGATAACAAGAATTTTGGTGGGAAAGGTCCATAGCCAAAAGGTTTCCTTGAGGCTATTATGCATAACCCAATCAATTTTCCATTTCATCCAAAACTTACTCCAAATTTCCCAAGTGAAGGAGCAATGGATAAACAAATGATTGACTGATTCTTCCTCTTTTTGGTATAGCTCACACCTATTAGGAAACATAAAACCTCTTCGACCCAAGTTATCAATAGTAAGAATCCTATTGTGAATAGCAAGCCAAAAAAACATATTGACTTTAGGAATAAGAATTCTATTCCAAATTTTACCCCATATTGGATTGCTGGTCTGGGAAAAGGTAATTTTATAGGCTAAAGCAATAGTGAAGTCACCCCTAGGGGTACTCTTCCAGAGAAACATATCATCAAAATATTTCTTAATAGAAAAGGACAGCAGATCTTGCTAGAGCAATGAAAACCCAACATAAATAGCATCAAGCCTAACCCATCGATTCTCCCTCCAGTAGTCACACACCATGGTCCCAAACCTTCTTTTACATTCATCAATGAATTGACTGCAGTCTTGCTTAAAGAGAGGTTCATCTTTAATCCAAGAATCCTCCTAGAACTTAATTTTGTCACCTTTTCCAATGACCCAATCAGCTCCAGATTTGGCCACTTTTATGGATTTGATAATACTATTCCAAATGAAAGACCCAGCAAGGATGTCTTCAGAGTAGACGAGAGACTAGAGAGGTTGATCATGAATATATTTATTAAACCACACCTAGTTCCAATCTTTCTTAGTGCCATAAGCCCTCCATATCTGTTTATCCAGGAGAGCTTTATTAAAAATTTTGAGAACTTTAATGCCAAGACCTCCCATGCTCTTTGGCTTACAGACTTTATCCTAGGCAACCAAGGCTATCCTTTTTTTTTCTTCAACCCCTAACCAAAGAAATATTTTCTAAATCCTCTCTATGGCATCAACAAATTTTACCGGAATGCCAAATAGACTGAGAGCATAGACAGGGAGATTCTGGAGAGAACCATGCAGAAGCTGCAACTTTCTAGCTTGAGATAACATGGATCCTTTCCACCTGACTAATTTTTTATTGATTTTGTCAATTAAAGAATGCCAAAAGGAGTTTGGGGGAGCTAATCCCAAAGGGAGGCCCAAATAAGTGGAAGGAAGAATTTCCACCTTGCATCCTATGATATTAGCAATTCTTTTCTATCTTATGACAGGAGTATTCATGAAATAGATGGCAGACTTGTCCCAATTGACTTGCTAGCCTATTGCCAAGGAGTATAAACTAAGAGCACCTTTAAAAGTAGCAGCCTCCCCCACAGAAGAGCAACCCATTAATATTGTGTCATCAACAAACTATTGGTGAGAGCAACTCGCTTTATCTGATGAGGGTTGAAGACCTCTGATAGTTTTATTCACTTTCATTTTTTAGATCAGTCTACTCATGCTCTCTGCCAAGATGGTAGATAGGATAGGAGATATGGGATCTCCTTGTCTGAGCCCCCTAGAGGATTTAAAGAATCTAGAAGGAGACCCATTAATGAGAATTGAAAACATAGTGGTAGAGATCAATTCTCTAGTAATTTTGATTATCTTCTCATCAAATCCAAAGGCCTCCATAATTCTGGAAAGAGCTTGCCATTCCACTTTGTCATAAGCCTTAGCCAGATCCAACTTTATAAAAATTCCTTCTTTGTTGGCATCATTGAGGGAATGAATGTTTTCATGCACAAGGATAATAGAATCCAATATCTGCCTACCCGGGACAAATCCTTTTTGCTCCTCAGAGATGATAAAGGGAAGGACATCCAAAAGTATAGAAGTCAAGAATTTAGAAATAATCTTATAAAAGAAGTTACATAGACTTATTGGCCTAAATTTTCTCATTGAATCCACCCTAGCCACCTTAGGAATTAAAGCAATAAAAGTAGAGTTGATTTCCTTGAGGATTCTTCTTGATCCAAAAAATTCTTTAACAACATTGATCGTATCTTTTCCCACAATGTGCCAAAATTCCTAGAAGAAGAACATGGGGAAGCCATCAAGTCCTAGAGCCTTATCCCCCTAAAAGGACAAGACTGCTTTTTTAATTTCCTCGACAGAGGGTATTACAGAAAGGGCCTTATTCTGGTTAGGGTCAATAACCTTGGGGATGTTGTCAATCAGATCTTGTTGCTTAGCAAAATCAATCTCCTTGCTACCAGTGAGGAGTTTAGAAAATAAACTAACAACTTCATCCCTAATGTCATCCTTCTTAAGAAGAATTTTGTCCTCCGAAATAATTCTAATTATCCTATTCGCAACTTTATGTTTCTTAGATGTTATGTGAAAAAAATTAGTATTTCTATCCCCTGCTTCCAGCCATATAGCCCTAGATCTTTGTCTCCAAAAGATTTCCTCCCTAGAAATAATGTTGGGAAGTTTAATTAAAAATATCATCTTCCTTAGCCTTGGGATACTTTTTGTAGCCATCTTTTTGTATTGAATTTTGGATCTCTTCAAGTTCCTTGTTCAACATTTTTTTGTATTCAAAGATATCACCAAAAACCTTCTTATTCCAGATCTTAATGTTATCTTTGATGTTTCTAAGTTTTTTGGCAACTTTTTACATGACAGTTCCATCCATGTCAATATTCCACCATTTGGTTATGGAAGTTTCCAAAGAGGAGTGAGAGATCCACATTTTTTCAAACCAGAAAGGGAAACACTATTTACTCTCAATAGTCTTAGCAACAAAGGAAATGGGATAATGATCTGAGCCAATTCTATTTACAATAGACAAAGAGCATTTATGAGAGAGGATCGAATCAGAATTAATAAGGGATCTATCAAAGATTACCTGAATGAAGTCTTCTCTGTCCCTTCAATTAGACCAAGTGTAAGAGGCCCCCGTGAGATCAGTATCAAAAAAAGCATTGACATTGATGAAGTCCATCAAATCAATTCTGCTATCCAATTGGGATTGAGTTCCTCCAAATTTTTCACCATTGCAGCAGAGTATTGAAATCTCCCATCAACAGCCAGCTGTCCTTAGAGAAAGAGCTTCTTTTCTACTGGATTTATCCCAAAATTTACTCCTAGGAACCTTCGAATTAGGGGCATAGATATTTGTGACCACCCATTCCTTTCCTTCAGAGATGCTTTTAACTATCATAGATATAATATTACCATCCTCATCAATTATATCTCCTATAATAGTTTTCTTATTCCAAAAAATAGCCACCCCACTGGAAGCACCATTAGAGCTGCTACCACAAACTCCTCCATTTCTAAAGAAATTTAATTTTTCAACTATTTCCTTAATCATTTTAGTTTCTTGCACAAGGATAATATCAGGCTTATGGTCTCGAATGAGATTCCATAATATATCATGTTTATTGAAACCATTTAGGCCTTGAATGTTCCAAGATATTACCTTCATTTGGAAACCTAGGGCCAAGATTCCTGTATAGTTCACTACCTTCCATCAGCTATGTTTTTCTTACTTTCCTTGGCCCTATACAATTTCATAGATTTTTGTCTTTTTGGAGATTTGGATAGACCAATATTAGCCTTGTATCTGGTCCTAGTTTTCACCCCATTAGGGTATCTTGCCTTCTTGTTTTTATTTTTTCCATTCCCTGTTATTTCTTCCTCATGTTCATCTCTAAAATCAGCTTGCATGTTATTCCACATTTCTCCTTTTTTTTGTGATGATGTGGCCGTGTCAACTCCAACATTCTGGAATAAAGAGTTTAGGTTGACCTTTGGCAATCCAAACTTATTCTTCCTTCCAGAATTAACTTCATCTCCTTCAAAGTCCTTTGGGCATTCTTTATCACTTTTTATTACTGAAACTTGAAGGGCCTCATGTTGAACTTTAGATGTGTTATCGATCTCTCCTTCTTCAAGGATCTCTTCTATGATTACATTCTCTTCCTCTTGAGTTTGTTATACTTCAAAAAGATTGACTATTTTTATCGCAAATCCACTGATTTCATCCTTTTTGTCTTCATTCAAAATGGGTGCCTTAAGAGGGTTAGCATTTCTCTCAGGTTCTAATAAGTCTTTTTTATTACAAAAACTTCCACTTCTACCTTCCACTCTACTATCTTCCAATCTACTATCTTCCTTATTATTGTCCTTGTCTTTCCATACCTATTTTTGGCAATTGTTAGCCTTCATAGGTTTCTTGGGGTTGCTGGGGCAATCCTTAGCACAATGCCCAACTTTCTTACAGGAAAAGAACACAAAGGGAAGGGATTCAAACTCTATTGTTTGTTCCCATACCCCCAGTTTGGACTTAATATCAATGGAACTGGGCAGATCCATCTTCTGTGAGATATTGACACAGATTCTCGCATAAACCAATCTCTTATGGGTTGCAGTCATTGGATCTATCATGACAAGCTCCCCAAAAGAGTTTGCAATACCTACAAAAACATCCTTAACCTATAACTCAAGTGGCAATCCTGGTAGTCTTACCCAAACCAGAGTAGACTCAAAGAAGGAATCATTAAGTACCATATTTGGAGACCATTTTCTTAGGGAAAGGGAAGATTTGCCAAACATCCATGGTCCTCCACTTAATGTTGCTTCCAGATCTTCCCCACAAGAAAAGGAACCAAAAAAACCCTCGATAAGGCTGAGACATCAACCTGACCTTTCAGCCTCCATTTTCTCTTCACAAAAGACCTAACATCCTCAATATTGGGTTGTGGTCGAACAAACTTTCCCACCAAAGAGAAAGCCATTAAAGTAATGCTATTATCAATAACTAAATCAGGAACAACAATAGCTAATTTACCTATTTTCTTATTAGAAATGTCTTCCACTGAGGGGAAGGATGACTTTCCAAAGGTTTGTTTGCAAAAAGACTGCTCCAAGGTTTGAAGCCCTTCACCATTGTGGTCTTTTCCAGGTCATCTTTCACACTCTCAAGACCTATTTTTGGAGAATCTTTCATCTTTTCATGGTCAAGAGGAGGGTCTCAATGTCATGGGTCCCCATCTGGTCTCCCATCCTCACCATCCAAAGCTTGTCCTTGAGCTAGAGAGGCAACAGAACTAGAGGAACCAACATCATTGTTCCCTCCATTTCCAAAATTCAAATTTCCTTCTGCATGCACGGTTTCGTCCATTTGCATTAGTTACTATTCTACATGTTGTCATTGATGGAAACTATGTTTTCTTATTATCCATTTTATACAATGCAATCAATAGGAGTTAACTACTAAAACAAAGACAATTTTATTAGAACTGGTAAATAGGACCTTAATCAGTAAATTGATAGACAAAGTTTGAAACCGACAATTGGTACAAGAAATCCATGAAAGATGAAGGGATGTGATTTTGCAAGAACATCAAAGACTACTAGATGAAGTTGTATTCATGACCACACAAGAAAATTTGATTAGGTGTATGAATTTTGTTTGACCGAACAGTTGTGATGGTAGATACTTAACTGGTAGTGATGCAGATCACTAAGATTAGTAAAACGACACAAATTTAGATTAGTTATGTCGGTGGATGATCAAAGCATTCACTGCAAGGTTGTCTGGATTCATTGAATATAGGGAATTATTCCAAGGTTATAACCGACTTAATAACATTTTAAAATGTGTGATGAAGTATGGAGGCAAGGTTGATGAAGATTGATGTGTATGAATGATTTTGTAAGTTAGTAAGCAAATATTGCATTTTCAGAGAGTGTGATGATCAGACAAATTCAAAGATGATGAGTATGTGTTGATGTAATGTTCTGAAGTGGATCCTATTAGACATTGTTGATGTTATACTAAGATCATTGAAATCTGTTGTTATCCTAATAGTTGTAGTAGGTAAGTCCCTTCACCGAGTAGGTCCTAACATGTCTTAGATCTTTAAGTTCCCTAACAGGTCAACTCTTAATAGAGCATTAAATCCTCACACGATGTTGATCTTAATAGGTCATCAAACTCTTCACAGAGTTGATGTTGGAATCTAATAACATTGAGAGGGGGGGTGAATCTGTGTTATACCTGAATGATCAATTTTAGCTTTATTAAAACATGCATACACCAATCGGTATACTGGTACATACAAAATTGAAATAAGTAAAGCAACCAATAAGCCAATCACATAAATGAGAATCATAACACACATAATTATATGTGGAAAAACTCAATGAGGAAAAACCACGATGGGATTTCCAACCCACAATATCAATTCACTAGTCATATGAAGAGATATTACAAAATATGAGGGGCATGCACTTGCAGGAAGGCTTACAACATAGAGCACACTACTCAATCACAAAAAGGAGAATCACTAACTACATATAAATTCAGACTATAATCTAGAGAAGTGATGAACTGCTAAGATAGCATCTTCTATGCCTGAATACAATTTCAGTTTAAGCTCTGTCTGTTCTGCTTTGAAACCTTAAACCCTTTACCAGAATAACCCTTACATAAATATCCTCACATACATAATCTCTCTGATATATTTTGCATCATATTACATTTGCATATCCATAATCTCCTCTATAAAAAATGATATTACCAAACTAACCTATATACCTTATGCAATTTTCATGCCTTGTGTTGGCTTACAAAGATAATTACAATATAAAATTACATGTCGGCTAGATAACATAAATACATGAATATCAAAATCAATTGTCAGTGTTGGATCCAATATATGTCGGCCTCCAATACTGATAACCATATTCCAAACCATGATGGGCTCCAATACTAGTAACCAAAGAAATCCTTTTGTCCTGTCGGTGTCGGTGTAGTATCTATGAAGTGTTTGTCGGTACACAACTGAACCAAAACATGAAGTTAGAACACAATACCATGTTTCGATCAATGACAACATAGTGAAACCAACCAATTGAGTGTCAATTTCCAACAATCTCCCCCTTTGGCATTGATGGCAACACTCATGTGAAAAATGGTCAAGGTTTCATCTCTTGGTTTCATCCTGCCTGCTTCCCCTAAGCTAAATATTCATTAATGCAAAATACTCCATACTCCATCCATATCTCCCCATAATATATATAACTATTTCTATTCTTTTTCACATCTATATCACTCCCCCTTTGACATCAATGCTATCAAAAATTCTAAAAAGAATGTCAAATATTCAAAAAGTTGTACAATGAATATCCCAAAAATATCTTATCGGAGCTTAACAAATTTCAAAATTTCTGGATAAGCCTTTTCTAATAGCTCAAGATAAGTATCCCAACCAGTTTTGAAAGTGTCAAAAATGGATACAAGTCCATTTAATATACGTGCAAAAGACTCTTTCTCATTTACCTTTGCCAGTGTGGGCTTTCCCACCATATCCATACATTCTTTCTTATGTACATTGAGTGAATCCATCTAGGGGCTCACAAAGCCTCTCAGACTTCTGGATCTTCTTATAATTTTGTCTCTTTCCCTCTGAAGAACAAAAATCTGGTTTTCCAAAATCAAAATTTGACCATCAATGGATGTAGCTAATGATGTCAATCCATCAAAAGAATTAGTTATATTTGCAATTTTCTCCTGAAGTTCTTTTATTTTGTTATCCATATTGACTCTAAGAATATTATTATTACAACAAACCCTATAAATATTTGTACACTTCTTTAATCTTCTTCTTCTCAGTTTCAATCACCTGATCAAATACAGTTCCCTTATCTTGAGTGAACCTCTCCAGTGCTTGTTAGTTTGAAATCTTCTATAAGGATTGAAAATCCTTTGAAATATGCTTAGTAATTATTTTAAGCTTGTCATATGGTCTCTCTTCATTGTTAATCTTGCATTCTGAGACTAATCTATGTAAAATAGTGATTGATTGATCAATAATCCCTTTATCTATAGATCCCTCCTTCATTAGTTTTTGTGTTACCATCATCATGAGTTCAATAGGACTCATCTCTGTTATGTTTTTCTCTTCAACCTGTGTGGTGTCAATTGACAACAATGATGGACCAACTACTAGTTCTCTGTCGGTTTTCCCTTCCTTCTCCTTTGATGATTTGTCCTTTATAGCTTCCTCATTTACACTGGTGGCTTTTCCACTTGGTGCAGTCTCTGTAACTATCGGTTCCTTTGTGGGTGTAGGTACCAGGGACAACTGAGAGGGGGGGGGGGAATCAGTTGTCCAATAAATTCAAACCAAAATCTTACTAACCACCTTCTTGCTTAATATCGGTAAGACAGTTAAGTATGTCGGTAAACAGTGTTAATAGGAAATTGCTATACCGGTAAGAATTAATGCATGAAACATAAACATAAAGTCATACACAACACATGACACAAATATTTGTACGTGGAAACCCTGTAAGGGGAAAAACCACGGTGGGAAACCTTACCCACAATCAGATGATACTACTGCAGATAGTAAGTGTACAAAAAGGGGTCTGCACATGCAGAAAGGCCAATAGCCTAGAGCTCACTGCTCAAACACAAATGGGAGTCACACTGACTATAGTTGGATGGTTAAATCCAATGAGAATGTACTGCACAAAATAGCATCTTCATATGCTAGATTCAGTACCACTGTAATGCTGATATGCTTCTACAAAAACCTAACTTCACCTTCAAATGATGTCTTCATGTATATCTTTGCTTGATCTCGCATATACCTTTTCTTAAATCTTTTTTGCATTCCACACATGATCTTACAAATAAGATCTTACATTTATACCATACCCTAAGACTAATTTTAGTAGGTCAACTCTACAAGATATTATAATAAAAACATTTTATAAATAATATAATATCTGATACAATAACCAATTAAACATGTCGGCTTAATACATTTACAACAATAATAAATCATCTTCATAGCATGCCATGTTGATCTGGAAAAGATAAACCTGCTGGTGTAACCCTAGATAACCTGGACCTATTTGCCGGTAAAAGCAAATATGCAAATAAGAATATACTAATGATATTACTTCAAGGAAAAGTGTCCACATGATGTGTTCGACATTACCAAGTGTCTTCCATGTCATTGCAAGTACCGGTGAACATTATATCCTATCGGTTAACCCTATACCGGTGATTGTTTGAATAGTTTACTGATTTCTGATGAATGTTGCTGGATCTCCAAAGTAGGTGTATTTAGCAGGTGTTGACATCAATGACAAAACCATACCAAAATACCAACAATCTCCCCCTTTGTCATTGATGGCAACACAAGATGGAAAAACCATCAAAGTGCCAAAATAGAAATGTCGAGTACAAAAACCAACAATCTCCATTTCTCCCCCTGGGAGTAATATGTGTTTATACAAATCTCTCATACCAATCTCTCTTAAAAAGATAATGCATTTTTCCATATATCTCTCCCCAATGTTTTTCCATATATCTATCCCCCTTTGACATCAAATGCCAAAGTCACAAAAGGTCAAGTTCATACAAAATACCAACTAATTCAATATACCAACTACTCCCCCTGAGAAGTAGCTTCCTCATCAAATACCAGAAAAAAGATTTGTCCATTTAATTCTGCCGGTTGATGACAATCATCAACTGTCTAAGTCTCTATCGGTGGAGGTAAGACTCCGAGCTGATCTCTGAGATACTCAAAAGTTTCCTTAGGCAAAGGTTTTGTAAAAATATCTACAAGCTGTTCTTTAGCATTCACATAAACTAGTTTTATTTCCTTTTCTTCAACTTTTTCCCTTAGAAAATTTAGTTTGATAGAAATATGTTTTGTTTTAGAATGTAATACTAGATTCTTAGATATATCAATTGTTGTAGTATTATCACAATATATAGTAATAGGTTCCTTGCATTTTACTTTTATGTCTTTCAACATTTGCTTAAGCCAAAGTACCTGTGTACAGTTTGTTGCTACTACAACATATTTTGATTCTGCTATTGATAAAGATGTACAATTATGTTTCTTACTTAACCAAGAAACTAATCTCTTTCCAAGAAAGAATGCTCCTCTAGTGGTGCTCTTTCTATCATCTACATCTCCTGCCCAATTTGCATCTGTGTATGCATATAGATCAAAATTTTCATCTTTAGGATACCATAATCCAGGATTTGTTGTGCCTTGTAGGTACCGAAAAATCCTTTTTACTGCTGATTCATGATTTTCCTTGGGATTACTCTGAAATCTAGAAACTATACATATTGCATTCATAATATCAAGTCTGGTTTGTGTCAAATACAGTAAACCTCCTATCATAGATTTGTATCTAGTTGGATTAACAGGTGTGGATTCATCCCTTTGAGATAATTTGTCATTTGTAGTCATAGGTGTGCTTATCGGTTTAGAGTTCTCCATCCCAAATTTCTTGAGTAGTTCTTTCAAGTACTTAGTTTGACTCAAAAATATGCCTTTATCAGTCTGTAAAATCTGCAATCCTAAAAAGAATTTTATTTCTCCAATCATAGACATTTCAAATTCATGCTGCATTTTAAGAGAAAATTCTTTGCATAATCCATGTTCTCCTCCAAAGATTATATCATCAAAAAATACTTCCATAATCAAAATGTCATCATTAGTTACTTTGTAATATAAATTGCTATCTGCATTTCCTTTAGTAAAACCAATTTTTAAAAGATACTTATCCAATCTTGCATACCAGGCTCTTGGAGCTTGTTTTAGTCCATATAGAGCTTTTCTTTATCTGCAAACCATATCATTGTTATCTGTCAAAGAAAATCCATCAGGTTGTTCAATATAGACTTCCTCTTCAAGATCTCCATTCAAAAATGCACATTTGATATCCATTTGATAAACTTTGTAATCCTTGTGAGCTGCAAAGGCCAAGAATAATCTAACTACCTCAATTCTGGCTACCGATGCAAAGGTTTCATTGTAATCAACTCCTTCTTTTTGAGAATATCCCTTACACACTAGTCTTTCTTTATTCCTAACAACCTTACCATCTTCATTGAGTTTGTTTCTAAATACCCATTTGGTTCCAATTACATTTTTTTTTTAGGTCGGGGAACTAATGTCCAAGTATTATTTTTCTCAATCTGTCCTAATTCTTCTTCCATAGCTTTAATCCAAAATTTATCTTCACATGCCTCATTAATAGATGATGGTTCAATTTGAGAAATAAGACATACCTCTTCATTTTCCAATCTTCCTCTTGTCATGACTCCTTTAAATTTGCTTCCAATTATCTGATCTTCAGAATGATTCAGTCTTACATACTGGGGTGTCTTAGTCTGTTGTTGTTCTTCAATTACTATGGTATCATCTGATGATACCGGGGTAACTGGATCATCATTCTGTACCGGTGGATTTACTGTTAGTTCATTTGTCATAAATTCTGTTACCAGGTCAGAGTCTATATACCTTGAAGTTCCTCTGAATTGTTCATCAATTTTTACATTTGTACTCTCAACAATTTTCTGTAATCTTTTATTAAAGCATCTATAAGCTTTACTCTTAGATGAATAACCAAGAAATATTCCTTCATCACTTCTAGGATCAAACTTGCCAATATACTCATCTCTTCTAATATAACATTTACTTCCAAAAATTCTGAAATACTTAAGAGTAGGAGTATTACCAAACCATAGTTCATGAGGGGTCTTACGGGTTTCACTTTTGATGTGAACTTTGTTGAATGTATAGACATCAGTGCTTACTGGCTCTCTCCAGTACACATGTGGTAGATTTGCTTCTGATAACATACTTCTTGGCGCATCCAAAATAGTTCTATTTTTCCTTTCAACAACTCCATTCTATTGTGGTGTCTGAGGTGCTGATAACTGTCTTTTGATTCCATTAACTTCACATAATGTATTAAAATCTCTAGATGTGAATTCTCCTCCTTGATCTGATCTTAAACATTTAATTTTCTTACCGGTTTCATTTTCAACCATTTCTTTGAATAATTTGAACTTCCCAAGTGCTTCTAATTTTTCTCTGAGAAAAGTAACCCAACACATTCTAGAATAATCATCAATAATTAGCATGAAATATCTATCACCTTGTAAACTTTTAGTTCTAGCTGGACCACGTAAATCAGTGTGAATTAAATCAAGAGCATTATTGGATTTTTCTGGAATACTTTTGAAACTAGCTCTAACCTGTTTTCCAAATTGACATTCCTTGCAAATTGTATTATGAGGTTTCACAATTTTAGGTAGATCTCTAACTGCCTTAGAAGTACTGATTTTTACCATGCAATCAAAATTTACATGATATAGTCTTTTATGCCATAGCCAACTTTCATCTATATGAGCAATTAAGCATGCCTTTTCACAGTTATTCAAATGAAAGATATTACCTCTAGTCTGATTACCAGTTGCAATTTCCAAACCAATTCTATTCATGATTTTGCATTTTCCATTTTTAAATTGTAACTGAAAACCTTTCTCAACTAATTGACCAACACTTAAAAGATTATGTTTTAATCCTTCAACATAATAAACATTGTCAGTGTTATTTTTACCATCAAGAGATATTGAACCCTTACCTTTGATTGAACAGGCTTTGTCATCTCCGAATCTTACTAAACCTCCATTGTATTCTTGAAAGTTCAAGAATTTGCCTTTGTCTTCAGTCATGTGATGTGAGCATCCTGAGTCAATAACCCATTCATCCTTTGATTCAACTTTAGTTGCTAGGGCTTGTTCTACTAGTGGAGCAATAGGTACTGGTTGATCTTTTGTTATAGCAACAAAGACCCATCCATTGTCTACTAGATCCTCATCAGCATCATTAGTCACACCTTCATCAACAATGTAACAAGATTTATCTTTATTTTTCTTAAATCTATATCTCTGATATTCAGGATTAGGTTTGTATGTCCTTCTAGCTTCTTCTCTTAGTCTAGCATGTCTATCAAGGCATCTTGAAGCCATATGACCAATCTTATTGCAGTTGAAACATTTAAAGGGTGCTTTACCTTCATACTTACTTCCAATTGGACCTTTTGGCATTTTTCTTGCAAATAGTGCTTCAAGTTCTTCAAGCTCTTCATTCTCCTTCCTGGTTTTTGTAAGTTCTCTTGCATAAAAGGCTCTCCAGTCTGATTTGTCAAAAGATGGAGCAGATGATGTTGATTCTTTGAAGGCCAAATCAATTTTTATAGTTGCAATAGGACCAAATTCCTTAATTTCAAAAGCTGAAAGTTTACCAATCAATGTATACCTAGTTACTAATGTATTAGGCATTGTTCTCAATTCATTAACAACAGTAACCTTCATTTTATATGCCGGTGGCAAACCTCTTAAGATTTTTGAAACAATCTCATCTTCACTCAAGGTTCCTCCACAACATTTGATACCTAAAACAATTTCATTTACTCTTTCCATAAAAGCAGAAATTCTTTCATCTTCTTCCATTTTCAGATGTTCATACCTGACTCGGAAGCTTTCAAGTTTTGCAATTTTGACTATGGAATCCCCTTCATTCAGTGTTTCTAAATGATCCCAAATAGCTTTTGCAGTAGATCTATCTGATAATCTCATGATTTGTTGATCTGATAATGCACTCAAAAGTGCTTCTCTTGCTTTGCAATCATTTTCTTCATCTTTAGCTAAAGTAATAGGAGCAGGCTAACCAGCTATAGCAGTAGTATAACCATTCTTAGTAACTTCCTAGATGTCTTTACCAATGCAATTCAGATGTCTCTCCATTCTGATTTTTCATATTCCATAGTTGGTTCCATCAAGTTTAGGACTATCCTTTTTGAAATAATTAGTAGACATTGGATCTCCTCAAGTTGTTAAACTTCTACAAAAAAAAGAGTACTAGGCTCTGATACCAATTGTAGTTCCCAGGGACAACTAAGGGGGGGGGGGGGGGAATCAGTTGTCCAATAAATTCAAACCAAAATCTTATTAACCAACTTATTGCTTAATACTGGTAAGATAGTTAAGTATGCTGGTAAACAGTGTTAATAGGAAATTGCTATACCGGTAAGAATTAATGCATGAAACATAAACATAAAGTCATCCACAACACATGACACAAATATTTGTACGTGGAAACCCTGTAAGGGGGAAAACCACGGTGGGAAACCTTACCCACAATTAGATGATACTACTACAGATAGTAAGTGTACAAAAAGGGGTCTGCACATGGAGAAAGGCCAATAGCCTAGAGCTCACTACTCAAACACAAATGGGAGTCACATTGACTATAGTTGGATGGTTAAATCCAATGAGAATGTACTGCACAAAATAGCATCTTCACATGCTAGATTCAGTACCGATGCAATGCTGATATTCTTCTAGAAAAACCTAACTTCACCTTCAAATGATGTCTTCATGTATATCTCTACTTGATCTCGCATATACCTTTTCTTAAATCTTTTTCGCATTCCACACATGATCTACAAATAAGATCTTACATTTATACAATACCCTAAGACCAATTTTAGTAGGTCGGCTCTACAAGATATTACAATAAAAACATTTTATAAATAATATAATATCCAATGCAATAACCGATTAAAAATGTTGGCTTAATGCATTTACAACAATAATAAATCATCTTCATAGCATGCCATGCTGATCCGAAAAAGATAAACCTGCCGGTGTAACCCTAGATAACCTGGACCTATTTGCCGATAAAAGCAAATATGCAAATAAGAATATACTAATGATATTACTTCAAGGAAAAGTGTCCACATGATGTCTTCAACATTACCAAGTGTCTTCCATGTCATTGCAGGTATCGGTGAACATTGTATCCTACCGGTTAACCCTATACCAATGATTGTTTGAACAATTTACTGATTTTTGGTGAATGTTGTTGGATCTCTAAAGTAGGTGTATTTAGTAGGTGTTGACATCAATGACAAAACCATACCAAAATACCAACAGTAGGAACTGTAACCTCAACCTGTACATTTGTATCTGGAGGACTGATATCCTCAATATTAGTATCTTGTACATAATCAACCTTTTCGCTCTCGTTATTAGTCAATATCTCAATATTTGTATGTACACTAGTATCTACCAGGGGCTTGATTTCCACTATCTTAATATTTTTCAAAACTGAGGGTGAACTACCCATAATCCCCTTTCCTTTTCCTTCAACCGAGCTGTCTACAGTGTTTGTCTTTAATTTTGGTGAAGTAAAGAATCCTCTCTTCTCTTCAAAGAACTTAACCCATGACTTTTGAGTCTCCTTTATTATTTCATTTACCCTTCCTAGCATCAGACTAGTTATTCTATGTTTGCTATTAAAGTCTTTTCTATCTGCCACCTCAAGTGTCCTTTCCATTTCCTCTGGGGTTATAGTAACACAAACATATAATAACTCTTGAATTTTAATATGCTTATCTTCTTGCATAGCTGACAATATTCTAGCATCTAACATATTATACAATTAGGCCGGTATTTGGTTTTCAATTTCTATTAAGGCTTTCTTATAAATATCCAAACATAATAAGACTACTTCCTCTACCTCTCTTTTCTCATCATCCTCTAATTTTTCATAAAAAAACTGTACATTCTTTAATATGCCATCCTTAGTGATTTCATCTACTAATTTTGCACAAGTTTTAGGTGGAACATTACCAAATTGAATAACTATATTAGTTTCATTCTTCTTCTTTCTCTTTGCAGTATTGGATGCAGTTGAAGGTGTTGCCTTTGGTGGTTTCTTCCATGCTAGTATTTTGAGTGTAACCTTCCTAACCAGTTGCCTTTTATCTTCTAATTTTGTTTCCTCTATTTTCTTCCTAACAACCCTCTTGAATGCCAAGGGTGTGTCATCCTTAGATTCAGACTCTGTAGTAACAGGTTCAATGTGCACTTATGGATTCTTTCTCTTCTTGCCTTTCTTTGGGACAACATCAATTAATGCTTTGATGTCCTGTGAGACCTTTCAACAAATTTTCTTTCTTTTCCTTCCTATTTCTCTCTCTTTTTCTGGTTGAACTTTTTTTCAACCTCATGTGTTTTATGTTGTGCAGCTCCATAGGGCTTCTCTGCCTCATCAATAGGTGCATCAATCAACATTTTTTCATAAGCATCAAGAATCAATGCATCCACTTCAAAGCCCATTTCTTTAATCCAAATCTTTCGGGGCTTAAGTGCTTCCATAAGTGTTTCATCCTTCTTCACCATGAAGCATATATCAGTTGAATATTTTTCTACAATATGCTTAGGAACCCTTTCCGTAGACTTCATAGATTTCTAGAATCCCTTGAAATATCCCCATACCTTATCATCTCTCTGACTTCCTAAAGCAAAAATTGACTATTTCAATTGTCTCCCTACCGGGATGTCAAATGCCCATTGCCTTTTACCAAAACCAGGTGTATCATTCATGAAAAATAACATTAAACATACTATCAGGTTGCCATACCGGAAGGTTCCCTTCTTTTTTCCTTTAATTTTTCCTAGGTTTATTAATAACTCATCTAACATCCATCCACATAGATCCAATTTCATATTTTCTCTCATCATTTTGAATGCAACCAAAATGCATGAACTGGAAACAAAATTCAGTTGGTTTGACTGAGTTACCTTATACCCGATGATCATGCTACCGAATCTGATGTTTGTGTCCATAATAGTGCTCACTCTCATAGATCTCCTGTCAGATGTCACGTCGGTGATTTTGTTCACAAAATGATTCAAAAAATTCTTATCTGTATGTTTCCCAAGAAATGGAAAACCAATGACTGCTCTGATGACTTTCTTGGTGATCTTGTAAGGTCTTTCTAACCAAATGAACTCCCCATGTACTCTGCTCAAAACATATTGTAGTCACATAAATCTCTCCACTTAATTAAATGAATATTTTCTATTTATTTGATTAATAAACCATCAATAAACAGTTAATTAAATTGATATTTAATTAATTCATCCTCAATCTCTTCTCCTATTAATTAAATAAATTATTCAAATTATTTAAATTAATTCATTAAGCCACATTCTAAAAACAATCAATTAAATGAATAAACATATTTATTTAATTTAACCCCTTTCATCCTTTAAATAAATAATCAAATATTTATTTAAATCCCTAAAATATGCCCCCACTTGCATTCTCCTACAATTGCAAGTTGCACCTATTTCTTTGAAATAAAGTAATTTTATTTTAATTAAAATCCTATTTTCTCTCACCCACCAAACCCACTTTCTCTTCTAACCACCTTCTAGACTCTTCTAACTACCTTATAGACTCTTCTAACCCCTTCTAATTATCCTAACCCATTTCCTAAATATTGTCACATTCCTAAGAAACTTGAAGTCACTTCTCAAATCCTCCAAAGTCTTTGAAAAGGATTCAATGCTTTGTGTCTCCAACAAGTTAACCCTCAAAATCTTCTAAACCACTTATGGCTCTTATATGACCATTAATGGTTAACTCAACTCACCCACATGGTTAGATATTTTCCCTCTAACTTAACCCACATCTAACTCATGTGTCTCCTCAAGCATTCATTGCTTTGACCATGGTCATCCCCACTAACTCTTGCATAAGAGTTTGTCCATTGGATAATAGCATTATCCTTGGATAAAAGCTTTATCCAATAACTCAAGCTTAACAAATCCCTCCTAGGGTTGCAAACAGATATGACCCTGTTTCAAGGGTTATTAGGGGAAATGATGGAGAAATTCTACTAACCATCAGAAGGGAAGAGTTCCAAGAAATTTTTTGTTTGTATGGACCATCTCCAATCTTGGTGTAGATAGATTTAAATGAGCAAAAGGTAGAGTTTACAAAATGAGGGAATTCATTAGAAAGAATTTTCGTCCAATGCATTCAGTGAGAGCAGAGAATACAACATACCATATTGGCCTTAGCTCAAAGGAGTCATTTCCAATTGGCACTTTTGCTACCTATTTTTTAGGCTACTTTCTTCTCTCTATGTCAAATATTGGGTTTTAATCCAATTACAGTGATGCCACTTGATTTTATGTACATGGCTATGAAAATACAACATCCAGATTATATAGTGGTCTTCGACTTTGCCCCTTACCTTGACAAAAAGATTCATGAGGGGTTATTGGACATTAAGAATCAAATAGTTGGTGCTAAATTATACTGGTATTCTTTACTCATGTATATGTTCCTTTTTAGGAATGTAGATTACTTTGAGAGTACCATGAACCTCAAAAGGACAATTCATAACTAGGTGATTCTAGTATAGCTATGGAGCACATATATGTCTTGGGATAGACAAGAGGCTAGCTTTGTAAGATTTGATAACAATTTTGCTTCTAGGTTGAGGCAAAAAATGATAGTAAATCTGCCAAGGATTCCCAAGGAATTACATGATTTTGTGAGACCCAAAGAGAGGTTATGACTTGTCAGGATTGAACATAATTGGGGGGATTTTATCCCTTACTCTATAAGTACTATTATTAGGATCTATGGTTTCTCTGGACAACCACATGTACTTCCCTTCAACATTCCTCTAAGAATGGGTTTTGCTAAGGTGATGTGGCAAATAGGATGCATTCAAGATAAGGATTTAAAAGAAAAGGGAAAAGGAACAATTTTCCCAGATTACACTATCATCCCTTATTTTGTAATTTTAAAGGGAGGATATGAGCATTTTGATAAATTATTTTCTCCATATCATTTGGGGGTAAGTATAGCTAGACACAGTGATCCTGAGGGGTTATACAATACTTTTAGAACAAGAATAAAAGGAAGTTTGTTGCCCCATGAGCATAAATTTTCTAAGGACTTAATCAAGAATGAATTTGGTTCCATGCCTTAAGAATGGAGAAAACATAAGTGGATAATCTTAAGAAAATTATGGGCTTCTATCCAAAAGATGGATCCAAAATATGACCCATTAAAATATTTTTCACCATTCTGTGCCAAGATCAATTTTGTTATAAACAATCTCGATGATTTGAAGAAGATTTTAAAGGAGAAGATAGCCAAACTTGAAGAATTTCATGGGCAACAATAATCAAGTTCACAACCTCCTTTATCTCAGAGAGAAAGTGGCATGGTAGCAAGGAGGCCTATTCAATAATCTTCTCACAAAAGAGCAAGAGAAGACATGAGTGATGAAGAGGATAGTAGCAATGACAATGGAAGGTTAATCAGAAGAAAGGGTAAGAAGATGATGAGTGCAGAGTCTTTCCCTAAGATACAAACTAATCCTCTTCAAGGAACTAGGATCATTGGTCTTGAAGATTTTGACAGAAGTCCTTTGCCATCAGCTGTATCTTTTTCACCAATAAGGAAGGGTGAAGAATAAATGGAGGAAGACATGCTCATTGCAACAAGTGTAGAAATCCAATTCAATGTTCCTATCTTGCCTCCTAATTTGGAGTTGGATCTCCCTCCTTTGGATATCCAGGGTAAAGCCTTCAAACATGTAAGAAAGGAGGCATTTGATAAGTTCCTTGAAGATGATGCTTTTGTGAGGAATCCATCCTTTCTGTAGCTAGTATGGAAGATGAAGGTTGAGGAGTATAAAAGAAGAATTACTAAGAACAAGGCCCAAAGGCCAGACAAATCAGATCAAGAGAACCAAGAAGATGTAGAGAATGAGATGAGGGAAGAATTTAAGGAAATCAATGTTGATGAGGGCAGGAAGATTATAAGTCAGGTTGGATTCTTGATCTTACCAAAATGGGACATATCAGATGCAGTGGCATTTGATACAATCAGAAAGTCAAAGGGTTAGCCTTTCAATTTAGAAGAAGAAGCAAGTTTAGCATTAACATGATTAGATTTTGTGGATGATTGTGTGACCTTGGCAATCTAGGCACTAGAGGAAGGACCTAGGAATTCTAACATTACTAATTTAAACCCCAATTTGAGGGGAAGCCTAATTGTAAAAAGAGCATCTAACACATCAAGTGTAGAGGGTACAAAGTTAAATGTTGATGTTGCTAAACTAGCACTTGAGAGTGCAAAAAGAGAAGCTTTAGAGAAGGTGGAGCTAATAAGAAATTTTGACAAGCTTTTTAATAGTTATAATGCATCTCAAAAAATGTGTGTAGAGTTGCAAACGAGAGTGTAACTCCTTGAGCAGGGACAAATAAAGGTTTCCTATCCTGCACTTATAGGGCCATCCGAGCCATCAACATCTAGGTCACCACAGATGGTCCAGAAAGGAGAAGTAGTTCAACTTGATACAAGTACTGATATCCCTGGTATGTCATTAGTCCCCTATGATGATGATGATGAACTTGATACTACAAGATCAACTAAACAAAATTAGTCTCGGCTTTTAGAAAAGATTGTTGAATTAGAAAATAAGTTGAAAGAATCAGAAAATCAATTAGCTGGGCAACAAAAGGATATAGTTAGCTTAGTGCTAACTCATTTGAATAAGAAAGTTGATAGTAGGTTAAATAGTGTCCATGCCTTATATTCTTTACTTTTCAATGCTAGTAAAAAATTTTATGATGATAAAGAAGTGGCGATTCTTCTATTTACAAAATGGTTGCAAAGAGGAAATGAGCTCAGAATGATGTCCATGGCCTCTAAATTTCATGCCAAGAAACCACATGCACTCCAACCAACATATTTGTTGGTAAAATCAATGCAAGAAGCCCAAATTTTGCCACAAAATTTAGAAAGAAAGGTAAGAGAATTGATGAAGAGTTTTAGTGAATTGGAATAAAATCTTTTGCCAGATATTGAAGATAGAGAAGGAGTAGTCAATCCTTTGCAATTTTGGAAGGAAGATGCAGAAAGAGTCATCAGTACCTAGGTAGAAATGATACGTGAAGGGCTAAATATGGATATGTTGGAGGATAGCATGGATAAAATAATTGCTACATGATTATTTTTTGAAACTTTTGAAAGAGAGGCAAACCAAGTAGTCGTTAAATATATTCCATACAAGGAAAAAGATGATGAAGTCATGAATTTTAATTGGCCATCCAATGAAGACTATAGTGTGTGGAGTAACATGTATCTGAATGATGAATAAAGGTTATAAACAATTTGCATGACTATTTTTGTCTTCTAGTGGCAGATATTTTTGAACCTGTATGACAAAAATGAGGGAAATTTTGATCATGAGTTTTAAAGAAGGCGGCTACATACTTTGATCTTGCATAAGAGAGTTCGAGGGTGAATGTTTGTATAACAAAATGTAGTTGTGTGTAATCATTCTGAGATGACAGGTGTCTCCTCTAGCCTGAAGCTTGCTTGCTCCCTTGTTTTTATAAAAGGGAATTCAAGGCTAGGAGACAAGGTCTGAATGTTTGGTCCCTTGAGTGTTCCATATTTTTGTTTCCAAATAGAAAAGTTTAGGTTAAATAAAAATTTGTAAAAGATTATTTTATAGAGCAAAATAGAAAGAGTCTTGTGTCTGTAATTTTTCAAGTTCTTGAAGGAGTTATGTATGAATTGTATTCTTATAGAGACAACTGAATTATTGAATAGATATATAATTCAAATCCACTTCTCTCCAATGTATTGTTCTATCATGTTTTGAATGCATATTATCAAGGATTTTATCATTTGTTGCACTATTGTGGTGTATCCATTTTTTGTTCATGCTTTGATCTAAGGGGATAATTAAATGATAGAATAAAATTGCAGAGTGATAAGGATATTTGCAGGGATTTTGATAAGTAGTTCTAGGTTGGGATTGCAAATATGATGTATTACAAGGCAATATTATCTTAGGTTATATGTTGTTAGATAAATTCTATCAAAAATATAGTTTAATACACTATAAATTCATGTACCCAATGGAATACGACACTGGTCATAGCTAAGTGAATGCCTTGGTATTGATTTACTATTTGGAATCACCAGTGGTTTGCTATAACCCATTGAACATAAAAATATTTTAATTTATATGAATGTTGTTATGTGTTTTAACCATCTCATGCTCCAAACTGGTTGAGGATCATTGAGGAATTTTCCATTCCTGAGCATTCTCCCTTTTTTTTGAGCCTTTATATGAGATTATCTGCTTTGTTTCATGTATAATTTATGAGTGTGGCATAGAAATCACAAATTGACATAGGGATCACCCCCCCTAGTTTTGCAGAGCCTAAAGTGCATAAGGATCTCGCATCCTTGTTATTATTGGTCCAAGTCTGAAGAATATTAACAGTTGGAAGTGGCTTTCCATAGATATTTTAGAAGAAAGCAACTTGGTTTCTACCTCGTGTCAGTGTAAACTTGTTTATTCTGGGAACCAATAAAAAATGGCGACTTTGTTGGGGATATGAATGGTAAATAGTCTCTGGTTAAAGAGGTTTTGTTCAAAGTATAGTAGAGGTTTTCAAAGTATCTCTATGATTTGACAGTTGAGCCCACGGTTCTATGTTTTTGGTTCATGTTTTCCTGTGAAAAAGGTGTTCTATGTTTTCGTGAGAAAGATATTCCGGTTTGTGAACAAGGTTCATTGATTTCTTTCAAGGATTATCAAGTAGTATATTATTTGATATCCCAAAGAAATTTGGGTGGCGAATCTAAGGTTTCTACACCAATGTGTATAATTTTGAATAATTCTAAGAAATCTTTGAAGGAATTTGCTACTATGAGTAAAGCAAAGAACACCAGAGGTTACATAAGGCTACATCCTGAAGAAAAGTTGGAAGAACTTCATGGAGCTCTATAGAGACATGGAACAAGAAGAAATGCAGATAGAAGCTGTTAGATTCAATGACAGTCCCAAAGATACTTAGAGGGGGGGTGAATTAGTGTCTAACCGGTTAGTTGAATAATTAAACTTATTAATAACTTTGCAACCCAAAACAGTGTACCGATAAACAATAATTAATGCAATAAACACAAATAATAGAGACAACATAGAAACACACCATAACACAAGATATTTTAATGAAGAAACCCATTGTGGGAAAAACCTTGGTGGGATTTGTGACCCACACTATTTACTCACTAGCCAATGAATAAATACTACTCAAAAGAGTCTCACTAACTACAACAAGGATAATTAAATCTCATACAATGTATTGCTCGAAATAGCATCTCCAATGCTAGGTTCAGTACTGGTTTAAGCTCAGATAGATACAACAACCAAAAACCTTGTTGTCACTAAACAATAATCTTTTTACAATATTCGTTATTACATCTCCATCTCTATCTCTCTCTATATCTATACAAAATGACCTATTAGATCTCGTACTTATATGAGTCATTACAATATACCATGTCAGATATAAAAGATAATTACATTACAATACAACAATCAAAATTTCATTCCATGTCGGCCTAAGTGTTGGTATGCTTCATTGTTAGTGAAATCTGAATTCCAGTGTAAGCAATTGTTGGTGCCGATGTCGGTGCCAGTGAGTAACCTATTGTCGGTGATCTTGTGTAACCTAATACTAGCTTGTTTCCATCAATGACAACATCAACCAATCTCATATGAGTGTAGAATGCCAACAATCTCCCCCTTTGGCATTGATGGAAACACTCTTGAGAAAAATCCAAAATTGTCATCCCAAAATTGAAATCCAAAAGATGTGCTCCCCTTGAGCAAGTGATCTCCTCTATACATGTATTTTTCTCTCCACTACTCCCCCTTTGACATCAATGATAAAGGATGTCAAAATGAATCAAAGAATTCAACATATCTACCTCAAAGACTGTAACCAATTGGTCACAATCTGAAAGATGTCTGCCAAAATTAGGTTCAAACTCTGCATAAATTTATTGATGTCAGATAGAGTTACCTCAGTCTACTAGATCATACTGGTGAGATAGTTCATTTTCTGCTCTAGTGTTCACTCTCCAGGGATATTTGCCTTAGTAAGTTCAAATCTCTAAGTAATTAGACTATCCAACCTCAAACCAAGTTTATTCTTTAATTCTCGAGCCTTAAACCTTATTCTCACCTTTTCTTTCTCTAAGATTTCCAACTTCTCCTCAAACACTACCATTTATTTCTCAAAAACTGATGTAAGGTCAGATGAACCTATCATTTTATCAACAATGTCATCAATTTCCTTTTGTGTCCTTTTTATTTCCTCATCTATTTCCTTTGTCAAACAATGAGGTTTGTAGGCTTCCCTGTATAGTTCCTTATAATCCAAAATTGTAGAATTAAGTACCGGTAATAATGTGTCCAAGTGATCAATACAATTATTTATTGTGTTCTCAAAGAATGCATTTTTCTCTTTGTCAACTCTCTCCTTAATGATATCCTCATTTACCTTTTTCAAAGTTAGAACATTTTCAACAATAAATTTGGACAATGTGTCCAATTTACTTATAGAATCATTAATGTGATCTATTTTACATGTAGGTGCAATCAATTTCAAAATCGGTAGAGTGTCATCAATAGCCTTAAATGCTAAGGCATTGTAATCTATTACCCTCTTTATAGAATCCAAAAGAACATTTGTGATGTTAGTCAGTTTGAATTCTCCAACTACCTTTATTATTTGTTCCTTATTGCCAAAAATTGGTTGCTCTTTACTTACATTTTCTCCTGGTGGATCTGTCTGTGTATGTACTTTTTCCTTTGATGGTTTTTTAGTATGTACAAGTACCTCTTCAACTGCTGGTTTCTCCGATTCATGTTGCTCTATGTTAGTTGTCTTATCCTCTATTTATTTCTCAGTATGTACCGGTATCTCAGAGATCTTTATATTCTCATTATCAACTGCCTATTCCTTATCTACAACAATGTTTATATCCTGTGTATCTACATTCATTGTGAAAAGTATTTCAGACTCTGGGTTAGTATCATCATGAGTTATACCTTCAATCGCCATATCCAGTGGATTAGTTGTGTGTACTTGAGGGGTATCTAGAGGTGGAGGTGGAAGATTATCTATAATATTTATAGTAGGAAACCCACCAACTTTACCTTTACCCTTATCTTTTTGATATACATTGAATGTTTTGTCAATTTTTGATCCGCTTCTTTCCTCTTGCTTTTCCTTCTCAACAAAGAATATGTACCAATTGTCTGCAGTCTCATTAGCTATCTCTTTAACTCTCCCAGCCATCAGGCTTACTTGTTGATGTCCACTAACAAATACTGACCGGTTAACTTTAGATATAAGCTCATCAATCTCTTCCTTAGATTTTACCGGATGTACAGCCAAAAGTGCTTCAACTTTCATGTTTCTTGTCAAGCTCCATTACTGATAGCCTTTTTGCTTCCAATCTCAAGTAGAGATCATTAGGTAAATCATCAATTACTTCTATTAAAACTTTCATGTAAATATCCAGGTGTAGAATAAAACTTTCTTCAATTGTTTCTCTATCAGAATTATTAAAAGAATGATACCATTTATTTACACTTACAAGATTACCTTCTTGTGTTATTTCATTCAGTAAATCATCCAAAGTAGGAGTAACTAGTGTCTGATTCTTCTTTTGTGTAAGCTTCTTTTGTGGTTCTCTAACTGCTTGTTTCTTTCTCTGTGTTCTGGTTTTCTTAGGAGAAGGAGAAGGTACTGGTGGGGTTTTCCTTTTCCTTTCCACTCTCTTAAACTTAATAGCCAGTATTAGAAGATATGTTAATTGGTGAAACATGTGCTTCTAGTTGCAGTCCTTTAAGCTCACTGGCAGTTATACCACTGATGTTCATGACATTTTCCTTGATTTCATTAACCTTCTTAGATGCATCTATAATGAACTTGTCTCTTTTCTTACTTTCTTTCTGAATGGACACTTTGTGTGCAATGGTTTCATCATTACCAAATATTTCTTCAGATGGCTCTCTTGGTGCATCAAGTAGAGCTTTTGCATAGGTTTCTAGGACAGGTAAATCTACCTCATAACCCATCTTAGTAACCCAAATAGTTCTAGGGCTTACTGCTTCCATCCAAGTCTTATCTCTCTTAATGACAAAGCAGATTTGTTTGTCATACTTATCAACTCTGCTTTGTGGTAATCTTTCTCTAGCTCTCATCTTTGTTTGAAAGATCTTAAAGTAATCTGCAATGTTCTTATCATAGCCAATCCCCATACCGGTGAAAGCTTCCCAAATATGTTTGCCTACTGGGATGTCATAACCAAAATCTTTGTTTCCTATAATGGCTATCTCTTTGGTAAAGTATAGCATCAAGCATACTAATAGGTTCCCAAAATGGAGAGTACCTTTCTTATCTCCCTTAATCTTTTTCAAGTTGTCAATCAGTTCATCTTTAAGACATTCACACAAATCAATATTAGCATTATTGTTTACCATCTCACATGCACTATGAATGCAAAGGATAGAAACTAATTCAATCTATTTGCATGTGTAGCTTTATATCCAAGTATCATACTTACATATCTCACATTTATATCCTTAATATCATTAACTCTAAGTGACTTGCTATCAAATGTGGCTTTGGTTAAGCTTGTCACAGTCTTGTTGGGTATTTTCTTGGTTTTATCAGGCCTACTGCTGGTTCAAGGTAAACCAATAGCTTCCCTAATTGCTTCCTTGGTGATTTTACAAACTGACTCTAACCACATGAACTCTCCATGCACTCTTCTCAACACAATGCCTACCACTTCCTCCATAAATTCAAGAATGTTGAATATTTCCAAAAAACCTAAGTCTTCCACAATCTTGTGTTCAAGTTTAATCACACCTTGTTCATCAGTAATGACCTCATTAAACATTTTCTTCAATTCCTTAGATCCTATATTGCAATGGATGTATATTCTAGTGTCTTCAACAAAAGTGACACCCTTCAGAATTTTTTAAAAGCTCCAATGGAATCATCCTACTTCACAATCTCAGGGATAATCTTAAACACAGGTCTAGGGTGTTGGATGTTTTCAACAATGGTAGGGTTTGCAATAAATGTAGGAACAAAACATGAAGTTACCATTTTGATAAATACCTCTTAATTGAAATTCTTTGAATGCCTGAAAATCACTTCCCAGCTTTGCCTTAGAATGCCCTTGCTCGGTTTCACACTCTCTGAAAGTTTGAAGGCTTAGTGAGTCGAGAAAGAGGGATTTCCGGTGTTATATAATAAAATGTCTTCCAACAACCACATTAAATGCTCACCAGTTAAGTGAAAACTTAACATATCTACTGGTAAAGAAGAAATGTGTCTTCTCACCATCAACCAAGGGTAGAATGCATGATTTTCAATTCACTGCCATACCCCCAAGGGTTATTCCTCAATTGGATGAAGAATCTCCAACTAGTGGAGGATTACTTGGTTCTACCAGTGCAAAGATAGTTTCATCAACTCTCTAATCTCTCTTCTTAATCCACTATTTTGAAAAATCTTGCATTATTTCATCTACCCTTTCTTTTCCCTTTGCACTAGATCCTTTATTGTTCGTCAGTATAGTCTTGCTTCTACAAAATTTTGTAATATTTCCAATCTTGTTACATGCATAACAAGTTACATTATTCCTCTGAATAGCCTTTCCATATCCTTGACCGGTTTGTGATCTGCATTGATTAGATAAATGCCCAAATCTACCACAAACATAGCATTTCACATTCATTTTGTAATTTTCTAAATTATAACCAACTTTGTTGCATTTCAAACATTGACCAGTGGGTGGATTATTCTGATATTTATAAATCTGCACTGATTTTCTCTATGACCAAACTTGTTGCAATTAAAATATTTCCCATTAAATTTATAAGCATTAGGTTGTGTAACCAGTTTGTTCTGATCTTGACTGTTTGCGGTACTAAAACTTTCTCCAACTTCAAAACCAAGTCCAACAGTATCTCTATCAGGTTTTTGTTTCTTCAACATGTCATCAAGTCTTTCTGAACTTTTCTTGAATTTGTCTTTGTACTCATTTGCAGTGATCAACTCTCTTTCTAGAATTCCAACTTATCTCATAAGCTCCTCCTTATCATGTTGTATGTGAATCAGATTTGTCTTCAACATATCATTTTCATGACCAAGTCTTAGACTTTCATTTTCTCCATCATTAAGTCTCCTAGTCAAGTCTTCTTCATTCTTCTTCCTATCTTCAATATCCTTACATAGCCTCAATGTCAGATCTTGCATTTCATTCCTCATGTTATTGTTCTCTCTTCGTAGCTTCTCTGCAATGTCTCTAAGTGTTTCCTTTTCATTATCATGATTCTGCATTTTCTCATGAAGTTCTTTTCTCTTGTTTTGTGCTATAACTAGGTTCTCCTGAAGTCCTTTAATGAATTCCTGTGCAGTCCTCAGATCATGTTCAAGTTTGATATTCTTTAATTTTTTAGCATCAAAATCTTCAAGAGTTCCTTCCAGCTATTTTCTCAAACTTTCCATCTGTACCAGTTTTTGAATCTTCCTAAAGCTATTAGGCTTTTGAAAATAGAGGACCACACTCTGATACCAATTGTTAGATTCAATGACAGTCCCAAAGACACTGAGAGGGGGGGTGAATTAGTGTCTAACCAATTAGTTGAATAGTTAAAATTATTAATAGCTTTGCAACCCAAAACAGTGTACTGGTAAACAAGAATTAATGTAGTAAACATAAATAACAAAGACAACATAGAAACACACCATAACATATGATATTTAACAAGGAAAACCAGTGTGCGAAAAACCTTGGTGGGATTTGTGACCCATAATATTTACTCACTGGCCAATGAATAAATAATACTTATAATAGGGGCCTGCATGCAGAAAGACCAACAACCTAGAGCTCACTACTCAAAAGAGTCTCACTAACTACAACAAGGATAATTAAATCCCATAAATTGTACTACTCAAAATTACATCTCCAATGCCAAGTTTAGTACTGGTTTAAGCTCATATAGACACCGCAACCAAAAACCTTGTTGTCACTAAACAATAATCTTCTTACAATATTCGCTATTACATCTCCATCTCTATCTCTCTCTCTCTCTATATATCTATACAAAATGACCTATGAGATCTCATACTTATATGAGTCATTACAATATACCATGTTGGCTACAAAAGATAATTATATTACAATACAACAATCAAAAGTTCATTCCATATTGGTGTGAGCATCGGTATGCTTCATTGCCGGTGAAATCTGAATGCCCATGTAAGCGCTTGTTGGTGCTGGTGCCAATGAATAACCTATTGTTGGTTATCCTGTGTAACCCAATACCGGTTGGTTTCCATCAATGACAACATCAATCAATCTCATAGGAGTGTAGAATGCCAACACAAGGACCACTCCCTCATCATGGAAGCCTAAGCACAAGAATGCAAGTAAGTCATGGTTAAATCCTATTCCTAAGGTTCATGCATCATCTTCTAAAAGTTTTGAAACAGATATTTTAGGATTTTTTAATTCTTTATTTGATACATCTGTTCAAGAAGAAATGCAACTACAAATAAAATAATGTACTTAAGTTCAGTATTCCAAAAAGACAAGAGGTTGTAGTAGAAGTAGAAGTCATCAAAGAAAAATTGTTATTAGTGTACCTCCTCCTCCAGGTCTTACAACAAATTTTTCTCATGGTTATGAGTCAGTACGAGAACAAGATAATGTGAACTTGATTGATTTAGATGATACTTTTAGATTTGAGATAGCTTTACTAGATCTAGAAGAAATTTTTGGAGATATAGATACATTTAGAAGAGAACTACAGGAATAGATAGATTTGAGAAGTAAAAGAGAAAAGGAAAACTAATCTAAATTTATTAGAGTTGTGATAGAGAGATATGGTCTGATAAGACAATTAGAAACAATCAAAGCCTTGGATCAAGAAAATGAAAAGCCTAGTATTGAAGGCCCTATTTTAAGAGAGATTTTAGATAAGAAATCTAAAAATATCATAAAGGAAAAGGCTAAGAGTAACATGGATAACTAGAGGTTAGTAGATATTAGTCATCCAAGTATTCAGGTTCCTAAATTAGACCTAGATAAAGGAAAATGGAAGATATCTAGTGTTAAGATAGATGATAGAAAATCTTTTACTATCCTAGATATAAGTCTAAAATTATCCCAAATTGACATTGAGATAGAAACAACCAGAATAGAAAATGATACTCTTTCAAAAAAGTTGAAGAGAGTTGAAATGGAAGCCTCAAATGCATAGATGAAAAGGAAAATTGATTTCTTTAAGTTGTTAACATTAAACAGTGTTTCATTCATTATTGGCCCATCAAAAACTTAGGCTATTTCTGGTACAACACCTAATGTTGTTACAAGTGTTCCAACTCAAAATGTCCAAGATACTGAGAGCACTGGAATTCCAATTAATGGATAGAAAAATCAACCGACTACTCAAAATAGTAGTCAACCCCAATTTCCTAAAGATTTTAATATAGATACAGGGGTTAACACAAAAATAGACACTATTGTAGCTAATACCACAACAAATGTTGCAGGACAAGCTACAATAGGGTAATTTCAAAGAAGACCTATTCACCTAGAGAGATATAGGAAGTTACATTTTGATGGGATCCCAGAATATCCCAATGTTATCCCAAATGACTTAATGGATAAATTTAGTAAATTCACATGCAATAATGCTATAACTGGCGAAGAACACCTAAGGGCATTCACTGATAAGTTTAATGACTATAAGGTGGAGCATGAGGATGTGGTTATGAAATTATTTGTGCAATCTCTGATAGAGGACGCCAGGGATTGGAATAGAGGATTGCCAACTACAATTATTAGTTCTTGGGAAGAATTTGAGAGATTTTTTAAATGAGTTCAATAACATTAAGAAGTCATTGAACTAGGATGTGTCTTATTTCAATATCAAATTTTAGAAAGCTATGCATAAGTTCTTTCAAGTTTTAAGGTTGGATAATAATGTTTATCTGGCCACATATATGAATGCATTTGATGAAAAAATGGCATATATCCTTAGAGATAAGGATCCTCAAACTCTGAGAGATGTATTTAGAATAGCTATAAATGTTGAAGGAAATAGAAGAGCTTCAGGTAAGCTCAGAAGGAGAAAGGATCCTAGATTTTCTAAGAACACCAAAGATAAAAATTGAAAAGTCTTTAGGCATAAAACCTAAAGAGGAAGAAAGATGGGATAAGAAGCTTAATACCTTGAAGGATTTGAAATTAACTATGGAAAATAATGATAAGATTTCTGTACTAGAAAAGCAACAGTTTAATAAATTTAATAGACCACCAAGATTGTAAGATTATCCTTACAATATAAATTGGAAGGATGGAAAGCCTTTCTAGCAACAAAAGGGTAAAGAGGAACAACAAACTCCTAACCCATTGCACAAACATACAGTGAACATGGTGGAAGATACTCCTTGGTGTGTTTCTTGTCAATCACCCCACTCACATGAATATTTTGTAGCTCAATTTATTTCTGCTAAGGATGAGACACATGAAGAAGAGGAAGAAACTTTTGAAGGTGACAATGTTGATTGTCTTATGATTTCTTCTTGTCTTGGAGAAGTAGAATATTATTCTGACATTGAGACTCAGGAATTTGATATAGATTATCAAAGGTAAATAAATGAAACATATCATCAACAAGTTTTTTTTGATGAAAAATTATCTATTGATGACCAAATGTGTAATGTTGAACAAGGTGAGTGTTTTGTGTCCTTGACAAGACCCTCAAATGAAGATATTGCCAAAATAACAGTTGCTATGGTAGCTCAAGTAAAAATCAACTATTAATTGAGAAACAAGATTGTGGGTGAAGACCAAGGAGATCCTTTGGGTTTATTTGTCAAATAGTTAAAAAATAAAGGCAAAGAGGTAAAGGAGGATAAATTAGGGAAAGATGCAATAAAAATTAAGGAGGTCAAGAGAAAGGAGTGGGATAAGAAAGCATAGGTTGTGAAACCTATTGAAAAAACTTCTCCACTTAAGATGAAAGCAAAGATGGTTGAAAAATTTGCTTCGCCCACTGAAGGAGACTTACAAAAAACACAAAACATTAAAGGCAACAAACCAAAGAACTATGAGGAACAATTAGGTATGTCACTTGAATTACCAAATTACACACATGTGGATATGCTTCAGTTGCTTTCTCATATTACAATTAAGGTTCCTTTGCAAGAGATGTTAATAATTGAAGAGCATAGGGAGAAAGCCATGGCTTGGGTCAAGGGTATTTCTCATTCTTTTGAAATTGAAAATAAGAATGTATCTCATAATGTAAAGGAATGAATGGTTAAAAATGAAACAAAGGATAAAGAGCTAGAGGGAATGGTTTCTCAGATTCCCCATATTTTTCTTGAAGATACAATAGGTGAGAGCCTTGACAATGTAGACCCTTTCTTTCTAAGTGTTATTATAAATGGAGGAGTCTTGAAGAATTGTATGATTGACTATGGGGCCTCAAATAATGTCATGCTAGTAAGGATAATGCAGTCCATGGGTTTGAAAGTAGATACTCCACACATAAGATGTTGTGCTATGGATTCAAGAGAAGTGCCTGTGATAGGAACTATAAAGGCATTACCTTATAAACTTGTTGATTTCCTTGAGAAATAATTAATTATGAGTATCCTAGTTGTAGATATTCCACCATATTATGGGATGTTATTGTCAATAAAGTGGAGTGCCTCTATGGGTGGAAGTTTGCAATGTGACATGTCTTATGGTACCTTTTGCATTGATGTCGATGCATGCTAAAAAGGATGCAAGAAACATAAGATTCAAATATTAGTGTTGTTAGTGGTAATAAAAAATGAAAGATGAATGAAACTACAATCCTAAACATGCATACCAAGAGAGATATAAAACAAATTATGGAAAGTAAACAAAAATGAAGGAAATACACAAAACTCTCCAAGATGAACTCCAATATGCTCATAGTTGCTCCTCCCTTGTTCCTCTCCTCTCCAAGTTCCACATGATTGTATCCCTCATCTTTTTGCACTATTATGGATGTCTTATGGAGATTAAAGATTATGAAAATGACTGATACAAATGCAAACAAGGTAAATATGAGAAAATGTATGATTAATCTATGTTAATTTTAGCCAAAATAACAAAGAAAAGTGCTTCTAAATGTTCTCTCAAATTTACTATAAGTTTCATGCATCCAATATTTATGGATCCTTTTGAAGAAGGAATGGGCTCTATTTATAGGAAAAGTAGAGCAATAGATGGTTGATATTGAGTAATCTCAACAAGGGTCAGGATTGATGGGTTTATGATCCATGTAAGGGCTTTCAACCCAATCCAAGGATGACAAATGTCAACATGAGATGGCTTGAGAGGAGAGGGAAGAATCATTAAATGCTTGAGATGACATGAAGGTTACCCTAGGAGGGTTTGGTTAAGCTTGAGTTAATGGATTAAACTTTTATCTAATGAATAATGCCTTTATCCAATGAACAAACTCTTGTGCAAGAGTTAGTGGGGATAACCATGGTCAAAGAAATGAATGCTTGCAAAGACACATGAGTTAGATGGGTGCTAAGTTAGAGGAAAATTCTCTAACCATGTGGGTGAGTTGAACCATTAATGGTCATGTAAGATCCATAAATGGTTATGTAAGAACCATTAATGGTTTAGAAGAATTTAAGGGTTAACTTGTTGAAGAGATAAAGCCTTTAATACTTTTCAAAGACTTTAAGGCTTTGAGAAGTGACTCCAAGTTGCTTAGGAATGTGACAATAATTAGGGAGGGTGATTATACTAATTAGGAATGGTTTAGAAGAATCTAGAATAGGTTAGAAGAGTCTAGAAGGAGATTAGAAGACCAAGTGGGTTTGGTGGGTGAGAGAAAATAGGATTTTAATTAAAATAAAATTACTTTATTTCAACCAAATGGGTGCAACTTGCATTTGTAGGATAATGCAAGTGGGGGGAGTTTAGAGATTTTAAATAAATATTTATTATTTATTTAAAGGAGGAAAGGGGGTTAAATTAAGTAAATGTGCTTTATTCATTTAATTGATTTAGAGTGTGGCTTAATGAATTAATTTAAATAAATTGAATAATTTATTTAATTAATAGGAGAAGAGGTTGAGGATGAATTAATTAAATATTAATTTAATTAATTGATTATTGATGGTTAAATAATCAAATAAATAGTAAATATTTATTTAATTAAGTGGACAGATTTATGTGACTACATTTGCTCCTCTTTGAGACAGTGTGGTTTATCGCATCGCTTCAAAGAAAGAAAAATAGTTATGAAGAAATATGCCCCATAAATGTTAATTTAGTGGGTGGTATGCCCCCTTGAGAGATGGGCCGAATTTTTTTGAAATATTGGGTGATCTCTCAAAAAAGAGAAAGAAGTTGGAGGGGGGTAGGATAGAAGAAATTTGAAAGAATGGTGAAAGAATGGGAGAAAATAGAGTGAATACAGAGAAAGGGGAAGCCAGTGAGTACCCTTAGGTCATGGAAGAGATATAGTGCAAAGGTAGTGTGTGCTTTTGATTGATATTGTACAATTGATCAAAATTGGTTGGACAATCGAGTGCAATCAATTGAATTGCCCCAGTCGAGTCAAAGTGTGACAGTTGATGTCAGTTGTTCGCTTGGACAAGATAAAGTTTGAGTAAGTGAATCAAAGTGACCTATTGTGACTTAGACAATTGATGTAATTGTCTGATGAAGTCAAGGTATATGAAGCCAAATAATCTTTGAGACTTAGACAATTGATGTAATTATCCATTGTGATTGTGTTTGATTGGTTGATCAATTGATAGTGTTTGCGCTGTAGGTTATTTGTGGTGAATCAAACCAACCCCATTGAGACTAGGTCATTGTGATAAATGTTTGTTGTAGTCTAGGATTGCCATAATCTATTACCTATTGAGACCCAAAGATACTTGATGAAAAAGTATCTGTTGATAGTATAGGTGTGCATGAGTCAATATGCCTATGTAGATAGAGTAACTTTCTTTTCTTATAGGATGACCTAGGTAACACAGGTTACGCAACCCCTCCTGTTAGAGATGGGTGGTGATGAACATAGCTTGATTCATTTGATGGGACATGATGTAGGGTATGTGATGTTGATGATCGAGATAGGGAGGCTGAGGGGGGGTGCAATGTTAGATAGAAGGTATGGAGGACCTAGGACTCATTCCTATGGAAGAGCATAAAAAAGGAGAGAGTATCCATTGTCATGACTATGTATGAATGATATGCAGTAATATGGATGTATGGATGGATAGAATACAATAGAATGAAATATATACAGATGAGATAAAACAACGATCCATAGATTATTCACAGTGCTTTATTTTTATCATCAAGCATGGTATTATTTTTCTTGGCCGAGGTAGTAGGAACCAAGTTCTAGCATTTCACCTATAAGAAAGCATCACAAACAAGGAAAAGTTACCCTCCATTCTGGTTTATACACAGATGGTCGAGGTATATGCTATAGTCAGTAAACCATAGCGATCTATAACTATATTTTGCATAGGATCACTTAGTTTAGTGAACTTCCCACATAGACACCATTAGTACATGCCCTAGAAATTCATTGGATCAATCGACATATAACAAACAAAGAAAAAGATATCATGAGCCATCCCGACAACTCTAATCACTTGTGGATATCATGGAGTAGTGTAGGAACCTGATTTAAATAAATAGAAAATCAACCAAGTACTTATCAGCTAAACAAAATTTTCTTGTCGAAGAAAATGTTATCATGTCTTTGTTTGTGAGGATGGATGCATCCTTGTGAAGACAGTTGTGTGTAGATGTTTTGATTGGTTGGTTGATTTGATAAGTGGTCATCATTTGAATAGCTCAACTTGTTTGTTTGGTGTCTATTGCGATGTGTATGTACAAAGAATATTATACATTGCAATGTTTTTGATTGATTTTTTTAATGTTTTGGACATGTTTTTGGATTTTGTGAGTGTTTTTGTTTTTTTCTGAGTTTTTCTAAATGTTTTTGGTATATTTATAGCTAATTTTGAATGAGGAACTCAATGAATCACAAGTAATGTAGAATCCACTTCCATTAGTAGGTTAAGACCATTGCCCCCAGTTAGATATTGCTACAAAAGTGGGATGCAGGACACATGAAGTACTAACCCTAATTGCACATCAATAACAAGCCATGGTTTGAATAAAATGGATGCAACGGATGTGATAGCAATGAGTCTAAAAGATAATAGAGCCATAACCTTTATGAGTGGCACCTATTTTTTGCTAGGTTTTCACCATCGTACTTAGCCAAGGCACCACCATAGCGGTTTTTGTTGGGATCCAAGAATACTGAGAGGGTGAGGGGTGAATTAGTGTCTAGTTGGTAAGATCAGATTGTATCCTTTTATACCATACACATATAAACTGGTAAACAAATAAACATATAACTTGAAGTAAATAAACCATCCACATAAATGAAAACCATAACATAGAAAACCTCAAAGAGGAAAAACCATAGTGGGATTTGTGACCCACAATATCAGTTCACTAGCCATATGAAAGGATATTACACATAATGGGGCCCTGCATATGTAGGAAGGCACACTTCTCATCACTAAAGAGTCTCACTAACTACAAGCTTCTGCTGAAGTAAAACAATGAATATTAACTCACAAAATGCATCTACTATGCCAAATAGAGTTCTGGTTCTAGCTCTACTCTATACCGGTTCATAAACCCTGAACACTACTACTAGTATCTCTTCTCCTCCAAGAATTTTTTCCAAACTATCTATAGATCATTGCGTGATATAACATTTGCATACAAATGATCTACATACATATACTTTGTATTATACAATTATTCTATATTCTCCTATGTCACACATTCAGTTTTATTCAAAATGACCTAGCAGACTGACCTATATACACATTACAAACAATATGCCTTATGTCAGCTTAAAATACATTACAAAAGATATTCAATTTTGGCCTCAACAATAATTACAAAATGATTTTCTAAATAAATCTTCCTTGATGTCGGTTTCTTTGAAGTACTTGATGTCAGTGCCAGTGCTAGTGTCGATCCATGTAATCCTGGATACTCCAATGCCGGTATATGCCTCCTAATGCTGGTATATGACTTCCACCTGATCTTGTTACCATCAATGACAACAAAATGAATCCAATGAGTGTCAATTGCCAACAATCTCCCCCTTTGGAATTGATGGCAACACTCATGTGA
Source organism: Cryptomeria japonica (assembly GCF_030272615.1). Lineage (NCBI taxonomy): Eukaryota > Viridiplantae > Streptophyta > Pinopsida > Cupressales > Cupressaceae > Cryptomeria > Cryptomeria japonica. The sequence goes on along the minus strand of NC_081415.1, from coordinate 120,699,371 downwards.
AAAATGGATTCCCTGTCGGTTCAACTGAAATATGCTCCCCTAGAGCAATACACTCCTTCTGATATTTTGATGTCCTTCCCATATGTTCTTGTCTAATATTATCTAATATTTTTCACATATATACTCTCCCCCTTTGGCATCAATGAAAAAGACAGTTGAAAGAATTGAAAGAATTCAGAACAAAAGAATGATTAAATACTGTTTGTTTTACTAGATCTTGACTAACTTGAAAATTTCTAGGTAACCCTTATCTAACAACTGTAGGTATGTATCCCAGCAGGTTGTCAAAGTATCAGATATGGATACTAGTCCACTTAGTAAATGTGCTAGTGTTTCCTTCTCTTTGACTTTTGTCGGTGTGGCTTTAGCAATCATGTCCATACACTCTCTTTTATGTACACCCAGTGAGTCCAATCTGGGACTCACCAATCCTCTAAGACTCCTTTCTCTCCAAATGATTTTATCTCTCTCCTTCTCAAAAGAAAAAAGTTGGTTCTCCAAGGAAAAAATTTGTCCATCAATAGATGTTGTCGATTTGGTTAATCCATCAAAATAATTTTCAATGCTAGCTACCTTATCATGTAATTCCTTTAATCTTCTATCTACATTTGTTGTAAGAATTTCTATGTTACAACAGACCCTGTAGATATTTGTATATTGTTTCAAATAATTCTCAATAAGAATGTGTTTAGCTTCATTTTTCTTTTTCTCTATTTCAATGATCTGGTCAAAGGCAGCTTTCTTAGCCACAATAAATCTTTGTAATGCCTGTCAGTCTGATATTTGCTGCAGTGATTGAAAATTGTTAGATATGATCTCTATCAGTCTTTTAATCTTGCCATAAGGGCTTGCTTCATTCAATCTGACAATCAAGGATTAAATTATGCAACACTGTAATTGATTGATCTATTATTCCCTTATCCACAGATCCCTCCTTTAATAGTTTTTGAGTAGCCATCATCATTAACTCAATGGGACTCATCTCAGTGACTGATTTCTTCTCAACTTAAGAAGTGTCAATTTCCAAAACCTTTGTCAGGGAATCAATGTTAACTTTCGGTATAGACTCAATTACCTTTTACCTTATCTTCTTTAGCACTGGTGGCTTCACCACTTGGTGTAGTGTCAATTATTGTCGGTAGAGTATTATCCATAATATTCATAGTATCCTATACATTTCCTTGCTCAAAAATAGTTTGTGCCACAAAGGACTATACACTTTCCTTTACTGTTGGTTGTGTTTGTATATCTATGGTTACTGTCGGTTTAGTCAAAATTACAGTTGAACTATCCAAAATACCTTTCCCTTTTGATTTATCTAGAATGGTGGAAGTTGTTGCCTTAACAAATTCTTCATTTGATGTAAGAAAATTTGGATTCTTCTAGAAGAATTTAGTTTCATTTACTACCTCATTAACTTTGCCCATCATTAGACTTATTTGTCAGGTTTTGCTACTAAATATGGTTTTGTTTGCAACATCAATGCATCTTTTGATTCCTCATTGTTTATTGAACCACACATTTCCAAAAGTTCTAGTTCCTTAATTTCTCTATCCATCTTGATTGCATCAAGTCTTCTAGCATCTAATTTATTGTATAGTGATAAAGGAATTTCCTTCAAAGTTTCTACTAAGGCTTTCTTATATATATCCATGTGTAGCAAAATTGCCTCTTGAATCTCATTTTGCTCATCATCCTCTAAATTTTCATAGTAAATGAATACATTTTTTATCATTCCATCCTTTTTAATTTCATCAATTAATTTAGCATAGGTCATTTTGGTCTTATTGGGCTCAGTATCATAACTCTTCTTCTTTCTACTTATGGTTGCTGGAGTGGATGTAATTGGTTTTCTCTTTTGTATAGGCTTCCTTGTTAGAGGTGGCAGTGTAGTAGGTTTAGTTGCTTTTCTAACAAGTCTCCTCCTAGGCTCCACCTTCTTTTTCTCTATCGGTGGTTGATCTACTTTCTTCCTTTGTACCCTTCTTAAAGATAGAGGTGTTGGCATTTTGGCACTGAGTTGTCATTGATGTCAACCGGTGGACATGAAGAAGCAGAGTGTTAAGATATGCAACTAGTACTAGATGCTACCGGTCAATAGGTGAAGAACTTGACTGGTGAAGAACATTTGAAGGCCATGTCTTGATTGGTGTAATGTTGTGTGAAGCTAAGGTGGCAAGTAGGGTGTAGTTGGTGAAGTTTCATTCACAAGGTTGATGAAACTGATATTCATCATTAATGAAGGAACCGCATATTAAGGAATCATATCAGACTGATTGCGGCTTGAGGAAGAAGGAATGAAGGAGGAAGATCAGGGGAGCAGTTGGCATCTATATCAAAGATAGAAGATCATATTGAAAGATCACCTTGAGAAGGAAACAACAAAGGCATTAATGGTAATTTGTCAAATGCAAATCTAAAATTAAGGATCATGTTTCCCGTGTCTGAAAAAGAATGAAATTGATGGAGATGAATAGATGGAGTTCAAGGAGATCAGATCTTGCAAATCTAATTGGATTTGATTTTCCTCGAGGATGGTGAAGAAACCCTAACCACCTAGATTTTGAATCTATTTTTTTGGCAGGAACTCATTTTATAAAGAAAAAAGAACTATGGACAAAGATAATGATGTTGCTGCGGTGAAGATTGTGAAAAGAAGAGAAGTTAGAAGAAGGAAGTGAGGAGGAGGAAGCTGGAGGAGAGGTTTTGATCAAGTTACAACACGAGGTAGCAAACAGACTGATAAGAGGCTTGTACTGGTAGTTTCTGCATAGAGCGGTTGTGCTAAATCAGTAAGGTGTGGAAGTGTAGGCAGCATCCTGGAGTGACACAGTGTGTAGAGAAATTGTGATTTAATTGATTCAAGAGTTGCAAAACTCATTTGCAACAAGAAGCCTTAATTGCATTCAATCAATATTTCAATATACATCGCCAAGTCTGAGCTTAGTGCAGGGGTTGGTGCTCCTTGGGTTGGTGCCCAAAAGTGTAGGGGTTGGTGCTCCTCGTGTTGGTGCCCAAAAGTGTAGGGGTTGGTGCTCCTTGGGTTGGTGCCCAAAATCTTTGTAAATCTGTGTTTTGCCTATGAGGCTGGATTGGAGTAGTAGTCTTCAACAACTTTTCACACTGAGGTTTTTCTCATTTTGAGTTTTTCATGTAAATCTTGTGTTGTGAGTTGGTTGTGTGTGCATGGACTCTTTGGCTTCCACTCTTATATTTCTTGTCTAACTATTTATGAGATTAAGTACTCAGCTGATATTCTTTAGATAGCTGAAAAGATAAATAGATCTAGGTACCACTGATTCATCCCCCCTCTGAGTGGTACTTCATGCTTAGCAATTGGTATCAGAGCCAAGTTCTTGGTTATTTCTAAACCTTGGGTAGATCCTAGACTTTGAGCACAATGGCAAGAAGTGAGTCTGCTTCCTCAAAAGCCCCCATGTTTGATTGATCTAACTATGCCTTCTGGAGTAGAAGAATGGAGACATATATTTCATCTCTTGGATTTTATGTATGGATGTCAGTCATGAATGGGTATACTGATCTTAATACTCCTCCCACTATTTTGGATGCAAAGGAGTATGAAAATAATGCAAGAGCCAAACATGCCATTTTGAGTGGTTTGTCCAATAATGAATTTGTAAAATTTATGCATCGTGCTTCAGCAAAGGAAACATGGGACAAGATGCAGAGGTTGTCTGAGGGAGATACAAAGGTCAAGGAGGCCAAACTACAAACTCTAAGGGGCCAACTTGAAAGCATCAAAATGAAAGATGATGAAAAAATTGCAGGATACCTTCACAGATTTGATGAAACTATGAATGCTATCAGAGGACTTGGTGAAGAGATTGTAGATGAAATTCTTGTCAAAATGATACTTAGATCTCTCACTTCCAAATATGATACCAAAGTGTCAGCCATAGAAGAAGCCAAGGATCTAAAGACTTGTACTATGGATGAACTATTTGGTTCCTTGACAGCCTGTGAGATGAGAACAACTAGTGAGACTTCTTCAAGGAAATAAGCTAGTTTCAATACCACCAAAAGGGGGAAGGAAGTTGTTGTTCATAAAGAATCCAGTAAAGATTTTGATGCTGAAGTAGCAAACGTTTTTAGAAAACTCAAAATAATTTCAGGTCAGTACAAAGGAAAGGTACCACTAAAGTGTTTCAATTGTGGGAAGGTAGGACACTTCGCTGCAAGTTGTCCTCATAAAGATACTGTATGGTGGAAAAGTGGGCTGATAAAACTTAAAATGTGAAAATTTAGTTAAATACTAGTCCACACACACACACAGGACTTGTTGATGCAAGCTATGGAGTAACGTAGTATTACTCAGCTTCCCAAGGAGGGTCCCATGGTTCTCTATCTCACAATGTCCCTCAAACCAACGTTTTTGCTCTCAGATCACTGAGCAAAATGGTTTAGGGATGGCAAATATGAGAACGAGAGATGCTTTTGATTGATTTTAGTATGAGATGTGTTGTAAGCTATGTATGATGCTAAAATGCAATAAACTAAATGATAAGATGACAAGATTAGTATGAATACTATCCTAGCATACTATATTTAGTCTATGATTGAACTAAAATGATAAAGAAAGTAATCTAAGCATGCATATTTAGACTAATTTCTATTCTAAAAGAGGCTAAATGATGAACATAAAAATGATATGAAAGCTTGAAAGAATTTGAGCATAAGTGTAATGCTACAAATTTGAAAGATGATTGTTATGAAAATGGAGGGATGAGAGCTCTATTTATAGCACAAACAGGGCAATGGATGGTCAAGATTGAAAAGTTTAATCAGGGGCCAAGTTTGAAAGTTGGAGATCCATGTGCACAATTTGCACCAAAGAAATGGTGACAAATGTCAACATAAGATTGGGTTGAAAGAAGGGGTTGGAGACATTGAATGCCTGAGAAGACCTCATGGTTATCTAGAGGCTAAGGGTCAACTCTAAGTTAGGATTACCCACTATATTAGGAGTTAATCCAAGGATAAACCTTTGTGCAAATGATTAAGAGATAATCATGGTCAAAGCATTAAAGGCCTGATGAGACCCTTGGGTTGGGTAGAGGTTGAGTCAAAACAAATGTTTTAACCATGTAGGAGGGTTTGGGTTAACCATTAATGGTTATTGGAGACTTTGTGGATTAAGTGGTTGAAAGTTGGAGGCTTTCAAAGGTTATCAAAGACTTTGAGACATTTAGAGGTTGAAGGTTGAAAGCCTTTAATGGTTATCAAAGACTTTGAGGCTTTGAGAAGTGACTTCCCTTTGCTTAGGGATGTGACAAAGTTTAGAGGAAGGGTTAGGTTAATTAGAAGCGATTAGAAGATTCTAGAAGGGATTAGAAAGGGGTTTGGGATTTTGCAAGTGGATGGGGGGGATAATAGGATTTAATTGATTTAAATGATTTAATTCAATTTGGTTGTAATTTGGGGAAATTAAATAAATTAGATTTATTCAATTTAGGATAACTATTTAATTAAATTTGAATTTAATTAAAAGTGGCTAGGGGGATTTAATTGAATAAAATGATTTATTCATTAAATGGTATAGTGAATTTTATTTAAATAAATTGAGTAATTTACTTAATAAAATAGAAGAATGTGGATAATTTAATTAAATTGGATTTAATTAAATTGAGAAATGAACATAAAATATTCATTTAGGAATATGGTCATTTTTATACGTCTACATTTTGCCCCTCTTTGAAGTGACATGTGTGCACATGTTATTTCAAAGAAAATGATGTGTTTTTGTGATTTTATGATCAAATGCAATTTTTGTTGTGTTGCTCTTTGATTTGCAAGTCATGCCTCAGATTTGATATTTGATGTGTGATGCCCCAGATTCGATATTTGGTGTGTGGTGCCCCAGATTCTATATTTTGATGGTGATGCCATATTTTATGTAGTTGTCCAATATGAGTGTCGGTATAACTTGTTTTGATGTGAGATATTTCAAGTTGTGTTGTTTTGATCAAAATATGATTTATTTGAGTGTTCTATTTCAAGTTCGATGTGTGAAGCCTGATTTGTGTTACAAGCTGATATGGGTTGGAAACTTGAGTTGTGTTACAAGCTGATATGGGTGGAAAACTTGAGTTGTTTTACAAGTTTATGTGATTTTGGTACTTGAGTTGTTTTACAAGTTTTGATATGGTTTTTGAGAACTTGAGTTGTGTTACAAGTTGATATGAAATGATAGGTTTTTGAACTTGATGTAGATGAGCAAATTTGTTTCATGTTGTTGATGTGAGTTTGATTTTGATATTGTTGTTTTGATGTGGAAACTGATATTGGATTTGTTTTGAGATTTGATATGATAATGCCCCCTCGGGAGATCGTTCATGCACACAAAGCATGAATGATCTCTCGAAAGAAGAAGAATGTTGTTTGAAAGATAGAAGAGGAGATAGTGATGGCATGCATGGGTTTGATAAGATTGATTAGATTGATTGGAATGAGAGCAAGTCTGGTTTCAGGTATGACACCTCCTGTATAAGACATGGATGATCAATCGTCTGGGTTTAGGAATGATATCGCCTGTATAAGACATGGATGATCAAGCATCTGGTTTCAAGAATGATACTACCTGTATAAGACATGATAGAAAATAATTTGGAAGAATGATAGAAGATAGTTTGGAAGAATGATAGAAGATAGGTTGGAAGAATGATAGAGATAGTTTAGAAGAATGATAGAAGATAGGTTGGAAGAATGATAGAAGATAGGTTGGAAGAATGATAGAAGATAGGTTGGAAGAATGATAAAGATATGAAAGTGAAGAAAGATTCCATGATGATGTGATAGATATGCATGCGAGGGATGCAATGATGAATGATGAATGATATTTTGAAAATGAGATGTATGATATGATATGCAACTAATTGTAAAATGATATGCAACTAATTGTAAAATGATATGTAGCTATGTGTAAAGTGATATGCAACTAATTGTTTTTGGAGCATCCTCATTCTGCATTTGCCATCCGATATAACCATTCGTTTGCTTTCTTTGTAAATATCATCACTGAGCATTTATTGATTTTTGGATATGTTGAAAATTTATACAAGCATAATGGTATAATTGAACCATAATGACCTGAGTAAAATTTACATGATATTTGATTTTGCAAGATAGCACAAGCGTCAAGGTATAATTGAACCAGGACGACCTGAGTGCGTATTGCGTAAATAGACAAGAGTTAACCTTTGTCCCATACAAATCCAAAATGTCCTCAGCGATATGCCACTTGATTGCTTCATAGGACAAATTTGCATGGAAAAAGACTTCACTCATAGATAGAAGACAAATAAAACATCACATTCCTTCCTTGCTCCTCTAGTCGTAAGACATCCTGGAGGTGCTCAGGAGATATGATAAGCAAAAATTAACAACCATAAGTAATCATGCATGCTATTGGAAATGTATTCTTGTCAATTAAAACATCTTACAAAATTGATCTTTGTTCAGTTGAAATCAGTTCAAGTTTGTGATGTTTAGCCTTCTTGCATTGTCGATTGTCATTTGTTGGTTGTTTTGATCCTTGTTGTCTTACTACGTTTTTGGTCTGATGTTGAAAATCTTGAAGGCGAAATGCCCCAAGCGAGGCTAGGATTTTGGCCCTTTTTTGTTGATACTACTTTGATATGGATATGTACACTGATCACCAAGCCATGGTGGGATATTATTTGGATAATTGTTTCAGATAAACCAAGGACAGTGACTACACTAAGTATGTTCAGGATTGATAAGCATTTGTGAATTTTTGGTGATGTCTCAGATGGGTGGATATGATATGTACAATATGATTTGTGAAACATGTATTTCCATCAATTGATAAAGATAAGGCTAACTATAATAAAATCCAGCAGTCATACTGATTGATGTCATTGTTATGATTTGGTTGATGATTGATGTATAAAAACTTATTTCTCTTGATGAATTTGGAAAAACTAGGTTGTTGTTTCTTCAACGTGATGTTATGATAAAAGTTCTTTCTTCTCAGAATAAGGGGATTAGTCATGCATGAGTGATCAATGGATTCCTTTGATTGGTTTGGATTCAGTTGATTCTTGTTTTGAAAAATTTCAAATCTTACTTTATCAGAGTGAAGGTTTAGCTGCCCCTTCACGATAAAGCGTGTCAAATGATATGGATAAAAGCCTCCCGATCTGGAAACTGGATTTGACAATTTGAAAATTTTAAACAAGTGTTTTTGAGATAAAAATCCGTAAGATGGTAAAGGATTCTGTTGATACTGATGATGAGGTCTCCGGATTATGATAAGAGAGACATCTTTTATCGTGCGATTTGTTTAGGATTCTGACAACTTTTGTTTTAGCACAAATTTAGCTCGAGAAATAGTTTTAATGGTTTGTTTGTTACTCTGCTTTGATGAAAAATGATGTTTGATGGATGGATTGATTATCAAGACTTGATGATTGATAGAAATGTCTAGTTTCGAAGAGTGAGTACCCCGTATAAGACCAATCTGTCTGGTTTCGAGTGTACCTATCCCTGTATAAGACATGTTTGATGTTGATGTTGATTTCAAGTAATGAATTGATTAACAAGACATGTGATAAGTTTGATTGCAGACTTTGAGAGTTTTCCTGTTGTTGATCTGATTTGATGGATGGTCCATGTGTTCATGCTTTGATTTTTTTTAATTTTTTTTTTGTTGATTTTTGTTTTTGGATATTTTGATTTTTGTGAGTTTTTTTGGATTTTTTGATTTTTTGAGTTTTTTGGATATTTTGATTTTTTTGAGTTTTTGGATATTTTGATTTTTTTGAGTTTTTGGATTAGAAGAAAGATGTATTTGGTTGCCCCAATGTATATCAAGACAAGGAATATTATGAATGGATGACTGAACCATTGAAGCGAAAATAGATTTATTGTCCATAGTTCTGATCAAGATCAAGGATGAAAAAGAAGATATGGATAGAGATAGGATATAGATAGCACTGGATGATGGAAGCAATGAATAGATAGGATAGATAGATATGGATTAGAGTGAAGCAAGATTGTAGAAAGAATTGGAGGATAGAAGAAATGAATAGATAGGATAAGGGATATGGATTAGAGGATATGGATGAGGTGAAGCAAGATTGTAGAAAGAATTGGATGATAGAAGAAATGAATAGATAGGATAAGGGATATGGATTAGAGTGAAGCAAGATTGTAGATAATGATGAAGTTAGATGTGAATAGATAGGATAGCAAAGCAAGATTGTAGAAAGAATTGGATGATAGAAGATATGAATAGATAGGATAAGGATGAGGTGAAGCAAGAATAGAGTGGATGATAGAAGATGTGAATAGATAGGATAATGATGAGGTGAAGCAAGAATAGAGTGGATGATAGAAGATGTGAATAGATAGGATAAGGGATATGTATTAGAGGACATGGGAGATATGGTAGGAAGAATAGAGTGGATGAACTTTGCTCCCAAGCATAGAGGTTGCCATTTGCAAAAAGGTGATATGTAAGATTGTCATAGTATTTAGCATCATTTGAATAAGTGTTCTTGAACTTTTCAAAGATAGAGACCCAACCCACACTTAGAACCTCTAGAAATTTCAACTGAATATTTCTAGCAACTAAGAAGCAGACTCAAAAGGGAAGAAGAATCCCAAATTGGATCAAGGTACTTAGTTCTTTGATTACCCATGTGTGTGCAAGTGGGTTCATTCTGGCTCATATGATCATTGTAATCTTCAGAATCCAACATGGCTAGCTACATGAGTTACCTTGCTTCAAAAGCATCCTGGATAGAGCCTCACTGCCAGTGAGCGTCCATATCCCCGACGAGGTTATCGCTGTAATCTCACAAATATTGCTCCATTGCCAGCTAGGCATCCATAGCCCCGATGGAGTTACTTGCAGTTTCCCATAACCAATCATTTTGATATTGGATTTCATTGCATTTTTCTTTTCTTGATATTCATTTTCTTGCTCATGCTTTTGATATTTCTTCTTCTTTTTTTTTTTTTTTTTTTCTTGCATTGGCTTGTAAGTGATGAAACTTACATGGTTTTGATAATTACAGTGGCACTGAAGCAAGATTTAAGATTTTTCACTAGCCATGTCTTCAATTTAAGAGATCACAATGATTTAGAGCAATTGATTAAGTGTATGAGATATAGTAATCAAAAGATGTCAGTACCAAGATACGATAAGTGGTTCTTTTCTGGATTGAGTGTGTATCCTGACCAAAAGAAAATGTTAAAGAGGAACAACCTCAGATTCTGAAGCATTTCATGAATAGATATCTAGGAAAAGGACTGAACATTAGATTCGAGCATGGGCAAGTATGTGACAAAATGACACAAATTCCTATTTCACAGATGAAAGATTTTATGTGAAGGATTGAATGATAGGGATGGAAAGAGGTGTTGGATAATAGATAGAATGTTTGAAGATTTGTGCAAGGATAGAGGGAAATGTATTTAGGATGAGTGTTGGTACACAACTTGAGAAGTGATGAAGGGATAGAGGAAAATCAAAATTTGGGACAGAAGGACCCTAAATAGATAGAGGAAATGATAGAAGAATAGTTTTGGAAAGATGTTTAGATAGAGGGTTGAAAGAAGTTCGAAGATTTGTGCCTTTGTTGATCTTGCTTATGGATCATTTGAGGTGATGGATTGGTGATGGAGGGAGGTAAGGACCCAAGATAGATGGAAGGGATGAAGAGTTTGATTGTGGAATGAATGGGCCTAAGATAGATTTGGAGGATGAAGAGATTGAATTTGGAATGAAAGATTTGGAGGATGAAGAGATTGAATTTGGAATGAAAGGACCTAAGATAGATTTGGAAGAAGAGATTGACTTTGGAATGAAAGGACCTAAGATAGATTTGGAGGATGAAGAGATTACTTGATCTTGATCTTGACTTGGAGTAGGATCATTTGAGTTTTTGCTTTCCTCTTGATTTTCAATTAGATTAGTGGAGGAGATGGAAGGGATATCATGATTTTTCTTAAGAGATGGATGTTGAATGGGACTCTGCTCTTGAGATGAAAGAGGGTCATCGTGGATGGAATACCAAAATTTTAGGGGATCATCATAAGATTCTTGATAGGTGGGATCTTGATCAAAAATGGGATTAGATTGGAGAGCCATGATATTGTGATCTTGATTTAGGCTAGGACTCATTTCCTTTGACTGAGTTTCCTTTTTCTCGGTTTGATGATGAATGGTCATATGAATGATCAAAGTTGATGTTTTTGATAGGTTGATGTAGAGAAATTTACTCCTTTTGGTAAGGGTCTTAGGACTAGGTTGTCTCTTCTTTAACTTAGTTTTGTGATGAAGACTTGTTCATCTCAAAATATGAGGAGTGATCATACATGAATGATCAATGGTTTCCTTCGATGTTTGGATTGAGATACTTTGTTTGGAAACTTAAGTCTACATTTATCAAATGAAGGTTTAGATGCCCCCTCACAACAAAGTGTGTTAAATGATATGGATAAAGTCTCCCGATATGGAAACTTGATTTGACAACTTAAGGTTTAAACTTGGTATGATTGTTTGATAGAATCCTTTAGATGATGGACCTTTTGATCAAGGTGATGATAATACTTGATTTTGATAGGATAAAGTCTTATCTTTAGCTAGTTTTGGATTTGACAACTTTTGTTCTAAGACTGACTTGTTTGATTTGGAAATGATTTCTCTGGTGTTTTGATTTGATTTCTTGTGATCACGTTTGATATTGGACCTGAAAGGATACTCAAGAAGATTGAAAACTTTTTCTAGAAAGGATTACTTGGTTTGGTATTCCCCGAATCTTGTTGGATGAAAGTCTTTCCTAAAGATAGTTGAAATGTTGATAACCATCTCAAAAGATGTTTTGTTGGATATGAAAATCTTCTCCACTTTATAATTTTTCCTTGTTTGAACTGACTTTTGAGTTTGATTGTTGGATACTTTGCAAGATATTTTAGCATTTGTGACAAGAATACATAGCACACATGAAGACAATGGTCATCCTAATGCTAAACATTGAGTGTATATTCTTTTGAGGATGTGTTCAAATCCCCGATGTTATCACTGGTTTGATTTACAACATAAGACACATCAGATAGACTCTTTATTCAAAGGTCATTGACAATATCATAGCCCACTAGTCTTGATACTCCGTCAGCTGAAACAGCCTTGTCACCCCCTAGAGGGTGCCCACTTTTTTGCCTTTTGCCAGAAATTAACTCAAAGTGAATTGCTTCACAATTGAGTAGTTATCTTGGGAGATATATGGTGAGTAATCTTGGGGGCGGATTCTTCCCCACCCTTGCACTATGATATTGCCAATGTTTGGCAACTGACTCAGCTCAAAGTTTCTAATGCTAAAGTTCGTAATCAGGCTTCCTGTTCGGCTGTCAGTGATAAACTCCCTCAGGAGGCTTCCCAACCTTTAGAACAAAGGCTTTACGTATCGTAAAGATACTGGGGGAAGGCTAATCGCTGTGCGTAACCGTTGAAAGGGACTTTCGTCACCCTCCACTTTTGATTATAGTGGGCTGGAACACTTGGCTTCAAAGTCGTTCCCCACTTAGGTTGTTCCCTTCACACCGGCCAAAGAATGGCTTTAAGAGTTTTTCAACCCCTCAGGAAGGCAGGCCTCCTAAAAGATTTAAATGCTTGAAGTACAAAAAGCTTAAGAGTGGTTTGGCTTTTTGGTCACCCAGTTATGGGGAGAGCATATACCTTTCACTTTCGAGACAAGGCAATCAAGTTGTTCTTTTTAGCCTTCAAGACAATGATTTGCTAACTTCTATTTGGAGATGTTGCTCCAACAAGCATGATGTTCTTTTTAACCTTTCATAGCAAAGTGTGTATTTCCAAAACTTTTGTAAAACAAGCCTGGTCAACAAAAGTAAATCGTGATTTGTGGTCAACAAAATTAAAGTCGATAGGGGAAAACTTTCCCTCTTTGCCTTGCACAAAATGAAGATGAGGTTCTTTTACTTTGCAAAATGAAGTGAATCTTTTAAACACCAAAGGATGGTGAGGTTCTTTTTAAAACTTTTGCCAAAGTAAAGATTGTTGGTTCTTTTTTTTTACAGCTTCCAAAATGAAGTGTTTTTCCTAACTTGTAGGAATGAAAGGTTTGCTTTGTTGTTCTTTTTACCATGCAATAAATAAAGATGAATTTTCTTTTAAAACACCAAAAAGGAAGGCATGAAGTTCATTTTATGCATCCAAATGAAATGATGAGGTTTATTTTAATTTGTGCAAAAAAGGAGAGTGAATTCTTTTTAACCAACTTTTGTTGAAAGAAAGTAAAAAAAAAACTTAAAGCCTCTAAACTTGCTCCTTCCCCTGCACAAAAAATATTAGAACCTGCACACAGTCAGTGATCAAGTGTTAGTGTGGGCTTACACAAGCCTAAATTCTGATCTTGGTTACAAATTTTACAATCCTGATTCTGAAATGCCCTGAAATTTGAATAAGTCTGAAATTTGGAAGATCTTCCAAAAACTAGATTTTGCATTATAACTCCTAGAGGTCTGAAACCCCTCTCAAACATCCTGAAAGTATATATGGAATATAACTTAAAGTATATATTCCATATATCATATATATTACGTCTCCCACAAGCCTAATTTTTTACTCTGCCATAAATTTTTGGCTCTGCCAACTCTATGCGCTAAACTATTGCACAGATGCACTAAGAAAAAGCACCCATGCGCTATTATGTGCCCCCAATGCGCTAAGCTGTTTTCCCGATGCGCTATTCTATTTTTCTCCTGCGTCGAGACCTACAGAAAAATATTAGTGGAAGTCATGCGCTAAAGAAAGAACTTCACACGCTAGAGTATAGACCCCACGCGCTAAATAGTAAGTGGGATGCGCTAGACTATTAACCGGATGCGCTATTCTATTTTGTTTCCACGTTGAGGCCTACAGAAAAAACTTAACGGAGGTCACGCGCTAATGTTTGAACTGTACGCGCTAGATGATGGTCTCCACGCGCTGAATAGTGGATTGGATGCACTACTCTGTTTACTGGATGCGCTACTTCTATGTTTTGTCCGCGTCGATACCTACAAGAAAATTGTTAATACAAATCATGCGCTAAGAAAAGGTCTTTACGCGCTAAAACAAAGAGCCCACGCGCTAAACAGTGGGCTAGAAGCGCTAAACTGTTAGGCAGATGCGCTATGGAATGTTTCCGACGCGCCAATTCCTATTTCCCGCGGACCTGCAAAAATGATTAATTTCAAAAACCGATTTGATATATGGGGTAGGGCCCCACAGTGGGCGCCAGAAATGTATGGTGGAAAAGTGGGCTGATAAAACTTAAAATGTGAAAATTTAGTTAAATACTAGTCCACACACACACACAGGACTTCTTGATGCAAGCTATGGAGTAACGTAGTATTACTCAGCTTCCCAAGGAGGGTCCCATGGTTCTCTATCTCACAATGTCCCTCAAACCAATGTTTTTGCTCTCAGATCACTGAGCAAAATGGTTTAGGGATGGCAAATATGAGAACGAGAGATGCTTTTGATTGATTTTAGTATGAGATGTGTTGTAAGCTATGTATGATACTAAAATACAATAAACTAAATGATAAGATGACAAGATTAGTATGAATACTATCCTAGCATACTATATTTAGTCTATGATTGAACTAAAATGATAAAGAAAGTAATCTAAGCATGCATATTTAGACTAATTTCTATTCTAAAAGAGGCTAAATGATGAACATAAAAATGATATAAAAGCTTGAAAGAATTTGAGCATAAGTGTAATGCTACAAATTTGAAAGATGATTGTTATAAAAATGGAAGGATGAGAGCTCTATTTATAGCACAAACAGGGCAATGGATGGTCAAGATTGAAAGGTTTAATCAAAGGCCAAGTTTGAAAGTTGGAGATCCATGTGCACGATTTGCACCAATGAAATGGTGACAAATGTCAACATAAGATTGGGTTGAAAGAAGGGGTTGGAGACATTGAATGCCTGAGAAGACCTCATGGTTATCTAGAGGCTAAGGGTCAAGTCGAAGTTAGGATTACCCATTGGATTAGGAGTTAATCCAAGGATAAACCTTTGTGCAAATGATTAAGAGATAATCATGGTCAAAGCATTAAAGGCCTGATGAGACCCTTGGGTTGGGTAGAGGTTGAGACAAAACAAATGTTTTAACCATGTAGGAGGGTTTGGGTTAACCATTAATGGTTATTGGAGACTTTGTGGATTAAGTGGTTGAAGGTTGGAGGCTTTCAAAGGTTATTAGAGACTTTGAGACATTTAGTGGTTGAAGGTTGAAAGCCTTTAATGGTTATCAAAGACTTTGAGGCTTTGGGAAGTGACTTCCCTTTGCTTAGGGATGTGACAAAGTTTAGAGGAAGGGTTAGGTTAATTAGAAGCGATTAGAAGATTCTAGAACGGATTAGAAAGGGGTTTGGGATTTTGCAAGTGGATGGGGGGGATAATAGGATTTAATTGATTTAAATGATTTAATTCAATTTGGTTGTAATTTGGGGAAATTAAATAAAATTAGATTTATTCAATTTAAGATAACTATTTAATTAAATTTGAATTTAATTAAAAGTGGCTAGGGGGATTTAATTGAATAAAATGATTTATTCATTAAATGGTATAGTGAATTTTATTTAAATAAATTGAGTAATTTACTTAATAAAATAGAAGAATGTGGATAATTTAATTAAATTGGATTTAATTAAATTGAGAAATGAACATAAAATATTCATTTAGGAATATGGTCATTTTTATACGTCTACAGATACCAATGGAGATGTGTGAAGAGAGTTCAAAAGATCTATCGATAAAGACAGAGAAAGGTGTGATGCTAAAAATGTGGTATAAGATAGGTATACACATATAATGAGACAATATAATATAATTGAAAAGCATAATTGAAAACTAAATCAAAGATGCAAACCATAAGCCTTCCTTGAAATGTCCCATTTTCCTCTATTCTTGAGGACCTTGAAAGTGTTGGATTGATAGGCTCTCAGCGGAGCAATGACCTCCAAACTGAAAACTCAAGAGTTGAGTAGCTATTTGATCATGATTAACTATGGAGATGATATGAAATGCATGATTAAAGAAACTAGATTAACATGCTATGATTAATCCAAAAGCTAATTACTAGATAATTGAATTGTAAATTTCCTATAGTAACAATGCCTAAATTGATATGAGATGGGATCCATGTTGCTCCAAAATGGGGGATATTTATAGGAATTCCAAGGCCAAAGCTGAGGTGGCAGGAATTGATGATCCAGATTTGATCTGAAGATATCAAGGGCCAAGATTGAGGAAGTTGGAGAAGAGGTTGGAGGAAGGGACACTTGTCATCTTTGTGGTGACAAGTGTCAAGGAGCTTTGCTTATGAGAGGGCAAGTGTCCAAGGGAGGAGACATGTGGCAAAAGTGCCATGTGTCTCAAGGAGAGAATATCCACACCATGGAAGGTTAGGATAAGGAGGTTAGGATGTGCAAGATAGGATAGGGTTAGTTAGACCCAGGATTAGATTGAATGGTTTAAGTTAGGGGATGGTTAGGTTAGGTGGTTAAAGTTAGGAGCCATGTGCTCATTTGAATTTAGAAATTCAAATAATTGGAAAATGGTAATTAATCTCAACAAACTTGAGTTTATTAATCTTAATTAGGGATTAGAAGAATTGATCAATATGGGGAGACATTAATTAATTTAGAATTAATTAATCAAAGGGGGATATGAGATGAACTATATAAATAAATCTTTTAGATTTATTTACTAGTAGATGAATAGAGAAATTAATTAAATTGCTTGTGGATTCAATTAATTGGGAAGGGGAATTAATCAAATAACTGCGTATTTAATTAACTATCTTCCGACCATTTTTAGGTGTATACAAAAGGAATGACCATCGACAAGGAAGAAGAGACTACTGAAACAAAAACAATTTATACACCATTGAAGATGACACAACAGATGAGGAGGATGCATCAGAAGATGATGACCATGAGGACTACAAGAGAGTAAATCTTTTCATGGCATTTGACCAACCTGCTATTGAAGATGAGGAAGAAGAAGATATTGAGGCTGAAGTGGATTTGGAGAGTGAACTTATCAGTACACTTGAAGAACTAAGTAAAACAAGAAGAGAAATCAAGAGAGTGAAGCTTGTGGTAGTAAATGAACAAGATCTCTTGAAGCAGTCTCTGGAAGAATCCAGTCAAATCATATCTAACTTGAAGCTGCAGCTGGAAGAAACTAAGAAAATCAATGAAGCCACAAACTTTGACTTGACAAAGAAAGAAAAGGAATATCAAGAGCTGGAGGCAGAAATAATAAAGCTCAGAAAGGAGCTTGAAGAAAACAAGAAAGAAATAAAAATAAGAAGAAAGTTTGAAGGCAACACTAAATCCTTGGATAAGATGTTAAGCAAACAAAAGCAATCCAAAGACACATGTGGCTTAGGTTTTGAAATTGGTCAAGGGACAATCCACAAAGATAAATCTGACAAAGAGATAATGTTCACTTCCTCAAATATAGGAGAAGAAAAGAAGACATTCACTATAGGCAAGGAAACTGACAAAAAGACATATGTTGATGCTATTGGTAATCAGAACTCAAATTGGTAGACATAAATAAATCAGAGGTCACATTTCTTGCACAAGTTTGCACATCCAAGGAGGAATGCTAGGATTGACCGAGAAAGATTCACTAGATTCAACAACATGAATGAAAGATCCCCAACGAGGCAGTTCAATTCAAGACCAAGACAACATGACCAGTATGTATCAACTTTTCATGGTTGCTATTACCAGTGCACTAAATTTGGGTACAAATTAGCTAACTGTAATCTAACCAATAAGCCCTCTAAGAATTTTGAAAGTAGAAATGCATTTAATGTACTCCAAGATATGAATGTTGTTTGCTATTAGTGCAATAGATATGGACATAAGATTTTTGATTGTAGAGAGAACCAACTGACATCCTACAATAGTTTTAAGTATGCTTCCTTTATTGAAGATATTAAATGCTATAACTATCAAGAATTTGGACACATAGCCAAAATATGGAGAAACAAAAAGAGGAAGCAAGTGAAGGAAAATACTGATCAAAGATCGACACCTGAACCTAAACAAAATATAGGAGTTGACAATAAGAAAGAAATCAAACCAGTCTAGGTTGAAAAAGAAAAGGAAAAGGCAGAATCAAGTCTCTTGGTGCAAACTGCCTTGCATGCTAAGAGAAAAAATCTATGGGTAGTAGATAGTGGTTTCCTAAACCATATGAGTGGTGACAAAATAAAATTCATCAATCTTGAAGATTGGAATGGTGGATTAGTAAGGTTTGGAAACAATTCCTCCATCAAAATAAAGGGAAAAGGAACACTAAGTGTTGATGGAAAACTGAAAGCACATGATGTATATTATGTGGAAGGCCTCAAACATAATCTATTGAGTGTGAGTCAGATGTGCGACAAAGGTTACAAATTCATCTTTGACTTAGCCGACCGTCACATAAAGAAAGACAACACCGATAAGGTGGTGACAGAGGGAAAGAGAACTGATGGAAATGTGTATAATCTGAAGGAATGCTATGAGTCCTAATGTATGTTAGGATAAGTAGATAAAACTTGGCTATGGTATAGAAGATTAGGCCACATAAATTTTGATAGCTTGGTTGTAGTGAGCAAAAAGGGTTGTGTGAGAAATATTCCACCCATCATCAAGCCAGTTAACACATTTTGTGATGAATGTGTAAAAGGCAAGCAAACAAGAGTAAGTTTCAGGACAAAGGAGCACAACACCTCAAAACCACTTGGAATTGTGCGTACAGATCTATGTGGTCCAACTAGAACAAGAGCTCTTGCTAGTGAAAGATACTTCATTCTTTTCATTGATGACTACTCAAGGATGACATGGGTCACCTTCCTGCAAGACAAATCACAAGCATTCAAAAGATTCAAGATCTTTTGAAAGATGGTGGAAAAGGAAAGTGGGCACAAAGTAAAATGTCTAAGATCAAATAGGGGTGGAGAGTTTACATCAAACAAATTTAAAGACTGTTGTGAAAAACATGGAATTAGAAGACAATACTCTGCTCCTAGAACACCACAACAAAATGGTGTGATAGAAAGGAAGAACAAGACAATCAAGGAAATGGCCAGAACTATGTTGAATGAGGCCTGCCTACCAGATACTTATTGGAAAGAAGTTGTTCGTACTACTACATACACCTTGAACTGGGTTCAGTTAAGAACAAACAACAAGATGACACCTTATGAATTATGGTATGACCGGAAAGCATCAATCAAATATTTCAAAGTTTTTGGAAGAAAATGCTTCATTAAGAGAGATATGGAAGGTTTGGGGAGCTTTGACTCTAGAAGTGTTGAAGGGATCTTCCTTGGTTACTCATCAAATAACAAGACCTACAAATACTACAATAAAAGACTAAAAAGAATTATTGAAAGTGTGCATGTGATAGTTGATGAGAACATACACAAAGGATGGCAACCACACACCAACCAGAATGATGACTCTGATGATGAAAATATTGAAGTTCAATCTAATACTAAACTAGAGGCAGCACTATAGAAGGTTCCAAATCAGCATATATAGTAGAATCATCCAGAAGAGCAAATCCTGGGAAATAAGAGTGATGGTGTGCAAACTAGAAGAAGACTTGCCTGAAATGATGAATAGGTCAACCTATGCCTCATGTCTAAAGTTTAACCCAAAACATTCATTGAGGCTAGCAAGAGACAAGAATGGATGGATGCCATGGAAGTGGAGATGCAACAGATCAAGAAGAACAAGACTTGGGATTTAGTCCCTAGACCGGAGGATAAGAACATTATTGGCACAAAGTAGGTCTACCAGAAAAAAATGAATGAAGAAGGTAAGGTTGTGAGACACAAAGCCAAACTACTGTGTAAAGGATACTCTCAGGTAGAAGGGATTGACTTTGAAGAAACATTTGCTCTAGTGGCTAGATTAGAGGCAATTAGGATGTTTTTAGCCTACTCAACCTATAAGGGCTATAAAGTGTACCAAATGGATGTAAAATACGCTTTTCTAAATAGAAATTTAGAAGAAGAAGTATACATGGAGGAACCTAAAGGGTTTCTACTACATGATGATACTTTTGTTTGTCCACTAAAGAAAGCTTTGTATGGTCTTAAGCAAGCCCCTAGAGCATGGTACTCAAGATTAGATCTATATCTAAAGAAACAAGGATTCAAAAAGGGAAGTATGGACAACAATTTTTACATAAAGAAAGATGGGAATCACATAATTATTGTGGTTGTGTATGTAGATGACATCATATTTGGTGGCAATAAGGATACTCTCTACAAAGAATTTGCTGATCAGATGTAGTCATAATTTGAGATGTCAATGCTTGGAGAATTGACCTACTTCCTTGGCCTATAGATTCTACAAAAAGACAAAGGAATCTTTATCTCACAGGTCAAATATGAAAAGGAGATGCTGAAGAAATTCCAACTAGAAGATTGCAAGCCAGTAAGTACTCTGACGGTGACTAGCAGCAAATTAAGTAAAAATGATGAATCACCGGTAGTGGATTAGACTTTATATAGATCCATGATAGGTAGTCTACTATATCTAACTGCTTCAAGACCAAATATAGTTCAGGCAGTATGCATAGTGGCCAAATTTCAAGCTGCACCAAAGTAGTCTCACATGAATGTTGTGAGTAGAATTTTGAGGTATCTACAAGGAACACTCAGTTATGGTTTGTGGTATCCCAAGCAAGGAGATTTCATTTTGGAAGCATACATTGATGTCGATTGGGCAAGCTACATTGATGATAGAAAGAGCATAAGTAGTGGTGCATTCTTTCTAGTTGACCAGTTGGTCTCATGGCATAGCAAGAAGCAAGACTCGGTCTCTCTATCCACAGCTGAAGTTGAATACATTGCTACTACTACATGCTACTCTCAAGTGTTTTGGATGAAGAAGACTCTCAAAGATATCCAAGTGGACATCACTGATCCTATTCTCATTCGGTGTGACAATCCGAGTGCAATCAACATAGAAAATAATCCAGTCATGCATTCCAAAACAAAACACATTGCAATAAAATACCACTTCCTCAGAGGGAAGGTTGAAGGACAAGAAGTAAGAATGGACTATGTTCCTACTGGTGATCAAGTAGCAGAAATTTTCACCAAACCACTACCGGTAAGCATGTTTGGATATCTTTGACACAAGTTGGGATTTGTATCATCTGCATAGAAGGTTTGCATGACTTAGGGGGAGCCTTGTGTGGAGCATAGGGGGAGTGTGAAAGTACCCTTTGTCATTGTGTCAAAGGGGGATATTGTTGGCATTTTGGCACTAAGTTGTCATTGATGTCAACCAGTGGAGATGAAGAGGTAGAATGTTAAGATATGCAACCGGTATTAGATGCTATCAATCAATAGGTGAAGAACTTGACTGATGAAGAACATTGGAAGGTTTAGTCTTGATTGGTGTAACTTTGTGTGAAGCTAAGGTGGCAAGTAGGGTGTAGTTGATGAAGTTTCATTCATAGGGTTGATGAAACTGATATTCATCATTAATAAAGGAACTACATATCAAGGAATTGTATCAGACTTATTGCAGTTCGAGGAAGAAGGAATGAAGGAGGAAGATCAGGGGAGCAATTGGCATCTGGATCAAAGATAGAAGATTAGATTGAAAGATCACCTCAAGAAGGAAACAATAGAGGCATTAATGGTAATTTGTCAAATGCAAATCTAAAATGAAGGATCATGTTTCTCATGTCTGAAAAAGAATGAAAGTGATGGAGATGAATAGATGGACTTCAAGGAGATTAGATCTTGCAAATTTGATTGGATTTGATTTGCCTCAAGGATGGTGAAGAAACCCTAACCACCTAGATTTTGAATCTATTTTTTTGGCAGGAACTCATTTTATAAAGAAAAAGGAACTGTGGACAAAGATAATGATGTTGTTGCAGTGAAGATTGTGAAAAGAAGAGAAGTTAGAAGAAGGAAGTGAGGAGGAGGAATTTTGAGGAGAGGTTTCAATCAAGTTATAATATGAGGTAGTAGACAGATCGGTAAGAGGCTTGTACCAGTAGTTTCTCAACAGAGAGGTTGTGCTAAATCAGTAAGGTGTGGAAGTGCAGGCAACATCCTGGAGTGATGCAGTGTGTAGAGACACTGTGAGTTAATTGATTCAAGAGTTGAAAAACTCATTTGCAGTAAGAAGCCTTAATTGCATTCAATCATTATTTCAATATACATCACCAAGTTTGAGCTTGGTGTAAGGATTGGTGCTCCTTGGGTTAGTGCCAAAAAGTGTAGGGGTTGGTGCTCCTTGGGTTGGTGGACAAAATCTTTGCAAATCTGTGTTTTACCTGTGAGGCTGGATTTGAGTAGCAATCTTCAACAACTTTTCGCACTGAGGTTTGTCTCATTTTGAGTTGGTTGTGTGTTCATGGACTCTTTGGCTTCCACTCTTATATTGCTTGTCTAACTGTTTATGAGATTAAGTACTCAATTGATATTCTTCAGATAGCTAAAAAAAGAAATAGATCTATGTACCACTGATTCACCCCCCCTCTCAATGGTACTCTATGCTCAAGAAGAGGTTCATTATCCTCAGGGTTTGAATCAGAATTGATGGTATAAATGTAAGCTTTAGGCTTCTTTACTTCTATTGTACTAGCCACTGTTGATTCTGCTGTCAGTTTGGATCTAGAACCTAGTTGAGTGTCTATCTTATGAATTACATCATGTACATATGTAGACATCTTTTCTATTTTCTTCTCTTTTCTCTTCCTATCAAAGCCATTTTTGACTTCATGAGCCTTTTTATCAACAGCACCAAAGTGTTTTGTTTGATCATCTAATGGAGGATCAAGAAGCATTTTTTCATAAAGTTCAAAAATGCTATCATCCACTTCATATCTAAGCTCTGTAACCCATATAGTCCTAGGTTCTACTGCCTCCATAAGACTTTCATCAGTTTTCACCATAAAACAGATATTTGTGGAGTACTTCTCCACAGTGTGCTATGATATTCTTTCCCTAAGTCTCATAGTTTCTTGAAATGTTTTGAAATAGCCCCAAATTTTCTCATCTTTGCTGGTACCAAGACCGGTGATTGTTTCCTTGATATGCATACCTACTGGTATGTCACAAGCCCAAGCTTCTTCCCTAGACTAGGTATCTCATTTAGGAATTAAAGCATTAAACAAACAATCAAATTTCCATATCTAAAACTTCCTTTCTTAACTCCCTTGATCTTTCCAAGGTTTAACATCAATTCACTCCTCAACCATTCACATAGATCATATTTTGCATCATTCCTTAGCATCTGATATGCATCATGAATGCAAGAACTAGCAACAAAATTTAATCAATTAGATTGAGTTACCTTATAACCTATTATCATGCTTGCAAATTTCACATCAGTGTCATTGATTGTGTTGATCGTCATTGATTTGCTATCAAGATTTGCACCGGTGAGTTTCTCAACCTCATTGTTGGAAATTTTCTTGCCAAGTTCTTTTTTGACTTTGGGTAGGTTGGTGACTACTTGAATAGCCTCCTTGATGATCATGTAAGGTCGATCCAACCAGATGAATTCATTGTGAACCCTACATAGAACGTATCTGATGACATCATATTTGAATTCTAGTATGTACAAAATACCGGTTAACTGTAGATCCTCAATTTCTTTGTATTCCAGCTTGATGGTTCCCGAGCTACCCAGTATCATGAATTGATACATGCTTTTGATTTCCTCTATGCCTAGATCCTAAAGGATGCAGTGAATGTATGCCCTCACATCTTCAATATACATCATATTGTCAGGAACCCTAGAAAATGCTCTCGTAGAGTCTTCTTTCTTAGCAATGAAAGTAGGAGTTGAAGATCTAGATGCCATTTTCGAAGAATACCTGAAAGTGAACATCGCTTGAAGATTTATTGCTTCTTAGATAACTGCTTGAAATCCTTTTAGAATGCCTTTTCTTGCTCTTAATTCACCTGAAATTTTCCTTTTCTTCACTCTAAATGCTTGAATGCAGGGTGAGTGAAAATGAATTCACTTTCCCTTTTTATCAGTGAATAAAACCCTAATCTTTCTCTGTCATAAATGCTTCACGATGTACCTATTGGTATTATGGATGTGTTGCATTGGTTTTGTCATTGATGTCAACACTTATCAACACTTATCCTTTTGGTGATCTTTGGTTATGTTCACCAGCAAGTTCAGTGACTAATGCATAGTCACCAGTATATTGTTCACCAGCAGGTTATATTGTTCACCAGCACTGAGGATGACTTGTTATCATATGGAGATCACTTGGTTATGTCAAAGACATGGTTTGGATACTTGGTTTTGGTATTTTGGTTATTGATCTAATTGGGTTGACATATTTATCGACAAATTGGTCTAGGTTATGAACTGGCATGCATTGTCTATTCCAGATCAGCACGACACATTATGGAGATGATTTAGTTAATTGGATATTATTGTAGATGTATTGAGCCAACATGATGCATTGCATCTTGACTCATCTATAATTGATTTAATTGTAATATACTTAATCAGCCAACCTACACATTTGGTCTTAGGTTTTGGTATATATGTAAGATCTCATTTGTGCGATGATGGATGTAAGGAGAAGAGAAATGATATATGGCTATGGTATTGTAACATGGTATGTGCAAATATTGAAGATCATATGAGCAGACCATAGAGAAGGTTCAAGGAAGGTTTGAAGGTGATTATCAGAGCTTAACCGGTACTAGATCTAGCATTGGAGATGCTACTTTGAGCAGTACATTATCATTGGATTTAATCATCCAATTGTAGTCAGTGTGACTCCCATTTTGTGATTGAGAAGTGAGCTCTAGATGGTTGGCCTTTCTACATGTGCAGACCCCATTTGTATACACATACTATCTGCAATAGTATCATCTGATTGTGTGTAATATTTCCCATTGTGGTTTTTTCCCTTATAAGGTTTCCACGTAAAAATCTTTGTGTTATGTGTTGTAGATGTTATTTCTCTTTCTGTTATATGCATTGAGTTTCATCGATATTAATATTAACTGCTAATCTGTCAACCGACATAAGGTTTGTTTTATTGATATTAAGTATCAAGTTTGATTAAGTTATATTTAGGTTGAAATTAATAGACAACTAATTCACCCCCCCTCTTAGTTGCCTCTGAGTCCTAACAATTGGTATCAAAGATAAGTCCTCTTTTTGTAGAAGTTTAATAGTTTGAGGAGATTCTATGGCAACTAAATTTTTCAGGAAGGACAGTCCAAAACTTGATGGAACTAACTATGTTATATGGAAGATCAAAATGGATCAAGAGAATGATTGCAAAGCAGGAGAAGCACTTTTGAGCATCTTGTCAGATCAGCAAATCATGGGATTATTAGACCAATCTACTACTAAAGCTACTTGGGACAAATTGGAGACATTGAACGAAGGAGATACCACTGTTAAAATTCCAAAACTAGAATGCTTCTGGGTCAGGTATGAAAATCTCAAAATGGAAGAAGATGAAATAATTTTTGCTTTTATGGAAAGGGTTGATGAAATTGTTTCTAAAGTTTTAAGAGTATTTCCACCTACATACAAAATGAAAGTAACTACTATTAATGAGTTGAGAACAATGCCTAATACATCAGTATCTAGAGATACCTTTGTTGGAAAACTTTCAGCATTTGAGCTTGAGGAATTTCGTCTTGTTGCTACAATTAAGATAGATTTAGCCTTCAAAGCATCATCATCATCTGATAAATTTGATTGGAAAACACTTTATGTAAGAGAACTTGAAGATATCGGGAAGGAAAATCAAGAACTGGAAGAACTTGAAGCACTATTTGCAAGAAAAATGCCTAAAGGTCCTATTGGTAGTAAGTATGAAGGTAAAGCGCCATTTAAATGTTTTAACTACAATAAATTTGGTCATATGGCATCTAGATGTCCTGATAGACATGCAATATTGAGAGAAGAAGCTAAAAGGACATATAAGCCTAACCCTGAATATCAGAGATATAGATTTAAGAAGAATAGAGACAAATCATGTTACTATGCTAATGAAGGAGTTACTGATGATTCTGATGAAGAACCAATAGACAATGGATGGGATTTTGTTGCAATAAAAGAAGATCAACCAACACCTATTGTTCCACTGGTAGCTAAAATTAAAGAAAAGGATGAATGGATTATAGATTCCAGATGTTCACATCATATGACTGGTGAAAAAAGTAAATTCTTATCTTTTCAGGAATACAATGGAGGTCTAGTAATATTTGGGGATGATAAAGATTGTTTGATCAAAGGAAAAGGTACTATATCTTTTGATGGTAAGAACAATACTAACAACATTTTTTTATGTTGAAGGTTTGAAGCATAATCTTTTGACTGTTGGTCAATTAGTTGAAAAGGGATTTTAGTTACAAATTCAAGAATGGTAAATGCAAAATTATGAATAGAACTGGTTTGGAGATTGCAACTGGTAATCAGACTAGAGGTAATATCTTTCATTTGAATAACGGTGAAAACACATGATTTATTGCACATATTGATGAAAGTTGGTTATGGCATAAAAGACTCTGTCATGTGAATTTTGATTGCATTATAAAGATTAGTTCATCTAAGGTAGTAAGGGATTTACATAAGATTGTAAAACCTCATAATCCGGTATGTAGGGAATGTCAAATGGGAAAGCAAGTTAGAACAACCTTTAAGAGTATTTCTTAGAAATCCAATAATGTTCTTGATTTAATTCATACTGACTTGTGTGGTCCAGCAAGAACAAGAAGTCTATAGGGAGATAGATACTTTATGCTAATCATTGATGATTTTTCTATAATGTGTTGGGTTACTTTTCTTAGGGAGAAATCATAATCTTTTGGGAAATTCAAATTATTCAAGGCAATGGTAGAGAATGAAACTAGTAAGATAATCAAATGTTTAAGATCAGATCAAGGAGGTGAATTCATATCTAAGGAGTTTAATAAATTTTGTGAAGTGAATGGAATTAGAAGACAACTATCAGCACCCCAGACACCTCAAGAAAATGGAGTTGTGGAAAGGAAGAATGGAACTATTCTGGATGCAGCTAGAAGAATGATATCATAAGCAAATCTACCTCATATGTAGCAGTTTACACTTTCAATAGAGTTCACATCAAAGGTGAAACCAGTAAGATACCTTATGAACTATGGTTTGGTAGTACTCCTACTCTTAAATACTTTAGAATATTTGGAAGCAAATTCTATATTAGGAGAGATGAGTATATTGGCAAATTTGATCCTAGAAGTGATGAGGGAATATTTCTTAGTTATTCATCTAAGAGCAAGGCATATAGATGTTTTAATAAAAGATTGTAGAAAATCATTCAAAGGGAAAATGTGAAGATAGATGAATACTTTAGAGGAAATTCAAGGTCTATGGATTCTAAATCAACAGTTGAGATGATCATAAATGAACCTATACAGAGTGTACCGGTAAAAAATGTGGATCCGATCACACCGGCATCAGAGAATTCCACAGTGACTAAAGAACAACAACAAGTGAACACACCCAGGTATGTAAGACTGAATCACTCTGAAAGTTAGATAATTGGGAATAAGTATCAAGGTGTTATGACAAGAGGAAGATTGGAAAATGAAGAGGTATGTTTAATTTCTCAAATTGAACCAACATCTGTTATTGAGGCATGTGAAGATAAACATTGGATTAAAGCTATGGAAGATGAATTAGAACAAATTGAAAAGAACAATACATGGACATTGGTTCCCCGACCTAAAGAAAAAAATACAATTGGAACTAAATGGGTATTCAAAAATAAACTTGATGAAGATGGTAAGGTAATTAGAAACAAAGCAAGACTAGTGTGTAAAGGGTATTCACAAAAAGAGGGAATTGACTACAATGAAACCTTTGCACTGATAGCTAGAATTGAGGCAATCAGATTATTTCTTACATTTGCAACACACAAGAACTATAAAGAATATGAAATGGATGTAAAATGTACATTTCTGAATAGTGATCTTGAAGAGGAATTTTACATTGAACAACCTAATGGATTTTTATTGACAAATGATAAAGATATGGTTTGTAGATTAAGGAAATCTTTATATGGATTGAAGCAAGCTCCTAGAGTTTGTTATGCTAGATTGGACATATATCTTTTGAAGCTTGGTTACACTAAAGGTAATGCTGACAACAACTTATATTTCAAAGTGACTAATGAAGACATATTGGTTATTGATTTTTTTGTTGATGACATCATATTTGGAGGAGAAGATGGATTATGTAAAGACTTTGCTAATAAGATGCAGGAAGAATTTGAAATGTCTATGATTGGGGAGATAAAATTCATTTTAGGATTGTAGATTTCATAGACTGATAAAGGTATATTCGTATGTCAAACAAAGTATTTGAAGGAACTAATAAAGAAATTTGGTATGGAAAACTCTAAACCGGTAAGTACTCCTATGACTATAGCTGATAAATTGACATTGAAGGATGATTTAGCTTCTGTTAATATAACAAGATACAAATCTATGATTGGAGATTTACTCTATTTCACACAAACAAGACCTAATATAATGAATGTAGTATGTATTGTTTCAATATTTTAGAGTAATCCTAGAGAAAATCATGAATCAACAGTGAAAAGGATTTTCTAGTATCTGTAACGCACAACAAATCTTGGTTTATGGTATCCTAAAGATGAAAATTTTGATTTATGTGCATACACCGATGCAAATTGGGCAGAAGATGTAGATGCCAGAAAGAGCACCACCGGCGGGGTGTTCTTTCTTGGTAGCAGATTGATTTCATGGTTGAGCAAGAAACAAAGTTGTACATCATTATCAACAACAGAATTAGAATATGTTGCAGCAGCAACTAATTGTACTTAGGTATTATGAATTAAGAAAATGTTGAAGGACATAAAGGTAAAATGCAAAGAACCTATAATCATGTATTGTGATAATTTAGCATCAATTGATATATCTAAGAATCCGGTATTTCACTATAAAACTAAACATGTTTCTATCAAATATAATTTTCTGAAAAAAGAATGTTGAAGCAAAAGAAGTGAGATTGGTTTATGTGAATACTAAAGAGCAGATTGCAGATATCTTTACTAAGCCTTTGCCCAAGGAAACTTTTGAATATCTCAGAGAGTAGCTTGGGGTTATACCATCACCAATAGAGACTTAGATAGCTGATGATTGGCATCAAACCAATAGAATTTATAGAGAAATTTTTTTCTGGCTTTGATGGAGGAGAGCTACTTCTTAGGGGGAGTAGTTGGATATGACAATTGGTTATTGTAATTGGTTCTATGAATTGGTAGTATCTGGTATTTGTATTGCTTTTGAATTTGAGGTCAAAGGGGGAGAGATATCTATTGAAAAACATACATTATCCTTTGGGGAGACATTATTCATTGGGGGAGTGATATATACTCTCTGCATTTGTATTTTGATTTTTGGTATTGATCTATTCTAGAGATTGTTGGTTTTTGGTTTTTGGCATTCTGTTTTGGCACTTAGATATTTTTCCATCTTGTGTGTCCATCAATGCCAAAGGGGGAGATTGTTGGTATTATGGATGTGTTGCATTGGTTTTGTCATTGATGTCAACACTTATCAACACTTATCCTTCTGGAGATCTTTGGTTATGTTCACCGGCAAGTTCAGTGACTTATGCACAGTCACCGGTATATTGTTCATTGACAGGTTATATTGTTCACCGGCACTGAGGATGACCTGTTATCATCTGGAGATCACATGGTTATGTCGAAGACATGGTTTAGACACTTGTTTTTGGTATTTTGGTTATTGATCTAATCAGGTTGACATATCTACTGACAAATTGGTCTACATTATGAACCGACATGCATTATCTATTCCAGATTAGCATGGCATGTTATGGAGATGATTTAATTAATTGGATATTGTTGTAAATGTATTGATCCAACATGATGCATCACATCTTGACTCATCTGTAATTGATTTGATTGTTGGTCTTAGGTTTTGGTATATATGTAAGATCTCATTTGTGAGATGATGGATGTAAGGAGAAGCGAAATGGTATATGGTTATGGTATTGTAACATGGTATGTGTGAATATTGAAGATCATATGAGAAGACCATAGAGAAGGTTCAAGGAAGGTTTGAAGGTGATTATCAAAGCTTAACCAGTACTAAATCCAGCATTGGAGATGCTACTTTGAGCAGTACATTATCATTGGATTTAATCATCCAATTATAGTCAGTGTGACTCCTATTTTGTGATTGAGCAGTGAGCTCTAGGAGGTTGGTCTTTCTACATGTGCAAACCCCATTTGTATACACATACTATCTATAGTAGTATCATCTAATGTGGGTAAGATTTCCCACCATGGTTTTTCCTCTTACAGGGTTTCCATGTAAAAATCTTTGTGTTATGTGTTGTGGAAGTTATTTCTCTTTTTGTTATATGCATTGAGTTTCATCGGTATTAATATTAACTGCTAATCTGTCAACCGACATAAGGTTTGGTTTACCGGTATTAAGTATCAAGTTTGATTAAATTATATTTGGGTTGAAATTAATAGACAACTGATTCACCCCCCCTCTCTCAATTGCCTCCGAGTCCTAACAGTACCCTATTGGATGTTAGTTTCATAGTCTTATGATGGGTGAACCTTCAACAATGATGAAATCAACTCTCCAGATCTCTTCCGATCTCCTCCAGTGGAATAAGCAATATTTTCAATGAATTTTCCAACCCCTAAGGCCTGTGCCTTAGTTACTGATGGAATTTCCTGCCAGTGCAAGAATGCTCTATTCTACCGGTGGAGTTACTAGTGTAGATCCATCTCCACTTGGTTCTTTATATTTTATAACCCATCCCTTGGTGTGATCTTGTTGTATTTCATCTACCTTCTATTTTCCTTTCTCATTACCTTTATTATTGCTAAATGGTTGAGTCTTGCTTTTGCACTACTTAGCAATATGACCTATTTTGTTGCATGCATAACATGTAACATTATTCTTTTGAATTTCTTTGACATATCCAGTGTCTTTCCTTGACCTACAATAATTAGCAAAATGTCAAAAATTTCTACATGCATGACATTTAACATTCATTTTCCAATCTTCTATCCTATGACCATATTTCTTTTAATTTCTGCATTGACCGGGAACAAAATTGTAGTTTTGATTTTCTTTATTTCTACATTGTTTAGTCATATGCCCAAATTTATTTCAAACAAAACATCTACCATTGAATTTATAAGCATTAGATTTCCTCACTGGTTTCCTCTGGTCTGATGAGTTCTGCATACTGGTTAGCTGATCTTCATTTGCAGTACTAGAGCTTTCACCTTGTACAAATCTGAGTCCTCTAGAATCATCAATTTGCCTTTGTCTTTTTAATAAGTCATCCAGCTATGCAGCACTAATCCTAATTTTTTCTTTAAACTCACTTGCAGTAGTCAGATCATCTCTCAGAGTGGTTATTTGTCTTTCAAGTTCTTGTTCATTATTCTGGGAGTGTGCCAAATCAGTTCTCAATAGATTATTTTCATGAGCCAATCTACCACATTCATCAAATTTGTTCTTCAAAGATATAACAAATTTATTTTCCTTCTTCTCTCTTTCCTCAATATCTTTTGATAACCTCATAGTCATATCTTGCATTTCATTCTTCATGAGCATGTTTGCTTGACTTAGTTTCTGACATTGTTCCTTAAGTGCATTCTTCTCCTCATCATCCAGGTTTTGCAAAATTTTCTTCTTCTTGGCTTGAGTAGATGATAACCTTTCTTGCAAGATAAGAATGAATTCATTAGTAGAATTCAATTCATCTTGCAATTTCAAGTTCTTTATCCTTTCAGCATCATAATCCTCAAGAGCCATCTCAAGTTGCTTCTCCATAGCCATGTTCAAAGATTTCGGTTTCAGGATCTTCCTCAAGCTATTAAACTTCTTTCAAGGTACAAAGCTTTGATACCAATTATTGGGATCCAAGAACATTGAGAGGGGGGGGTGAATCAATGTTCTGCTGGTAAGATGAGATTTTATCCTTTTATACCATACACATATAAACTAGTAAACAAATAAACATATAAATTGAAGCAAATAAACCATCCACATAAATGAACACCATAAAACACATAATTTATACGTGGAAAATCTCAAAGAGGAAAAAACATGGTGGGATTTGTGACCCACAATATCAGTTCACTAGCCATATAAAAGGATATTACATATAATGGGAGCCTACACATACAGGAAGGCACACTGCCTAGAGCACACTCCTCATCACTAAAGAGTCTCACTGACTTCAAGCTTCTGCTGAAGTAAAACAATGAAAATGAACTCACAAAATACATCTACTATGCCAAATAGAGTTCTGGTTCTAGCTTTGCTCTGTACCAGTTCATAAACCCTAAACACTACTATCGGTATCTCTTCTCCTCCAAGAATGCTTTCCAAACTATTTATAGATTATTGCATGATATAACATTCACATACAAATGATCTACATACATATACTTCACATTATATCTGCTATATTCTCCTATATCACACATTCAGTCTTATTCAAAAGGACCTAGTGGACTGATCCATATACCCATTACAAATAATATTACTTATGTCGGCTTACAATACATTGCAAAAGATATTCAATGTTGGCCTCGACAATAATTATAAAATTATTTTTTAAATAAATCTTCCTTGATGTCAGCTTCCTTGAAGTACTTGATGCTAGTGTTAGTGCCAATGTGTGTGTAATCTTGGATACTCTAATGTCAGTGTCTGCTGGTATATGACTTCCATCTGATCTTGTTTCCATCAATGACAACAAAATGAATCTAATGATTGTCAATTGCCAACAGTTTTCACCATTTGGATGAATGATTTTTCTTTACTATTTTCTTTTTTTTTTTGTATTTTCTTCAAGACATTTTTTTGAATGTTTTTGGTAGTTTCTAATATATTTGGAGGAGCTTGATTCTTTGCATAGCTTATGTATGAAACTATTTGAGGTGCATGTTGTTGATCAGA
Source organism: Cryptomeria japonica (assembly GCF_030272615.1). Lineage (NCBI taxonomy): Eukaryota > Viridiplantae > Streptophyta > Pinopsida > Cupressales > Cupressaceae > Cryptomeria > Cryptomeria japonica. Next base: position 120,666,301 of record NC_081415.1, on the reverse strand, counting down.
TCTGTTAGTGGTTCTCCTTTTGAAGTTACCAATTGATATACCCTAGATCCAAAGACTACAGTGATAACATATGGACCCAGCCAGTTGGTTTGAAAATTGCCCTGATATTCTCTATTTGGTTGGTTGCGAGGATTTTCCCTGAGGACAAGATCACCTACCTCAAATTTATAAGGTTTAACCCAATGATTGTAGCTTCTACTCATGCGCTACTAATAGGATTTTAGGTGGTTGTATGCAACTTGTTGCCTTTCATCAAGCAGTTCCAAGTCCTGGAGACGTGAGACTCAGTATGCTTCATCATCTATTAGATTGTGCAAAGAGACCCATAGAGATGATATTTCAACCTCAATAGGCAAGATGGCTTCTGCACCATAAACCAGTGAGTATGGAGTTGCACTTGTAGGGGTTCAAATGCTAGTTTGATATGCCCATAGTGTTGGATTTAATCAAATGTGTCAATCACGACCAACACCATTAACTATCTTTTTGAGGATTTTCAATATGTTCTTGTTTGATTCTTCAACTTGACTATTGCCTTGTGGGTAATATGAAGTGGAAAAATGGTGTTGGATGTGAAACTTCTCACAAATTTCACGAACATCCTAATTTTCAAAAGGAAGGTCATTATCTGTGATGATGGACATGGGTACACCATACTGGTAGATGATGTAATTAAGGATGAATGAGGCAATCTTCTTGCCAGTGACTTGGGTAAGTGGAATGGCTTTGATCTGCTTTGTGAAGTATTTGGTGGTAGTAATGATAAATTTATGACCATTGCATGAAGATGGATGGATTTTAACCACAAGTTCAAGTCACCATTGATAAAAGGGCCATGGTGTTGTGATTGGTTGTAAATCCTATGTTGGTGCATGTATCAGGTCTCCGTGAACTTGGCACTTCTTGCACTTTCTGATAAAATAGTAGGAGTCCTTTTCCATGGAGGGCCAATAGTATTTGGCTCACATGATTTTCTTTGGTAGCGAGGGACCAATTGAGTGAGTGCCACAAATTCCTTCGCGTACCTCTTCCAAGGCCTTTGTTATCTCATCTTGTTCTAAACATCAAAGGAGAGTACCATCAAGAATTCTCCTATATAGGGTTTTAGCAATGATGGTGTATTGAGTGGTTTGGCAGATAAAGGTTTTGCATTGGTTATTTGATTGGTTGGGAGGAAGTGTTTGATCAGGTAGGTAAATGAAGAACTCACCGTACCATGGGGAGTCAGAACTGACAAGGCGACATATCATTTCCATTTTGGGGATATCATAAGTGGGGATCCAAAGTTGTTCTACCAAGAACTCATAGCATATTGAATTTTGCTAAAGATGCAGTTGAAATGTAATTGTAGCCATTGCATCAGTAGCTCAATTTTGATCTCTGGGTACTCGCTCAAATGTGATAATCATAAATGATTCTTTGTAACTATCCACCATCCTTTTATACAGTATGAGCTTATCATCCTTAGTTTGTTATTCATCGGTGACTTGTCAGATGACTAGTTGGGAATTTCCATATACCTGTAACTCTTTTAGATGACATTGTATAGCCAATCTGAGTCCTGTGATCAAGGCCTCATATTTATGCATGGGAAAGTGAGCCTGTATGAGTTCAGGATTCTATCACCTTGAGGTATGATAAAATGAATACCTGCCCTCAAGCCATGTCTAGTGTATGAGCCATCAAAATATAGCTTCCAAGGCTATGTAGTGGTGATCATGAAGAGCTCCTCATATAGAAAGTTGGAAACAAGAGGATGGTCACCTATCAGTGGTGTATTAGCCAACTAATCTGCAATAACCTTCCCTTTGATAGCCTTGTGGTCCACATACTCTATATCAAATTCACTCAAGATCATAACCCATTTGGCCAAGCGGTCTGTCAATGCTGCCTTGCTGAGTAGGTACTTGAGTGGATCTATTTTGGCAATGAGTTGTACCTTGTGTGTTAACATATAGTGTCTTAATTTGGTGGCTCCTAGGATAACTTCTAGGCAAGCTCTCTCAATAGGTGTGTAATTTATTTCATAGCCTACCAATATACGAGAGATATAGTATACAACATATTCTTTGCCTTTTGCATTGTGTTGTGCCAGTAGTACTCCTAATGTCATATTCATATCTGAACTATATAGCAATAGAGGTGTATTCATCAGGTAGTCTTTAAGCATTTGGAATGCTTTCTGGCACTTTGTATCCCATGGAAAGTGGATATTCTTGTGTAACAGATGTGTGAAAGGATGACACTTATCAGCCAATTGTGCAATAAATCTCTAAATTGATTGTAGTTGCCCTTGTAGTGTCCTTAACTGACTGATGTTATTTGGAGGTGGCATGTCCATAATTGTTTTGACTTTTGCTAGATCTACTTCAATTCCTTTGCTTGAGATAATATATCCTAAGAGCTTCCTAGAGATTCTTCCAAAGAAACATTTCTTTGGATTGAGATGGACATGATATTGTTCTAATCTGTCAAAGATTTTACCCAATATTGCCAGATGACCCTCTCTTGTTAATGATTTAGCTAGTAAATCATTGACACAATATTCCATTATGGTATGCATCATATCGTGAAAGATGGTAGTCATAGCTCTTTGATATCTTTCCCTTGCATTCTTTAGACCAAATGGCATCACATTCCAATAGTATGTTCGCCATGGGCATGTGAAAGCAGTTTTATGTTGATCCTCCAAAGAAATCTTAATCTGGTTGTACCCTGAAAAGCCATCCATAAGAGAAAGCATTGCATGAACCATTGTTAGATTGACAATCATGTCAATGTTTGGTAAGAGGAAGCCATCCTTAGGGCATGACTTGTTCAAATCTCTGAAGTTGGTACAAATACAGATTCCCCCATTAGGTTTACCAATAGGTACAATATTGGGGATCCAATCTACATAATCTATTGGTTTGATGAAACCAACATCCAAGAGATTTTTAAGTTCCACCTTGACAAGAACGATAATTTGTGGGTGCATGGTTCTGAGCTTTTGTTTGATCAATTTAGCTCCTTCTGCTACAGTTAGGTGATGCATGACCAAATCTAGATCTAAGCTAGGCATGTTTGCATAAGACCATGTGAAGTTGATTTCAACGCTTCTAGAAGAATTCCACAAATTTTGGTTGTTCCTCTAGAGTTAATAGAGATGCCAAATGTATTTGGTGAGAAGTCTTAGGGGTCACCACATTGAATTATTTTGTTTCTTCAATTAGGATCGTCGATATCTCCTAATTTGTACTAAAGGGAAGGATGTAAAACCTTTCATCCTCAGGCGCCTCAGAGAGGTTTTCACCTTTGGATACGCTCTTTATTTTTACTATTTTGGGATCAACAAGTGCCACTATGTGGTTTTCACTAGAAGATCCATGTTTTATTGTGATATTTTTGCAACAAAAAGGTTTGGCATCTACCCCAAAGTATGTTGCATTGTTGAGTTTAATGGTTAACCTAGCTTTATGATCCCCGCCTGGTATGTTATCTCGTATTTCTAAAAAATCTATGAGTGCCTCATCATTTTGGAAATGATCATGACATGGGGGATTTGGCTGGTTCCAGTTGATGAGTTCTGGGTGAATGATAGGCATTACCTCATCGATTAAGTTGATTTCAGAGGAGGTGTTAGTGAGGGTTAATATAGATGAGTGAAGTTCATCTATGGTACTCTCCTTGTCAGATTCTGGTGTAGGATGTGACGTAGGGCCTATGGAAGTGGCTTGTCGCTCAAGAACCCAAAAGGTTTTAATCCATGCCTCTCCATAGACTAGGATATCCTTACAAGGGGCTGGAGGTGATATGTCTTCCTCATCTAAAGTATTTAGATTCACTGAATCCCATTCCCACTCATGTGAGTCTATCTTTGAATCAATCTCTAACATTCAATTAATGTACCAGGTTGGGATGTTTTTTGAATTGAATAGTGCATTAGTTATTGGCTCCTACACTTTTGGACGTGGGATTGTTGGGGTCATAGGTATAATTAGGGTTACTGATGTTATTGATGGGGTTATCGGTTCTATTGATGTTGTTGGTGATATTGATATTGCTAACAGAGTTATCGGTGTTGTTGATTCTATTGAAGGTACTGATGTTGCTAATGGGGTTATTGGTGATGCTATTGATGGTACTGATGTCATTGATGGGATTATCAGTTTTGTTGGTGCAGTTGGTGCTACTAATTCTATTGATGGGATTATCAGTTTTGTTGGTGCAATTGGTGTTGTTGGTGTCATAAAGATAATCAAGGATGGCCTCCTTGGAGTAACTGGCTAATACACGAGTTTGTTGGGTTTGCCTTTGAATCTAAGCTTAGAAAGAGATTCCTTTTGAAAATCTACTCTAGTGTTATCTTTGGGTTTCAACTCAAGTTGTAAGGGCTTGTTTCATCCTTGTTTGCAATGTCCCAAAGCACTCTGGCCATCATAGCCCATTCTTTGCATGATAGTGAGGCCTTTGCCATATTTGTCAGTGGGAAGCTTAGCCTTTGGGCTTTCTTTATTGATAGGGTCTTTGTAAATCCATTCTATCAGGTCCTCATCCATGGTATCCTCCTCCTAACTTTTACCAGGGATGAATTGTGCCAAAGTGAAAGTTCTTTTGGCCAGTGGTGTTTGAAGCAACTTTTGGGGTTTAGCATGAGTTCTATGGTAGGTGAGTAATTGCCTAACACAAAAGAGTTGGCTAAGATTATATTCTATGGGACCTTCCTTAGCCATTTTCATTTTTAACTTATCTTGATTTGGTATAGGGATGATTGAGCTAGAAAGAGAGTCAGGATTAACATATGATGTGGAAGAGATAGCTTCTTTATTGTTAGGTACAGTGATCTCTAGCTGATGGTTAATATTATTATAATACACAAATGGATCTACATCACCAAGGATTGTGATTTATACATCGTTATGGGAAAACTTGATACATTGGTGATAGGAGGATGTAATGACTTGCATAGCATGTATCAAGGGTCTTCTTAATAAGAGATTATATGGCAAAGGAAGGTCTAGAACTTGGCAGACTATAGGCTTTACCACTAGCCCCACTTTGGTAGGTAAGACAATAGCTCCTGTGGAAGAATGATTTGTATCATCATAGGCTTTAATGGTTATATTTTTACTAGCATCCATTGATTCTACTTCATAACCCAATGATGTGACCAACTACAAGGTGCATATATTCAAGATGACTCCATTGTCAATCACGACTCACTTGATTCTATGTTGGTTTACAAATCCTTCAATATGGAGGGAGGCATTATGTGGTTGTTGGAAGGAAGCATTATCACTTTCAGAAAAAAAGGTGAGGCATGGTGATGACTTTAGATTACCAACCATGGCTTGAAATTGATCTATGTTGAGGTTGGTGGGGACTGACACTTCTTGGAGATCTCAATCCAAGATTGTTTTATGTGAGGGGGATAAGCACAAAAGCTCTAATATGGAGATGAGGGTGGGTGTTTTATCCAATTGCTCCACAAGAACATATTGCTTGGGGAGGGGTGTCATTCCTTGTGGTGCTTCTCGAATGGTAATATTGCTATGACACATAACAAAATTGCATGCAAGATTTTTTGAACACATATAACCACTTAGAGGGGGGTGAATTAGTGGTTCCTAAGCTTTTTCTTTTTCTGATCTCACTTCATAATATCACTTATTCACTTAACCACTAAAATGTCATATAGGTAATACAAGAAGGAAAGCCAAAGAGATCATTCACACAAAAGGTAACTCACAACACTAGATTTATGAGGAAAACCTAATATGGGATAAACCTCTGTGAGAAAAGTTGTTGGAGACTACAACTCCAATCCAGCCTCACTAGTAAAATACTGACTTACAAAGATTTTGGGCACCAACCCATGGAGCACCAACCCCTGCACTTTTAGGGCATCGACCCAAGGAGCACCAACCCCTACACCAAGCTTCAACTTGGAGATGTATATTGAAATACTATTTGAATACAATTAAGGCTTCTTGTTGCAAATGAATTCTGCAACTCTTTGATCAAATAACTCTATGCTGGTTGATAGTCTTTTCTCCTCCACTGAATCTCACACTGCCAGTTGTGAGATTTTTGTCTCTGATTCTCCACCTCTATTACCTTTCTCTCCCTCTCTCACATAGTCTCTCAACACATTGTGCTACACCTTGCCAGTTAGGCTCAACTGTAAGACTATAGTTCTGCCAATAGAGTCCTCTCACTGGTATGCTCACTCACACACACTGCAAATTTATTAGAACTCTTTCTATGACTAGTAATCCTTCTCCTTTCTCACTCTCTTCTCTCTTCACCTTCTTCACAACATCATCACATTCTATCTTGAGCTCTCATTTCTTATACAGTGATTTCCTGCCAAAATACAATTCAAACTTCGGAGTAGTTAGGGTTTCCTCTTTCCGACAAGATCGTCAATTTGATCTAATCCAACCTATCTAAGTTCAATCACATGTCCTTCAGAGATGCATTTGTACATGTTTTTCATTATCCAATGCATATCTGCTAAAAATATCAATCTTCGAACAAGATCTCCTGCCTAAAAATCCATCGACGCATAAAGCCACTTCATCTGTTTTCTTTTAGAGGATTTCCTGAATCAAATTTCCTTTGTATTGATTCAGGCACCAAGTACTCCCTATTCTCCCTCTATAATTCCTTCTTTCTCAAGCCGTAATTAGTCAGATACAATCCTATGATTTGTGGCTCCTTCATTAATGGTGATTATCTGTTTCATCAACCCTATCAATGAGGATTCACCAACCACAACACATTTGCCACCTCTGCTCCACATGGAATCACAATGATCAAGATAGGGCCCACCAACACACAATCAATCTTGTAGACACATACTAGTGCATCCCTTTGCTAGTTGAGGTTTCTTCTTTTGTTAACCGATAAAGCATACAAAACTGGTAGCACAGCTTTACCTTAAAGGTTTACGACAACTTTCACATTCTAAACAAACAACCAACCTTTGGATTGGTTTGTACTTTACCTATAGATCTTTAGTCTTTATGGTCACCCTTATGTGATTATCCATCATGCCAGTTGACATCAATGACAACTTAGTGCCAAAATGCCAACAGGATTTGGATCTTTGATGGTGAGAGTTGCAACTTGTTCATCAGTGTCATAAAGGTGATTCATAGTATAATTATATGTAGCTTGTGTATAATTAGTTGTAGTATCTGTGTTTCAATTTCAATTTCTCCTCTATCAATAAGATCATGTGATGGAAGTGGATTCTTGAACATTAAATGATCATCATTTGATGTTTTAGGGTCATTTACTTCTATTTAAATTTTTCCTCTATCAATAAGATCTTGAACAAGATCTTTCAGTCAATGGCAATGGCTCGTTTTATGCCCTCTTCCCTAGTGAAATTCACAATGTTCATTATTGTGCCACCATGGAGGTTTGACCTTAGGCTCATACTTAGAGGTTTTTGGTAATGTCACAAGATTGGAAGAGACCAATTGATGCAAGATTGTTTCGATGGGTTCCCCTAAGGGTGTGTATATGCGTTTTGGCTTGTATTTTTGTTGCCTTTATTTTGGTTCCTCTTGTGGCACATTATGACCTTGATTTTGTGGATTAGTGATGGTGTTGTTTTTTGGAGGGGGATTTTGTCCTGCAAACTTGACCATAGGTTGTGCAATTTTTACTATTTGTGCATCCACTATCCCGTCATTGACAACGTTCTTGTTCTTATTCAAAAAATTTGGTTTATCACTATTATAATGTGGACAAGGACCATCTGTGGGTTCATTGTAGATTTTGATAAGTCCCTTTTTGATAAGGGCTCTCTCACATTTTAGTCCTTGAGTGATCATCTCTTCAAAGGATTTTGTACCCTTCACATCTAAATGGAATTCCATCTCATCATTCAAATTGGAAATGAATATTTCCACTAGTTCTTACTTAGGTAAATGTAGAGAACGTCTGCTAGACAGTTGCCTCCATCATTGTAGGAAAGTTGAGAACAACTCCCCTGGTTTTTGTTTGGTGTTGCATAAATTTGCCATGGTGAAATCAAATTCTATGTTATGTGCATAATGAGCAATGAATTTTTGGACTAGTTCCTCAAATGTTCTAATGTCACCTGGTAATTGTGAAAACCATTGCGTGGTTGTGCCTCCAAAACATTGAGAAAAGAGGCACATTAGATATGTGTCCTCATAGGCCACCTATAAACAAGCTAAGTGAAATTCTTGTAAATGATCTCTAGGGTCTCCTTTGCCCCTATACTTTTTAAATTTTGGTGTTTCGAACCCTCATGGAAAGGTGGCATAAGCATGTTCCTATCAAAAGGATAGGGACAAATGTCATTAAGTGAAAACTGAATAGTCTTCACATCACTATTGAGTTGTTGAGCATGATTTTCTACTTGTTGCCTCAACATGTCGATTTCTGAAGGAGGAGGAGGTAGAGGATTCCCTTGATGATTAAGGTCATAGCAGAAGTAATCTCTACCTCTTCCACCATCATGATGGCTATGTTGTTTAGATGTTTGCGTTAGGATAGCCAGTGAACAACTGAGGGGGGGGAGGTGAATCAGTTGTTAACAGATTATAACTTTTAATCCACAATATAGCCTTAAACAGACCAAGTATCGGTAAACAATACAACTTAACAATTAACTAGATAATCAATGTAAAGAAACCATACAACATAGCACCATGAATTGTACATGGAAAACCCAGAAAGGTAAAAACCATGGTGGGAAACCTACCCATAGTCAAATGATACTTCTACAGAAAGTATGTGTTACAATCAGGGGCCTACACTTGTAGGAATGCACACTGCCTAGAGCATATTTCTCATTACAAAAGAGTATCACTGACTACAGAGAGGCTACAACCTTCTCAAGATATATGGACAACAATACAATGGAGTGAACTTCTAGAGATAGCATCTACAATGTCTGATTACAGTCCCAGTTAACCTCTGTGCCAGATGACTAAATCCTCTTTTGAATCCAATCCGATCCCCAACAATCGATCAACTCCTTAGCCTAAGTGATATTACAATATTCTCACATTACATTCCTCGACCATGACCTTTTCTATAACCATGATACTTTACAAAGAGTTTTACCTATTATTTATACAAACCCTAAGGCCTAAACCAATTAGGTTGGCCACCTAAAGATATTACAATAAGATCATTACACAATTCCTTTTTACAATGATATGCCATGTCATCTTAAGACCAAAATAATAATAGAAAATCCATAAACCATCTCAAAACATCTAGGTAATGTGTAGAGTACATGCTAGCATGATACCAGTCCATAACCTAGATAGGTACCAGACCTATTTTGGATCCACTGCACCAAAGCAACATCTTCAAGCAATTTAAACATGATCAACGAACATCTTTAGTAGCATCAAGAAGCTGCACCAACACCATTTATGTATCCTGTCATAATTCCTTATTGAGAGCTCTATCGGTAAAGCCTTAAACTAGTACCAGTAAGGGTTTACCAGAGTGTATGATAACATCCAATTACGAAGCCAATATGAACTGACCACAACATGCTCGAGGAGCATATAACACTTCACTGATCCAAACATGCTGGAAGTGCCAATTAGATAATCTCTTCTACCAATAATACTAGATCTTATATCGGTAACTTGTCTATCGATACCCATCCATATCAGCTAGTCTAAACCTATTTTCTAGTAACAACTAGTGTTGACATCAATGAGAAAACATCAATGCCATACATAATCAATTCATCCATAATGGCAACAATCTCCCCCTTTGACATTGATGGAAACACTAGATTTGAAAAACATCTAAGTTCCAAGAAATGCCAAACAAGTCACCCCTTGTGAAAGGCAACCAACAATAAATACCGCTCCCCTAGTGAATGATATCTCTATAAGGCTCTAAAAAAATATCTCTCCCAATGTATACAATTTTTATTTTCACATCAATATCTCTCCCCCTTTGACATCAATGCTAGAAACCTCACAAAAATATCAAAGAAATGATATAAACCTTTGAATCTCAAAGCTAACTACTCCCCTTGAGTAGTAGCACCATTCATCAGTGTTGGAATCAATAATGTTCCTGGTAATGCACATCGGACTGATGACAAACTTCATCAATCAAGTCTCTACTGAAGGGGTGGAAACCCCTAACCTGTCTCTCAAGTATTCAAATGATTCCTTAGACAACAGTTTAGTGAATATGTCTACAATCTATTCTTTAGTGTTCACATAAACCAATTTGGCTTCTTTTGCTTCTACCTTGTCCTTCAAAAAGTTATACTTTATTGAAATATGCTTAGTCTTAGAGTGAAATACCAGATTCTTAGATATGTCAATAGTTGTAGAGTTATCATAGTAGATAACTACAAGTTCACTACAATTTACCCTGATATCCTTCAACATTTGCTTCATCCATAAAACTTGAGTGTAATTACTTGCTGCTGCAACATACTCAGCTTTTGTAGTAGATAAAGAAATGCATGACTATTTTTTGCTTATCCATGAAACCTTTTTTCTTTCCAAGAAAGAAAGCTCCACCAGAAGTTCTCTTCTTGTCATCAATATCACCTACCCAATTTGAGTTAGTATATGCACATAAAGTGAAATCATCATTTTTGGAATACCATAAACCACATTCTGTTGTTCCTTGCAAATACCAGAATATTCCCTTTACTGCACATTCATGATTTTCTTTAGGATTACTTTGATATCTTGAAACAATACTTACTGCATTCATAATGTCAGGTCTAGTCTGAGTTAGATATAATAGACCACCAATCATAGATTTATACCTTGTCGGATTTACCCATATAGAAGTATCCTTAATAGAAAATTTCTCATTTGTAGCCATTGGAGTACTTACCGGTTTGGAGTTTTCCATACCCAACTTCTTCAGTAATTCCCTCAGATACTTAGTTTGACAGATAAAAATCCCTTTTTTAGTTTAAGTAATGTAAAGCGGAAAAAGCGCGATCGAACCCTAAGTGTTCCCCCCACTCCTCCAAGGAGAGAGAAAGGAGGTCACTAGGGTTGACAGTTTTCACTTAGGGGAGACTTTACATTAAAAAGAGGGGTTGATGTGACAGCAAGGCTACCCTCTTTTGTAAAGAATGTAGATAGAAGGATTGAGCTAGGAATGCATGTAAAGTGAGAAAGATTTGCTTATAAACAGAGATAGGAATATAGGATGAAGCTGCGGACCTGGAATTAGCAGTAAAATGTCGAGATGACGCTGTCCTGTAAATTTGAGCGAAAGTTGATGGGACGATGGCACCAGGCGTGCACACGGTCCTCCGAAAAATCCACGAAATGAAGGGGGATCTATTCGTCTCTGCACAAGGATTCCAGATCTTCAATTACAGCTGCGTACCTGCAACCTACACACAGAAAAGAGAGGACGATTGGGGGGTTAGGGATTAGGGGTTTGCCCTTAGGTCAAACCCCAGTTTTTGGAATTAACCAAGAAATGAGAATGCTGTAAATGTAAATGATTGTAATGTAATCAAGTACTGATACCTTGTTGTAAGAATGTTTGTATTCTTACATGCGAAGGTGTAATGTTGTTGTATGTTGTATGTTGTAAGTGATCTCCTCTTCAATGGTTGAATCCTTGTCTTGAATGCAACACTTAGCCTTGAATGGAGACTTAGAATGATCAATTGCTTGAAGGAATGATTGAATGCTTGAATGCTTGAATGTTTGAGTGTTTTAATATCGCTTCCGCGTCTTGCACACATATGTCCTTTCTCCTCAAAATGGGAGAGGAAATGTAGTTTATATACTTGCTGATAGACTGATTTTTCCGACCTTGGGCCGACATAGCAACCTTATTTTCCAATTTACAAACTTAAAGACTTGAAGCCCCATAAGAGACTAGGCCCAAAATAGGGCCAGGGAACAGGTCATTGGGCGCCATGGTCCTAGGGGACCAGGGCACTGGGCGCCATGGTCCCACCTCCAGGGACAGCAGGGTGCAAGGAGGATTAGGCCAGGGTGCTGAAAAATGCAGTTTTTGATGTCATGAACAAGTTTCGAGGTCTCCATTCAGGTTCAGTGTTGCGTCGCCATTGTGAAGACCCAAATGCAGTCGAAATTGCAAGTGTCACAATTTTAGGACATTACAAGTAATTTGTAAACCTAAGAAAAATTTCATTTCACCAATCATGGACATTTCAAATTTATTTTTCATGTTGTTAGCAAATTCCATGCACAATTTATCTTCTCCTTCAAAAATGATATCATTGTTAGATTCAATGACAATCCCAAAGACACTGAGAGGGTGGGGGGGGTGAATCAGTGTCTAATTGGTTTTCATAATATTTAAACTTATTAATAAATTTGCATCCCAAAATAATAGACACAACATAGAAACACACCATAACACAAGATATTTAATGAGGAAACCCTCTATGGGAAAAACCTTGGTGGGATTTGTGACCACAATATTTATTCACTGGCCAATTAATAAATACTACTTACAATGAGGGGCCTGCACATGCAAGGAGGCTAACAGTCTAGAGCTCACTACTCAATAAAGAGTCACATTGACTACAAAATGGATTATTAAATCCAATACAATGTACTGCTCAAAACAACATCTCTCATGCCAGGTTCAGTACCGGTTTAAGCTCAATCAATAACCAAAATATTTGTTGTCAACTATATCACCTTATACAAAATTGCCTCATCACACATTATATCTTCCTCTCATCTACTTACATAAAATGACCTATAAGATCTCATACATATATGAGTCTTTTATAATTTACCATGTCGACTTTACAAAAGAGAATTGCATTACAAAATAATTCATATTGTAGACATCTAAAAATGGTCAACGCTTGTGGAGTCATACTTTAATATTGGCGCATTGCCTTATTTTAGGGTTCTTGCATCACATTAACATTTCTTCTATGTTGCGCACTTGGTCTTTATCATTTGCGAGCATCGAGTCCTTCTGCATTCCTCATTTTTATCGCTTTCGAATTAGGTCTTGTTGATAGCAATCTTCAGTCATGATTTTGGTTGATCTTATCCAGTCGCATCATGGTGCATGCTCATTTATCATCATTTTGGACATCGTCAATCCTAATCAATGATAGAATTAGGGTTTTTTCCTCTTGTCAATCTTTCAGTCATCTTTAGCTTGATTTGTGATTATCAACTTGTCAATCTCGTCATTTTGTGATCGATTCATCATCGATCCTTGTCCTTGTCAATCTTGTCATTTTGCCATCGATTCGTCATCAATCCTTGTCCTTTTCAAACATGTCAATTTGGATCGATTAGTCATTGTTCCTCGTCAATTGGCACCTATCAATTTGATCTCCTTGTCAATCTTGGTCAATTTGTCATTGATTTTTATCAACCAATTTCAATTATTTATCAACATTGGTCCTTTGTCAATCAGAATCATGATCGAACCTACATTAATTTCTTGTTGTCTTGACCTAATTCCTTGTCCTCTTATTTCTAGGGTTTTATGATTTGTTCATTTAATCCTTTTCTTCTTCTTTATGGGTTAAATAGATCTATTTATTTAGTCCTAGGTCTCTTTCATGAATTAATTAATGGATGAAAACCTATTAATTAATTCACCTAATTTCTATGTCATCTTTTTCCTCAATTTTCTAATTTGCTAATTTCTCCTAATTCCTAATTTCTATTTCAATCTTGTCATAATTTGTCATAATTTGTCATACATCTTGCATAGCAACTTGCCATAATTTGTGCATAATTTGTCATACACCTTGCATAGAAATTGTCATACATTTGTCATAATTTTGCATACACCTTGCATAGAAATTGTCATACATTTGTCAGAATTTTGGCATTCTTGATTTGAATTTCCTTTCAAATCTCTTCATGCTAATCTTGTCCTCTCTCCAATTTGTCTATAAATTGGATGATTTTCTTCAATGAAAAGGAGGAATCAATCACATTTTTGAGTAACCTTATGCTACGAATTTCATCTCTCAACAACCTACTTTCCACTTGCATTTTGCACTTGTAGGTGAGATCCACATCAAATTTGAAGGTGAAAGAAGAACAATGGAGCCACATGAAGGAGATATTTGTGTTGGTTTGCTTTGATTTCATTTGATTTGAATATCTTGTCTTTATGTCTTCATTGATTGGATTGGGATTGCTTTCATAGCAGCTTTAGGTTATGTGGTTGTCCTAATTGTTATTGCTTTGATGATATTCAATTTGCTGATCTACACATATAAACAAAACTTTATCCCATGTTGATTGGAGTTTCGGTATGCTTGTTGCCAATGTAATTTGAATGTCGATGAAGTGCCTATCGGTGCCGGTGTCTACTAGTGTATGAAGTTTGTGATGACGGGCATGTTGAAACCAATTGCCATTGACTTTCCAATTGGTTGCCAGATGGTTGCCATCAATGAAAACATCAATTATTCTCATAAGAGTGTAGAATGCCAACAATCTCCCCCTTTGGCATTGATGGCAACACTCATGAGAAAAATTAAAACTGAAATCCAAAAAGATGTGCTTCCCCTAAGCAAGTGATCTCCTCTGTACATACATTTTTCTCTCCACTACTCCCCCTTTGACATCAATGAAAAAGGATGTCATCAAAAGAGTACAAAAATGCTACCTCAAAGTTTGTAACTGGTTGGTTACAATTTGAAAGATGTCTGCCAACATCATATTCAGACTGCATAAATTTGTTGCTATCATCTAAAGTTGCCTCAGTATGTTGGATCATACTAGTGAAATAGAGTATTTGCTTCTCTGGCGATCGTTCTCCTTGTACTGTTGCTTTAGACAATTTAGTTCTTTGAGTAATTAGATTATCCAGCCTCAGACCAAGTTTATCTTTTAGTTCTCAAGCATTAGACTTTATCCTTGCCTTCTCATTCTCAAGTTTTTCTAATTTCTCCTCAAACATTGCCATTTCCTGTTCAAAAACTGATGAGTTTGGATGAACCTATAATATTATCCACAATATCATCAATTTCCTTCTGTGTCTTCTTGATCTCCTTATCAATGTCCTTAGTCAAATAGTGAGGTTTACATGCTTCCTTGTATATCTCCTCAAACTCCAAAATTGTAGAATTGAGTATTGGTAAAAGTGTATCCACATGATCGGTACATCTCTTTATTGTGTTTTCAAAGAATTTGTTTTTCTCTTTTTAAACTCTCTCCTTTATGATATCCTCATTCATCTTGTTTATAGTTATAACATTATTAGAAATGAATTTGGACAATGTGTCCAATTTACCTAAAGAATCCTTAATGTGATCTATGTTACAATTTGGTGCAATCATCTTGAGAAATAGTAAAGTGTTATCAATTGCCTTAAAATCCAATGCATTGCAATTAGTTATCCTCTTTATAGAATCCAAAAGTACCTCTGTGATATTGGTAGGTCTGAATTCACTTGTAGATTTCATCTCAACAGATGTCTAACCAATCACCTTCAGTATCACATCTTTATTTCCATCAGATGTATCCATTTTTCTTTTATTTTCCTCTAGTGGATCTATCTATGTTTGCATCTCAACCTTTAATGGTTTCTCAGATTGTTTCAGTGTCTTTGTAACTGCAAGTTTTTCATTTTCAACATGAACCTCTTGTTTTGACTGTTTCTTTGAAAGTTCTACTACTAGTTTCTCAAATTTCGGTGACCCTATGCTAGTACCTTTGTCTTCTATTGGTTTCTCAGTCTGTGTTGGTTTCTCTATTTGGGTTGGTATCTTAGTTTCCTGAGAGTCAACTATTTGTGTCAATTCCTCTGAAATTTTGCTATAATCAACACTATCTGACTTAACCTCTGAATTATCTTTATCCACAACAATGTTTACCTCTTGAGTATCCACATTCATTGTAAAGAGTATCTTAGACTCTAGATTAGTATTATCATATGTTGTACCTTCAGTATTAGTAACCGATGGATCTTCTGAGTGTATCGGTGGTGTATCCAAAGGAGGCGGTGAAAGGTTATTTGTAACCGTTACGTTGGAATACCACCAACTTTGCCTTTACCCTTGTCCTTGTCTTTCTAATACACTTTGAATGTCTTTTTAGGTCTTCTCTTTTCTTCTTGATTTTCCTTTTCTACAAAGAATATACCCATTTATCTACAGTCTCCTCTGCAATCTCTTTTACCCTTCCAGCTATCAGGCTTACTTGTTGGTTTCCACTAACAAATAGAGATCGATTAGCTTCAGAGATAAGTTCATCTATTTCTTCCTTAGATTTTACCAGATGTGTAGCTAAGAGTTATTCAACATTCAATTTCTTATCCATTTCCATCACTGATAGCCTTTTGGCTTCAAGTCTCATGTAGAGATCATTTGGAATCTCATTAATTACTTTTATCAAAACTTTCTTGTATATATCCAAGTGTAAGACAATGCTTTCCTGAATGGTGTTTCTATCAGTATCATTTGAAGAAGTATACAATTTATTCACATTAGACAAATTACCTTCCTCTATTATCTCATTCAGTAAATCATTCAATGTGGGGGTAATTGGTGTCTATTTCTTCTTAGGTGTAATTTTCTTCTTCGATTCCCTAACTGCCTAGTGTTTCTTTCTTAGCATCCTAGTTTTCTTAGGTGAAGGAGAGGGTACCCATGAGGGTTTTCTCTTTCTTTATACTCTTTTAAACTCAACATCCTTACCACTATTTCTTTGATTTCCTTTACCTTCATGGAGGAATCTCTAATGAATTTTTCCCTTCTCTTAGTTCTTTTCTACATAGATACATTGCTCTCTATGGTTTCTGCATTTCTAAAGAATTTCTCAAAGGGATCCCTTGGTGAATCAAGTAGAGCTTTAGCATAAGTTTTCAAAATAGATAAGTCTACCTCATATCCCATCTCCGTAACCCAAATAGTTCTAAGACTTGCTGCTTCCATCCAGGTTTCATCTCTCTTAATAAGAAAGTAGATTTCCTTGTCATATTTATCAACAATGCTTTGTGATAGTCTCTCTCTTGCTCTCATCTTAGATTGGAATGTTTTTAAATAGTCTGTAATGTTCTTAATACTATCAGTGCCCATATTGGTGAAAGCATCTTATATCTATCTTCCTACTGGGATGTCATAACCAAAATCCTTGTGACCTATGCTGGGTATCTCCTTGGTAAAGTACAACATCAGACATACGAGAAGGTTTCCAAAATAGAAAGTACCTTTCTTGTCACCCTTAATCTTTTTTAGGTTGTCAATTAATTCATCCTTAAGCCATTCACACACATCAATCTTAGCTTTATTATGTACCATCTCATATGCACTGTGAATACATAGGCTAGAAACAAAATTTAATCTATTTGTATGAGTAGCTTTGTAACCTAGTACCATACTCACATATCTTACATTTATGTCCTCAACATCATTTACTCTAAGTGACCTGTTATCAAATGTTGCTCCGATTAAATTCATAACCCCTTTGTTAGGAATCTTCTTGGTTTTATTAGGCCTACTACCGGTTGAAGGTAAACCAACAACTACAATAAATTGCTTCCTTGGTTATTTTTTAAACTAATTCTAACCATATGAATTATCCATGGACTCTTCTCAATACAATTCTGACAACTTTCTTAGGAAATTTAGGAATGTTCAGAATCTCTACAAAACCTAAATTTTCCATAATCTTATGTTTGGGTTTGATTACGCCATTTTCATAAGAAATGACCTCATTAAACATTTTCTTCAACTCCTTAGTCCCTAGGTTTTCTATGTTGCAATGTATGTAAATTCTAGGGTCTTCTACAAATGCTACACCCTTAGAGATTTTTGAAAGAGCTCCTACTGAGTCATCTTGTTTCTCAATCTCGGGGATAATCTTGAATATGGGTCTAGGGTGTTTGACATTTTCGACAATGGTATGGTTCAAAATAAACTCTAGAATAGAAGATGAGGAAGCCATTACAAAGAAAAATACCTCTAAATATAAATTTTGAATGCTTGTAAATCACTTCACAGCTTCACCTTAGAATGCCTTGCTTAATCTAGTGTTCTCTGATCATTTGAATGCTTAGTGAGTTCAAAATGAGGGCTTCATAGTGCTTTATAGCCAAAAAGTTCTTTAAAACAACATCAAATGCTCGTCGCTTAAGTGAAAACTTAACACATCCACTGGTAAATTAAAAAATATCTTCTTACCATCAACCAAGGGTAGAATGCATGATCTTCAACTTGTTGCAATACCTCCTAAGGATTGTTCCTTAGTTAGATGAAGAATCTCTTGCCAGTGGAGGATTACTCTATTCTACTGGTGAAGATATAGTTTCATCAATTCTCTGATAACTCTTCTTAATCCATTGTTTTGAAAATTCTTGCTTAGCTTCATCTGCCTTTTCTTTGCCTTTCAAACTAGATCCTTTATTGTTTACTGGTGCATTCTTGCTTCTACAGAATTTAGTAATATGTCCAATCTAGTTACAAGCATAACATGTTACATTATTCCTTTGAATAGCCTTTCCATATCCTTGATCGGTTTGTGATTTGCATTGATTAGATAAATGCCCAAATCTTCCACAAACGTAGCATTTCACATTCATTCTATGATTTTCTAAATTATGACCAACTTTGTTGTATTTGGAACATTGACCAGTGGGTGAGTTTGTATTCTGATTATTTCTAAATCTACACTGATTTGCTCTGTGACCATACTTTTTGCAATTAAAACATTTCCCATTAAATTTATAAGCATTAGGTTGTCTTACTAGTTTGTTCTGATCTTGATTGTTTGTAGTACCAAAACTTTCTCCATGTTCAAATCTAAGTCCATTAGTATCTCCATCAGGTTTTTGTTTTTTAAGCATGTCATCAAGTTCTTTTGAACTTTTCTTAAATTTTTCTTTGTGTTTATTTGTAGTAGCCAACTCATTTTTCATAATTCTAACTTGTCTCACAAGCTCAAATTTATCATGTTGCATGTGAATCAGATCTATCTTTAGCATATCATTTTCATGACCAAGTCTCAGATTTTCATTTCCAGCATCATTAAGTCTCCTAGCTACGTCTTCTTTATTCTTCTTCCTATCTTCAATATCCTTACATAACCTCATATTCATATCTTGCATTACATTCTTCATATTACTATTTTCTTGTCTCAACTTGTTTGCAATGTCTCTAAGAGTTTCTTTTTCATCATCATCATTTTGCATCTTCTCATGAAATTCTTTTCTTATATTTTGTGCTATAGCAAATTTCTCCTAAAGTTTTTTAATGAATTCCTATGCAATCCTCAAATCATCTTCAAGTTTAATATTCTTCAATTTTTCTGCATCAAAACCTTCAAGGGCTCCTTCCAACTATTTTCTTAAGTTCTCCATTTGTACCAGTGTCAGAATCTTCCTCAAGCTATTAGGCTTTTGAAATAGAGGACCGGGCTCTGATACCACTTGTTAGATTCAATGATAGTCCCAAAGACACTGAAAGGGTGGGGGGGTGAATCAGTGTCTAATTGATTTTCATAATATTTAAAGTTACTAATAACTTTGCATCCAAAAATAGTGTATCAGTAAATAAGAATTGTTGCAATAAACAAAAATAATAAGCACAACAAAGAAACAACCATAACACAAGATATTTAACAAGGAAACCCTATGTGGGAAAAATCTTGGTGGAATTTGTGACCCACAATATTTACTCACTGGCCAATGAATAAATGCTACTTACAATGAGGGGCCTGCAGATGTAGGGAGGCCAACAGCCTAGAGCTCACTACTCAATAAAGAGTCACACTAACTACAAAATAGATTATTAAATACAATACAATGTACTGCTCAAAACAACATCTCTCATGCTAGGTTCAGTACTGATTTAAGCTCAGTCAATAACCAAAACATTTGCTATAAACTATATCACCTTATACAAAATTGTCTCATCACACATTATATCTTCCTCTCATCTACTTACATAAAATGACCTATAAGATCTCATACATATATGAGTCTTTTACAATATACCATGTTGGCTTTACAAAAGATAATTGCATTACAAAATAATTCATATAAACAAAACTTTATCCCACGTCGGCTGGAGTGTCGGTATGCTTGTTGTGATGTAATCTGAATGTCGGTGAAGTGCCTGCTAGTGCCGGTGTCTACCTGTGTATGAATTTTGTGATGTTGGGCATATGGATACCAATTTTTAGTGACTTTCTAGTTGGTTGCCAGATGGTTGCCATTAATGACAACATCAACTATTCTCATAAGAATGTAGAATGCCAACAATCATCAACAAAAACTTCAATAATTAGAATATCATTATTAGTGATCTTATAGTATAGATTACTATCAGCAGTGCCTTTAATAAAACCAAGCTTCAAAAGATATTTATCCAACCTTGCATACCAAACTCTAGGAGCTTGTTTCAAACCATATAAAGCTTTCTTCAATCTGCAAACCATATCTTTATCATCTGTTAATGAAAATTGATCAGGTTGCTCAATGTAAACTTCTTCCTCAAGCTCACCATTCAGAAATGCACATTTGACATCCATTTGATAAACATTATAGTTCTTATAAGCTGCATAGGCAAGAAATAGTGTAACAACTTCAATTCTAGCTACAGGTGCAAATGTCTCACCATAATCAATTCCTTCCATTTGAGAATATCCTTTACAAACCAATCTAGCCTTGTTTCTTATAAATTGACCATCTTCATTCAATTTATTCCTAAAAACCCATTTATCTCCAATAAAATTCTTTTTTTTAGGTTGGCAAACTAAAGACCAAGTTTCATTCTTTTCTATCTGATCTAATTCATCTTCCATAGCCTTTAGCCAATGTTTATCCTTACAAGCTTCAATAACCATTGCCAGCTCAACTTGAGAAATAAGACATACCTCTTCATTTTCCATTTTTCTTCATGTCATAACTCCCTTGTTTCTATCTCCAATAATTTGATCTTTAGAATGATTTATCTTACATACCTTGGTATCTTTTGAACTTCAGATTCATTACTCTGATCATCAGTCACAGTTGTTTGTTCAGACTATTCCTTGTAACTGTTTCAACTTCTTGTACCGGTTGAGGCATTGTCGATTCTGTTATGATTATTTCCACTGTCAGTTCCCTATCATGTGATATAGAATTATTTTTATACTGTTCATCCACTTTCACATTAGCACTCTCAACAATTTTCTGTAATCTTTCGTTATAACATCTATACGCTTTGCTTTGAATTGAATAACCAAGAAATGTTACTTCATCACATCTAGGATCAAACTTTCCAATTGAATTATCTCTTTTGATATAACATTTACTTCCAAAAATTTTGAAATACTTAACAATTGGTGTATGTCCAAACCATAATTCATAAGGGGTCTTTCTAGTTTCACCTTTGATGTGAACTCTATTCAGTGTGTGGACTGTTGTACTCATTGCTTTTCTCTAGTAGAGATGAGGCAATTTGGCTTCCATCATCATGGATCTAGCTACATCCAAAATGGTTTTGTTCTTCCTTTCAACTACTCCATTTTGTTGAGGAGTCCTAGGTGTAGATAGCTACATCTAGATTCCATTTGTCTCATAATAACTATTAAATTTATGAGAGGTGAATTCACCGCCATGATCTGATCTTAGACATTTAATTTTAAATCTAGTTTATCTTTCAACCTTCGCTTTAAAGATATTGAATTTCTCAAAAGCTTCAGACTTCTCCCTTAGAAAATTCACCCACATCATTCTAGAATAGTCATCAATAATCAGCATGAAATACCTATCACCTTGAAATCTTCTAATCCTTGTTGGACCACATAAGTTAGTGTGAATCAAATCAAGTACATCATTAGATTTATCATGTATGCTCTTAAAAGAACTTCTAATTTCTTACCCAATTGACATTCCTTACATACCGGATTATGAGGCTTCATAATCTTAGGTATATCTCTAACCGCCTTAGCTGAACTAATCTTAATAATGCAATCAAAGTTAACATGACACAATCTAACTTGATCACCATTGTATTCTTGCAGGGACCGAAATTTCCTTTTATCTCCAATCATATGATGTGAGCATCCACTATCAATTACCCATTCATCTTTATCGTCGAATTTGCTATCAGGGCCTTTTCTTCATTTTTGATAACTAGTTTTGGTTCATCTTCCTTTAAAGCATAGAACACTCATTCTTTTCCATTGCTGGATCCACTAGTAGAATATTTTGCTAGTTCATCTATAGAGTCATCTGTTACTCCTTCCTCATCTACTATGTAGCATTGTTTCTTGAATCTATATCTATTTTGATTAGGCTTAAAAAATTTCTTTACTCTTTCCTCAAACCCAGCATTCCTTTCAGGACATCTAGATGCAAAATGACCAATCTTATTACATGCAAAATATTTAAAAGGTGTTTTTCCTTCATACTTCTAGTAGGTCCTTTAGGTACTCTTCTAGCAAATAAGGCTCCAAGTTGCTCAAGCTCTTCATCTTCTTTCCTCATGTCTTCCAGTTCTTTTGCATATAAGGCTCTCCAATCACTCTTGCTGGTAGACAGTGATGATGATGCATGAAAAGAAGGTACAAACTTTACAGCTCTAGAAGATATAAATTCTTCAAGCTCAAAAGTAGATAATTTCCCAATCATAATATCTCTGTTAACTGAAGTGTTTCTCATTGTTATCAACTCATTAATTGCAGATGCCTTCTTCTTGTAAGCGGTGGAAGGGCTTTCAAAACTTTGGGAACTATTTCATCTTCACTTAGAAATCCTCCACAATATATTTAATTCCCATTACAATCTCATTTACTCTTTCCATAAACACAAAAATTCTTTCATTTTCTTCCATTTTTAAGTTTTCATTTCTTACCCGGTAACCATCAAGTTTAGCAATTTTGACAGTAGGGTCACCTTCATTCAGAGTTTGTAATTTGTCCCACATAACCTTAGCCGATGATTTGTCATTCAATCCCATGATCTACTAATCTGTAAGAGCACACAGGAGGGCTTCTCTAGCTCTGCAATTATTTTCAATATTCTTATCTAAGTTTGCAAGAGAATGATTGCCAAATGCTAGATCATAAGGTGTGTATCCTTTCTCAGTGATCTCCCAAATATCCTTTCCAAGACATCTAAGATGAGTCTCCACTCGAACATTCCATATCCCATAATTTGTTCCATCAAGCTTAGGGATTTCTCTTCTGAAAATAGTTGTTGGTGGATTAGTTGTGTTTGTTCCCATGAGATCTACCTCAAGCGGTTAAGCTTCTACAAAAGAGTACCAAAGTTGTGATACCAATTGTTAGGATAAATGGTGAATCACTGAGAGGGGGATATGAATCAATTGCTAATAGATTATAACTTTTAATCCACAATATAACCTTAAATAGATCAAGTACCGGTAAAGCATAAATAGATGCGAGTAGAAATAGATACCGATAAACAATACAACTTAACAATTAACTAGATAATCAGTGTAAAGCAACCATACCATATTACACCATGATTTGTATGTGGAAAACCTAGAAAGGGAAAAACCATGGTGGGAAACCTAAGCATAGTCAGATGATACTTCTATAGAAAGTATGTGTTACAATGAGTGGCTTGCACTTGTAGGAAGGCACACTACCTAGAGTGTGTTTCTCATTACAAAAGAGTCTCACTAACTATAGAGAGGCTACAACCTTCTCAAGATATATGGAGAACAATCCAATGGAGTGAACTACTAGAGATAGCATCTACTATGCCTAATTACAGTCCCGGTTAAGCTCTATGTTGGAGGACTAAATCCTCTTATGGATCCAATCCGATCACCAATGATCAATCAACTCTTTAGCTTGAGTGATATTACAATATTCACACATTATATTCCTTGACCATGACCTTTTCTATAACCAAGATACTTTACAAAGAGTTTTACCTCTTATTTATACAAACCCTAAGGCCTAAACCAAATAGGTTAGTCACCTAAAGATATTAAAATAAGATCATTACATAATTGTTTTTTACAATGATATGCCATGTCAGCTTAAGACAAAAATAATAATTGAAAATCCATAAACTATCTCGAAACATTTAGGTAACATGTATAGTACATGCTAGCATGATATCAATCCATAACCTAGATAGGTACCAAACCTATGTTGGGTCCACCATGCCAAAGAAACATCTTCAAGCAATTGAAACATGATCAATGAAAATCTTTAGTAGCATCAAGAAGCTACACCAAAACCACTTATGCATCCTGTCATAATTCTTTATTGAGAGCTTTGTCGGTAAAGCCTTAAACCAATACTGGTAAGGGTTTACTAGAGTGTATGATAACATCCAATTACCAAGCCAATACCAACTAACCACAATATTCTTATGGAACATATAACACTTCACTGATCAAAACATGTTGAAAGTGCCAATCAGATAATCTCTTCTACCGTTAATACTAGATCTTATACTGGTAATCTGTTTATCGGTAACCATCGATATCAGCCAATGTAAACTTGTCTGTCGGTAACAACTAGTGTTGACATCAATGAAAAAACATAAATGCCACAAATAATCAATTCATCCATAATGCCAACAATTTTTGTATCTATGCAGTATCAAAGTTAGAGGGTAGTTTGGCACCCTCTTGAGCAAGTCTCAGAAAATGAGCATTTGCATTGTTTCTAAGGATTTCATCAAAGAGTATTGAATTTGGGATTATGTTGTGCCCTTTCTATATCTTTGAGAGTTGGAGTGCTGGGTTCTTCATCGTTTGTGCCTCCTCCAATGGCCTCATGAAAATAGGTGAGGTTTTCTTTCTCCTCTTCAATCTTTGGTTATCGGTTTCTTATTGATCTTGTTCTAGCCATGTTCTTGAAAGTTTCAGGTTGGTGAAAGTGATTATGAGGTAGTGATGAAATGTTTGATGAAAGATACATTTTTGTGAAATTTTTGTTGGAAGATGGATCTCTAACACTGAAGGTTGGATGTTATCGAATTTATTTGTGAATCTCTTGTGTTTTTCAACAATTTTGATGGGATGAGGTATAGCAAGGTTTGAGATGTGTTACAAACCAAGATACCTAGTAATGAGAGGATGCACTCATAAACTAGTTTTAATAAGTGTAGAAATGCCTCTTAGGATGATTGATCCTAGATGTAGAGACACTCTAAAAGCGATTTGTTGGTTTGATTGAGAAATATCTTAAAAGAACTCAGGACAAGACCTCTTTGTGTTTTGAGAGTTGAATGGATTTCTGATGTATGCAGGTGAAAGTGGATAGAATATGTACCTCAGTAAAAACTTTATTCTATAAAAGGGGTTTCTACTTCTTCCTCTATCTCAGGGGTTGGTGGCTCCCCTAGAGCTTCATTGTATGTGATACAAAGTTTTGGAAAGAAAGCAAGGCTCTATACTGAGTAAAAGCTCCATTTTTAAAAGGCTCTTTGTCCAATTCATTGGATTTGCATTGAACATACAAGTGCGTATGATGTAAGAATACCCTATGTGAGAGAAATATTTGTCTATTGATATAGAAAAACTTCCTTCTTTTGATAAGAGCTTTTGAAACAAGTTATCTCTTTCTCAATGTGATCTTTTGATGAAGATGCCTTTTTCTCTAGATATGAGTGATGGTCATGCAAAACTAATACTTGTTTCACTTGTTGATGTTGTTTTGTTTATCAATGTTTGATGTAAATTTGTTGGATGGATACTTGGTTTTAAATATTTTTGAATTTCTTTGAGAAGAAAACATAGCAAGTAAACAAACACAATAACCTTTCTCTTTCTCAACAAAAAGGCAAAAATGGGTGTGGGTCTAAATCAACCTAATCATGAAATTTTTTACCCTTTTTACAAATGTAATTTTATGTTTCCAAAAGCTTGAAGTCAGCCCAAATTGTTACTCATCTGGAACAACACGAAGACAATGCAAACACTTTTTATCCCTAAGGTCATTGGCCAGTTGCGATATTTTCAGCCACATCTTGATATTTCTTCGACTTTGGTACTACATACCTTATGAATCTCATCGTGGAAGGTAAGGATGTGATGTAATAAGTCTTGCATGAGAATAATAGATAGATGATCCCTATGATGGGGGAGTCACCACTTTCATCAAGCTACAAGTATCTTTTCAAAAAGTCTTGTTTCTACTCAAGGAAATATGTATGGTGAGTATCTTGGGAGAAAAACCATCTATTCTCTTGCACTGAAATTTTCACAAATATCCTCAATCAATAGAATGGGTGGGCTTCTATAATAAAAGGTGTCTAGTAATGTTCGATATTTTTGGACGTAAGTTCATTATGCAATGACTCACTTAAGAGTCTTGTAACTTGTGGTGGGGCCCATATTTCCTTTCGGTAAGTTACACTGTAGGAACAACTACACCCAAGGCTATAGCTTTAGCTCTAACTTGATTTCTATAGTGGCTTGAAGGATTTACCATGGAAGACCATTCTCAAGATTGATGTGTCTCTTGGCAGGCCTCTCTTAAAAATATAAAATTTTGAGCATTACTAACACTTTTATCTTGCACCTAGGACCATGAGAGCCAAGGGAGAGGATAGTGTGTGTTAGAAATGAGACCACTCTACAAATTTTGCACAAGCATGCCAAACACAAAAAAAACTTACTCTTTTTAACTAGTTTATCGCAATGTGATCTATATGCTATATGGAGATTGATTGCATGAAATTTTCAGATTTTTAGGCCCAAAACCTTTTATTTTTAAGTTTTTACTTGCATCCTCTATAAACAATCCAAGGTCTAGGGTTTAGGGTTTATCAAAACATTTATCAAATTCTATGAAGAAAGCCCTATAAGTGATATTTTCCACTATTACCTTTTTCCACTTAAAAGAAACCAAGGGAACCCTTCCCATAAGCGATGCTATATTTTCCTTGAGGCAAAATGTTAGTAAACCGGTATGAAAAATTGAAGTTTCCTAAGTCAAGTGCATATCTTCCTTATTATCGGTTCCCTTTTAAATTTTTGTTCATATGCTTATTATTTTACCAAGTTTGACAAAACACTAAATACCCCAACTGGCTATTAAAGAAAGGATAGAGCCAACGGCTGGCGCTTCACTGCAATCAGAAATGCCAGGATTTTAATGACAACGGTATCATGATATTGTGTCACATGTTATAAGTGGGAATTGGTAGAGTTAGTAGCACAACAGGTTGAAAGTTTTGTAGTACTAGTTTGCAGGTGGTAAAGGTCAATCTACTAACACTCCCATAAATTTACACGTGCTTAGAATGAATGAGGATGTTTTATCCTGAAGAAAAAAGATGCTCGCATTTTAAGTCTAAGAGGAGTCAATATGTGGTATGCAAAATGGTAAAGATAGAATGGATCAGAAAGCCCTCGTGTTCCCATGATCAAAGTTATAGGGAGATTATGGACCGTGACATCATGAGATGATGCCATGTGTCCCTGACCGAACAAGAAGATTTGCAGGGAAATTGCTGACAGAGCTTAGTTGAAGAATGATGTAGCACCATCAAGTCAGGATTTTGGGGGTCCGCAGATATAGTTGGGGAGTCAAACTTCTAGGTTGGCAGGAAATGACTGTTACATCTGCCATGTTGGATGAAATCTGTGGTTGACTTTAAAATAAGAAGTGTAGAGGGATTTTGAAGGTACTAGTTGTAGCTCGAAGGAAAAAGGGTAGAATGAATGGGATTCAAACTTGTTGACTCAGGATTGATTTGACCATAAAAAAATGATAGCTAAGAGATGTGAAAGGATTTGGATAAGTTTCCAGTTCAGGTTTGATGAATCACAAGTTCTCTGATGGATTCAGAGATTTGCTTGTTAACAAAATCTCTTCAAGCAAGAGATTGTACACTAAAAAGAGAGACAAGATCGGAATAAAATCACTTGCATCAGATGAATTTCAATAGAAAATGTAGTGAATGTGATATGCATGATTTCTAGTGTCTGTGACCAGCAAAGTCAATTGAGAATACCAAAGTGATGATGTTTCAAGAAATGACCACTACTTGATGAAGTATGGTTCAGCTATAAATACAGCATGGTGGTGATCAAATTGGTAGAAAAAATATGATTCATTTTCATTCTCTTAGTGTAGTTTCTTTTCCTGCAAAAGAAATGATGTTTTACCAAGCCTATGAATGGAGTCGTTGCATATTTTATGACATCAGATGGATAATATTTCTGTAGTTTGAATTTTTTCATTGTCAGAGGGGATGTGAAAGCTTAGGGGATTGCTAAAGGGGTGATGAAACCCTTTTCTTTTCAAGAAAAGTCACCTTTGGCCTATTTCCCACCCTTACTCTACATTTCGTTGGCAGAGTGTTCTAGTGGGAATCTCATAGGGAACTCAAAGATGGATTTCATTATGGGAGGAGTGGTAGCTAGTCTTCTTTATAGCAGTGGGGAATCTACAAAGCCTTCTCAACAAATCCTATTTACTCCCAAGTTCCTCTTTCCATTTTCTCTAATTCGGGACATAAAGGTTGGAGATTTTAAAGGCTAGAGATTTTTCTTTAATTTGGGGGAAAGTCTTATTTCATGCATGGATTTGTTTTCCTTTTTAGGAAGACAAATGTTATGGAATAGAATGAGCATCTCAGAGTCCATCCAAGAGTGTCTAGGTGATATTGACATGGCTTGTATTTTTATTTCTATCAATATTCAGTTGGAAATTTTGATTCCACCTCATCACAAGTGCCAACATGTGGATAAGTAGTGATTTGTAACAAGAATTGTGCACAATCTTTAGGGCTCAGTTATTTTGACAAGTGTCTTATGGCCTATAGCTTGTTGCTCCCTTATTTTCTATAAAAGGGATTTGAAGACCATAAGTTAGGGTCCAAATTTTCTGAGGAAGATCACTGTATTATAGTTCTTTTTTGTAGGGTTAGGTCCAAAATAGTTCTAGAGAGTCATAGGAAATAGCAAGGACCATAATATTATTTTGCAAAGAAAAATTGTAATAGAATAGTTACAGTTTCCCCTTTTCAAATGGGTCACTCTGTATTTGAATTTGTTGGCTATCATTTGATAAAAGATAGCTCATAATATTAATGCAAATATAGTTTCCCAATCTTTACTCTCCTGTGTGTGATTTTATCTTCTTTTAGACAGATGGGATCAAGGGTTTTGTTTGTTTATTGCATTGTTATGATGTATGTATTCTTTTATTCAATACTTTAGTCAAAGGGGTTAATTAAAAATGCTTGAATAAGATTATAGAGAAAATAAGGCTCGCCATAGGATTTGATAAGTAGTTTAGATAAAGGATTATAAGTAGAGTAATACTGTAAGGCAGTATTATTGCAGGCAAGACCAGCTATTAGATAAAGTTTTATTAGATTTTCAACAATACTTTTCATGGACTTTGTAGCCCAAAATGTATAAGGCACTAGTATTAGCTAGAAAATATCATTAGGTTATTGGTCTCTGGTTTAATCTCTTTTATGATCTCTTAGAATGAATATCTTGAATATTAGAATAATTATGTGCTAAGATTTATGTATTTTCTGATACTAGTCTCACCATTTCTTATACTCCAGCTTAAGGTTGAGGATCATTGAAGGATTAGCCATCCTTGAGAATTCTCCCTTTCTATTGAGTCTCATTATGAGATGATCTGCTTTGTTTTCAGTAAATTCTTGAGTATCCTTGTGAAGAGCAGGGAATTTCTTACTGAAGGGATCACCCTCCCTAGTTTTATAGAGTCTAAAGCATAGAAGAACCTTTTGTCCTTGTTATAGTTGGTCCAAGCTTGATAGATAGTGATAGTTGGAGGTGGCTCTCCATAGATATTTGGAGGAAATCAACTTGGTCTCTATCCTATAAGCAATGTAAACTCGTCGTTTGTTTTTGGGAACTAAAAAAAAATGACGACTCTACTGGGTAATAAATGAACTGTGAGGATCTTTGGTTAGAAAAGGTTTACAAAATATATAGTTGAGATTACCCCATCTTAGTCACCAGCAAAAAATGGTAACTCTACTGGGGAACAAATGAACTATGAGGATCTCTGGTTAAAAGTTTTTATATATAATGGATATCTTGCTCACAGAGTGAAGAAGCTCCTAATCTGTCCCTTGTTGGTTTTGTGTCAACTCTCATAAATATTGCTGAGAAGTCTATTGTAGTTCTTATTTCATAAAGAGTTCACTCCAGATATGTCTATTTTTCAAGAGTATATGTAATACCTCACAATTGTGAGTGGCGACTCTGAGACTTTAAGATCTATCTACCAGTGTGTATCTACTTGAAAAGGAACCAAGAAATTTGTAGGAAGAATGAAGAATACCTCAGTTTTTTATGATGAAGTACCCTCACAAGTTGAGGATAGAATCAGTAAAGTCATTTTAATGATAAGGAAGTGTAGTAGTACTGTGTTGAAACAAATCTGACCTGTGAAGAAGTTTTGGTTGTTCCTCTACAAGGAGGTGGCAACTCTATCAAGAGATCAGTGTTAAGGGTTTGAAGGATTGAAGGTGATTTTGTAAATCCAAAGCTAAAGAAGGTAGCAGTAGTTTCAGCATTTCTAGGTATTTATATTTTCATGAGTCAAGCATGTTTTCATGAAAATTGTTTAAAAAGTGTATTCCCTAAATAGTGAAAGATGCACTAAGGAAGGGAATGGTAGTAATTATTTTACATACTCTTATGACTCAGTTTTCATCTTTTTGTATAAGATTAAATGGGGTATGTTTTGAATTTCATAATGAAATAGTTCAAGAGAAGGGAAAGAAATGAGGGAGTGAACGAAAATATATATCACATGTATGTGTTTCCCCATGAAATGACAAAAACAAATGTGCAATCTATGCCGACTCATCATAGATATTTCTTTATGGAAAGATATAAACCATTGAATTTTGATGGTATCTAAGGTTTCCTAAACCCTTTTCCTAAAGGGATTAGGGAACAATTACCTATATTTAATGGGAAGAAATCAGAATCACCACGACAACATTTGTAGGAATTTTATGAATTAAT
The DNA here is from genome assembly GCF_030272615.1 of Cryptomeria japonica. Lineage (NCBI taxonomy): Eukaryota > Viridiplantae > Streptophyta > Pinopsida > Cupressales > Cupressaceae > Cryptomeria > Cryptomeria japonica. The sequence continues at coordinate 120,635,412 of NC_081415.1, read as the reverse complement.
GAAATATTTTGAAATAAATCAGGAAGATGTTTTCATGAAGTTATTTGTTCATTCTTTGAAGAAAAATGCTAGAGACTAGATCTCCTACATACCAGTATGCTCTATCTCATCATGGGATGAGTTGAAGCTGATGGTCATGGAATAGTTTGGTGAAAGAATTGATCCAACCTCAGCCATGAAAACATTTATGGATATTCAAAAAGAAGAAGATGAGTTAGTACCTATTTTTAATCTCAGATTTGCTAGGGCATTGGATAAAATTCCTAGTAGTTATAAACCAAATGATGCAGTGTGCTTAGTTGTTTACTTGGTTGTATTTGAAGAAGAAGAGAGTTATTTACTAAGAGACAAGGATCCTAAAACTTTACATCAGGCTTATAGGATAGCAATGGAAATTGAAAAAAAATTGAAATATGGAATCTCTAAGGGTCATTTATCTACAAAGGTGTGTTACCCTAAGATGACAAGTTTTGGAGTGAAGCATGAATCTGAACCTAAAAGACCATGTCAAGACTTCTATATTCCTACTAATTACATTAACCCTATTACTGATTATTATATAAATAAAAATGTGAGTGAAGAGAACTTGTCCCAAACAGTGGTTATTCCTCATATTAATGAAGAAGTGGCTAATGAAAGTGTGTCTGACATATTGAATGTAGAGACAGGTATGATGTCAATCACTCCATTGGAGGGAAACAATAGTGATTTCTCCAGAGAGAATACCTCACAAGAAGTTGGTTTGCGGTCCTATTTTTCAGATAAATATCACAGTGAGTGTGAAGATGTAGAAATTTTTATGTCTAAAATGGATGCGGGTTTGTAGAACGATGATAGTAAAAACTTAGATGATGAGATACCATTAGCTTTTGCTGGTAACATTTGTGAGGAGTGTATTGTTGGGTGTTGTTCCAGTTTAGATCTTGATTTCTTTTTTCCTGATAAACTTGAAGATGAGATAAGAAATAATTTTAGTAAAAATATCAATGCATTATTTGATGAAGATGCAGATGAAGATCAATTGGTGCTCTGTTACAATATTTTTGAGAAGGTTCTTCATGTTATTCTTAACCCTCTAAATGAAGAAACAAATGAGAATCTAGAGATTGTTGCATCAACTTCTGAGATAGAATATGGTGAAGGGGAAGGTGAAATGTTTAACTCAAAGGTAGAGAACAATGAGCAGTCTTCCCTTGTTTCTGATATTGTTGACATTAGATTGGAAAGAGAGACAGAAACTAAAGCATATGAAGAGGTCATTTATGATCCTTTCTTTCCCCTTGATAACAACTTGCTTGATATGATCAGTAAGAAGGAGGATTATTTGGAAAGTCATCATTTTAGTGGGCAAGTTGATGATGCAAAAGAGGCATGTATTTTCAGTTATATGCCAGAGTATGAGATTTTCCTTTTCAAACAAGATGATGTATTTGTGGAAAAGGATACCGGTTGTAGTCAGGATGTGTGCTATATTGAGTATACAACATATATGTCACAACATAGAATATGTTTTGCATCATTGAATAGTTTACAAATTTTCAATAGTCAGTGCAATGATAATATTAATCATAATGGACCAATAGAAGTAGTCAAAAAATTTGAAAAATGGTTTTCCACTTATGTTATTATATTATATTTGCTGCTTTCAAAAGAAAATCATGTTTATGATAGAGGAAAGCAAAGGTTGACATTGGTGGATGGTTGTAGGCCATCACACTTGGTCTAATCCTGCATGCCACAGATGAATTGGGATAGAGTGGTTTTCTTTGACTCTATGCCCAATGGAGTTATAAATAAGTCCCCCCTTGATTGCTTGTTCATGGACAATTTCAAGGTTCTACTTTTCTTACAGTAGTTGTTATCCATGAGCATTAGTTAGGTTTTCTTTGGTAGTGTAGTTTCTTTTTATTTTTGTTTTTGTTGAAGTTACCTTGTCCAGGTAATTTCTTTTGAACTACCCTGCAATTGGTATGCTTTACCTAGAAATTTTGGTTTCTTGCTTCAATCCTACGAAATGAGCATCCTCAACTAGAGCCACTGATAGCCTTGAAAATTGATTGCATGAAATTTTTAAAATTTTAGGCGCAAAACCTTTTATTTTTAGGTTTTTTACTTGCATTCTCTGTAAAATATCCAAGGTCTAGGGTTTAGGGTTTATCAAAACTCTTATCAAATTTTATGAAGAAAGCCCTATAAGTGATATTTTCCACTATTACCTTTTCCCACTTAAAAGAAACTAAGGGAAACCTTCCCATAAGTGATGCTATATTTTCTCCTAGGCAAAATGTTAGTAAACTAGTATAAAAAATTGAAGTTTCCTAAGTCAATCGCATATCTTCTTTATTATCGGTTCCCTTTTAAATTTTTGTTCCTATGCTTATTATTTTTCCAAGTTCAACAAAAGACTAAATACCCCAACTGATTGTTAAATAAAGGATAGATCCAATAGCTTGCGCTTCCCTATGATTAGAAATGCAAGGATTTTAATGACAGTGGTATCACAAGATTGTGTCACATGTTATCAGAGGGAATCGACAGAGTTAGCAGCACAATTGGTTGAAAGTTTAGTAGTACCAGTTTGAAGGCTGTAAAGGTCAGTCTACTAATACTCCCATCAATTTTCACATGCTCAGAATGAGTGAGGATGTTTTATCCTGAAGAAAAAATATGCCTGAGTTTTAAGTCTAAGAGGAGTTGATGGGTGGTATGAAAAATGGTAAAGATAGAATGGATCAGACGACCCTTATATTCTCGCGATGGAAGTTGAAGGGAGAGTACAAAATACGACATGATGAGATGATGCCATGTGTCCCTAACCAAAGAGGAAGATTTGTAGGGAAATTGCTGATGGAGCTTGGTTGAAGAATGATGTAGCACCATCTAGTCTAGATTTTAGGGGTCCACAGATAAAGTTGGAGAGTCAAATAGCTAAGCTGGTAGGAAATGACTGTTAGATCTTCCATGTTAGATAAAATCTATGGTTGAGTATAAAATAAGAAGTGTGGAGGGATTTTAAAGGTACTAGTTGTAGCTCGCAGGAAAAGGGCAGAATAAATGAGATTCAGAATTGTTGACTTAGGATTAAATTGACAGTCAAAAATGATAGTTGAGAGATGTGAAAGGATTAGGATAAGTTTCCAATTTAGGTGTGATGAATCACAAGTTCTCTGATGGACTCAGAGATTTTCTTGTTAACAAAAAATATTGAAGCAAGAGATTGTACACTGAAAAGAGAGACAAGATCAGAATAAAATCACTTGCATCAAATGAATTTCGAGAGAAAATGCAGTGGATGTGATATGCATGATTTCTAGTGTCCACGACTAGCAAAGTGAATTGAGAATACCAAAGTGATGATGTTTCTAGAAATGACCACTACTTGATGGAGTATGTTTCAACTATAAATACAACATGGTGGTGATCAAATTGGTAGAAAAAATATGATTCCTTTTCATTCTCTTAGTGCAGCTTATTTTCCTCCAGAAGAAATGATGTTTGAGCAAGCCTATGAATGGAGTCATTGCATATTTTATAACACCAAATGGATAATCTTTCTCTAGTTTGAAGTTGTTCATTGTCAGAGGGGATGTGAAAGCTTAGGGGATTGCCAGAGGAGGTGTGAAATCCTTTTCTTTTCAAGAAAATTTACCTCTAGCTTATTTCCTTCCCTTACTCTGCATTTCATTGGTAGAGTTCTATAGTAGGAAGCTCATAGGGAACTCAAAGATGGATTTCATTATGGGAAGAGTGGCAGCCAGTCTTCTTTATAGTAGTGGGGAAGTTGTAAAGCCTTCTCAACAAATCCTATTTACTCCCAAGTTTCTCTTTCCATTTTCTCTGATTTGGGGCATAAAGGCTAGAGATTTTCCCTTAATTTGGGGGGAAAGCCTTGTTTCATGCTAGGATCTATTTTCCTTTTCAGGAAGAGAAATGTTATGCAAAAGAATGAGCATCTCAAAGTCCATCCAGAAGTGTCTAGGTGATATCAGCACGACTCAAGTTTTTTTGTTTCTACCAATATTCAGTTGGAAATTTTGGTTCCACCTCATCATATGTGCCAACATGTGGATAAGTAATGATTTTTAACAAGAATTGTGCACAACCTTTAGGGATTGGTTCTATTGACAAGTGTCTTATGGCCTATAGCTTGTTGCTCCCTTATTTTCTATAAAAGGGATTTCAAGGCCATAAGTTAGGGTCCAAATTTTGTGAGGAATATCTCTATATTATAGGTCTTTTCTGTAGGGTTAGGTCCAAAATAGTTCTAGAGAGTCATAGGAAATAGTAGGGACTATAATGTTATTTTGCAGAACAAAATTGTAATAGAATAGTTGCAGTTTCTCCTTTTCAAATGGGTCACTCTGTATTTGAATTTGTTGGCTATCATCTCATAAAAGATAGCTCATAATATTAATGCAAATATAATTTCCTAATCTTTACTCTCCTGTGTGTGATTTTATCTTCTTTTAGATAGATGGGATCAAGGGTTTTGTTTCTTTATTGCATTGTTATGATGTATTGTAATGCCCCGCCAGGAAACCCCAAAGGGATTTAGCTAAAACACTCAAATGGAGTGTAAATATATTTTTTTTAATAGTTTCTCTTGACAAATGCTAATATACTAATGAGATAAAGCATTAACTGATAAAGCATTTCGCTTGGCAGATGCTAATATATTGATGACTAGGTTATAAATGTTCAAATTGTGGTATGGATAAAGGATCTTGCATTCCCCATTATCCAGCCCTTGGCAGTATGATTTGGGTAAGTTGGTAGTGCCGGGTGTTTTCATGAATGTCGACCTACTCAGAGTTGTTGCAAACAGATATGACCCTGTTTCAAGGGTTATTAGGGGAAATGATGGAGAAATTCTATTGACCATCAGAAGGGAAGAGTTCCAAGAGATTTTTTTATCTGTATGAACCATCTCCAAGCCTCGTGTAGATAGATCTGAATGAGAAAAAGGAAGAGTATTACAAGATAAGGGAATTCATTAGAAATAATTTCCATCCAATGCATTTGGCCAGAGCATGGAATACAACATACCATATTGGCCCTAGCTTAGAGGAGCCATTCCCAATTGCTGCTTTTGCTCCCTATTTTCAAGCTAGCTTCTTTTAGCTGTGTCATATATTAGGTTTAAATCCAATTACAATGATGTCGCTTGATTTTATGTACATGGATATGCAAATATAGCATCCAGATTATACAGTGGTCTTCAAATTTGCCCCTTACTTTGTGGAAAAGATTCAGGAGGGATTACTGGACATTCAGAATCACATAGCTAGTGATAAATTCTCCTCGTATTCTTTACTCGTGTATATGTTCCTTTTTAGGAATACAGATTACTTTGAAAGTACCATGAACCTCAAAAGGAAATTTGATAACCAGGAGATTCCAGTATAGCTTTGGAGCACATATATGTCTTTGGATAGATAGGAGGCCACCTTTGTAAGATTTGATAATAATTTTGCTTCTAGGTTGAGGCAAAAGTTGATAGTAAATCTGTGAAGGATTACCAAGGAATTACATAATTTTGTGAGACCCAAAGAGAGGTTACCACTTGTCAGGATTGAACATGTTTGGGGGGATTCTATCCCTTAATCTGTAAGTATTGTTATCAAAATCTATGGTTTCTCTAGACAACCACATGTACTACCCTTCAACGTTCCTCTGAGAATGGGTTTTGTTGAGGTGATGTGGCAAAAAGGATGCATTCAACATAAGGATTTAAAAGGAAAGGGAAAAGGAACAATTTTCCTAGATTACACTATCATCCCTTATTTTATAATTTTGAAGGGAGGATATGAGCATTTTGATAAATTCTTTTCTCCATATCATTTGGGGTTGAGTATAGATAGACACAGTGATCCTGAGGGGTTCTACAATACTTTTAGACCAAGAATGAAAGGAAGTCTATTGCCCCATGAGCATAAATTTCCCGAGGACTTAATCAGGAATAAATTTGATTCCATGACTAAGGAATGGAGAAAAGAGAATTGGATAATCTTAAGAAAATTATGGGCTGCTATCCAAAAGATGGATCCAAAATATGACCCATTAAAGGATTTTTCCCCATTCTGTGCCAAGATTGATTTTGTTATGAACAATTTTGATGAGTTGAAGAAGATTTTAAAGGAGAAGATAGCCAAACTTGAAGAAGTTCATGGCCAACAATAATCAAGATCACAACCTCCTTTATCTTAGAGAGCAGGTGGCATGGTAGCAAGGAGGCCTATTAATGAATCTTCTCACAAAAGAGAAAGAGAATAAATGAGTGATGAAGAGGATAGTAGCAATGACAGTGGAAGGTTAATCATGAGAAAGGGTAAGAAGATGATGAGTGCAGATCCTTTCCCTAAGATACAAACTAAGCCTCTTCAAGGAATTGAGATCATTGATCTTGAAGATGTTAATAAAAGTCCTTTGCCATCAACTGTATCTTTTTCACCAGTAAGGCAGGGTGAAGAACAAATGGAGGAAGACATGTTCATTGCCTTAAGTGCAAAAATGCAATTTGGTGTTCTTGCCTTGCATCCTAATTTAGAGTTGGATCTCACTCCTTTGGATATCCAAGGTAAAGCCTTCAAACATGCAAGAAAGGAGGCATGTGATAAGTTCCTTGAATATGATGCTTTTGTGAGGAGTCTAGCCTTTCTGTAGCTAGTATAGAAGATGACGGTTGAGGAGTATAAAAGAAGAATTATTGAGAAGAAGGGCCAAAGGCCAGATAGATTAGATCAAGAGAGCCAAGAAGAAGTAGAGAATGAGATGAGGGGAGAATTGAAGGAAATCATTTTTGATGAGGATAGGAAGATTATATGTCAGGCTAGAGTCTTGATCTTGCTAGAATGGGACATAACAGATGCAATGGAATTTGATACAATCAGAAAGTCAAAGGGCTAGCCTTTCAATTCGAAAGAAGAAATAAGGTTAGCATTAAAAGGATCAGATTTTGTGGATGATTATGCGACCTTGGCAATCTGAGCATTAGAGGAAGGACATAGGAAGCCTCACATTAGTGATTTAAACCCTAATTTGAGGGGAGGCCTAGTTGTAAAAAAAATATTTGACACATCAAGTGTAGAGGCTACAAAGTTAAATGTTGATGTTGTTAAACTAGCACATGAGAGTACAAAAAGAGAAGCTTTAGAGAAGGTGGAGTTGATAAGAAAGTTTGACAAGATTTTTAATGATTATAATGCATCTCAAAAAGTGTGTGTGGAGTGGCAAATGAGAGTGCAACTCCTTGAGCAAGGACAAACAAAGGTTTCTTATCCTGCACTTAAAGGGCCATCCGAGCCATCAACATCCAGGTCACCACCTATGGTCCAGGGAGGAGAAGCAGTTAAACTTGATACAAGTGATGACATCTTTGGTATGTCATTAGCACCCTATGATGATGATGATGAGTCTGATACTACAAGATCAACTGAACCAAATCAATAAGCTGAAAGAATTAGAAAATCAATTAGCTAGGCAACAAAAGGATATAGTTAGCTTACTGCTAACTCATTTGAACAAGAAAGCAGATAGCAAGTTAAATAGTGTCCATGTCTTATATTTTTTTATTTTCAATGCTATCAAAAATTTAATGACGATAAAGAAGTGGCAATTCCTCTATTTACAAAATGTTTGCAAAGAGGAAATGAGCTTAGAATGATATCCATGGCCTCTAAATTTCTTGTCGAGAGACCACATGCACTCCAACCAAAATATTTGTTGGTAAAATAAATGCAAGAAGCCCAAATTTTGCCAAAGAATATAGAAAGAAAGGTAAGGGAATTGATGAAGAGTTTTAGCAAATTGGAACAAACTCTTTTGCGAGATATTGAAGATAGAGAAGGAGAAGCCAAGCCTTTACTATTTTGGAAAGAAAAGGAAAAAAGAGTTATCAGTACCCAGGTAGAAATGATATGTGGAGGGCTAAATATGGATATGCTGGAGGACAGCATGGATAAAATAATTTCTACAAGATTATGTTTTGAAACTTTTGAAAGAGAGGAAAACCAAGTAGCCATTAAATATATTCCATACAGGGAAAAAGTTGATGAAGTCATGAATTTTAATTGGCCATTTGATGAAGACTATAGTGCATGGAGTAGCATGTACCTGAATGATGAATAAAGGTTATAAATAGTTTACATGACTATTTTTATCTTCTAGTGGCAAATATTTTTGAACCTGTATAATAGAAATGAGGGTAATTTTCATCATAAGTTTTAAAGAAGGTGGCTTCATACTTTGATCCTACATAAGAGAGTTCGAGGGTGAATGTTTGTATAACAGAATACAATTATGTATAATCATTCTAAGATGACAGGTGTCTCCTCTATCCTAAAGCTTGTTTGCTCCCTTGTTTTTTATAAAAGGGAATATAGGGCTAGGAGATGGGGTTCAGATTTTTGGTACCTTGAGTGTTCTGAATTTTTATTTCCAAATAGCAAAGTCTAGGTGAAACAAAAAGTTGTAAAAGGTTATTTTATAGAGCAAAATATAAAGAGTCTTGTGTCTATAATTTTGCAGGTTCTTGAAGGAGCTATGTATGAATTGCGTTCTTACAGAGACAGCTGAATTATTCAATAGATATATAATTTAAACTCACTTCTCTACAATGTATTGTTCTATCATGTTTTGAATGCATATTAACAAGGATTTTATCATTTGTTGTACTATTGTAGTGTATGCATTTTTTGTTCATGCTTTGGTCTAAGGGGCTAATTAAATGATAGAATAAAATTGTAGAGTGATAGGGATATTTGCAGGGATTTTGATAAGTAGTTCTGGGTTGGGATTGCAAATATGATGTATTGCAAGGCAATATTATCTTAGGTTATATGTTGTTAGATAAATTCTGTCGAAAATGCAATTTAATGCAGTATGAATTCATGTACCCAACGGAATAAGGCACTAATCATAGCTAAGTGAATGCCTTGGTATTGATTTACTATTCAAAATCACCACTAGTTTGCTATAAGCTATTGAACAATGGAATATTTTTATTTACATGAATGTTATGTGTTTTAACCATCTCATGCTCCAAACTGGTTGAGGATCACTGAGGAATTTGCCATTCCTGAGAATTCTCCTTTTTTGTTGAGCCTTTATATGAGATTATCATCTTTGTTTCATGTATAATTTGTGAGTGTTGCATAGAAATCACAAATTGGCATGGGGATCACCCTCCCTAGTTTTGCAGAGCCTAAATTGTAGAAGGATCTCACATCCTTGTTATTGTTGGTCCAAGTCTGAAGAATATTAACAATTGGAAGTGGCTTTCCATAAATATTTTAGAAGAAAACAACTTGGTCTCTGCCTTGTGTCAGTGTAATACTATTTATTCTAGGAACCAACATGCTCTTCATTAGCAGTACTAGAACTCTATCCTTGCTCCAATCCAAGTCCACCAGAATCTCTAAACTACCTTTGTCTTTTCAACTCATCTAGCTATGTTGAACTAATCTTGATTTTCTCTTTATACTCACTTGTAGTAGTTAGATCTTCTCTTAGAATTATCATTTGTCTCTCAAGCTCTTGTTCATTACTCTGGGATTGTACTAAATCAGTTCTCAACATATCATTCTCATGAACTAGTCTCACACATTCTTTAAATTTTTTCTTCAAGGATACAACAAGATTTTCTTCCTTTTTCTTCCGGTCCTCAATCTCCTTTGACATCCTCATAGTTATAACTTACATTTCATTTTTCATAACCATGTTCTCCTGACTCAATTTCTGACATTGTTCCTTAAGTGCATATTTCTCTTCATCATCCTAAATTTGCAAAAGTTCATTTCTCCTAATCTGAATAGATGATAACCTCTCTTGTAGGACAAGAATGAATTCCTTAGTAGAATTCAATTCATCTTGTAGCTTTATATTCTTCAATCTTTCAGCATCATAATCTTCAAGTGCCATCTCAAGTTGCTTCCCTAAGGCCATGTCCATGGATTTTGGATTCAGGATCTTCCTCAAGTTGTTAAACTTCCACTGAGGCACAAGCCTCTCATACCAATTGTTGAAATCTAATAACACTGAAAGGGGGTGGGGGGTAAATCAATGATATACCAGAATGATCAATTTTATCCTTATTAAAACATGTATACACCAATTGGTATGCCCGTACATACATAATTGAAAGAAGTAAAGCAATGAATAAGCCAATCACATAAATGAGAATCATACCACACATTATTATATGTGGAAAACCCAAAGAGGAAAAACCACGGTGGGATTTGTGACCCACAATATCAATTCACTCGTCATATGAAGAGATATTTCAAAATATAAGGTGCCTGCACTTGCAGGAAATCTTACAGCCTACAACAAATTGACTACATATAAATCCAGACTATAATCTGGAGAAGTGATGAACTACTAAGATAGTATCTTCTATGCCTGAATACATTTCTGGTTTAAGCTCTATTTGTTTCGGTCTGAAACCCTAAACCCTTTACGAAAATAACCCTTACATAAATATCCTCACATACATGATCTGTCTGATATATTTTGCATCATATTACATTTGCATATCCATAATCTCCTATATAAAAAATGATCTAATCCAACTGACCTATATACCCTATGCAATTTTCATGCCTTATGTCGACTTACAAAGATAATTACAATATCAAATTATTTGTCAACTAGATAACATAAATACATGAATATCAAAATCAATTTTTGATTCTAGATCCAAGAGATGTTGGCCTCCAATACCAATAACCATATTCCAAACCATATTGGCCTCCAATACTAGTAAATAAATAAATCCTTATGTCCTATTGGTGTTGGTGTCAGTGTCGGTGTTGGTGTAGTATCTGTGAAGTGCCTGCCAGTACACAACTGAACCAAAACATGAAGCCAAAACACAATACCATGTTGCCATCAATGAAAACATAGTGAAACCAACAAATTGAGTCTCAATTGTCAATAGTTGATAGGAAAATCCCCTAACCGGGTGACTCTTAACTGGGTCTACTCCTAACAAGGCTTTTTTTATTGTATGACCTTAACTAGTCAAGATTACTATTCTGCAGATAGTGGATCTTGTGGGTACCAATTTCCACCATGGTTTTTCTCATTTGGGTTTTCCACATATAATCTCTTGTATCATGTGGTTTATGATTCATGTGGTGATTTCATACTTGGTATTATTTCTTTCATGCCTATTGAATTTTAAATTATTAAAGTTGTTAATTAGATTTGCATTGTTTTTACTTGCACTGATTCACACCCCCCCCTCTCAGTGCCTTATAAGTTTATCAATTGGTATCAGAGCCTAAATTCCTTAAGACTTAACCACTTGGAAGGGATTTCTAATCCTAAGGAAAACATGGGGGAAGGAATGAGTTATAGAGAAATCACTAGGGAGCTTGTGGAAATCAAGGAAGACCTTGAAACCCTAAGAGGCAAGTACAAGGCATCACTGGCTAAAAGGAAAGAACTGACCAAATAATTATTGGAGATCTCTAACAACAGCTCTTTAGATGGAGCAAACATTGATGCACTAGTTGAAGAGGTGGAAAAGATGAATGGTGAAAAACCTGATCTAAGAAGAGAACTTGAAGCATTAACTATCTAGATGAGTTAGAAGTTAGAAGATAGAAGGAAAGATGAAGACCAGATCAGAGATAAAGAGAAAGAAATTTTCAAGATCAAACAAGAAAATGCTACCTTATATGAGCATTGGCATAAAGAGAAAGAAGAAAAAGAAGGCATACAAGAAGATCTAGATATGGCTATGTCAGTTAGAGAGAGTCTAATGAAAAGGAATGATGATCTTACAAAGGAACTTGTTGAGGCTAATGAGAATCTTGATAAATTAAATAAGAGTTCTTCTATGCTTAATAAACAAATACAATCTCAAAGGATGAACAAAGACACAATTAGGCTAGGCTACTCTACATTTGAAAAAGTTGAACCTTCACATACAAATAACAACTTGCATGAAGTTAAATCAGCACCTAAAGTTCAGAAACCTACTGGTAAGAAATCTTACAAACCTATTTGTTTTAACTATCACAAACCAAGACATACTGCAAATGTATGTAGAAGAAGATCTGATGAAAACAATGGTTATAGATCTAACACTAGATATGTGTCTAGAAGAGTTGAAGGTTATTGTTATACATGCAATATGTATGGGCATAGATTAGTTGAATGCAGGTGTGGAGAAAACATCTTAGCACCTCAAATGAGCATAAGACATGTTTGTGATTGGAGATGAAATTTTGATAACTGAAGAAACATGAATTGGCAAAAACCCTATGTTAATCGGTTTATTCGTTATGATATGGAGAAAAGAATCAATGTGATTTGCACAATTTACAACTATGGGCATGTAGCTATGAATTGCAGAAGAAGAACAGGGAGAGGTAAAATAGGACCTTGGAGAGCATCTAGAATGGTCTTCTATCATTGTCATAAATCGGCACACATTGCTAAGTTTTGTAGAATGCAAAAGAATCAACTGGTAAATCACTCTGCAGATCAGAAAGAGAAAAAGATAGTAGATGTTGAAGAAACCATAGCTCGGATGAATAGGATCTAGAAGAAGAAAAGTGATGACAAAGCATTTGATGATTCCAATTCTTCACCGAGAATGGAGAATCCATCATCGATTGACTAAGTTGTCTTCACAACTTGGGGTGTGAATAATGTCAAATCTCAAGATAAACCTGATCCGAATTATGGATTCAGATGACAACACCTAAGTGAGAACCTACGGTGTTGTGGTTGAACAAGATAATACAAAATTGAAGCAAGACAAAACAATTATTATATTCAATTCGAAAATCCAACATATAGTAGTCCAAAGGATTCCAAGGGTCACCAACAACTCCTTGAGAATAAAAAAACCAATAGTCATATCAGGTTTATTTACATAATAAAATCTTAAACCATGTAATTTTTCAAAAAACTATATAAAATTTATCCTAACTTTAACTAGGCATAACTTTTTGCCCAAGACTCAAAATTATGAGCCGTTTAACTTGTTGGAAAGGTCTCCAAGAGTTATAGGTGAGATTTTTAAAGAATATATAGAAAAACTAAGAAAATATATAATGATATTTTCAAATTTTCTTTTGATCAAAACCCCTAAATGATGTACTATAAGTTGATTTATGTATTTTGATGTTTTGAAATCATAACTAGCAAGTAGATTTTAGTTTTTTGCAACCGGTAATGCATTTTAGAAGTACTTTAAGTGTTTTTAGGTTTCGCTAGTAAAAAGAATTTATTGCAATAGTTAGAAAGCAAATAAATAGAAATTTTTAAGTTTCATTTGTCACTTTTTGATTTAGATAAAACTTGGAGAGCGAGCTAGAGTAGTGAAGAGTGTGCCAGCAACATTCAATCCATTTTCTACCAAACTAAAAGTAGTTGGAGTGAAGATTTGGATCAGTGATCAGTTTGTTCAAGGTTTTGTCGGTTGAAAATGTTGGCCATTTGGTGGAATTGATTATGTGTTTCATTGATGTTTTTTCATTGATGCCAACACTAGCTATTTGGATGATTTATCGACACCCTTCTAGTCCTAGTAGGTTGAGTGGTTTCTAGTTGATTTGGATTAGGCATTATCCAATAGGCTCTAGTATAGTTTGGTGATGGAATTGGCTTGTTCATGATACTTATGCTCCTATTTGGTCAGTTAGTTTTGGTTTAGTGATCGGATGCTATCCTACTTGCTTAGAAGCTTAGTTTCTAGTTCCGGTGAGGGTTTCACCAGCAAAGCTTTTGATGAAGATCTTTGATGAAGATATTTGATGAATTGCATAAGTGGTGTTGGTGCATCTTCTGGTGGAGTTTCATAATGTTATTGGTGATCATGTTCGAGACTTGGCAGATGGAGGTCATTGTTGTAGCGTGTGGACCTATACTAGGTCCCAATTGATCTAGGTTATGGACCGACTTCAATGTAACATGTGGATTGGACCTCTCAATGTATTTTTAGGATGTCTTATGTGTTGGCTATTATTTGTTTGGTCTAAGGATGACATGGTTTGTAATTATGTAATTGGTTTATTGTCTAGAGGCCGACCTAATTGTTTATGGTCGAGGGTTTGTATATATAGATGTAAGATCTCATTATAGATCATCATGGTTATGGTTAGAGGTCATGGTCAAGGAATGTAATGTGTGAATAATGTAGTATCATTCAGGTAGAGGATTTGGTTGATAATTGGAGATTGAATTGGGTTTATGTAAGAGGATTGAGTCCTCCGATATTGAGCTTAACCGAAACTGTACTCGAGCATAGGAGATGCTATCTTTTGCAATTCAACACTTCTCTAGATTGTAGTCTGCATTTCTATGTAGTCAGTGAGGCTCCTTTTGTGATAAGCAGTGTGCTCTAGGTTCTTGGCCTTCTTGCAAGTGCAATCCCCTCAATTGTAATTCACATACTTACTACAAAAGTATTACCTGACTGTGGGTAGGCTTCCCACCATGGTTTTTCTCTTTACGAGATTTTCCACATATAAATCTTGGTGTCATGTGGATGGCTTTTATTTCATGATTATTGTTTATGCTTAATTGGTTTAACTTCTATTTTTGTATTTGGTTTAAGAATTCTACTATTATTTTTTTGGGTTCTAGTATTGAAGTTTAAATTGCTAATAGTTCAGGTAATCTGTGACAACTGGTTCACACCCCCCCTCTCAGTTGTCTTCCGATTATTTGCACTATCTAACAATTGGTATAAAAGCCTTGGTCCTCTATAGAAATCTTAACCACTTGAGTAAGATCCTATGGCAACTAACAGTTCAACTTCATCGAGTTCTTCTAGAGATATCTTTCAAAGGGATATTTTGAGGCTTGATGAAAAAATTACACAGTATGGAAGATTTGGATGGAGACTCATCGGATATGTCTTGGCAAGGAGATTTGGGAGATCACACAGAATAGTGTCACACCCTATAATCTAGGATCTGGCAATCCTCCTCCAACAAACCTTGATAAGGAGTGTGAGAATGATTGTAGAGAAACATAAGCCCTCTTGTGTGCACTTTCTAATCAGCAAATAATGGGATTAACTAACAAATCATCTGGAAAGGCTATATGGGATAATTTGGAGACTCTTAATGAAGGTGACCCTATAGTGAAGATTGCTAAACTTGATGGTTACCAAGTGAGATATGAAAACCTGAACATGGAAGAAGATGAAAGGATTACTACATTCATGGAAAGAGTAAATGAGATTGTTATGGGAATTCAATGTTGTGGTGGAACTCTGAGCGAAGATGAAATTGTTTCTAAAGTCCTGAGAGCCCTACCACTAGCTTACAAAATGAAGGCTACTACTATTAATGAGTTGAGAACAATGGTTAATACATCTGTCAACAATGATACTTTGCTTGGGAAACTATCTACTTTTGAGCATGAAGAATTTGGACCTTTTGAAGCTATGAAGTTTGAACCTTGTTTTCATGCATCTACATCTACAACCAGTAAGAAAGACTGGAAAGCTTTATATGCAAAGGAATTAGAAGATATGAAGAGAGAAGATGATGAGTTTGAGAAACTTAAAGCACTATTTTCTAGAAGAGTACCTAAAGGACTGGTAGGAAGTAAGTATGAAGGAAAAGCACATTTTAAATGTTTTGCATGTAATAAGATTGGTCATTTTGCATCTAGATGTCTTGAAAGGAATTCAAGATTTGAAGAAAGAGTTAGAAGATCATTTAAACCTAACCCTAGATATCAGAACAATTATAAGTTCAAGAAAAACAAAGATAAATCATGCTACATAGAGGATGAGGAAGGCATTACTGATTCTGATGATGAACCGGCATAAGAATCTACTAGTGGCTCTGGCAATGGGAAGGAATGGGTGTTCTTGGATATCAAGGAAGATGATCTGGCACTGTAAGAGAATGTACCTGAAGAGAAGGCACTTGCTGCTAAAATTGAAGACAAAGATGAATGGGTAATTGATAACAGTTGTTCATATCATATGACTGGAGATAAAAGGGAAGTTTCTATCTTTGCAAGAATTTGATGGTGGTCTATTTAGATTTGGAGATGACAAATCATGTATGATCAAAAGAAAATAAACTATATCATTGGATTGTAAGAACAATACTGACAATGTTTATTATGTTGAAGGTTTAAGGAATAATATTTTAAGTGTAGGACAATTGGTAGATAAGGGATTTCAATTACAGTTTTGGTTTGGAGATTGCAACTGGTACACAGACCAAAGGTAATATATTTCATTTGAACTCCAGTGAGAAGACATGTTTGATTACATAGATTGATGAGAGTTGGCTATGGCATAAAAGGTTGTGTCATGTAAATTTTGATTGTATTGTGAAGATTAATTCAACTAAGGCAGTTAGGGATATACCTAGGATTATGAAGCCCTATAATCTGGTATGTAAATAATGTCAAATGGGTAAATAGGTTAGAACCTATTTTAGGAGTATACAAGATAAATCAACTAATGTTCTTAATCTTATTCATACTGATCTGTGTGGACCTGCTAGAGTTAAAAAATTTCAAGGTGATAGATATTTCATGCTAATCATTGATGATTATTCTAGAATGATGTGGGTTACTTTTCTAAAAGAAAAATCTAAAGCATTTGAAAAGTTTAAAATCTTTAAGGATAAAGTGGAAACTGAGACAGGATTGAAGATTAAATTTTTGAGGTCAGATAATGGTGGAGAATTCAAATCTGGCAAGTTTAATAACTTTTGTGAGAAGCATGGTATAAGAAGACAATTTTTTGCTCCTTGGACACCTCAGTAGAATGGAGTTGTGGAAAGAAAGAACAAAACTATCTTGGATGTTGCTAAAACAATGATGATGGAAGCTAGTCTACCTCATATATACTGGAGAGAAGTAGTGAGCATAGTGGTTCATACATTCAACAAAGTACATATCAAAGGATAAACTGGTAAGACACCTTATGAATTATAGTTTGGCAATATACCTATAGTTAAGTATTTCAAAAAAATTGATAGTAAATGTTATATCAAGAGAGATGATATCATTGGGAAATTTGATCCTAGATGTGATGAAGGCATATTTATTGGTTATTATAATGAAAGTAAAGCATATAAATGTTATAAAAAGAGGCTGTAGAAAATTATGGAGAGTGGTAATGTCAAAGTAGATGAGTTGAATAGAAGTCAAATCAGAGTTATGAGAAGGAACCAGCAGTGGAAATGATTATATCTAAACCGGTAGCACCTTTACCAAAATAGAGTATTGAACTAGTTACTTTCGTAGTATCAAAGAATTCTATAGTAACTGAAGAATGGGGAAGAGGAATAGAAAGTCAGAAGACTCCTATGTATGTGAGATTCAATCATGCAGAAGATCAGATCATTTGGGATAAGAGCAATGGAGTGATGACAAGAAGAAGATTGGCAACTAATGAGGTATGTTTAATTTCACAAGTTGAACTGGTATCAGTAATTGAGGCATGTAAAGATGAATATTGGTTGAAAGCTATGGAAGAAGAATTAGATTAGATTGAGAAAAATAACATATGGACCTTGGTTTTCCAGCCTAAACATAAAAATGTCATTGGAACTAAACAAGTTCTTAGGAATAAATTGAATGAGGATGGTCAAGTTATAAGGAATAAGGCTAGATTGGTTTGTAAAGGATATTCTCAGAAGGAAGGAATTGATTATGGAGAAAGTTTTGCACCTGTAGCTAGGATTGAAGCTATAAGATTATTTCTTTCCTATGTTGCTTATAAAAACTACAAGGTTTATCAGATGGGTGTTAAATGTGCATTTTTGAATGGGGATCTTAATGATGAATTTTATATTGAGAAACCTGATGGTTTTTCACTATCAGATGACACAAATATGGTTTGTATGTTAAGGAAAGCTTTATATGGATTGAAACAAGTACCTAGAGCTTGGTATGCTAGGTTGGATAAATATGTTTTGAAGCTTGGTTTTAATAAGGGCAATGCTGACAGCAATTTATATTATAAGATCACTGATGATGATATACTAATTATTGAATTATTTGTTGATGATATTAGTTTTGGAGGTGAAGATAAGTTATGCATAGAATTTTCTAAGAATATGGAGAAAGAATTTGAGATGTCTATGATTGGTGAGATGAAATTTTTATTTGGTTTGCAGATTACTCACACTGACCAAGGTATTTTTATCTATCAAACTAAGTATGCTAAGGAATTGTTGACGAAATCTGATATGGGAGATTCTAAACCGGTAAGTACTCCTATGGTTACAAGTGAGAAATTGACAAGAAAAGATGTTTCTGCACTGGTAAATCCTACAAGGTACAAATCTATGATTGGAGGTCTACTTTATTTGACTCAGACTAGGCCTGACATTATGAATGTTGTTTATACTGTTTCAAGATTTTAGAGTGATCCTAGATAAAATCATGAGATTGTCATGAAAAGTATTTTTAGATACTTGCAAGGTACATCAGAACATGGCTTGTGGTACCTTAAGGATGATTATTTACTTTATGTGCAGATACCTATCCTAATTGGGTTGGAGATGTTGATAACTAGAAAAGCACTTCTGGTGGATATTTATTTCTTGGAAAGAATTTAGTTTCATGGATCAGCAAGAAACAATCATGTACTTCTTTATCTATTGCTCAAGCTGAGGATGTTGTTGTTGCTACTAACTGTACACAAGTTTTATGGATGAAGCAAATGTTGAAGGATATAAAGGTGGATTGTGATGTACTAGTAGTTATTCACTGTGATAACTCTACTTTTATTGATATATTAAAGAATCCGGTATTTCATTCTAAAATAAAGCACATATCTATCAAGTATAACTTTTTGAAGGAAAAGGTGGAAGAAAATGAAGTTAGACTAGTTTATGTGAACACTAAAGAGAAGATTGCATATTTTTTCACTAAACCTTTGCCCAAGGAATCATTTTAGTACTTGAGAGATAGATTGGGAGTTTCTTCCCCTTGGGTAGAGACTTGATTCATGTAGTTTGCAATCAGACCGACATGCACTATCAAAGATACCATTCATTCTCGCACTTATGTAAGATGCTACTTCTTAGGGGGAGTAGTTATCTTTGGGATTCAGTGGTTTATGTTCTTTCTTTGTGTTACCTTTTCATTTATCCCTCATAACAAGAGCAAGTCACCTTGCAAAATTTTATTTGAGTCTTTACCTTGTTGAAAATCCCTTGGTTCAATCCTTAATTGGCTTGTAAATCATCTCTTAATCCATAGCATTAAGTTTTAATGGTCTTTTTGAACCTCATGAATCCCTTGAACCATCTTGAAAAGAGTTCATAATGTTCATTTAGGTACCATAGGTTCTAAGTTGTGTCTAAGATGTTTTCAGACTAACGTTCAGTCAAGTTTTTTGAAGCAGTTCTATTTCACAATCGTGGTTGATGTTTTATATCCTCTCTCTCCAAACTGTGAACCATTTGAACCTAGTTCAAATAGTTCAGTGATGTTCAACATGTTCAATGAAATTCAAAAGGACAACAACAATTAGCAAAGTTAATCTTTTCAAAGGAAAGATCCTTGGTGCAGCGTACGTTTTGAACTACTTGAACCCTCATGAAGTTAGTTCAAATTGTTCATGCATGTTCAAATCAGGTGGGTCCCATAGACTAAATGACATGATGGTGCATTTATTGCTAAGTATGATGAAGATCTGGCCAAATCTCAGGTGACGTCAACTAGCCAATTTTTGAAGGCAAGTAATCATTTTTGGGAATTGGTGGTTACCCCGAAAGTGCTGCCATGCATTCAATACACATGCATGATGTCAAATCCCAATGTTCAGTACATTTGAGTTGACAGCTGAAATTAATGTACTAAATGGGCTTTTGTCACTTCATTTTCTATAATGTATGAAGTGATTAATTTTTGAAACTTGTTCTTCATTGTTGTGGAGTGTTTGATAGAAGGTTTGTTTGTTGGTAATCGTTCGATTGGTTTCAACTTTGAAGGTGAGTTTTGATTCCTATCTTCTCTAGTGATTTTTAGCTATTTTTCTCTCTCGTAATAAAATTTGCTGGTAGAAATAAGGGTTGTTGTTTATGAATTATGAAGTCCACTATGCACCTTTTCGGAAATATTTTTAGTCTTCCTTGCACATAACCCATTGTTAGTGACACAGACTTGAAAGGAGAGAATTTGGAGGTCTTGAAGGAAAGGGTGTTTAAAGGAATTGATGGTTCTTTTGGTTTAGAAATTCTAAGTAGTGGCCTCATAGAGGCGGCAACCTTTCCTCTAGCTATTCCTTGCCCACAATTAGTTAGGGAATGCGTTGCGAGATATGATCCTATTTCTGAAACTATCAAGAGAGATAATGGTGAAACCCTCCTCGTGATTAACAGGGTAGTCATTTCTTCTATTTTCAAATTGCCTAATTATAAGTTCTCAAATTTTTCCCTCGCCCAATCAGTCACTAAGTTCAATGCAAATAAAACTGGACACCAGAACAATATAGCGAAGCATTGGTTGAAAGTTCCTCAAAGGGGTGGCTCTAGGTTACCTAAATATCCCAACAAAAATCACATGCTTCCCCACATCCATGATGTTATGTTATTGTTACATCGAGTTAGAGTGTCAACTGAGGCCTACAGCTTTGATGATTGGATTTACTATTATGTGCAACTAGTGTTGGAAGGAAAGTAGTACCTTGACTGGGTAGAGCTTATTGCTGACTCCATGAGGTAATAGCTGAGCATGGTGAAGAAGTTGAAGCAAAATTTCTTTATGTCTTCATATTTGATATATTGCCTGGCATGTGTCAAAGAAGTAATGGGAATTCCTAGGAAACTTGTTGAAGGGGGTGTTTCTAAATACAAATTTTACCCCTTGTTGCAAAAAGATAATGTATTGCAAGATTTTAGGAGAGTACATAATGGTTTCTTGGGAGACTTGTGTTATGAATTGAAGAACATGAAATCTAAAAGGATGTCTGAAGATACCTAGGCCTTAGTGAAAAGATATGGTAGTTTCTTTGTTCAGTTTCCTCATTTTTGTTATATAAGGGTAGGTAGTTTTGAAGAAGAGCCTTTCAGACTTCCTCATTTTTGTTCAGATTGTTTTGTCCTTATTGAGATCTGTAGGCAATTGTCTACCATAATTAAGAAAGCTCAACCCAAAGATAAATGGGAGGATAATTTCCCTATTTAATTGGGCACTTTATCTTGTAGTTCAATGTCAGATGCATTGAGCATAGGAGCTGACTTGAAAAATTTTAATTTTCAACTGTATCATGAAAGGAATGGCTTTGATAATAAAGGTTTCATGCGGAGTCTTGGTTTGATGCTGCACCTTCCTATCCCACACTTGGAGGACTTTTGGGAAGATTGTTGTGATGAGCTTGAAGTGTTCAAAAGGGAAAATATGAGAATGGTTCTAGAATAGGTAGTTTCACTACAGGTGAAACTTGATATAAGTTGGATCAAAGAGGATTATCTAGAGCTATTTGAACCTAGGTATCTTGATCAAACTGAACCTAAAACATCCTACATTAATTAGAATGTGGAAGAGGAAGATGGTATATAGCTCAGAACAAATATATTCTTAGAGAGAATTGTAGATTGGGTTAATAAGAAAAGAGAAATGAAATCAGGTGTCAAGATTGGTCCTGCAAAAGATAATGTGGTTTCTCTACACTCCCTAAAATGCTTTTCTAACCCCAATTCTATGCCTGTTCATGCAGGTGAAAATAAGAAGTCATCTCACACCAAGCACAAGCTTAATCCCACTTTGAACTTTCCTACTCCTTGATACACAAGGTCATAGAGTGTTGCATAGAAGAAAATGGACCAGGTTAGAGACACAGAGGTGAAAGACAAGGTCCTTGATACTCAGATTTTTGAGGTCAAGGACCTTGATAGTGACTGTAGACACCTAAAAGTTGCACAATAAATTAAGTGAATTTTATTCATTTAATTATTCTTAATTCTTCTAATTAATTAAATTAAGATTTAATTAATACCCTTCTTCTATCTAAGTCATTTAATTAAATTCACATTTAATTAAAATCCCCCTTCTAGCCCATTTAATTAAATAGTTTCCCCCCAAATTGAATAAATCTCATTTATTCAAACTACCAAGTTGCAACCAATTGAAATAAATTAATTTTATCTTAATTAAATCTTATTATTCCTCGCCCACTTGCATTTTCCCACATCTCCCACTTGCATCCTAAATCCCCTTCCTAAATTCTTTTAGATTCTTCTAAACCTAATCAATTAACCCAAAACCATTCATTATCCCTTCTCCCTAAATTTGAGGAGGTCACTTCTCAAAGTTGGAGGATAGTCTTCCAAAAGCATTAAAAGTCTTTATCCATTCAACAAGATAACTTGTTGGATGCCCCAAAATTTGGAAGGACTCTTACAAATTTTTCCCCAAAGTCTTCAAACCATTAATGGTTAACTAACCCTTAGTGGCATGGTTAGAGACATTTTACCTAGCTTAACCTCCATCTAACCCAAGGGTCTCATCAAGAATTTATTGCTTTGACCATGGTTATCCCTTTAACCTTTGCACAAGAGTTTATCCTTTGGGTAAAAGCTTTATCCAATGGGTAACCTTGACCTAACCTTAACCCTTACCTCCTAGGGTAACCATGAGGTCTTCTCAAGTATTTAATGCTTCCTACCTCTCCTCTCAACCAACCTTATGTTGACAATTGTCATCATTTCATTGGTAAGAATTGTAAACATGGATTGATAACTTTCAATCCTAACCCTTGATTAACTCTTTCAATCTTGACCATCCATTGCCCTATTTTTGCTATAAATAGAGCTCTCCTTCCTCCATTTTAAGGTTCCAGAGATTCAAGTTTCATGCATCTAAGCTATAGTCATTTTAATCTAGAATTTAACCTCTCTTTGAATAGAAATCATCTTAATAAGCATTTTAAGAAACATGTCCATTATCATAAGAAATTCATGTTAGACTAGTATATCATGTTAAGATAGTATTTATGCTAAACTTGCCATCTTATAATCTAATTTATTGCATCTTGTAGAATCAGGCATAGATAGGAATGCATTCATACTAAATCAATTAAAAGCATCCCTCGTTCTTGTATTTATCATCCCTAAACCACTTTGCTCAGTGATCTGAGAGGAAAGGCATTGGTTTGAGGGACCTTGTGAGATAGAGAACCATGGAACAAACCTTGGGAAGTTGAGTCATCCTTCATGACTCCATAACTTGCACCAAGAAGTCCTATGGGTGTGTGAGCAAGCCTCTTTAAGATCCACTTTTCATGTTTTGAGTTTCATTGACCCGCTTTTCACACATACAGGAACAATTTGTAGACAAAAACACACAATACTTAGGAACCATCCCGGCTACTCTAATCACTTGTGGATATCCCAGAGTAGCATAGGAACTTGATATAAATGAATAAATATCTTATGAAACCGACCAAGTACTTGATAGCTTAAAAAAAAAATTCTTGTCAAAGAAAATGTTATCTTTGTCTTTGTTTTGGTAAGGAAGGATGCATCCTTGTTAAGACAGTTGTGTGTCAATGTTGATTGTTTGGTTGATTTGAAAAGTGATCGTTGTTGGAGTATCTCAAAATATTTGTTTGATGTCTGGTGTCAATGCATATGTACAAAGGATTTTATGTGTTGTCATGTTTTTGGTT
Organism: Cryptomeria japonica; assembly: GCF_030272615.1. Lineage (NCBI taxonomy): Eukaryota > Viridiplantae > Streptophyta > Pinopsida > Cupressales > Cupressaceae > Cryptomeria > Cryptomeria japonica. The sequence goes on along the minus strand of NC_081415.1, from coordinate 120,611,798 downwards.
ATTTTTGATGTTTTATCATGTTTTGGGATTTTGTGAGTGTGTCTGAATGTTTTTGAATTTTGTGAGATAGTTTTGGATGTTTTTGGATTTTGTGAGACAGTTTTAAATGAAGAACTTAATGAATCACAAGTAATGCTAAATCCACTTCCATCAATAGGTTAAGGTAATTGCCTCCAGTTTAGACATCACTATGAAAAAGTGGGATGCAAGACACATGAAGCACTATCCTTGATTGCAGATCAATAACAAGCCATGGTTTGATTGATGGATGAATGGATGCAAGAAATGTGATTGCAAAAAGTCTAAAAGAAAATGGAGCCATAGCCTTTACGAGTTGCACCTATTTTCTAGGTTTTCACTATCGTACTTACCCAAGGTGCCACCAGAGTGGTTGTTCACCATTTGGATGAATGATTTTTTCTTTACTATTTTGATTTTTGATTTTTTTTGTATTTTCTTCAGGACATCTTTCTGAATGTTTTTGGTGTTTTTCTGATATGTATGGGAGCCTGATGCTCTGTACAACTTATGTATGAAACCATTTGAGGTGCATGTTGTTGATCAGATCTCCTGGCGGTTCTCCTTCTGAAATAGCCAACTGATATGCCTCAGACCCAAATACAATAGTGATAACATATGGACCCAACCAGTTTGATTCAAACTTGCCCCGATGTTCTTTTTTTGGTTGGTTATGAGGATTATCTCTAAGAACAAGATCACCAACCTCAAATGTATGAGGTCTAATTTGATGATTATAGCTTCTACTCATGCATTGTTGATAGGCTTTGAGGTGATTGTATGCAGCTTGTCGCCTTTCATCAAGTAGCTCCAAGTCTTGAAGATGGGAAACTTAGTATGCTTCATCATCTATTAGATTATGCAAATAAACTCATAGAGATGGTATCTCGACCTCAATAGGAAGGATGGCTTCTATGCCATAGACTAGTGAGTAAGGAGTTGCACCTGTAGGGGTTCAAATGCTAGTTTGATATACCCATAGTGTTGGATTTAATTGAACGTGCCAATCACGACCAACATCATCAATTGTCTTCTTGAGGATTCTTAATATGTTCTTGTTCGATGCTTCAGCCTGACCATTGCCTTGTTGGTAATAGGGAGTGGAAAAGTGGTGTTGGATGTGAAACTTCTCAAAGAGCTCACGGACATCCTTATTTTTGAAAGGAAGTCCATTATCTGTGATGATGGACATGAGTACACCATACTGATAGATGATGTAATTAAGGATGAATAAGGCGATCTTCTTGCTGGTGACTTGGTTCAGTGGAACAACCTCGATCCACTTTGTGAAGTATTCAATGGCGGTAATGATAAATTTGTGGTTGTTGGATGAAGATTGATGAATTGTACCCACAAGGTCAAGGCCCCATTGACAAAAGGGCCATGGTGTTGTGATTGCTTGCAATTCTTATGCTGGTGCATGTATCAGGTCTCTGTGAACTTGGCATTTCTTGCATTTTCTGACCAAATAGTAGGAGTCTTTTTCCAAGAATGACAAATAGTATCCAATGCACATGATCTTCTTTGCTAGGGAAGGACTGCTTGAGTGAGTCCCAAAAATTCCTTCATGAACCTCTTCCAAGGCCATTGTTGTCTCATCTTTTTCCAAACATTGAAGGAGAGTACCATCAAGACCGTGTCGGTATAGGGTTTCAATAATGATGGTGTATCAAGTGGTTTGTCAGATGAAGGTTTTGCATTGGTTATTTGATTGGTTAGGAGGGAGTGTGTGATCACGGAGGTAGGTGTATGACTCATCATACCATGGGGATTCAGAACCAACAAGGAGACATATCATCTCAGATTCGGGGATATCTTAAGTGGGAATTCAAAGTTGTTTTACCAAGAACTCATAGCATGTTGAATTTTGTGGAAGATCTAGGAGAGATGCAATGGTAGCCATAGCATCAACAACTCGATTTTGATCTCTAGGTATCTGCTCAAAGGTGATAGTTGTAAATGATGATTTTAAATTGTCCACCATTTGATTGTATTTCATGAGCTTATCATCCTTGGTCTGATATTTGTTTGTGACTTGTCGGATGACCAATTGGGAGTTGCCATATATCTGTAGCTCTTTTAGTTTCCATTGTATGGCTAGTCTGAGTCTTGTGATCAAGGCCTCATATTCTTCTATGTTGTTTGTACATGGAAAAGTTAGCCTATAAGACTTCAGGATGTTGTCACCTTGAGGTGTGATAAACAGAATGCCTGCCCTCAAGCCATGCCTAGTATATGAATCATCAAAGTAGAGCTTCCATAGTTATGTTGTTGTGATCATGAAGATCTCTTCATCTGGGAAATTTGAAATAAGAGGATGACCACCTATGAGGGGTGCATCGGCCTACTGATCTGCAATAACTTGGCCCTTGATAGCCTTACGGTCCACATACCCAATATCAAATTCACTCAGAATCATCACCCATTTGACCAAATGGCCTATCAATGCTGCTTTGCTAAGTAGGTACTTTAGTGGATCGATCTTTGCAATGAGTTGTACTTTATGTGTTAATAGGTAGTGCCTCAGTTTAGTGGTTGCCAAGATTACTACTAGGCAAGCTCTCTCAATAGGTGTGTAATTGAGTTCATAGCTGACCAGTGTGCGAGAGATATAGTATACGTCACACTATTTCCCTTTTGTATTGTGTTGTGCCAGCAGTACTCCCATTGCCATATTTGCTGCTAAAATATAGAGCAATAGAGGGCTACTTGGATCTGGTGGGATCAACAACAGTGTATTCATGAGATAGTCCTTAAGCATCTGGAATGCTTGTTGGCACTTTGTATCCCATTGAAAGCAGATTTTTTTGTGTAACATATGTGTAAAGGGATGACACTTATATGTAAGTTGTGCAATGAATTTTTGGATTGATTATAGCCACCCTTGTAGTGTCCTTAACTGATTGATGTTCGTTGAAGGTGGGATGTCCATGATTGCTTTGAAATTTGTTGTATCGACCTCAATGCCTTTGCTTGAGACAATGTATTCTAGAAGCTTCCCTAAGGTTACTCCAAAGACACATTTCTTTGGATTGAGTCAAACATGGTATTGTTATAGTGTGTCAAAGATTTTATCTAAGATTTCCAAATGACCTTCTCTTGTTAATGATTTAGCTAGTAAATCATCAACATAATCCTCCATTATGGTATGCATCATATCATGAAAGATGGTGGTCATAGCTCTTTGATAAGTTGCCCCTGCATTCTTCAGACCAAAAGGCATCACATTCCAATAGTATGTTCCCCATGGGCATGTGAAGGAAGTCTTATGTTGATCTTCTGGTGCAATCTTTATCTAGTTGTATCCTGAAAAAGCCATCCATAAGAGAAAGCATGGCATGTCTTGTTATTAGGTCCATGATCATGTCAATGCTTGGTAGGGGGAAATCATCCCTAGGACATGCTTTGTTTAGATCTTTGAAGTCAGTACAGATACAGATGCGCCCATTTGGTTTGCCGACAGGTACAATGTTGGATATCGAATCTGCATAATCAATTGGTCTAATAAAACCAACTTTGAAGAGTTTCTTAAGTTCTTCTTTGACTAGTACCGCAATATGGGGGTGCATCTTGTGAAGATTTGGTTTAATAGGCTTTGCTCCTTTAGCCACGGTGAGGTGATACATGACCAAATCATGATCAAGACCAGGAATGTTGGCATATGACTATGCAAAGTTGATTTAATGCTTCTAGAAGAATTCTACAAACTTAGGTTGTTCCTCTAGAGTTAAAAGAGATGCTAGATGTATTTGGTGAGGAGTCTTAGGGGTCCCCACATTGAATTCTTTTGTTTCCTCAATGAGGATCATTGATCATTCTTGATTTGTACTAGAGGGGAGGATGTCAAACCTTTCATCTATAGGCACCTCAAAGAGGTTTTTACCATTGGATATGCTATTTCTTTTTACATTTTTGGGATCAAATAGTGCTACAGTGTGGTTTTCATTGGAAGATCCATGTTTTATTGTGATATTTTTGCAACTGAAAGGTTTGGCATCCACCCCAAAGTATGTTGTTCTATTAAGTTCCATGGCGAATCTAGCTTTGTGATCCCCACTTGGTATGTTATCCCATAGTTCTAAAAATTCAATGATTGCCTCATCATTTTGGAATTGGTCAAGGAATGGGGGATTTGGTTGATTCCATTCGATGAGTTCAAGATGGATAATGGGCATTACTTCATCGATCAGGTTAAGTTCATGTGATGTATCAATGAGGGTTAAGAAATTGTGGTGAAGGTCATTGATGGTACTCTCCCTGTCAAAATCAGGTGTAGGATATGACATAGGGTCTGTGGAAGGTGTTTCCAGTTTAGGAACCCAAGAGGTTTTAATCTGTGCCTCTCCGTAAATATGGATTTCTTTGTGAGGTGGAGGTGGTGATGTGTCTTCCTCATCTAAAGTATTGAGATGTACGGAATCAAATTCCCATGCATGTGAGTCAGCCTCTGAGTTGCTTTCTAGTATTTGATTATTATACCAAACTGGGATATCCTTGGAGTTGAACACTGCAAGTGCAATTGGCTTGTTTACTTCTAGAGATGGAATGGTTGGTGCTGCAGGGAGGATTATTGGTATCAGTGAATCTAATACTGGGAGTATCAGTGTTGTTGAATCTATTATTTCTAATAGAATTATCATTGTTGTTAATGTTGCCGATGGTATGGATGCTACTAATGGTGTTGTTGATGTGGTTACTACTGCTAACGAGGTTGTTGGTTTTATTGGTGGGATGATTGGCATTGTAGGTAGGATTATCGGTATTGTTAGTGGGACTATGGGTCTTGCAGGTATTTTTAGCGGTGTGAGTAGTGTTGTTGACGCTACTGATGGGATTCTCAGTCGTGGTGGGGTAGTTGGTGTTGTTCTTGGTGCTACTAATATAACCAATGGTGGCCTCTTTAGAGTATTAGGCTGATATAGAGGTTTGTTGGGTTTCCCTTTCAATCTGAGCTTAGGAAGAACCTCCTTTTGAAAACCTAATCCAGTGTTATCTTTGGGCTTCAACTCAAGCTGCAATGGCTCATGTTGTCCTTTCTTGTAAGGTCCCAAGCACTTTGACAATCATATCCCATTCTTTGCATAATGGTAAGGCCTTTGCCATATTTATTTGTAGGAAGCTTAGCCTGTGGGATTTCCATGGTGATAGGGTCTATATAGATCCATTCTACGAAGTCCTCATCTTTGGTATCCTCTTCCTGACTCTTTCCAAGGATAAAAGGCACCAAATTGCATGTTGGCTTGACTAGTGGTGGTTGAAGTAACCTTTGAGGCTTACCATGAGTTCTAGGTGAAGTGGGTAATTGCCCAATACAAAAGAGTTGGCTTAGATTGTATTCTCTAGGACCTTCCTCTACCATTTTCATTTTCAACTTCTCTTGCTTGGTTATAGTGGTGTTTGAACTGGAAAGAGAGGCTAGACTAACATATTATGTGGATGAAATGGCTTCTCTATTATTAGGAATGGTGACTTCTGGTTGATGGTTAATATTGTTACAATATGGAAATGGATTTGTGCCGAGGATTGTGATTTCTACACTGTTATGGGGAAACTTGATACACTGATGATAGGTGGATGGAATGGATTGCATGGCGTGTATCCAAGGTCTTCCTAACAAGAGATTATATGGCAAAGGAAGGTCCAAAAATTGACATATGATGTGCTTCACCATTGGGCCCACTCAGATTGGTAGCACAACTGCTCCTTTTGAAGAATGCTCTGCATCATCATAGGCTTTTATGGTTATCTTTTTACGGGGGTCCAATAATTCAATTGCATATCCCAATGTTGTGACCAACTATAATATAGATATACTTAGACCGGTGCCATTGTCAATAAAGACTCGCTGGATCCTATGTTGGTTGATAAATCCTTCAATATGGAGTGAGGCATTATGAGGTTGTTGGATGGATGTATTGTTGCTTTTAGAGAAAGTGAGACATGGTGATGACCTCAGATTACCAACCATAGCTTGAAATTGATCTATATTAAGATTGGCAGGGACTGATGCTTTTTGGAGAGCTTGATCCAAGATTGTTTTATGAGATGGGGATAGGCGCAAAAGCTCTAAGATGGATTTAAGTGCAGGCATCTTATCTAACTGTTCCACAAGATTATACTACTTTGGGATGGAGCTTGTGCCTTGTGGAGCTTCTTTAATGGTGATCTTGCTATGATGCGTAACAACATTGTAGGTAGGGTTGGGATCTTTGATGGTGATGGTTGCAAGTTTTTCATTGGCACCATATAGGTGATTCATAGTGTAATTATAGGTGGCTCGTGTATAATCAGCTATATTCATGTTTCATCCTAAATTGGAAGGACCCCTTTGATCTTGTGATGGAAGTGGATTCTTAAACATGAGAAGATCATTATTGGAGGTTTTTGGGTCATGTCCTTCAGTTTTAATCTCTCCTCGGTCAATAAGATCTTGAACAAGATCTTTAAGTCTATGGCAGTTACATGGTTTATGCCCTTTCCCTTGATGGAATTCGCAATGTTCGTTATTTTTCCACCATGGAGGTTTGACCTAAGGTTCGTAATAAGATGTCTTGGGTAAGGTCACCAAATTTGAAGAGACAAATTGACGTAACATTGTTTCAATAGGTTCCCCTAAGGGTGTGTATGTACATTTTTCTTTATAATTTTGTTGTCATTGTCTTGGTTCCTCTTGCGGTACATTACGTCCTTGATTTTGTGGAGGAGCAACTGTGTTGTTTTTAGGAGGGGGATTTTGTCCTACAAATTGGACCATAGGTTGTGCACTCTTGATAGTCCTTGCATCCACGACCCTGTCATTGATGATGTTTTTGTTTTTATTCCAAAATTTGGGTTTATCACTATTAAAATAGGGGAGAGGACCATCTTTTGGTTCATTGTATATATTGATAAGCCCCTTTTTGATGAGGGCTCATTCATATTTTAATTCCTGGGTGATCATGTCATTAAAGGACTCTGTGCCTTTCATGTTTAGATGGAATTCCATTTCTTCATTCAAGTTGGAAATAAATATTTCCACTAGCTCTTGTTTAGGTAGTTGAAGAGAACGTCTGCTAGACATTTGTCTCCATTGTTGTAGGAAAGCTGAAAATAGCTCCCTTGTTTTTTGTTTGGTATTACATAGATCTACCATGGTAATGTCACATTCTATGTTGTGTGAATAATGTGTGATGAACTTTTGGATAAGTACCTCGAATGTCCTAATGCCACTTGTTAGTCGAGAAAACCATTGTGTGGTCATCCCTCCCAAACTTTGAGGAAAGAGGTGCATTAGATGTGTGTCTTCATATGCCACTTCTAGGAAAGTTGAGTGAAATTTTGTGACATGATATCTAGGGTCTCCTTTTCCCCAATACTTTTCGAACTTAGGTGTTTCAAACCCTTGTGAAAAAGGTGGCATATGTAGATTCCTATCAAAGGGATAGGGACAAATATCATTGAGTGAAAACTGGGTAGTTTTCACACCACTGTAGAGTTGTTGAGCAAGATTCTAGACTTGGTGCCTCAACATGTCAATGTCATTAGGAGGAGGAGGAGGAGGTGGGGGATTTCCTTGATTAAGGTCATATCTGAAGTTATCTCACCCTCTTCCACCCTCATTATGACTATGGTGTTCCAATGCTTTCTATAATTATGTGGTATCAAAATCAGAAGGTAGTTTGGCTCCCTCTTGAGCAAGTCTTAAAAAATGAGCATCAACGTTGTTTTTGAGGATTTCATAGAAAATTCAATTGAAGAGGGGGTTGTGTTCTACCCTTTCTATTGCTTCAGGAGTGGGAGTACTAGGATTTTCATCATTTGTATTCCCTCCAAGGGCTTATTGGAATTCATTGAGATTTTTCTCCTCTTCCTCTTTGATTTTGAATTGTCTAGTCCTTGATCTGGTTTGAGCCATTTTGTTTGAAAGTTGTTTTTGAAGTTTCATGCAAATGATTATGAGTTGGTGATGGAATGAGAGATAAATGTTTGGTGAAGTGTGTAGAATATGGATCTCTAACACTAAAGGTTTGATGTTACCAAAGTCCTTTTATGAATTGCTTGTTGTGTTTGTTAATAATGCTTGATATGATAAGGTATAGAAAAGTCTGAGATGTGTTACAAACCAAGCTACCTAGTAATGAGAGGATACACTCAAAGACTAGTTTTAACTTGTGTATAAATGCCTCTTAGGATGTGTTTATCCTAGATGTAGAGACACTCTAAAAAGCAATGTGTTGTTTTGATTCAAGAAATATCTAAAAAGAACTTAGGACAAGACCTTTTTATGTTTTGAGAGTTGAGATGGATTGATGATGTATGAATGTGAGAGTGGATGGAATGTTAACTTCAATAAAAACTTTGTGTTATATATGGGACAAATTCTTCCTCTTCTCTCTTGGGGGTTGGTGGTTCTTCCCAAGCAATGTTATATGTAATGCAGATGTCTCGAAAGAAGGCGGGATTGATTTTGCATCCTTTGTTTTTATGATAACTCAAAGCTCTGTATTGAGTAAAAGCTTTGTTGTTCAAAGACCCTTGATCAAACTCGTTGTATTTTCCTTGAAGATATAGACGCATATGATGCAAGAAGGGTCTATGTGAGACAAAAATTCGTTTATTGAGATAGAAAAATTTCCTTCTTTTTATGAAATCCTTTGAGCTTAATGGTCTTTTCTTCAAATTGATATGTTGATGAAGGTTCTTCTTTCTCAAAATGTGAAGGATGTTCATATAATTTGATATCTTGTTTGCACTTTGTTTTGATTTTTTTGCCAAATATTGGTGTTGAAAATTTTGTGTTGGATGAATACTTGGTTTGAATTGGTTTTGAATTTCTTTGATAAGAAAACAGAGCAAGCACACAAGTACAATAATTTTGCCTCAAAAGGCATAAAATAGGTGTGGGTCTAAATCAACAAAATCTTTGAACTTCTTGACTCTCTTTCAAATGTTTGTGTATGCTTTTCCAAAATCTTGAAGTCGACTCAATTTATCACTAGTCTGACACAAAATGAAGACACTTCAAACACACTTCATCCCTAAGGTCAAATGGCCAGTTGTGATAATTTCAGCCCACATCTTGACATTTCTTCAACTTTGGTACTACATACCTTATGAATCTCATTGTGACAGGTAAGGATGTGATATACTAAGTCTTGTGCGAGCATAATAGATAGATGATCCCTATGATGGGGGAGTCACAACTTTTATCAAGATACAAGTAGCCTTTCAAAAAGCCATGTTTCTACTCAAGGAAATATGTATGGTGATTATCTTGGGAGCAAAACCATCTATGCTCTTGCACTAAATTTATCACAAATATCCTCAATCAATAGAATGGGTGGGTTTCTATATAAAAAGGTGTCTAGTAATGTTCAATGTTTTTGGACATAAGTTCATTCTACAGTGACTCACTTAAAAGCCTCGTAACTTGTGGTGGGTCCCATATGTCCTTTCGGCAAGTTACACTATAGGAACAGCTATACCTAAGGCTACAACTTTTTCTTAAACTTGATTTCTATAGCGGCTCAAAGGATTTACCACTGGAGGTCATTCCCAAGAGTGATGTGTCTCTTGGTAGGCCTCTCTTAAAAAGAAATTTTTTGAGTCTTACTAACACTTTTCTCTTGCACCTAGGACCACGAAAACCAAGGGAGAGGATGGATAGTGTGTATTAGAAGTAGGACCACTCGACAAACTTTGCACAAGTGTGCCAATCACTGAAAATACTTGTTCTTTTTAACTAATTTTCATTGCAATGTGATCTAACTATTTGGAGATGTTGCTCCAAAAATCATGGTGTTTTTTTTAACTTCAAAGGGAAAATGTTTTGTAGTCTAAGAATTTAAAATCCTAGTCAACTGAATTGAGAACACATTTTTGCTTGAAGTAAAATCGCTTTGAACTTGAAGAAAAAAATGGTTTGCTGTTTTTAAACTTTGCCCAAAATGAAGTGTGGATTGTGATTTCTTTTAAGTTTGATGCAAGAAATGAATTTTGTGTTGTTGATTTTAAGCACCAAAATAAAGATTTTGCTCCTATCTTGCAAAAAAAAAACAATGTTTTGTTTTGAAATTGTGGTTCTTTTTACCTTTGACAAATAAGATTCTTTTTATGAACCCAAACAAAATGTGTGATTCATTTTATACCCCAAAGAGAAATGTAAAGTTTATTTAAACTAAAAGAAAAAGTGAATTCATTTTAAGCCAACTTTGAAAAAGTTAGTAAAAAAAGTAAATTTACTTCCTAATCTAATTTAATAACCTGCATAAAGAGATAAACAGTTAGTAAAATGATTATGGTGGGCTTTTACAAGCCTAAATCCTAATTTTTCGGTTACAAAAAGCCCTTTTTATAAATTTTTGTTACATTAGCACTACTCTATGTGAAAAAAGAAGCGCTATTTAACACAAAAGCACTAAATAACAATTGAATGCCCTAAAAGAAGTGCAAACATGCTTAAAAAAGAGACAAAAGCACTAAAAGAACCCTGTCAGACAAAATTAATTCTATCAAACAATGACCTAAAAGCGCTAAAAAAAGATACGATAGTGCTATTTAATGGTCAATAGAGCTAAAAGAAGGACAATAGCACCAGATGAGAGATGAGTGTTATTATTAAGAACAATAACGCTTAAGTACCAACTTTCAAAGGCGCTAGAGTGTGATCTGTGTGTCAATTAAAACATGCAAAAGTTAGTAGTTTTCAAAAAAGAAGATATTGGGAGGTTGCATCTTTGATTCACGTCAGGTTCACCAAATGATGCTCTGCAAAAAGGAATGGTTAGGATGACAAACACAAACAACAAACTAACTATTAGTGTTATAAAATCAGGAATCAAAGACTATCCTAAGCAAGCATATCAAGAGAGACACAACACATAAAATAGAAAGCTTGATAAATCTAAGAAATGCAACAAAGGATCTCAAAATGCCCTCCACCATGCTTGTAGCTACTCCTCCCTTGTTCCTCTCCTCTCCAAGTTTCCGAATGAGTGTAGCTCTCAATAGCTTTTTGCACTACTCTGGATGTCTTATGGAGGTTCAAGGTTGTAGAAATGGATGATATGAGAATACAAATGTGAACAAGCTAAAATGATATATTATCTAATTATCTAATATTAATTTTAGCCAAAAATGACAAATATAGATGATTATGCTAAATGCTCTCTAAAATTCACTATAATTTAGATGCATACAAGTTTTTAGGTGTTTGACATGACTTGAGGGTTAGCTTGGGAGGTAAGGTTAATGTTGAGTTGAAAGAATAAAACCATTATCCCATATATAATGCCTTTATTCAATGGATAAACTCTTGTGGAAGAGTTAGTGAGGATAACCATGGTCAAAGCAATAAATGCTTGAAGAGACCCATGAGTCAAATGGATGTTGAGTTAGAGATAAAGTCTCTAACCATGTGGGTGAATTGAGTTAACCATAAATGGTTATGTAAGAGCCATTAATGGTCATATAAGAGTCATTAGTGGTTTTGAAGACTTTGGGGGTTAGCTTGTTGAACACATAAAGCATTAAATGTTTTTCAAAGACTTTGAAGGTTTTGAGAAGTGACTTCAAGTTGCTTAGGAATGTGACAATATTTAGGAGATGGGATTAGGCTAATTAGGAATGTTTAGAAAGTGGTTAGAAGGGTCTAGAAGGGGATTTAGGAGTGCAAGTGTATTTGGTGGGTGAGGGAAAATAGGATTTAAATTAAAATAAAAATTCATTTATTTCAACTTGTGGTTGCAACTTTCATTTGTAAGAAAATGCAAGTGGGGGGATTTTGGTGATTTAAATAAATGTTTTATTATTTATTTAAAAGAGGAAAAGGGTTGAAATTAAATAAATAGGATTTTATTCATTTAATTGATTTAGAGGTGTGGTTTTAATGAATTAATTGAAATAAATTAAATAATTTATTTAATTAATAGGAGAATGGTTGAGGATGAATTAATTAAATATTAATTTAATTAATTGATTATTGAAGGTTTATTAATCAAATAAATAGTAAATATTCATTTAATTAAATGAACAAATTTATGTGACTACACAAAGAATGTCAATATCGAGCTAAAGCTACATCTACACTAATTTTTAATTATTAAAATAAAATTAATTAATATACATTATAATAACAATTATATAATTATAATATACTTATACAATTATTATTGCTAATTAATTAAATATAATAATTATTATAATAACTAGTATCATGTGTACAACTTGAGTTGGCCTAGTGGTGGAGAATGTGTACCTTTGAAAGAGAGGCCACAAGTTGAAATCCCATAAGGGCGTAGGGTATGTACAACTTATCGGCTTAGGCCCATTACCAATCAAAAAATTAAAAATAAAAATAAAAATAACTAGTATCATGTATAATTATATATGTAATAATTCATCTATATTATACTAATAATGATAGACATATAATAATAATATATTATAATATTAATTATTAATAACATCTATTATTATTCATAGTAAGTATTTTATTATTTATTATTAATGTGTGTGTGTATACACACACACATACACACACACACACACACACATATATATACATGTTATTATATTTTTTTCATTTATTAGTTATTATATTATTATCTAATAATTTAATTTATTGTATAATATTATGTAAAAAATTATTATCTTATCATTATATAAATGAGTTAATTAAAACTATACATTTAATTATTTTATATGTTTGATATTTAAAATTTTATGTATTTTTAAATTAATATAATAAAAATTCATGTGGCTTTATCACCCATTGCATTGCCAAAAGAAATAGGACAAAACTAGTCACTAGTAATAGTGAAATTACTATAGAACACTATTTTATTAAAATGCAAACAAAAATACAAATATTAGAAAATTCAGTCAACTTATTTTAATTCTTGTTTCTCATTAGTTGATACTTTGAAATTTAAAATGTAATGTGACTAAGAATACTATTAGAGTACTATTATCCAAAAGAATAATAGATAAAACAATTTGTATATTTTGAAATAAATTTGAAAAAAATATAACCACTAAGAAATTGGTCAACCTATTTTTATTCTTGATTTTGATTGGTTGATGCTTGAACATTTAATAGATTTGGGTGAATAAATTAGTATTCCTACTGTGGTAGGAACTAATAAAAAAAGATTTATATTTTCCTTTCTAAATATGATTTTTGCCCAAGTTCAAGATAGTAGAGAAAATGTCCAAGGGGTTGAGCTTAACTGGTTAAAACACTAGGTTCTCACTGTGGAGACCCAAGTTCAACTCCCAATAGGGATATCTGAAGTGGAATTCTAAGTTGTGACTTTTGGCCTTCCATAGGATGGGGAAGGTCTTGGGGTCAATCTAATCAAACATCATAATAATAATAATAATAATAATAATAATAATAATAATAATAATAATAATTCAAAGATATGTAATGGGGATGGGGCCCCCTACTATGTCCCCACTGGTTCATAGCTCCAATCAAAAAGCTATTCAGGCTTTAGCCAATTACCGATCAAAATAAGTTACATCTTTTTTCTAAAACATTGGCAAAAAGGGCTAAGAATCCAACTTATAGCCCCCCGATGACTAGGTCGGTGGCTGTTAAGAGGAATTTGCAGAATTCTTTTGGAGATAGTACAATTTCTCCAACCTTTGGGAAGAGGGGAGCTTCAGCCTCCCCTCGAGGACAATGAGGATCATTTCTTGGAATGTTAGGGCTTAAACACCCCTAACAAGAGATGCTTAATTAAGTCTCATATTGGCTTAATTAAGTGTGATGTTTTTTTGCTTCAAGAAACTAAGTTGTCTTTAGAATCTGCAGATATATTTTTTTCTTCTTGGAAAAGGTGGAAGCATGTTTATGTTTCTTCTTCAGGGGCCTCAAGTGGTTTGGCTCTTTTGTGGAATAGTTATAATATTGATCTACAACTTGTTGCTTTTGATACTAATTGGATGTTGTCTTTTGTTAAGACTAAGGCCTCTAGTGTTAAATTTTGGCTTTTTAATATTTATGATCCTTTGGGTATTCAAGATAAATGTAAATTGTGGAGAGAGCTTGGAAGGATCTCCTCTCCTTTGAGATAGTGATCTTTTGTTGTTCTGGGGGGAGATTTTAATGCTATTACTGATTTAGGGGAGAAGAGTGGTGATATTCTTCCTAACAAAAGGATTATGGATGATTTTGGGACCTTCATGGTTGATGTGGGTCTCTTTGATTGTAAGACTTAGAATGGCATTTTTACATGGACTAATATGAGAAGGGGTTTTTCTCAAATAGCTGAGAGATTGGATAGGTTCTTATTATATGAGAATTGGATTGATTTGGATGTTGATTTCTCTTCTTCTATTCTTCCTAATTTGGGTTCAGATCACTTTCCAGTATCCTTCTCCATTCTAGAGGACATACCTCTTCACAAGTCTCCCTTTAAGTTTGAGCCTATCTGGTTTAGAGATCCCTCCTTTCTACCTTTACTTAAAAAATGGTGGGAGTCTACTCCTTTTGTCTTGGGTTCTAGAATGTTTCAAATTGTTAGAAAGCTCAGTTTTTTTAAGTTGAATATTTGACAATGGAACTTAGTTCATTTTAAGAATATTTTTGAAGAAAAGGAGAGAATTTAGGATATGATAGAAAGTTTGAATAACCATGTGATTCAGCATGGGATGGTTCCTAGGGTTTTTGATGAACTAAAGTCTCTCAAATCTTAGCTTGATGAGAATTTGGCTAGGGAAGAAATTTATTGGAGACAAAAGTCTAGGGAATTTTGGCTTTTAGAGGGGGATAGGAATACAAAAAAAATTCATTCCTCCACCAAGTTGAAGAGGAGTAGGAATAGGATTGCTTGTATTTAGGATCAGCAAGGTCAATTATTGACCGAGTAGGATGATATTGCTAAGGAGGTTGTTAGGTTTTTTAAAACCTTTTTGTCATCAGAAGTAAGAAATGTCAGCAATTTTGTTTCTCATGTCCCTTATCTAGTAACCATGGAAGATAATAATATGTTAATGGCACCTTTTTCTCTAGAAGAAGTTAAACATGCAGTTTTTGCTATGAACCTTGATAAATCTCCTGGTCCTGATGGTTATACACCTTTGTTTTTTTAGAAATGTTGGGACTTTGTGGGTAATGATATTTTATTGGCTCGTGAGGAGGTTAGGCAGAATAGGTCTATTTTGAAAGAACTAAATATTACTTTGATTTCTATTATTCTTAAGAAAGAGGATGTAAAGTCTTTTGTTGACTTTCGGCCTATTGCTCTATGTAATACCTTATATAAAATATTCAATAAGGCAATTTCTATAAGGTTAGCAAAGATTTTACCTAAGATTATTTCCTTGGAACAAGGGGGTTTTGTTCCAAAGAGGGAAATTGTTGAAGGAGTGATTGTGGTGCATGAGGTGTTGAATTCTATCTCCTCCCAAAATTCTCTAGCCATGATTCTTAAGCTTGATATGATGAAGGCCTATGATAGAGTAGAATGGAAAGCTTTTTGTAAGGTTCTGTTGAGGTTGGGTTTTTCTTATGCTTGGGTAAAATGGATCTGCTCATGTATATCATTTGCAAGATTTTCAGTAATCCTCAATGGTTCTCCTTGTGGTTTCTTTTCTTCTTCGAGAGGTTTGAGGAAAGGAGATCCCCTTTCTCCTTTTTTGTTTATTATTCTTGCTAAATCCTTTAGCTGGGCAATCGGGGTTGCTAGATCAGGGGTTTTTTGCGAGGTATTAGGATTCAAAACTATCCTCAAATTATCTCTCATTGTCTCTTTGTTGATGATAATTTATTATTTGGTCACGCTTCTTTGTCGGAGGCTAAGATAATTTCAGGTATAATTTCAGAAGTGTGCTTCATTTTCTGGTCAGAAAGTCAATATTGATAAGTCTAAAATTTTCTTTCTTAATACTTCATTGATTGTGCAGAAGAGGTTGCATTCCTTTTAGGGTTTTCAGATTGGTAACCTACCCTATATATATCTTGGGATTCCTTTTTTTGTTAAGAAAGATAAGTTTGGTTTTTGGGATAAGGTTATTTCAGCAATTTCAAAAAGAATTCTTTCTTGGAATCATAAATGGTTGTCTTTAGCTAGTAAATTGATATTAATTAAATTTGTTCTGAATTTTGTCCCTATTTATTTAATGTCGATATTAAAATCTCTTAAATCTATTATTGTAAACTTGCAAGATACCCTAAGGTCATTTCTTTGGAATAACAATAAGGATGGCAAAAAGAGGCTACTTTGGTTGCCTGGGATACAATCTGCCTTCCTCATGATTCAGGTGGCACTGGTGTTCATAATTTAGAGAATCAAAATTTAGCCATAGGGGCCAAATTGGTTTGGAGATTGTATGAGAGGCCAAACTCTTTATGGGCTTAGATTATGTTTGCTAAATATCTAAATAATGGTCCCAAAGAGAGTATTTTCAAATTCTCAAATTTACCTTCTAGTTTTGTCAATGTAGAGTAGTTATTATTCCCCTTCTCTCATGGGTTGTTCATGATAGAAGGAAAGCTAGGTTTTGGGATGAATCATGGAATGGACATTGCTCTTTGATTAGTATTAGAGATTGGTCTCCCTTGATTGGTCTCCTCACCTCTGTTTGGGGTGTGTTTGTGGTAGATTATTTTGATATTGTTTAGAATTGTCCTCTAAAATTAGCCAAATGGAAGTCAATTGATTTCCTTGATGTGGATCTGCACTTGAAAGTAGAGTTTGATAAGATTATGAGTGAAAGGTTTTTTACTCTCTTAGATTCTGAGGATGAACTTATTTGGACTGGTAATGCTTCTGGTAAGTACTTTGTTAAGGATTGTTATATCTCCCTTTTACCTACAAATTCTTGCTCTTATTGGCCTTACAAGTTGTTCTGGCACTCGTCTTGTTTACCTAAAGCTAGCACCTTTGCTTGGTTGGTCGTCTAGGATAGAATTCTAATAGGTATGAGGTTGGACAGATTAGGCATTGCTGCAGTTTGTCCATGCATTCCATGTAATAAGAGCCTCAAGTCTTCTTCACATCTGTTTCTTCATTGTAATTTTGCTTACGACTATTGGAATTGGTTGCTCGGTAAATTGAGCTTATCTTTTGTTATTGGTAAGGATCTTGCTTCCCACTTTTTCTCTTGGCCTCTCATGTTTTCCTCTTCTTTCTATGCATGCCTTTTGGTTATTTCTCCCTCTATTATCATCTAGAATATTTGGCTTGAATGAAATAATAGGATTTTTAAGAAGGTGAGTTCTTCTGTATCGAATGTTCTGTAAAAAATAGAAGCCTCTATTTTGGAGATTACTATGTCTTATATTTATAAGAACTTGGGTAATAAATCTTCCTTTTCACATTGGGATAATAGGGTTACCAGGGTTTGGGAAGCCCTCTCGATCTTACCCTCTCATGGCTCAGTCTCCAAGAGTAACAATTCCTTTGCGATGCAGTTGTTGGCTAAGTGGAAACCTCCTCCTTGGGGACATTTCAAACTTAATTTTGATGGTGCCTCCCAACGAAACCCTAGGAAGGTGGGGGTTAGGATGGCTATTTTTTATCATAATGCATAACTCATCCTTGCTAAATGTCATAATATTGGTTTTAGCACTAATAATTTTGTGGAGTATCAAGCTTTATCCTTGGGTTTGGATGTGGCAATCTTTTTAAACATAAAAAACATAGTGATTGAGGGTGATTCTATGGTTATTATTCAAAGCATCATGAAGAAGAAATCGAATTGCTGGAAGTTACAGTATTTGCTTGATCATATTTTACAAAATTTAGATTCTTTTGATTCCTTCTTAATATGTCATTGTTATAGGGAAATTAACATAGTGGCAGATTTTCTAGCAAATCTTGTCATTGATAGCAAGGCCCATTTCTAATTGGTTGATTCTAATGAAATTCCTTCTAAAGTTTGGGAAAGAGTTCAAAAATTTTAAATTCTTTGCATATCATCTGGGTGTTCTCCCGCCCTCCTTGATTTGTCAGGCTTATGTTCATTTTCACTATATGGATGACTTTGTACATGTCTAATATTTGATGTAGAAATTATATTTCTATTTTATGTATTCATCATGTATGATGCCATTCATAGGGTGGGTATGGGTAATCATGATACATTCAAGGGTGGTGGCATGTGTGATTTTAATGGCTTTGTTCAAGCTTTCATGAGAAATTGGTATGAGTGAGATTTTATTATGTGGCACGTACTTGGGCTATTATTGTTTGATGATTTTTAGTACTACCTTGAAGCTCATTATGTGTGAGTTTTGGTCGTGGTAGGTTTGGCATTGTTCTATGATGTTTATAATCATTTCTTGGTGTTTGCATCCTCTCCCTCTTGGCTTTCATTGATGGTTGTCAAGTTTTAAATGTTGTTATTCAGTGTGAATATCATATCATGGCATTTTGTAAATGATATTTTATCATAAATCTGTTGTCGCCATGATGGTAAGTTGATGGCAGCCTTTTGTTATTTCTTCCTTGAAATTTTATTTCATTTATTTAGATTGTGGAAGACTACATTTTGTTTTACATGTTTTGTGGGATTTTTGGAGTGTTTTCTTCTACAAATGTTGACTATCTTGGCTTCTAGAATATATAGAGTGGTGCTCGAATCTGGGGTTTTGGAGGAAGATAATGTGGATAATTATGAAAAGCTTGGTAAGGTTTTTAACCTGTTTTCTCCTGAGGTGGTTTTCAAATTCCGCAAGCTTTTGGGGTGTCGTTGGTTGGAAATTTGCCCTAATATCTCTTATTCTGAGTTTTTGTCTCAGTTTGTTACAATCTGTTATGATGTTTTACTTGATGTTAATTTGGTCTGCCTCCTGGTTTCCACGTTCATTTTTCCATCAGTATGTAATCGGGATGTGTTTTTTCTGCCTTGGATAACTATCATTTTGATGTGGGGTCTTTTTATTATGGTGGTTTTCTTCATCGCCATGAGCTTTTGGGTAATGGCTGGTTTGGTCATTTGTTGTTTGAATTAAGAATGGGGCTGATATGTGATACCATGGGTGATACACGGGCTTCTATGGATTTTATTTTGTATCAGGTTCCTGATCAGTTTGTGGACAAAGCCTAGGTTGTTTTTGAGGCTTTGCATTCGTTACTTTCTTTGAGTTTCTTGTTCTCTGCTCCTGCTTAGTTGGAATTTCCTCTAAGGGTTGTTCCTCCTCCAGATGCAACTCATGATCCTCTGGTTGAAATAACTAGTTCTTGGTTTCTACATGTCTGACTACTATATCTTGGAGTTGTAGTATGGTTTTTTGATGCAGATATGGATAATTTTGGCTTTATTGAGTTTTGACATTCTGGAGATTTGGCTCCTTTGTACCTCTGTATGATCTTCTTGAGGATTTTCTCTTAGATATCTAGATATTCATTTTGTAACCAGTTGATGCTCCCCAATTGGCATAAGTATATGGGCTCTTTGGTGTTTCTACATGATCTTCTCAAGGAGATAGTTTTTGTTATCCAGCTCTTTATTTTGCAGCTACTTGGCTTTGTATCTAGACATGTCCTATAGGACATCTTTGTATAGTTTTAGTTGTATGGGGTTGGGTGGGTTTTCTGGATATGTAACAAATTATGTAAGGGTAGTTTTTTATTTTTATTTCTTGGCTATAACTGTTAGGATTCCTAAAGATACTGAGAGGGGGGGTGAATCAGTATCTAACCAGTTTATGAATTTACTTGATTTAGAACATGTAAAGCATATCAATACAGTGTACCGCTAAACCAGAAATAATGCAGTAAGCAAGAATAACAACAACCACATGAAAAGCACACCATAACATAGTAGTTTAATGAGGAAACCTAGTGTGGGAAAAACCTCGATGGGATTTGTGACCCACAATATTCGCTTACTGACCAATAAGTGAATATTACAATTACAATAGGGTCCTGCACATGCAGGAAGGTCAAGTGCCTAGAGCTCACTATTCAATTACAAAATGGGAAGTCACACTAACTTACAAGATGGATTATGCAAATCCAATGTCTTGTATTGCCTCAAAATAGCATCTGCGATGCTAGATCCAGTACCGGTTTTAGCTTTGCTTCATACATAAACCCTTAACCTATAATTTGCATATTAGGTTTGCATAATTTCGCCTATCACCTTATTGCCAAATGTTCTACAATGATCTCATACATATATGAGTCATATTAGAACCGCCATGTCATCTTACAATGATTTTAAAATTAATTACAAAATATATTATTAACAAAATTTATGTCAGCCTGGGTGTCGGTATCCTTCCTTTTACTGTCAGTGTTCTGTGTGCCTATGTAGAGTTTGTTGTTGTCAGTGTCGGTATATTGTATTGCCGGTATCATATGATTGCAAGGTTGCCATCAATGAAAAAACCTTCAATCACCTACAATATCTCATTGAAGTGTGCATTTGCCAACAATCTCCCCCTTTGGCATTGATGGCAACACTCATGAGAAAAATCAAAAGGTGTCATCCAAAAAAGAGTCTGCCAAAAATTGTCTTACCAAAAATTGTGTGCCAAACATATGTGCTCCCCCTAAGATGATGGTGTCATTTGTTAATCATAATCATTTTTCTCATTTCCACTACTTCCCCTTTGGCATCAATGACAAAGGTTGTCAAAGTGTCAACTAAGTGTGGTTTAGCTTCATCACTGTAATCGGTTGGTTACAATCTGAAAAAGGTCTACCAATACCAGATTCAGGCTCTTAGTGAACCATTCACTATCCTTTAATGCAACCTCTATCCTCTGAATTGTACTAGTGAGGTGTTGCATTTGTTGTACTAATGTCTTTTGTCCTTGAACCAATGCCTCATATATCTCTTTTTCCAAGGAGGCGAGGTAGTCCAATTTTGGACTAAGTCTCCATTTCAGATCTTTTGCCTTTCCTTTTATCTTTTCCTTCTCTCTTTCAAATTTTTGAAGTTCTTCCTCAAAACCTATTATTTTCTGCTCAAAAACTGATAATGGTTCAGATGAATTAATGAAATTGTCAACTAGTTTATTTATTTCTTCCTGTACCATACTGATCTTCTTGTCTATATCTACTATCAAAAAGTTTATTTTACATGTATCTCTGTACAACATTTTAAACTCTTTTAGTGTTTTACATAGTGCCGATAAAAGAGTGTCAAATTGTCTCATGCACTTCTTTATTTCCTCTTCAAAGAATTTATGTTTTTCTTTCTCAATTTTCTCTTTGAATGCTTCCTCATTTATTCGTTCCACTATCACAATGTTGTCAATAATATACTTAGATAATGTGTCGAGTTGATTTAAAGAGTCTTTATTATCTATCTCACATTTGGGTGCTATCATTTTCAAAATTGGGATTGTGTCATCAATAGCTTTGTATGTGTGTGGGAGAAAAAGTGACACTAAGCAAACATGCCCTAATCTCACTTTCAACCACACACTTGTGGAATACGAAAGAGCCTAGAGGTATCACGCAATTGGCTACTTCTTTTTGTGGAAGAGAGAGCCATGGGCTACCTATTAGGATTTCTATTCCTTTGTTGTAATTGAAAGATAAAATGATGCAAGTTCAATCTCTAACCCCAAAGTGGAAGTATGAGCTAATAACAAGATTGCAGAATTGAACTTAAACAATGGAAAGCTGTAAACACAAGGACAAGACAAGAATGTAAATGCATACCCGGTGTTAAAATTTGAGTGAAAATGTTCAAGACGGGGGCGCGGGCGCCACTGTCCTGATTCTGCCCCTGAAACTACTCCGAAAACTATTGTTTTTGCACTCTGGAAAAGCTG
This sequence comes from Cryptomeria japonica, assembly GCF_030272615.1. Lineage (NCBI taxonomy): Eukaryota > Viridiplantae > Streptophyta > Pinopsida > Cupressales > Cupressaceae > Cryptomeria > Cryptomeria japonica. The sequence continues at coordinate 120,590,059 of NC_081415.1, read as the reverse complement.
TCAAAAATGCTGAAAATGCTGTCTGTCAGGAGGACCAGGGCGCCCAGCGCCCCTGTCCCAGGGACCAGGGCGCCCAGCGCCCCTGTCCTGGTAGGACCAGGGTGCCCCACACCCCTGTCCTGGTCTTTTGCTCTGAGATTTGGTGTGAAGTTTGGTCTCCGTCTGCTTCTTCCGGATCTGTAACTTGTGGCGTCGTCCGGATTCTGAAACCTGCACTTATATCTGAAAAGGTGTGGTGGGCGGCTATATAGGGTTTTGCCTTAGTCAAACCCCCGCTTCGGTGATTTCCACCTCCACGAATAGCCAAGTTGTATTGTAAAATGTATTGTGTGTGCAGACCTAGTGTGTGTGCAAGGTCCTTAAATGCAAGAAAGCAAACTAGAGCAACCTAGAAAGTAAACCCTAATTGCTTGTAAATGATAATGTAAATGCTCTAAATCAAGATGCAAAGTGATCTAAAGCATGAATAAAGGATATATTGAATCTTATGCAAAGACATGAAAACAACATGAAATCATACCCAACCCTCAAGGGAGGAGTACAAGCCAATCTTCAGTCGGTAATCTCCTATTGTTCTTCAATGTCTCCCAAGCCCTAAATGAATGAAATTGATGAATGCTTGATGGATGGATGTTGACTGTTATTGAAGTCTTCAAAGATCTGCTCTTTCGCTGCATAGAAGGTCCTCAAAAACCAAAATTCGGATCCTTTCAAATGAAGAAAGAGAGCTCTTATATATGAAACCCTAGGTCTTAATTTCAACTTTTGGCCGACCTAGAGATTGAATATCCCGCCAATTTCTTGGGGTTAAGCTTTATTTTATGATTGGATCCTGCTCCTAAAATTTCGGGAAAAATGTCCGGGACCATGTTGCACTCCGGGCGCCATGGTCCCAACAACTTTTCACCAAATTTTCAGGACTGTCGGATATGATGATTTTAGAGAGGATCCCAAAGTTACAGGTGATTTTGAGATGTTTTGACCCCCGAAATCAAGCCCCCAAGTTCAAAATAGGACCTAATTAGGGTTTTTGATTAAATGATGTATAGGAGGAATAAAATGAAAAGGGCACACTTTAATGAAAGGGCCCAACTTTATGATATAGGAAATGATAAAATAGGACCTTAGACCTAATTAATTTAATTAATTAAGTGCTAAAGGGGAAATGCAATGCAAAATGCAAAATGCGCCAAGGCGGGTGCTAAACTAGGTGTGAAATTGTACCACCCTAGCAAGTGCGTACAATTTACGACGCTACATTTAGCCCCCACTTTAGCGGTCATATGAACACTACGTGCATATGCAAGCTAAAGTATAGAAAAGTAAACATTATTTGAAAAAGGATATATCCATAAGTCTATCGAACAAAGCCCCCAGCGGTATCTGCAGTACACAGTTAGGAACCACACCCTACAAAACACACGTTAGATCACAAAATCACCTAATGCTTACTAAGGAAGGTGATGAAAATTCAAGGGTAGCTATATGCCCCCCCCTGTTTCGGCTTGCTAATTTTAGTGAGTTGAAACAGGGTATCATGTTTACCACTTCGAACTGTTAAAGAATATTGATGACAAATGCTCATAAGAAGATTTGATATGAGATCAAAAACTAATGGAGAATCATTTGGTAAGAAAGAGGACTAAATCTCAATTCCAACACAACAAAGGGTGTGAGGATTTGAGAGTTCTCTAACACAAGATGAAGGATGTAAATGGAAACAAAATGCAAAGAGAAGAAAAGAAAGGAAAAAAGCATGAATACACACATTGGTGATCCATGAGAAGAATAGTGAGAGAGAAAACATGGACTTCTCGCCCCTAGATCTTGTCTAGGTGATCCATGGGAAAAGGACATGGAAAACTAGCCCCTAGAGTCTGTCTAGGTGATCCATGTAAGGGAGGAGAGTGAGAAAGTCTAGCCTTATGCCGCTAGTTCCACTCAACCTCGTGCATGTGTGTGTAAGGGAGGTTAGAAGCACCTCATAGGAGTCTATGCCCGAGTATGCTACAACCTGTATATGTATAGTACAAAAGCGTGACATCTCGCTCTAAGAGTCTGTGCTCTAGTTTCGAGAATGACCCATTGCTCAAAAAGTGTAAGTTTTATGTCATAAGAAAAGTAGAACAAGGATACCTACCTTCATCACACAAGAAGATACCCCAAAAATGCAATAATGTCATAGATCCAAGCAAGAGAGTTCTGCACTCCTTAAGCAAGGATAAGATAGTTGAAAAGGGATATCTTGTAGTATGTGTAAAGGAGATCCTTAGAGGAGAAGAGATCTTTGTACAAAAGATACCTATCCCCGAGAGGAATTGTCCTAGACAAAGATAACATGTTATAGAATAAGACAAAGAAGAGAATAAGAATGCAATACTTCCTTCTTTTGCGAGGTGAAAGTGATTCTTAATGAAGGATGACGCTCTTTTTAACCCAATTAGGAGAGTGAATTCATTATGGATGTATTTTACCAAGTGCAAAAGAGGTTGTAGTCAAGGACTTACACCCCTTGTAAGAGAGAATCCTTGAACAAACAACCACAAATGCGTACAAGGCATAACATCAAGTAATAAAGTCCACACCATCCACAAAATAGGAAAAAGTGGATCCTTAGATAAAAATAAGGAAAGATCATTGCCTCCCAAGGATAAGGACAATGAGAAGGACTTACACAATTTTCTAGGGAGAGATTTGGACATAAGCAAAAGAAAAGATGTATGAAATCACTCTTGTCCCCATAGGAACAAGAAAATTAGGCTATTATGTTGCTTCAAAAAATATGATTGCACTTGAAATTGTACCATCATGAATGACAATGAGCCCCCAGTAAATGAGCTACCAATGTCACATAATGATGAGCAACATAATAGCCATTAATGTTATTTAAAGACATGATAGACTAAATGAGGTATTTGAATATGACATGTTAAATGCTCAACTATAAGTGAGATCAAAAACATGTATAAAATGATAAAAATTGAAGAAGAAAAGTCACATGAAATCTTAGAAGAGGGATGAGTGTAATTTATTAGAGCCTTATCCCTAGAGGAAAGGACTTTATGATGAATAGGAGATAAAGATTCATAAGTGGATTTAGAAATTTGAGGGGATTCATAAAGAGATTTGTTCATTGCCAAGATTTCCTTATGAGGGGAATGAGAGTTGATAGAAGTAGAAGATGATTTAGTTGAAGTGAGATCATCATCACTACTAAATATAGCATTCACATTGAGAGATGGTCTTTTAGATGCTTTGGTACATTTGCAGGGATTATAGCCGAGTCCAAAGGCATAATTGTGAAAATTAGTCTCTAGAGGAACTTTTATCCCTTGTTCATGAGCACCACAACCATTTCCATGATACCCATGCTTAGCAAAAATGCGAAAACTATGACCATAACGATCAGCCATTTCAAGAAGAGAAGGTGGTTTTTCATAAGACAAAGAATCAAACTCTTCATAATTAGAGGTGTGAGGAGAAGAAGTTTGAGAAGCGGCCACAAAATTATTGCTCATAGGTTCAGGTAAGATTGATTGATTTTTAGTTTCTTCCTTCTTTTTAACTTTAAACTCTCTAGGAGGAACCCTATACTCACCTACAAAGGTGGGAGTGAAATCAAGAGATCCCCAATCATCTTCTGTGAGAACCTTCTTAGGATCAAAAGCCTCTTCATGTGTAGATTCAAGTTGAGAAGAATCTTCATCCAAAGAATTTTGATTATCAGAGGATGATGATTTGTCCATAGGTAAAGAGTCATCACTAGAAGAGGAAGATTTAGAAGAACTCCCTTTGGAAGTAGATGTTTGCAAACAAGCTTGAAAATTAGTATCACCTATCAAGGTATATGTCTTATTGTTATAAATGAATTTAACTTGTCTATGCAATGTAGAGGGGACAACTTGCATACCGTGAATCCAAGGTCTCCCTAATAACAAGTTGTATGTTAGATTTCCCGACATAACATGGATAGGAGTAGGCAAAGTAACAGGTCCCACTATGATGGGTAAGGTGATAATACCTAATGAAGACTTAGCCACATTATCAAAGCCTCGAATGGGATGAGAGTCAGGCTCAATAAGGGATGTATCCACATTCATCTTATGCAATAGATTAATGCTACACACATTAAGGCTAGAGCCATTATCTACCAGTGTTCGTCTTATAGCAGTGTCATTTATGATAACCACAATCATCAAGGGATCATATTGATGTTGAATTTCACTAGTAGGCAACTCATCTTGAGTAAACACAATTTGAGCTTTAGGATTCATCATAGAGTTAACCAAAGGCACTATATTACTAGATGTATTAGGTGGAGGAACATTCAAATCTTTCAAGGCATCTTGTAACATTCCATGATGAGCGGAAGAAGTTTGGATCAAATCCCAAAGGGATATCTTAGCAGGGGTAGCTTTAAGTTGTTCTATGAGATCATATTCCTTACCAAGAACTTGTGAAATACGTGGAGCTTGAGGAAGAATTAGTTGAGGATTAGGAAGAGACACTGGAGTAACAGGAGGAAGATTAGGCTGCCTATTATTTCTAGTATTATAAGTATGGGCAACCGCATGATAACTCTCTCTAGTCATTTGCTTAGCATACTCATAAGGGCTCTTAGTAGAATAACCTCCTTGCACAGTAATAATAGGTTTCTTAGGAGTGCAAAAAGAATCATTAGCATAACCGCCTTGAACCACTAAGATAGGCTTATTTAAAGGTTGAGAATTTTGAGGAGGACAAGCACCTTGGACAGTGAAGAGAGGTTTGTTAGGTGTTTCATTCACATGTACCAAATTGATTGAGGATGGTTTAGAGGAATGAACAAAAGTGTTGGAAGAATTATTGATAGTCTTCTCTTGCAATAAAATCTTATCATGGATTAAATCAATTTTAGGAGAGAGACAAGGGGTAGGCATTGATGTTCTAGTAGGAAAAGTAATACTAGGAAAGGTCATATCATCCTCTATCATCACAGGGTCTACATGGGGAATAAACTCTCTAGGAGAAGGATCAACACTACTCTCTAAAGTCTCACTTTTGAGAGGGAGATCTTTGAAAGAGATGTTAACCATCTTGCTTTGAACTAGGGTTTCCTTATGAGTAGAACCAGGTTGAGGAGAGGGAGATGCTTTATTTTTAGAGGGAGAATAATTGAGATTCAAGGAAGGGGAGAAACTATCAAGGGAGTTTCCAATCTTGATTTCATCCCCTTTGGCTAGGGGTAGAGAATAATCTATACCTTCTTCTAATGGTTCATCCCAAATAGTGAGGTTGTTGAAAGGAATGTTTGAAGTGTTGTCAATTTCGGGAGAGGAGATAACATTGTTTATTAATTCTGCATCCTTAGGAGGGAGAGCATCAATAGATGTGTTAAACTCATCCTCTTTCCTCAAAATATGTTCAATAGGGGAGAGAGAATTAAGGAAATTGCTTATTATTTCATCTTCTTTCTCTAAGGGATGCTTATGGGTAAGACCAACTTTAGGAGAAGGGTAAGCATTTACCATTAATTCATCATCTCTAGTGGGAATTTTGTTGGAAAAGGAAAGGCCATCACTAGGAAATGTAGGGATAATGTCATCTTCTTGCACAAAAGGATCCTCATGAAGGGAGTGTTTTTTAGGGGACACAAAGGCATCAAGGGCATCATTCAACAAAGCATGATCATATCTATTAAAAGGTTTATCTTTTGATTCAAAAGGAGATATCTCTTCATAGAGGGGATCATTGAAAACAACCATGTTACTAGATTTAGCGGAAGAGCTGATAGGAATGTACCCTTGAGAGGAATCATTCGACTTATCTTTCTCATCACAACGAAATGGCATAGTAACAATGTTTATGAGTTTTTGGTAAAATGAAGGTTTGGTATATTTAGGTTTCAAAAATTCATCTAGAGCTTCATCTAACTCATAATCATCACAAATATGAACATCTTGCAAATAAAAATCTGACATTTTGAAATTGCATAAAATTTTAAACACACAATGCAAAGAAACACACTTTTTTTTTTTTTCTTTTTAATGAAAATGAAATGAAAACACACTAAATCTAGATCTAGATCTAACAAATGCAATGCAAGAGGAAGCAATGATAGATTCACATCGGGTTCACCAAAATGTGTGGGAGAAAAAGTGACACTAAGCAAACATGCCCTAATCTCACTTCCAACCACACACTTGTGGAATACGAAAGAGCCTAGCGGTATCACACAATTGGCTACTTCTTTTTGTGGAAGAGAGAGCCACAGGCTACCTATTAGGATTTCTATTCCTTTGTTGTAATTGAAAGATAAAATGATGCAAGTTCAATCTCTAACCCCAAAGTGGAAGTATGAGCTAATAACAAGATTGCAGAATTGAACTTAAACAATGGAAAGCTGTAAACACAAGGACAAGACAAGAATGTAAATGCGTACCCAGTGTTAAAATCTGAGTGAAAATGTTCAGGATGGGGGCACGGGCGCCACTGTCCTAATTCTGCCCCTGAAACTGCTCCGAAAACTGTTGTTTTTGCACTCTGGAAAAGTTGTCAAAAATGTTGAAAATGCTGTTTGTCAGGAGGACCAGGGCGCCCAGTGCCCTTGTCCCAGGGACCAGGGTGCCCAGCACCCCTGTCCTGGCAGGACCAGGGTGCCCCACGCCCCTGTCCTGGTCTTTTACTCTGAGATTTGGTGTGAAGTTCGGTCTCCGTCTGCTTCTTCCGGATCTGTAACTTGCGGCGTCGTCTGGATTCCGAAACCTGCACTTATATCTGAAAAGGTGTGGTGGGCGGCTATATAGGGTTTTTCTTTAGTCAAATCCCCGCTTCGGTGATTTCCACCTCCACGAATAGCCAAGTTGTATTGTAAAATGTATTGTGTGTGCAGACCTAGTGTGTGTGCAAGGTCCTTAAATGCAAGAAAGCAAACTAGAGCAACCTAGAAAGTAAACCCTAATTGCTTGTAAATGATAATGTAAATGCTCTAAATCAAGATGCAAAGTGATCTAAAGCATGAATAAAGGATATATTGAATCTTATGCAAAGACATGAAAACAACATGAAATCATACCCAACCCTCAAGGGAGGAGTACAAGCCAATCTTCAGTCGGTAATCTCCTATTGTTCTTCAATGTCTCCCAAGCCCTAAATGAATGAAATTGATGAATGCTTGATGGATGGATGTTGAATGTAATTGAAGTCTTCAAAGATCTGCTCTTTCGCTACATAGAAGGTCCTCGAAAACCAAAATTCGGATCCTTTCAAATGAAGAAAGAGAGCTCTTATATATGAAACCCTAGGTCTTAATTTCAACTTTTGGCCGACCTAGAGATTGAATATCCTACCAATTTCTTGGGGTTAAGCTTTATTTTATGATTGGATCACGCTCCTAAAATTTCGGGAAAAATATCCGGGACCATGTTGCACTCCGGGCTCTATGGTCCCGACAACTTTTCACCAAATTTTCAGGACTGTCAGATATGATGATTTTAGAGAGAATCCCGAAGTTACAGGTGATTTCGAGATGTTTTGACCCCCGAAATCAAGCCCCCAAGTTCAAAATAGGACCTAATTAGGGTTTTTGATTAAATGATGTATAGGAGGAGTAAAATGAAAAGGGTACACTTTAATGAAAGGGCCCAACTTTATGATATAGGAAATGATAAAATAGGACCTTAGACCTAATTAATTTAATTAATTAAGTGCTAAAGGGGAAATGCAATGCAAAATGCAAAATGCGCCAAGGCGGGTGCTAAACTAGGTGTGAAATTGTACCACCCTAGCAAGTGCGTACAATTTATGACGCTACAGTATGCTTATGCATTGCACTCTGTTATTTTCTTGATTGAATCCAATAGGACTTCTGTCACATTTGTTGGTCTGAATTCTGCCATGGAAGAACCAACAATCTATATACCGCCGGTGTGAGTAACTTCTTTGCTTGTAGTGACCTCTGGTAGGTCAATTTGTGTTTGCATTTATGTAAGCAAAGGTTTGGGTTCCTCAGCTTTTGCCGGTAGCACTGCCTCTACATGAACTTTTTCTTGTGAGGGAGCCTGTTGCTCTGCCTGTTTCTCAGTGTTGTCTCCTGCTAGTTATTCCTTTGTGCTTCCTATTTCTAGTGGCTCAGTAGATGAATCATTATGTACATCTGTGGTCTTTGTTTTTCTAGTGTCCAAGGTCGCTGTAATATTTTTTGCTGGTGGCTCTTTTGCCACATTTGATTTCCTAGTTGATTCCTGATCTACCACAATATTGACTTTCTGAGTGTCAATTTTCATTGTGTATAACACCTTAGAATCAGGATTTGTATCCTCAAGTGGTGTGTCCACACTCTCAGTTTCCGGTTGATTGTCAGTAGTAACTACTGATGGAGTATTTAGAGGCGGTGGGGATAAGTTGTCTATTATTTTTATACTGGGTGGTCCACCAACCTTACCTTTTCCTTTGTCTCTTTCCTTTTGATATACCTTGAAGGTTTTAGGTTTTAGATACTCTTCCTTTTTTTCCTTTTCTACCAAGAATATATCACATGCATCAACTATTTCTTCTATTACCTGGTTCACTCTTCCTGCCATTAGTGCTACATGTTGGTGAGCAGTTGAGAATACTAACTGATTAGCCTCAGAGATTAATTGATCTATCTCATCAAGTGAGTTGATAGGATGTACTGCAAGTAGTTTTTCAATCTTTATCTTCTTATCCAGCACAACAATAGCAGCCACTCTTCTAGCCTCAAGTCTGTTATACAGATCTACCAGTATTTCATTAACAACTTGCATCAAAAATTTCTTGTAAATATCCAAGTGTAAGATTAAACTATTTTCTACTTTCTCTTTGTCATCAACAGATAGTGTGTCATATAATTTGTTGATGTTCTTCAAATTTCCATCCTCGGTAATTTCACTTAGAATTTGATCAATTGGAGCAATAGTTTGTTGAGTCTTCTTCTTGGGAGTCATCTTTTTCTTTGGAGTTAATTTCTTTGTTGGGGGCCTCACTGCCTGTTGCTTCTATCTTGTCCTCTTTGGTGTAGAAGGTGCTAGTGAAGGTTTCCTTTTTCTCTCAAATCTCTAAAATATAGCAAGTATGTCACTTTCTAAAGAAGTTCCAACCGGTGAAATATGAGTTTCTGGTTGAGGAGCTTCCAACTCACTTTCACTTATACCAGTTTGTTTTAATACATCTTCTTTGATAGCTTTTGCCTATTGGGTACCTTTTTTTACAGTTGCTTCTACCTTCTTAACTCTTTTCCTTGATTGAATTTGGCTCTCTATAGTTTCAGCACTACCAAATACTTTTTCTTCAGGTTCCTTAGGAGCTTCTAGGAGGGCTTTTGCATAGGTTTCTATTATGTTGTCATTAGTCTCATACCCCATTTCAGTAACCCAGATGGTTCTAGGGACAACTACCTCCATCCAAATTTCATCTTTCTTTATTACAAAATAGATTTCCTTTTGGTACTTATTCACAATAGCTTCTGACAATCTGACTCTTGTTTTCATTCGAGCCTTCAATGCCTGAAAATATTCATTTATGTTCTTTTCCCCATTCTCTCCCATGTTGTTTAGTAAGTCCAACAATTATTTGCCTACCGGTATATCAAATCCAAAATTTCTAGGACCAATACTAGGCACTTGTTTGGTTATATACAACATTAGACAAACAAGTAGGTTTCCAAATGTGAATATACCTTTCTTATCCTTCTTGATCTTTCCTAAATTTTCTATTAGCTCATCTTTAAGCCATTCACATATGTCTATTCTTGCATTATCATTTACCATATCATAGGCACTCCTAATACATAGGCTAGAAACTGAGTTCAACCTATTTGCATGTGTAGTATTGTAGCCTAAGATCATACTGATAAATTTGACACTAATATCCTTTATATCATTTACCCTTAAGGATCTCTTACCAAATGTTGCACCAGTTAGGCTTGTTACTAGATCATTTGAGACCTTCTTAGTTTTGTCAGGCCTATTACCGATGGAGGGTAACCCTATTACTGCCTTTACTACCTCTTTGGTAATCTTGTGAATAGAGTCTAACTAGAAAAATTCACCATGTATCCCGCTTAACATAATTCTTATGACATCCTTGGGGAAATCTAGGATACTAAGAATTTCAGTAAAACCTAGGGATTCAATTATCTTATGTTCAGGCTTGACATTTCCAGATTCATCACAGATTTTAGTTTTATACATATTCTTAATTTCCTCATCACCTATGTGAGGCCCTACCCCTACTCATCCTAGCATTTCAGTGATTTTCATGTTGAGACTATTATGGATGCTTTATTTTTATGCATTATAGATTTAGAACTTATATGATTCCATGATTTGGATAACATTGATGTATATTGATGCTTCATTTCTATGCATTATAGATATAGAACTCTATATGATTCTAGAATAGGATAACTTTGTGATGATGTATGTCATTATTGGATTTGCAAGACTTTACTATGATGATAGAAATAGGATGTATGTCTTATGTATGGATCAAAATTATGAGGATTATGATAATTACTTAGGTGGATTTATTCTGATATAAGATAGATTGATTTGTTTAATGTCAATTGTATGCAGAGTACTTGATGTGTATTCTTATTCATGTGTTTAATATTTTATGAGGTTATTTGGAATTACTAATGTGTAATTGAGTTGTGCAAGAAAAATATCCACGTGACCATGGAAATACTATGGAGAACCAAACCTAGACCTATGTACATTCGTAAAACCAGGGGTTGTCTATTTGGAGAGACAACACCACGTATGTATCGTATTTTATTTGTGAAAGTAAATGTTGCATGTGTGTTAAATTGAATTTATTAATTTATGTAAATCTAACGAGACAAATTCTATGTGTAATTTTGTAATGTATTTTATTGTGTCACTTAACACGTGCTGATTTGTGTCTTGATTTTTGACTTGTCTCTTGGAGGGAGTTGTTTTAACCATAGCCTTTTCAAACATTTGAATGTGGTCACAAATTTTCCTTGGGTAGAAAGTCTTTGGAGTGGTCAACTCAGGTTTGACTTGAAGGTTAACTTCAGATGGGTTTCTAAGGGGTCAAATGGACTCCTAGGGGTAGTTTAAAGTTTTTTCCTAAAGTCCATAAGGTATGCCTATAGGTTAGGAGTATTTTTAGGCATGTGCCTACTCCCATGTGACTATTTAGTCACCTCAAAAAGTGGGTTTCCTAAGGTGAGCGAAAATTCAATTTAGAAGGTTCCATCGAGGTTAGATAACCTTCCTTTTTGATGTGAGATTCATTTTCCCACTTTCTCTTACTTTTTCCTTTTTTAGTTTTAGTAACCTGTGAGAACTCTCACTGAGGCCTTCTTAGGAAAGGATGAGGGACTTAGTGGGTAATCAACCACTCTCCATTTTTGGAGATCATGCAATTTTAAAAAGAAGAGTTTTGGGATAGAAATTTGGCTAAGTGTAGAAGAAAGGATTGTGGAATTGGGTTGCTCATCCTCAAACTAGTTCTAGCAAACCTTTGAGCAGATTGAAGGTTGGTTCATCTTCTCCCTTTCACATTGCATGTTTATGTTGGAATGATTATTTGTATGTAAAAGTTGCTTCTTGTATTTTCCTTTGTGAAATTATTATGTGACCTATCTGTTATTTCTTTAATACATTTTCTTGTGATTTGGGAGTAACCAAGGCCTTCTACTCTTGAGAGAGTAGGATGGTCTAGTAGGTGGAAGGAGTTTGACAACCTTCAAGTGAGAGGCTCTCATTATGAGAGTGATCTCAAGGGTTGTATATGTGACCCTTGCTGTATAGCTTTGTTTATGCATTTGGGGGTCATAAGGAGAAAAATTATGGCATGAATGCCTTGGGGGGTATAAGGATGTGGGGTTAATGAACTTATGATATATCTTTGTTTTCCATGAGATGGCTTTGTGATCTACCATTCTTGCAGTCTCCTTAGGGTATTTGGTCCACTTCCACCCTTGTAAAAACATCACATTTGTGATGAAGTGTAGCCTTGGTTGGGAAAGTATTGTTGTGTGTTTTTCCCTTGCTTGTTGTGTTTGCTTGAGTGTAACTTGTCTAGGGCTTGGTTCTCCAAGCTCGGGGGTGGTTTTTGGAAAACCTAGGCTAGGAGGTGAGCTCTTCATGGTCATAACCTTATGATTTATTTGTAGGTTGCTTGGAAAGAAAAGAAAAAAAAAAAGACAAGTTAGAAGTTGCTGGTTTTACTAGATTTGCAAAAAAATATTAGGGAATGGGATATCATATTTTAGTTGCAGCAATGTAAAGGAAAAGATATATGTTGCATTTATTTGAAAAGAAATCTATCCATTTTATTTAAAGTTCTCATTCAATAGATATGAGAGGCTAGTTGGGTATTTCACCCATTTGTAATGTTGGCTATATTGTATTCTAAATATGTTTTAAAGAAATGCATTATTCTATCAAGTTATTATTGCAAAAGAAAAGAAATGTTTATTTTTGGTTTAAGTTCCTATAGTTACTGAAATAATATTTGTTGTATTCATGTTATATTTTGAAAATAAAAGTTCATTTTATCTCTTTATGCCTATTGAAATAATGGAAATAAGAGAAGTAGTAAGCTTGCATGTTAGTAAGAGAAAAGTAAGCATTTTTATTTCCATTTACAAACTTTGGTTAAATAGATTTAATTTGTCTATCTCTAAGGATTATTTTAAATGATTTCTAGTCTAATATAGTTGCTATTAAAATTTATTAAATTCTGTCATTTTATTTTTTTGCAGTAAATAAATCTAGACTTAATAGGCTATCTCTAAAGTCTGAAGTTAGTAACTAGATTTGTCCAAAAAAATATACCCTATTTAAATCTGTTAGTTTTGAAAAACCTGCTTTATGTGATTTTAAAAAAGAGAAATATAAATAGATTGCTTAAAGTAAATAAAAGAAATTTTGCCCCTATTTCCAAGCTGTCAATATATATATATATATATATATATATATATATATATATATATATATATATATATATATATATATATATATATATATATATATATATATATATATATATATATATATATATATATATATATATATATATATATATATATATATATATATATATATATATATATATATATATAAGACTAAATATTTTATTTTAAAATATTCTTAGCCTGCAAAAGTTTTCTTTGAAAATATTATAACCACAAAAAAATACATATATATATATATATATAGATATAAATATATATATATATATACATTTATATACTTTTGTATATTAAATAAATAAATAAATAAATTTTTTAAAAATGGGGGTTTGGATGGAAGGCCAAACCACTGTGTATGCTCATAGGGGTCGGTGCAAGCTAGTGTCACCACTGTGGTTACCCAAAGTGGATGGCACGGGGCCACCACTGTGGGCAACCACAGTGGTCGACACGGGGCCCCCACTATGGGTAACCACAGTGGGACGGCTCCGGACCACCACTGTGGGTGCCCACAATGGGCGACGCTCGGTCGCCACTATGGGTAACTAGAGTGGCATCTGAGGGCATCCCCACTCGATGCACTATGCCTTGCCAGCCTTCACTCCTCCCACCATGGCCGCTGCCTCCCTCCCTTGCTCCTGCAACAACACACACAACACAACACAAAAAACAAAAAAACTAGGAAAATAAAAAGATAGGTTTAGGTTAGTTTTAAAAGAAAAAAATATATGCAACCCTAACCCAATTTCGGGTTAGGGTTAGCATAGAAGCATTTAAAGAGAAATATAGGTTAACATAGTTTTTTTCTAAAGAGGGGGAAACCCATTCAAAATTTTCAAAAAGGGTATTCCCCATTTATCTAATTTAGAAATTATATGTTTCTGATATATATATATATATATATATATATATATATAGTTAAAAATATGAATGTATAAATCTACTATAGACTAATTAGTTTATTTATACATTCATATTTTATATATGATTATATAAACATTTGAATATGATGTTTAAATTTTAATGCTTTAGAGCTTTATATTTAAGGCAATTATAACAATTTCTTTGTAAGATATTTGGCTATAGGGGGATTATTGTAGTCCACCTAAATTTAGGCTTGTCGAGATTAAACTTTATAGAGCAATTTTTATTATGGATTTATTTAGCCCTTTAGTCAAATTTTAGACACATTATAATTATTGTTAAAATAAATCATGGGATTTAAAAAAATCCAATTTCTAGAGTTAATTTAATTAATTCCTAAAATAATTAAAAGATTAATTGAGATTAAGAATATCTCTTGTCAATTAATTTAGGGGTTTTTGCTTAAATAAATTTATTATTTATTAATTGATGAGATAATAATAAATTCTTTGGAGAGTTAATTTTCCGCATGTAATTTAGATTATCCCACTTACTTAACATAGTTGTTTAAATTAACTTTAGTTGAAGAAGAATTCAAACATAGTTAAGACAAGACTTGATACTGCATTATTTTTGCAAACTTAGTGTTATTAGGACATGTTTTTAAAAAAATATTTATTTCGTTCGTGCCCAAAAGTTTGGGCATGACACCCTAGTTCATCAATATGACAATGAATATATATTCTAGGGTCTTTAGCATATACTACTCCTTTAGGGATTTGAGAAAATGCACCTATGCTATCATCTTTCTTTGCAATTTTGGGAACCAGTTGAAAAATGGGTCTAGGGCGCTTAACTACCTCAACAACAGTAGGGTTTGCAATGAATTCAGGAGTAGATGAAGATGCCATAGCTATAAATACCTTTATCTACCTTAAGGAATGATTGCTTGGTGAATTGCTTCACTTCTTTTCTTGGAATACCTTCGCTCGGGAATTTTCGTGCTCTCAAAGATTTGAATGCTTGGTGAATAAAAAATGGAGCCAAAATACTTTCTTTATAGTGTTATTTTCACCAACCACCACATTTAATGCTTGTCGGTTAAGTTACAACTTAACATATCTACCGGTATAGAAGTAATTTCAACTTCTCACCATCAATCAAGGGAATAATAGCATGTATTTCATTTAGTTGCTAAACCCCCAAAGGAATTTTCTTTAGTTGGATGAAGAGTCTCCTATTGGTGGAGTGTTACTCTGTTCTACCGGTGGAGGAGTATTCCTATCAACATTCTAATATGACTTTCTGATCCATTGTTTTTAGAATTCTTGCTTTACCTCTTCAACCTTTTCTTTACCTTTCAAACTAGGACCATTATTATTTGCCGGTGGTGCCTTACTTCTACAAAATTTTGCAATATGTCCAATCTTGTTACAAGCATAACATGTCACATTGTTTTTCTGAATAGCTTTCCCATATCCTATGCTAGTTTGTATTATGCATTGGTTAGATAAATGTCCAAATCTCCCACAAACATAACATCTTACATTCATTTTGCAATTCTCTGAATTATGACCAATTTTATTGCATTTAGAACATTGACTGGTGGGTTTATTAGTGTTTTGATAATTTCTAGATCTACACTGATTTTCTCTATGACCATACTTATTATAGTTAAATAATTTTCCATTAAATTTATAAGCATTTGGTTGTTTTACCGGTTTGCTATGATCATGTGTGTTTGTTGTACCGGAGCTTTCACCAACTTCAAAGAAAAGGCCATTTGTATCACCATTAGGTTTATGATTCTTCAGCGTATCACTAAGTTCTTCTGAGCTTTTCTTGAATTTCTCTTTGTGTTGATTTGCTACAGCTAGTTCTCTTTCCAAGATTCCTTTCTGTCTCATGAGTTCATTTGTGTCATTTTGTGTATGCATGAGATCTGTCTTTAACATATCATTTTCATGACTAAGTCTTGTGTTTTCATTTCCAGCATCATTCAATCTTCTAGTCAGGTCTTCTTCATTTTTCTTTCTATCTTCATTCTCTTTACAAAATCTCATAGTCATATCCTACATTTCATTCTTCATTGTAGTGTTTTCTTGTCTCAATTTGTTCACAAGATCATTAAGAGTTTCCTTTTCATCTTCATTATTCTGCATCTTTTCACAAAGTTCTCTTCTCTTGTTTCTTGTAATGGTAAGATTTTCTTGAAGTGCTTGAATAATATCCTAAGCGGCCTTTAGATCATCTTCAAGTTTGATATTTTTTAATTTTTCTGCATCATAGTCTGAAAGAGTTGTTTCCAATTGCTTCATCAAGTTTTCCATCTCTACTAGTGTCAAGATCTTCCTCAAGTTGTTAGGCTTCTAAAAATAGAGGACCAAGCTCTGATACTAATTGTTAGGATTCCCAAAGATACTGAGAGGGTGGGGGTGGGGGGGGGGTGGGTGAATCATTATCTAACTAGTTTATGAATTTACTTGATTTAGAACATGTAAAGCATATCAATATAGTGTACTGGTAAACAAGAAATAATGCAGTAAGCAAGAATAACAACAACCACATGAAAAGCACACCGTAACATAGTAGTTTAATGAGGAAACCCAATGTGGGAAAAATCTCGGTGTGATTTGTGACCCACAATATTTGCTTACTAGCCAATAAGTGAATATTAATCTTAGAATAGGGGCCTGCACATGCAGGAAGGGCAAGTACCTAGAGCTCACTACTCAATTACAAAATTGGAAGTCACACTGACTTACAAAATGGATTATGCAAATCCAATGTCTTATACTACCTCAAAATAGCATCTGCTATGCCAGATCCAGTACCGGTTTTATCTCTACTTCATACATAAACCCTTAACCTATAATTCACATATTAGGTTTGCATAATTTCACCTATCACCTTATTAGCAAATGTTCTACGATGATCTCATACATATATGAGTCATATTACAACTTGCCATGTTAGCTTACAATTATTTTACAATTAATTACAAAATATATTATTAACAAAATTCCTATCGACCTGGGTGCCAGTATCCTTCCTTTTACTGCCGGTGTTCTATGTGTTGGTGTAGAGTTTGTCGTTGCCGGTGCCGGTATACTATCTTTCTGGTATCATATGATTGCAAGGTTGCCATCAATGAAAAAACCTTCAATCACCTACAATATCTCATTGGAGTGTGCATTTGCCAACAATAACCAAAAATTTTCTTGCGGGTTCTTTCCAATCGGTATGCTATTTGAACCCATTGTAAAAATTATGAAATATAATAAAAAAAATTTGTGCCTTGCCCACTTTTATTGAAAAAAGAAAAAAAATGATGCATAAAGACATGAAAACTATATAATATTTTATTTTTTAACATAATGTAACTACTCAATATATTTTAATATAAGATAAAAAATATATGTTTAAATTTATTTGTCAATTAATTCTATTTATATAATATAATTGCAATGATAACGTTAAATGTTTTAAATAATATATTAGAGGATACAAATTGCATTTATCAACGATAATTATTTGTAATGTCAATTCTTATCTTTCTATTTTTTTGATATCTATTGTTTCTTTTTATAATGTTAGACCTTGGGATTTGTGTGTGGTAATAGTCCACACCATTGTGAATGGTATTTGCCTACAATTACCTAGTGATACAATTGTCATATGTATACATTTTGGTTCATCTTGTTTCATGGTGGTTTGCTATAATTATCAATCCTTTCTACAACATACATTGAAACATCTAGAGTTTTAGAGCCTATCAATAATGCACAATGTCACATGCATACATGTGATCTAATGGAATCAACTATCCAATATCTGGAATACACCCATCATTAGATGATGTCTAATTGTGCCTATCATTCATAGCTACAGTTTATTAATGTTCATTATTTGTTACCTTTGAATAACGTGTTTCCATTTCCAAGGTCATATCATTATCAAGACAACTCTCTAAAATTGTCAACAATATTTACAAACTTGTAGAACCATAAGTTGAGAATTATAAGACGTTCTTAGTCAAAAGTTTTATGTGTCATATTAACATAATAGAGTTAGCTAACCAATTGTACCTTTGATGATGCTTTATTTGATTAATGTTTATAAAAGGCTAAATAGGACTTATTTATTAAAATTTAAGAAATTGTATTGAATATTTTTTAAGCAATGATTATTTATTGGTTTGTTAATCATTTAATAGTTTTTTAAAATTTTGAATAAAAAAGGTTTATATAGATTTTTATGTGACCTTTTCATATATTAGTTTGTTGGAGATTTTATGGAAATGGCACGTCTTCCACTTAATTTATAAGTCTAATTTAAAAATAATCAACTAATAATTAAAATCATAAGAAAACTAATTTAAGAGTTTAGATTCAAAGGTTCAAATGAGAGGAGTAAAAGTGATTTAGTTTTCTTGTTTATTTGAGAGTTTAGGTAGACTGAAATTACTCCAACTTACATGAAAATTAATTTTAAACTTGCTTTCTTTTATTTAGTCTCTAAGATCATATGAGTTGGGTCACTATTATGTTGGATGAACTTAATTAGTTAATGTAACCTTTTTATTCAAAGAACCTTTCTTAAATATAATTTGGTTCATGAGAGGCATAATAAAAAGATAAGTTTAGTATTCAAATTTCAATCTATTATACTAAAATTTAGGAAATTTAATAATCCATATACATTGATAGATTTCACTCAATAGATACAAGATCCAAAAGAATTCACATATTTAATATAAATAAATAAAATCTCAAGTCAATAAATATTTCAATAAAAAGAAAAACACTTTTTTTATTATTACAATTGAAATATTAAAATTGTTGAGACATGGACCAGCTAGGACTCGAACCTAGGACCTTCCATATGCTACAGGAGTGCTCTACCCCTAATCTATTGACCCCTCTTGGACCAATCCATCATTGGTCTGGGTGTGGCTTATTTCCAATGCCAACACCCCCCTTAAGCCACACCTCTCATGTGCTTGGGCTCCTAGCCTCGACCTGACTTTGATACCATGATGAGACATGGACCAGCTAGGACTCAAACATAGGACCTTCCATACACTGTTGGAGTGCTCTACCACTAAGCTACTGGCCCCTCTTTGACCAGTCCATCATCGGTTTGGGTGTGACTTATTTCCAACACCAACAAAAATATGCATGTAATAAATATAATCAATATATTATAAATAATATTAACATTATTAATATATACAAATTTTAATTATATTATATTTTATTTGTTATTTTATTAAATTTGATATATAATCATTTTATGTATTTCTAAAATAGATTTATATCTTATTTTTTTTAATGATAAAGAAACATAGAAGAAAGTGCTAGAAAAACAATTCTGGAATGTTGGAAACTCTTGTTTTAGGGTTGTCCCTTGGAATCCCATTGCAAGTAATGAGGAAGTCATCACTTTGTCTAACCCTAAATGAGTTATTATTAAAAATGTACCACCTTTTTTATGGAATTGTATCTCCAAATTTATTGAACCCCTAGGTAAGGTAATCAAAATCGATTCCTCTGCTGCCCTATTACCCCATATGGATGGGAGAGTGCTTATTGCCCTCAATCCTGACTTGACTCTTCCCTCTGTAATTGATATATGCATTGAAAATCAGTTATTCTCTTGTCCTTTAGAGTATTTGGGAGAATTAATGCCTATCATAAGTGCAAAAGAAGTGGACACTTCCTAAAAAACTATCCTTTATTAGCAATAAATAGTGCCACTCATTCCAAGACTACCTTTGCTTGAAAGTCTAAACACTCTGCCTCTAAAGCCCTCTTGAACCCTAAACAGAATGACCCTACTCCCCTCCCATTGCACATTGAACCTTCACCTTCCATCCCTTCCATCCACTCTCAATCTAACCATACCAATCTGCCACCCCCACCTGCCACTAATCCCCCACCCACTACCTACCAACCTCAAGGCTGCTCTAACCCACCTAGTGCTCCTCCATCGACAGCTAAGTCTTTGGCCAAATATCAGAAGGCCATAAAAGAGGCCAACTTGGCCACCAGTACCCCTAGCTCATTGGAACCTGAAGTGGTTGGTTTCCGCACTAAACTTGGTGGACTAAGGACCCAGAATCCACAACAAATCGTCCTTGAAAAGTTGAAAATTGATGTAGAACTCAGGAAAAAACTTGAAGTGTCTTTAAGTAATTAGAAAAAGGAAATTAAGGCTAGTACCATGCCCTTCCTCCATGACTTGATTGAAGGGGATGATGGTGGTCTTCAAGATACCACCAATGCCACCTGTATGATAAGTCTAGGGGTTGAATGTAGGGGCAATTGGGACATCCTTGGGGAAAAAAACATCCCTCCCATAGTTGTCAATTCAAACACTCCCTTGGAGGCCATGGTTGAGAGGGAGGGGACACAAAACCCTACCACACCCCTTGAATTAGCATCAGGTGACATTGATGGGGTATTGGGGCTGACCATCCCCCCTTCCAAACAAGCCATTGAGGATGATCATGGCAGTGGACCTTGTGGAGAACCTGATGAATGTGAGGTTAACAATAATGGTGGAGATAAGACATTCTCCCCAGATTCTAGAATATTTGACTTTGGATCTAATAATGGGGAAGGGGACTTAGCAAGAAATAAATCCAAGAAAAAAAGGAGGAAAAGATCTCCTAAGGTATCTAAGGAGGTGTTAGTTAGGAAGGAATGAATGGGACCTGAACAACTCTCTGAACTAAGGAAAAAAAGAGGTAGACCACTCTCAACAGTGGCTTTTGATGCTAGTCACCTCTCTAATCCTAAGGAATGGCCTAAGTTCTTTGAGGGGTTCAAGTCCTCGATAGATACTACTAAATAACCCTCCTAATATTTAAAGCCATCTCATGGAACATCAGGGGCCTTTAGGCCCCTAATAGGAAATATGTGGTCAAAAGATTTCTAAACATGCATAAAGATATTGACTTGCTTATGCTCTAGGAGTTGAAATCAGTGGGATTCACCTTAGAAGTTGGATTAAGATCCATTTGGAGGGAGGCCACTCCCTTTTATACCAACCACCCTAAAGGAAGAGGAGGGGCTGCAATTTTATTAAACCCTAACTGGGCTAATAAGGTTGAAAAATGGGGGCAATCCCCCTATGCTAGGGCAGTATGGGCTATCATTCAGAATGACAACTCCACCTTTGGTATATGTTCAATTTATGCCTCCAATGAATACCAAGAAAGGGAAAGTATGTGGGAATGGATTGCTAACTTGGAGGATATCCCCTGGTTCCTGGGAGGGGATTTCAACATGGTAATAAATGCCCAAGATAAACAGGGAGGTAATAAGGTGGAATGGAAGGGTACTGAGAGACTATAGTGGGAAAGGATGACTAACAAGATGAAATTATTAGATCCTCTAGCAGGAAAGAAGGGTGAGTATAAATCAATATGGTACACTTGGTGTAAGCATCAATAGTATAATAAAAGAGTCTACTGCAGACTAGATAGATTTTACTTTAACAAAGATTTCTTTGAAATTAATAAAAATGATGGGGAAGTTTAGTATGATGCCATACCATATATGCTCTTAGATCATCATCCTATTATGATAGGACTAAAGTTAACTGAAAATAGGGTGACCCCACCAAACCCTAGATCAAACTTTAGAATGAACAGTAGTCTTTTAAAGGATGAGGACTTGAAATGTGCCATGTGTCTGGTCAAAATGTTTAACAAATATGGTAGTCCTCAATGGTCCAACATAGATAGTTGGAATCAAAATATTAAAACTTGGACCTCACTCTGTCAAGCTATGGGTAAAAAGAAGGCAAAAGATGCCAGAGCATCTAAGTTACAACTGCATAATGACCTCTAAATGGCTGAACTTGAACTCCAAGGGGACCCTGAGAATATATCACTCACCAACCAGCTTGTTAGGGTCAAGAGTGATCTTATATGACTGTAGAATCAAAAAATCAAAGGATGGAGAGCTAGGGATAAATTTAATTGGTTAGATACTGTAGATCGAGGGTCTAAATTCTTCTTCCATATTCTTAAAATGAAACAAGCTAGAGAAAAAATTGACACTATCTGAGATTAGAATAAGAACCTATCTGAAGCAACTAAAATTCTTGAATGTTTTACCCAGTTCTACAAGAATCTATTCTCTACTGAACCAGGTAGAGAGGAACAGGAGAATGCCAGAAAGATTATTATGTTCTTAGTTCCCAAGCTTATTGACAAGGAGGACAGTAAGATACTTGAAATGGATATTACAAAAGAAGAAATCCGGAGAGCTATCATGGCTCTTAGCAATGATAAATCCCTCGGACTTGATGGGTTTCCAGTAGAATTTTATAAGAAAACATTGGGTGGATTTTTGCTGATCTACACTCCCTATACACTGAGGTGATAAATAGTGGCTCCTTAGGCAAGAATGTTAATCAAGGTTTAATAAAGCTCATTCCCAAGGAAGGAGAGAAAACCTTACTTAAAAATTAGAGACCTCCCACACTATTGAATGTGTCCTACAAAATTTTAGCTAAGTTGGTTGCATACAGATTGGAAAAAATCTTACCTAAGATTGTCAACACTACTCAAACATGGTTTGTTAAAGGATGGTATATACTAGAAAACTTAATTACATGTTGGGAGTCCTTGCATTGGGTGAAGGAGTCGGGGCAGAGTGGAGCCATGTTTCTCATAGATTTTGAGAAAGCTTATGATAGGATAGAATGGGACTATTTCATTTAGATGCTTCAACCATTAGGCTTCCCCCCTAGATTTTGTAATATGGTCAGAACCTTACTATGTGATGCCAATGTTGTTGTTGAAGTCAATGGATTAAGTTCCTCAAATTTTGCACTTACTAGATCTATTAGATAGGGGTTCCCTTTAGCTCTTGCCCTCTTTGTTCTAGTTGTTGATGCAATGTTCTACCTACCTAAGGACTCCTCTTCTACTCCCCTTGTTAGGGGTATTACATTACCTAGCAAAGAGGAAATTTGTAATGTCCAGTTTGTTGATGACACTACACTATTAATTAAGCTAGAGGAAGAGAACCTTGCTGCCCTAATGAAAAATATTGATATTTTTTGTATAGCATCTGGCAGCAAAATTGCTCTTCACAAATCCAATCTTCTTGGTTGGGAGGACAACCCTCTAGGTTGGCTTGCAAAATTCTCTCTCAATTGGTTGGGCCCAACATAGATTGTAAAATATCTAGGTATTCCTTTCTCTATCCTCCCAAATCTAAAATAAATGTGGGAATGGGTAAGGAACAAGATAGATAAGAAACTCTCAAAGTGGAATAAGAATTTTCTCTCCTTGGCTAGAAGATTCCAAGTCTTTCAAAAAATATTAGCCTCTTATAATATCTATTTCTCATCAGCCTGGCTATTTAAGAACTACCAATTTAGTTATTTCCAAAAGCAAATTAGGGAATTCTTATGGTCAGATGGCAAGAGGACTAAGAAACAACATGCAGTCAAGTGGGAGTGGTGCACTATGAATAAATTATCTAGTGGGATGGAGTTGAAAGACCTAAAGCTACAAGGCATTGCTCTTCCTTCCAAGTGGATCCTTAAGGCCATGGAAGGTAATGAGCCATAGAAAGTGCTTATAAGGAATAATATTATATGCTCTATTCCTAAGAAAGCTAAGAAATTGAAGGACCTCCCATTACTAGATAGTCTTCTGGGGCAGTTTGAGGTAGCTCCAGCTAGGTCTGATATCTTCAAGTCCCTATGGAAGTCCTGGGAACATGTGAGACACTTAGTGAATGCCAAAATTGATGGCACTAAATAGGGGAATATTGCTAATAATAGATCAATATGGTGGAACTTATTTCATAATGGGAAACTATTGGCCACGCTCCAAGGCTGCTCTGCATTGAAATGGCATAATAGGGGTATTAAAAATTTTGAATAGTTATTTTCAAATAACCAACTCAGATCATGGGAGGGGCTGCAAATCACCTTTTCTATCCCAAAATCCTAGTACAGGACATATAACATTCTTAGAATGGCATTATCCTCTGCTCTCCTCCCCTTCTGCTCCCCTATCCCTCAGCCCCCCCATGACTGCACTATGTTGGACTGATGTCACACCTCTCCCTTCCCTCAAAGCCAAATGCATATACTCTACACTCACCAAGTCCGATACCTTTTTTTTGCACCTTAATAAATGTTGGGACCTAGATTGGGAACCGAAGACCTAGAAAGATTATCTAAGTAGGTTTTCGATGGCCCATAATGAACCTGAAAAACAATTCTTTGGCTGGTGCTTACTACTAAATAAACTCCCCATAAAAAATAAGGAAGGTGCTTTAATAAGTTGTAGCATTTGCAGAGTGCCTGAATATGTGAAACACGTCTTCTTTGAATGCCATTTTGCTAAAGAAATATGGAGATTATTTGGTTTTAATTTAGAATCTGTTTCTCTTGAGTACATAGATTTTGTTCTAGGCTATATCAAGGGTTGTAAGAGGATTGCAAACGTCTTTTGGTCTTGTTTTTCTTTGGAAGTTCTATGGCTCATATGGAAGTATCACAATGATGACATCTTTAATAGCAATGCCAGGCACCTCACTAAGTGTCTTAGGAGACTCATTGCTCATTCTATTTCTGTGCAGGTCACTATTGTGCTTAAACTCGACTTGGACAAGTTTGACAGGTGGATCAAGGAAGGGGCCACTATGGTGTACATACGTGAACTATCACATGGATTCACTTGGGAGAGGGATGAACCAAGCAAAGCAGCATTTGAACAAGCCTTGATGGCCTTCATGAGGCAAATGGATCATAGACGAATGCATATGGAGATCATTCAGGAGGAGGCTGACTTGATCAGTGAGCGCACTTCCCATCCTCATAAGAAAGAGATATTTGATGGTTGGGTGGAAGTATGGCAGGAAGGAACTATGGGCTAGGTGGCATGGCTCCCCCCACTGGGAAACAATAGCTCACCAGATGCTGAAATTTTAATTCCTTAGTTGTTTCTTAAAATGCTTTAATGTCAATTTTGTCTATAAGTATGTATATCAATTGTAATCATCCCTAATTTTGGAGGTGCTCGTTAACTATGTATTTTGTATATGCACCTTCTATTGGTGCCCTGACTATTGTTGAACTCAGTCTTTTTGCTGATGCTCTGTAATGCTTTATTCATATCTAATCCAAAAAAAAAAAGATTTATATGATTACATAATGTAAATGATTTCATATATTTGATAATTTTATAATCAATGACTACATATTACTAATGACTTATGAAATTAAATATTTAATGTTGTGTGTGAGAGAGAAAAATCCATATTACATTTATGTTTGTTAACTTTTTAAAAAATTGATAGTCTCAATTTTTACAATTTTTAATTTTACATAGATTTCAATATGTAATATTTAATATTACTCTCTAATTTTTTCTTACATCAAACATTACATTTTACATTAAAAATTGTATTATATATTTAAAAATTAACTACATATTTTATATTTAATTCTATATTTTCAAGTAAATTTTATTTTTTATATACTTTATAGTTTATAAAATTTACACAATTTTGAATTATATTATATTTTTATTTATATTAAGTTCTTGTTCAAATTTTATATTTTTATTTTTTCAATTATTAAAATGATTTTATATTAAGTTTTGCATTTTTATATTTTACATTGAAATTGGTATTTCGTAGCATATTTTATTCATTTTAAATTTTGTGTTGTTTTTCTTAAAATAATCATTAATTACAAAAAAATATTATTATCATTTATGGTTCCTATTGGATCTTAAATTTTACATTTTGAATTATATATTAGATTTTATATTTTTACATTTTACATTAATATTATGTAAAATATTTTATATCTAACTCTATATTTTAAATTAAATAGACTATATAACATTTTATACTAAATTTTATATTTCAAATGAATAAAAATAAATATGTCAAACGATTTTTTGAAATAAAAATATAAATTGTAATATTGATATATAGGTTATGAATGAATATGTTGGTGGCTCAATTGGTATCTATTGGTGTTAAGATGGATGAAGAGAAGAAATGCCAGATCTTGCTTTGTTCTTTGCTCGATTCATGGGATTCTCTTGTTATGGCTATCGGTAGTACTTCTGTTGTTTTGAAGTCTGAAGATGTGGTGGGTGCCCTACTTGATGAAGAGATGCAGAGGAAGGTATCCATCAGTTCAAATGAATCCCTAACTATTCATGACAATACATGTGGCATCGTTAATGAAAGATTTAAAATTTAATACAAAATTATTAAATTCAATTACAGTTCAAAAATAATTACATAGTTAATTATTCTAATGAAAAGAATAATTTTAGTGATGTTTCAACCATGTAAAAGGATAGAATATTAATGCTCATCAAATTAATTAACTATTAAGATCATTTCTATTGTGATATCATCCACAACACACACATAACAACACATAAAGCTTTTTATGAAATTATTATGTTTTAATACACATGATAAATTTAAGAGATGAATGCAGATTACTTGTAAAGATAAGGAAAGTTGACTTATTTGTATGAAAAAGTAAAGTTATTAGGAGATTTAATTTTTGGATTTACATTATAGCATTAACTATATACTTTAAAGATCGCTTAGTTTATATTTAGTCGACATGCATAGTGTTCTTATGATTATGATTATTATAGAGGTTAAATAGTGGATATATTGATGGACTGAATGTTTATGGCCTAAGCATTACACCATTGGAGAAATTTCAATACATCTGCTCACCTTTTAAATGGAAAGGAGGTGAAAGGAGGTTAAATTTATCATGTCATTCTTTGTGACGTTAGAATGTTGGTTTTGGTGGTGTGAGAATTGTGGATTCTAGTGGGGAGTTCCCCACATAAGAATAGCCAATCAGCTAATTATAAATTATTAAATATAATTTTAAAATATTTAAACTAATATATTTAGTTTAAATAAAATTTATATTACTATATCTCATCAAACAACATGAGAAGCTGGATTAATAGTGAAAATGCGTAGTGAATGTGAACTTGCGAAAGAGGTTGAGTCTAGTGCAAGTGAGAAAGAAGGCATCTAAGATTGAGATACGATAGAGATTGGTACCCTTTGTGCCCTGTTAGTTTTGGAGGATTTAGTAGGTGAATCTTCTTAGAAGTCAATCATGGAATCCGCATTGAAGCTTGTGGTTGGAAATGTTAATGTCCAAGTTTCTATTGATGTTCCCTGCAACAATATTCTAGACCACCTTCTTAATTTAGAAGTGGAGTAACTCATGAAATACAAAATCATCCCTAATTTTATGGGCATTTGGCCTTCATCAAAGAGAATTAAAACTTGGATTGGCCATAAATTGTGTGGATGTAGCCCTAAAGTTAATTTTTTTAGAATTAGGGACCTTTTGTGTATTATTTTTAACTCAAAGATTGAAAGGGATAACATCTTGTATGAGGTTCTTAGTTTATGTGAAATGTGATTTTGTATTTGTCCGCTTGGTCCCTAGGCTTTCACCCTCATAACAAGGTGATCTGGTATGCCTCTATGTGGATCATACTGGACAAGTTACCTATGGAGTTGTGGATGAAGGAAATTTTATGCATTATTGGTAAATATTTAGGAGAAAACATTCATAGTTATTAAGCCCCTAAGGAAGGTTGGTTTTTGTTCCCTACATGTATTTGTGTTAGGATCAATCTAAGCAATCAATTGAGTCATTTTGTTAAGTTTGTTGGGAAAATGGTGTCTCAACTTTGTATTTACATGAGGTTGCTATTTATAGTAAACTTTCATTTGAGCATGAAATGGTGCTAAATTCTCCCATAAGCTTCAAGTTGGTTAGATAAGCATGCTGACAAAGTTTCATCACAAGATCACAACTAGTTTTGAAGATATTAAAGTTTTCATTTTGGAGGGGTGCAATTAAAAGTTTAAACTTAATTTTGGGGAATTTAGACCCTTCTAAATGCCATGAAAAGTGGTTGTAAATGGCATATCAGTTTATGAGATGATAGAGCACTTTGTGAGATTTATGGTGCTTCAAATGGTTCATCAATCAGACACACGGTTTGCAAGTTATAGCCTCTGAAAGTTTGTACTCCTAAAATAAGAAATATAAAATGTATAGAACACATAAATGAGTTGTCAAAGGGAGAGACACATTTTGATGTGTGTTTTAACACCTCATAGGGCATCTAGAAGGGAGATAAGGTTGGCTACACCTTATTGGGTTGTTTTAGCCCATGGTTTTGTAATACTATTTGATGATTTCTTGTATTGTATCTCCTATATATGAGGTGCGTGAGATAGAGGTTGTGTGTAAGAGTCTTATGGCTATTTAGTTACCTCTAAATCTTTGATTAGTGGTACTCCTGTGAATAAATTTCTCTAAAAGAATATTTTAATCTATTTTTTTATTGTTGAAAAATATATTGAGTGGCTTTTGGAGTGTAGGGTTTTTCTCCCGAATGGGTTTTCCCCATGTAAATCATTGTATTATGGTTTGAATGTTATTTTGTCTATTTCTATTTTTTGTAACTGTTGTAATGATCTATAAAAAAAATTGCATTACCCCCCTCTCAAGGTTAGTGTAGGAAGTTGTTCTGCTAATTAACTTCCTTACAAAGTTGAGCTCTATTTTGGGAGATTCAATTATGGAAGTAGACTATAAAGGTTTTCTGATTAGGTTATTTTTAATGTGGAGGAATTGAGCTTATTGCTAGGTGATGTGAGACCAAATCCAAGAGTGATGCAATCATGGCAAATCCTTA
This sequence comes from Cryptomeria japonica, assembly GCF_030272615.1. Taxonomy (NCBI): domain Eukaryota; kingdom Viridiplantae; phylum Streptophyta; class Pinopsida; order Cupressales; family Cupressaceae; genus Cryptomeria; species Cryptomeria japonica. Next base: position 120,561,494 of record NC_081415.1, on the reverse strand, counting down.
TGCTCCTATCATGACTCTCTATAGGGATACTGGTATCCCTAAGGAGTTCCCTTCCTTGCAAGTTACAAATGCCACTAAAGAGGCAAACCAGAATGAAGACCTTCAAACAAAGCCAAGTAGTCAAGTAGAGTGCACTAATTTTGGACTTGGGAAGCAAGTGTTGTTGACTGATATTTTAAATGAAGGTGCAAGAAATAGGGTTGATGACCAAATCATTTCATCTTTGAAGTTCCTATGCCTTTGTTTGGTGTTTTTTAGGAAGAAGGTGTGGTGGAATTAGAGGACAAAGGGAATTCATAGAATATGGTGACTAGAAGAGTGGAGAAGTTAGGTAAAAGGAACATAATTGTCATGGATGTGGGTGGATCTAACTCAAAGGGAAAGAACTCAAAAGTGACTAAAGTCAAATTGTAAGCACTAGAAAATATTGAGAATAGATATGAAAAATAAATGAAGAATTTTGTCAAGTCAAGAGGCAAGCGCCTCCTTGCAAGTAGGAATTGCTGAAGGTAATTAGTTCTAGAATATTTGGGGCCTTAAAACCCTAGACAAATGTCACTTGCTGAAGTAGCTTATTGCTTTGGAAGCCCCAAATGTAGTCTTCATTTAAGAGATAAAAATTTCCATCAACAAATTGAAGGCAATTTCACCAAGTGTTTGAAAGAATATGATGATAGTGTTGCACTTGCTATTCCAACTAAAGGATCAATAGGCAAACTTGTGATGTTATGGAATAGCTTGATTTTGGAGTGAAATCTCATAGATAAGTCTTTTTTTTGTCTCTTTGTGAACTTAGGAATCTTAAGGATGATCTTTGTTTCCTAGCCTCAAATGCCCCAGGGTCAAACAATGAACATGGCAAGGTTAGGAGGTCTAAGATCATATTTAGGGTTTTAGAAGAGTCTATGAGGATAACAAGTGGATTGTTGGGGGTGATTTCAATGATGTGCTTATCCTAATGGAGGAAAAAGGTGGTAGGATCTTATTTAATTCTAGGTCTTATGATTTCAAATTCTTTAGTGAGAACTTGGCTTTCCTTGACATGAATCCTACAATAAGTTGCTTTACCTAGCACAATAAGAGAGTTGGAGATGACATTATCCTTTGTCACTTCGATAGGTTCTTTATTAACTCTAACTGGTTGTTGGATTTTGATTGTTTCTTTTCTTTAGTACTCAAGTTTTGTGGATCAAATTACTCTCTTATTTCTCTTGAGTTGAATAGGAATTAGTGTTGGCAATTGACACTCATCCAACAAGGGTTAATGGCATTTTGGGTTGTCATTGATGTCAACTCATTATTTTAGGGTAAATGGTTTCAATGTTTGGCTAATCGACATTCACATTTCTTTACATCGACACTAGCACCAGCAATCACTTCATACCCAACTAAGTCCTGATCCTGATAACTTGTCATGATCCCAATAACATGTATATGGAACCTGATAATGGATAGGACCCGGCTAAGGAAATCTTTTGATCCCGATTATGTCTTCATGGATTTTGGTAGTAATGTGTGATGGCCAACATGATCATTAGATTTATGTTTGGATTTCATTATGTTCTGACAACCGACTTGTTTATATTTCTCATTGAAGCTGACATGGTTAAGATAGAAGGATATTTAAGAATATCACCTACGTGATAGATTAGTGATGAGATGGAATGGAAATTTTTGGTTGCAAATATTTTAGTGAGTATTGGTACACATTTTGGTTAGCGATTGGAAGTGTCTTTGTGCAGTTTCACATGAACAACATAACTAGTAGCAAAAAAGAGCATCAGAGAACTAGTATGCAGAGAAGGTTATCAGAGCATTCACCGCAACTTATCCAGCATGGTCAAATGTAGTTTATAAGTTCATTTTCATTTGTAAGAAATTTGTAATATCATGTAAATCAATGAGACTTCTTATTTTGTGTTTGAGCATTGAGCTCTAGGGAGTTGGCATTTATGCATGTGCAGACCCTCTTATGTAATATTTGTATACCTTGATCAAGTATATAGATATTGTGGGTATTAGCCCCACCATGGTTTTTCCCATTGTAGGATTTTCCACATATAAATCTTAGTGTTATGGTCTTGCCTTTCTATGTGTTATTTGGTGTATGCATTCTAATTTTATTTACTATTAATCAGTTAATAAGTAATTGTAGCATCCTAAAATTTTTGACACTTACAATTTCGACTGCATTTCGGTCTTCACGATGGCGATGCAACATGCAACCTGAATGGAGACCCCGAAACCTGATTATGACACTGAAAACTGTATTTTCTTGCACCCTGGCCTGAACCTCCTTTGCACCCTGCTGTCCCGGGAGGTGGGACTAGAGCGCCCAGCGCCCTGGTCCTTCAGGACTAGGGCGCGCCCTGGTCCCCAGGACCATGGCGCCCAGTGCCCTAGTCCCTGGGTCCTATTTTGGGCCCGGTCTCCTAAGGGGTCTCGGGTCTTTTTGTTTGCAATTTGGAAAATTATCTTTCCTGGTCGGCCTAAGGTCGGGAAAATCAGTCTATCAACCCTAAATGACAAGTATATAAACTACATTTTCCTCTCTCATTTGGATAAGAGACACACATGAGGGAAAAAGCATGGAAACTATACTCAAGCATTCAAGCATTCAAGCATTCAAGCATTCTTTCAAGCAATTGATCATTCTAAGTCTCCATTCAAGGCTAAGTGTTGCATTCAAGTCAAGGATTCAACCATTGAAGAGGAGATCACATACTACATATTACAACAACATACAACATCTATACCTTCACACATAAGGATACAAACATCCTTAGAACAAGGTATTAGTACTTGTTTTACATACATTTACATTTTCAGCACTTGCTCATTTCTTGGTTAATTCCAAAACTGGGGTTTGACCTAAAGGCAAACCCCTAATCCCTAACCCCCCAATCATCTTCACTTTTTTGTGTGTAGGTTGTAGGTACGCGACTGAAATTGAAGATCTGGAATCCTTGTGCAGAGACAAATAGATCCCCCTTCGTTTCGTGGATTTTTCGGAGGACTGTGGCGCTCGAGCGCCATCGTCCCGACAACTTTTGCTCAAATTTGCAGGACAGCGTCGTATCGACATTTTACTGCTAATTCTAGGTCCGCAGCTTCATACTGTATTCCTATCTCAGTTTATAAGCAAATCTTTGTCACTTTCTATGCATGCTTAGCTTAATTCTTCTATGCACATTCTTTACAAAAGAGGGTAGCCTTGCTTTCTTAACCCTTGAAACTCATTCAGCATCCAATCTTGCATTGTGTGGGATTGGATCTTGTGGGTTTCAACCCCTCTTTTGAATGTAAAGTCTCTCCCCTAAGTGAAAACCATCAACCCTAGTGAATCTCCCTTCTCTCTCCTCGGAGTTGGAAGAGGGGAGAGCAGCTAGGGTTCGATCGCGATTTTCCACTTTACATTTTGGTGAACCTGACGTGAACATCCTTTCTGATTTTTCATGATTAGATCTGAAAATTGGATTCCTTGATTACATTTCCATGTTTGATCTTTTGCAAAATTTTAGAGGTGATTGCATAAAAACCCTAAAATTTCTTTTTGAAAATTAAGCTTGCGAAATATTTAATTATTAATGCTTGTTTCAGATCTGCCCTTCTATTACAAATTATCAATTCATATCTATGCTTTAATTTTGAAAATTAAGTGGTTAAGTGTCAAAACCCTAATTTTTGAAACCCTCTTGATTCAACCTTTGTCCGACAATTTCACTGATCAAAACATCTCCAAATCAGCTGTAACTTTGGATTCCGCAATAAAATCACAATATCTTTCATCCCTGAAAATTTGGAAAAAAGTTGCGAGGACCGTGTGCACTCTGAGCGCCATCGTCCCCAACATTTTTTCCGAAATTTCGGGAGCTAGATCTTACTGTATTTTCTTGCTAAAATCCAGAATTTTGGCTGATTTTATCAAATCTAACACTTTCAAAATTACAGTCAAAGTTGGTCTTGTGATTGCTTGGATTAAGGCTTCTAAACATTCAAAAATCATTGAAACTGAAATTTTGTGTCAAAATTGTGTTCTTACTGTCCTAAATCTGAAAAGTGTGTTATCATTCATTCGAAATTTCAGTGCTTTATTCAAATTCTTGCAATTTGTGACTTTTGAAATTAAATGCTTAATTACAACAACTTTAATTTCCGCTTTCAAAATTGAATTTTGCGTGAAATTGAGTCAATTTTTAAATTTCAAAATTTGCATTGCTCTTGACATTCCCTCTAAAATCATAAAATTCAAAATTTCAATTTTCCTCTCTTTTTCAAAATTCAAATTTTGCATTTTTTGACAATCTTGGTAGGGTTCAATTTTGAATTTGCAACTTTAATTTGGCCTATCTACAGATCGTAAAATCTCTCAATTTTTTCAGATTAGCTCTAAAATCATCATACCTTTCATCCCTACAAATTTTGAAAAAAGTTGCAAGGACCGTGTTGCACTCCGAGCGCCACGGTCCCGGACATTTTTTCTGAAATTTCGGGAGACTGTCGTGATTGCATTTAACAGCTTAAATCTGGAAGATTGGCTGATTTTACTGAAAATTGCTACCTCTAAATTCAAAATCTTCTCTCTCTTTCTAGTGCATGAGTTTTACAACAATAAGCCCTACTTACACTATTCCCATTAGACGAAGCCGTAGAATTAAGTCTTTCCGAGGTTTAACTACTGAGGAGATGGAACCTAATTTGAATAGCCTTTTTAACAAGGACATGGGTAATTCCTCTAATCCTCCTAATGATGAAGAAGCTCTCCATGAGGTTTCTGAAGAACAACTTTCGAAATTGGATAACCAATTTGATGATTTTCACCAATGGATGTCTCATGAGTATCTCGATAGTCAAGCTCTTCCTTTAATTGAGGGTCTAAAACGTATGCTTCAAAGTGATAAGAATGGAATTGATATTTTGCATGGTATTTCACACATTGTGAATTCGAATGTGATGCCTATGAAGAGTTGTGCCGAAACCTTAGGTTATACACAACCTCCTACTCAAGTCAATCATTCTATTCCTTTGATGACTTCTATTGCTAGCATACCCACCTTTACATCAAACATCATGGCTACTTCTACACAAGACATTCCTCTTGTGATCACCAGTCATGGGGGCAACCCTTCTTCTTCAATTAACCCTCTTCCTTCATTTAATCCGACTTCTTCATTCATTCGTTCAATGAGTGTCCCTATTACATCTCCACAAATGAACATGACGCAAGGGGGCAATTCGTTTAACCATCCTCCTTGTAGTGTTCCTCCTGTCCAATCATCTCCTATGACTAATTATCATAGAGTCCCACCACCTTACTCTTTACCTTCTTTCAATAATATAACACCTCCATCTCAATCTAACACATCTAATATGAACTCTTTGACTGAAGCGACCATTAACAATCTTGCACAAACTGTCTCTTCTTTACAGCAACAAATTGCCTTTATGAATCAATCTAAGTTTAGTGTGCCCACATTTGATGTTGTGAGCCCACTTTCTCTTGACATTGTTCGAGCTATCCCTCCTAAACATGTTGAAATCCCGCATTTGGAGCTTTATAATGGTAAAGGTGATCCTCTAACACATGTTAAGACTTTTCAAACAATATGTACTGATTTTGCTTATGACCAAAGGTTGCTTGCAAAACTGTTTACTAGAACATTAAGAGACAAAGCCCTACAATGGTATTGCTCGTTGCCTTCTTATTCTATTACTTCTTTCGAACAACTTGCAAATGCTTTCATTCAACAATTTCAAAACAATATAAGTCCTAAAGTTACTTTGATTGATTTAATGCATTGTAAACAAGGTGTTAAAGAAAAAGTGACTGATTTCATTGGTAGATATAAGCATTTGTATGCTCAAATTTCTTTTCCAGTGCCTGACAATGATATTCAAAGAATCTTTATTTCTAATTTACAAAAAGATATTCGAGACAAACTTCTGTTTTCTGAGTTTACTTCTTTCCAACAGTTGTGTGCAACTCTTCACAATTATCAACTGACTGTGAGTCAAATGGAACAATCACATCCTATGGCTCCGAGTGATAAGGGTGATAGCAGTCAACAACCATTTGGGAAGTTTAAACCGAAGGGAGATTCCATTAAATTCAATGAAAACATCATCAACAACAATGTGAATGCAGCATCAGGTGTGCCTCCTATTTCTAAATTTTTCAAGAAAGAAAGAAAGTATACTCCTTTGAATGAATCATTGCATAGTATTATGAATAAGTTATTGGAACAAAAATGCGCTTACTCTTCCTCCTATAAGACAAATTGATCCTGCAAAGATTACTTCACCTTATTTTGATAACAAAGCTTTTTGTCAATTTCATCGTCAGCCTGGGCATGATACTGAAAAGTGTTTTTCTTTAAAGGGTAAAATTCAAGATTTGATTGATAATAACACTATTTCTATTTCTAGAGTGAATGATAAAGGCAATACATCTGTAGCTCCTCCTAATCAAAATCTTCAGATTTTCACTGATCCATTACCTTCTCATACCTCTAATGCAATTGAGGCTAATGATTCCTCTCTCTCATCTGCTGGTCTTGTGTCTATGACTCCGAATGTGATTAACTTTGTAGAGCAGCAAGAAATCCCTAAAGAACCTTCCATCACATTTGATTCCAGTGAAACCATTAGGGCACCTGATGGTCCTTTATACATAGTTGCAAAAGTCAAGAATACACCTTTCCATGGAGTGCTTATTGATCCTTCGTGCATGGTTAATGTTATTACTGAAGAATTTCTTTTTACTTTGTAATTGAATCAAGTGATTTATGACAAAACAGATGTGATTGTGAAACTATTTGATGCATTTTCTTCTCCTGCAATTGGTTCTATTACATTGCCTATTGAGGTCCATAACAAATCTCTTGATGTGAACTTTGCTATTATTCCATCTTCCGAACAATTTTGTGTGAAGCTTGGCTATCCTTGGCTATCTTCCATGAAAGCTATTGCTTCTCCTATTCACAAGTGTTTGAAATTTCCCCATAATGGTGAAGTTGTTACTGTCAATCATAGTCTCTTTAAACCAGCTGAAAGAACTTCTAGTGTTCCTATTGATTACTTTTGGCCTAAACAATTCCAATCTCTTCCTCCGCGAAGTGATCATCTTTTCAAATCTTATCAAAAGTGGAAAACAGATATGATCCTATCTCTAAGTGAACCTAGAACACCTAAACTTGACATTCCTATCATTCTTGAGAAGGAAGTTCTTCCTTTGAAAGATAAAACTAATGTCTTTCCTCAAGAAGATTCCCAACCCATCCATATGGATGTGACTATGTCTATGCCTAATAAACCTTCTAAGAGTAGACCTATACCTCCTCGTCATGATGGACTTGGTCTTCTCCCTAAACCAAAAATTCCTCCTTTATATGGAGCAGTTCCTCCTCCTTCCTTTTATAGAGAGAAGAGACCTTCCTCTTCTCCTATTGTCCAGCCTAAGAGACCACAACCTAAACACCCAAGTGATAAGGATGAGAACATTCCTCCTCCTTAATCTTCGCAACTTCCTACTAAGACTAGACGAAATCGTTCGGCACGTGAATGCCGACGAAAGCGTCATCTTAGAGCTCAAGCAGCTGCTTCTCAAACTTTGCAATCTCCAAAAACACCTTCAACAAGTATTATTCCATTTTCTCCTCAGCCGACGATTGAGCCGAAATCTCCTAAACATAAGATGCATGATGGTCTTGATCCTGTGCGAGTTAAAGATCCTATTTTTACAAATCTTGATGATGATATAGATGAAAATGTTATTCATGATGAAAATGTTACTCCTCTTGCTTCTGATAGTGAATATGAACTTGTTGATATTGATAACCATTTATCTAATGAATTTTCTAAAGCACTTATCCTAGCTCCTAGACAAGAACAATGTGGCTTGGAACATGAACATAGCCCTTGTTTGGATCTTGTGATAGCTTCATCTGCTGTGTTGGATGTTCCTCCTCTAGCATGTTCCCTGCCTTCGCGAAACATTGATCAGCAAGATCGGGGGGTAGATGACGTGCTAGACTAGTTACATTAGCATAGCAGATTCTCTCCCCCTCTCTTTTGTTACTTCTTCTATATGTTATTCTCATTCTTCTATTTGTTGTCCTTAGTGTTGTCTACTTGAGGATGATGCAAAGCATTGAGATCTCTCGATCTCTCTCATGTTGACTCAAAAGACACATGTGTTCCCTTCTTCTAGGTGACCTTCCTTGATTGGGGAATGAAGAACAATTATGCATACATACATATGATATACATGAATTATCATATAGCATACTGACCCCAAGGAAAGCGAAGTCACCTTGTGCTTTGTGTTTTGTGTCTATTATCCTTGGGTTTATCTCACACTTGGGGGCTAAATCCTTGTGATAACGTGCTCCTTTCTCATTTCTTATATGTATCACTACCTTAAAGCAATCACCCCCGGTGAGGCGTGTGCGATCGCTTTAACGTAGGGGGGCATACATCCCGTTCATATCTTTTCAAGATACTTGAGAATTTCTTGGCAAATTTAGCTTTGCCTTGAAAATTTTTGATATCTTTCTTGCATGACTCATAGTGAGGGAACCTTACTACTGACAGTCATGGTTCTCCCTTGTGATCTTCCCTTTTACTTTGTCAATCGAAGTCGTAAGATCCTTAGTCCACTGGGGGCTTGGTGTGTCTTGCCTCCTTGACGTGGTGAAAGTCTTTCAATGATTGTTTCCTTGTACTTTACCGGAAGTATGAGCATACATACTCCCGCTAAAGTGGGGGCTAAATGTAGCGTCCTAAAATTGTGACACTTGCAATTTCGACTGCATTTCGGTCTTCACGATGGCGATGCAACACGCAACCTGAATGGAGACCCCGAAACCTGATTATGACACTGAAAACTGCATTTTCTTGCACCCTGGCCTGAACCTCCTTTGCACCCTGCTATCCCGGGAGGTGGGACCAGAGTGCCCAGCGCCCTGGTCCCTGGGTCCTATTTTGGGCCCGGTCTCCTAAGGGGTCTCGGGTCTTTTTGTTTGCAATTTGGAAAATTATCTTTCCTGGTCGGCCTAAGGTCAGGAAAATCAGTCTATCAGCCCTAAATGACAAGTATATAAACTACATTTTCCTCTCTCATTTGGATAAGAGACACACATGAGGGAAAAAGCGTGGAAACTATACTCAAGCATTCAAGCATTCAAGCATTCTTTCAAGCAATTGATCATTCTAAGTCTCCATTCAAGGCTAAGTGTCACATTCAAGTCAAGGATTCAACCATTGAAGAGGAGATCACATACTACATATTACAACAACATACAACATCTATACCTTCGCACATAAGGATACAAACATCCTTAGAACAAGGTATTAGTACTTGTTTTACATACATTTACATTTACAGCACTTGCTCATTTCTTGGTTAATTCCAAAACCGGGGTTTGACCTAAAGGCAAACCCCTAATCCCTAACCCCCCAATCATCTTCACTTTTTTGTGTGTAGGTTGCAGGTACGCGGCTGAAATTGAAGATCTGGAATCCTTGTGCAGAGACGAACAGATCCCCCTTCATTTCGCGGATTTTTCGAAGGACCGTGGTGCTCGGGCGCCATCGTCCGGACAACTTTTGCTCAAATTTGCAGGACAGCACCGTATCGACATTTTACTGCTAATTCCAGGTCCGCAGCTTCATACTGTATTCCTATCTCAGTTTATAAGCAAATCTTTGTCACTTTCTATGCATGCTTAGCTTAATTCTTCTATGCACATTCTTTACAAAAGAGGGTAGCCTTGCTTTCTTAACCCTTGAAACTCATTCAGCATCCAATCTTGCATTGTGTGGGATTGGATCTTGTGGGTTTCAACCCCTCTTTTGAATGTAAAGTCTCTCCCCTAAGTGAAAACCATCAACCCTAGTGAATCTCCCTTCTCTCTCCTCGGAGTTGGAAGAGGGGAGAGCAGCTAGGGTTCGATCGTGATTTTCCGCTTTACAGTAATAAGTTGAAAAGTAACATTACTGGTAGATCACTGATTCATCCGCTGTCTTAGTGTTCTTGGATTCCAACAATTGGTATCAGAGCTTGGTTCCTTAGAAGAAGTTTAACCACTTGAGGAAGATCCAGAACTGGGGATCAATGGAAACTGACTTGCAACAACAACTTAGACTTCCTCTTGAGGATCTTGATAATGTGTAATTGGAGAACAGTAAACTAAAAAAGGTACTGAAGCAAGCCAGAGAATATATCATTTCATTGCAAGGAAAGCTTTCAACTATTAAGACGAAAAGGAAATAACTTTGTGATCAATTGCAAAAATAGAACAGTGATGAGGAAAATGCTATGAAGGATCATTGTTAGAAGCTTACTTAGGAGAATATTATCTTGAGAAATGAGATGCAAGACTTAACCATGAGAATATGCAAGGAGATTGAGGACAGAAAGAAAAATGAAGAAAACCTAGCTCAAGTGTTGAAGGATAGATCTGAGAAATGCAACAGATTGACTCATGAGAATGATATGTTGAAACTTGAATTGGTCCAGTCCTAGAACAATGAATAGGAACTTGAAAGATAGATTATAATCATGAGAGATGATTTGGTCACTGCAAATGAGTACAAGGACAAATTTCTAGCCAACTCTGCCAAACTTGATGAAATGTTGAAGAATCAGAGAAATGCTAATGAGAAAAGAATTTTTGGTTATGAAGAAGGAGAAAGCTATGGTACCGCATAGCAAGATCAATCATCTGAACATAAGTAGAAAGATGACAACCAAAACCAAAAATCACTGGTAAGACAACCTAATGCTCATAAATTCAATGGTACATGCTTTATTTGTAATAAATATGGTCATATGGCTAGTCAATGTAGAAATAGGAATAATAAAAACAATGCATCATTCTGATAACTCAATGATGAACGGATAGTACCAAACCGGTATTGAGAGGGGGGGTGAATCAGTACAGACAAAAACACAATCCTAACCAGTTTGACAACACACACTTCAAATGACTGGCAAACAGTGACACCAATTAGAAACAAAGTACAACCGGTAAAGCTAAGAATGACTGACACAAGCAATAACTAGTTACTCACTTAGCTATCTACTCTACTCAATACTATACTTCCATTTCACCCTTATACATGAATAGGTAATCTATCATTAGAACTATAATAGCTTGCCAACATAATCATGATTCACAGCTTGACAGAAAATAACAAAGCATCACAAGAAAGAAACATCACACATGACACACATAATTTTCACATGGAAACCCAACTGGGAAAAACCACGGTGTGGATGAATACCCACAAGCTATTTTGAACTCTTTAGAAGTCCACTCTATTAGGAGCCTTGTCTGGTTAGAGACATTATAGTAGGTTCTGTTAGGAACCGATCCTGTTAAGGATCACCTGGTTAACGGATGACTAGAATACCTGGTTAAGGGTTAAACCAGGTTAAAGGTTACCTTGTTAAAGGATTTCAAGAACTCAATGGCTTTGAGTCACCCTGTTAAAGGATTTATAGCAAGTCAGTTAAGGCTACCCTATTAAGGGATTTCTAAATTGTTGAAGTGGTTAAAGATCAACAGGTATTACAATGATTTGATGATAGCACTCAATGCCAATGCAAATCCACTTTAGCTCCTCTTCACCCTCTGTAGATATCACTTCTCTCCTCTGGTCTGGCAAGGATCTCGTATCACTTCAGTTGGATACACACACACAACTTTTTGCCAACAACTTTAGAAAGAAACACAACATCGATCTTATAGGAAATAGATAGGTCAATAGCATACACCCTAAACCCTAAACTTGTTAGGTTAAGAAATTCAAAAGGTTCAATCTTGACCATTGAACACATTGCATTAAATGCAATAGTCTTGAACCAATCTCAAGACATTCTCCATCATTCATTTTCCACCGCTTTCATGGCGGCTGATAACCCATCACACATTTTCACCATTTATAGACTTCACACATTCCTGAGGTAGATAGGAACAATCTCCTTCATGCAAGATCCTTCACGCACACAAGGCTGATGTGGCAACACAGTCTATTCTGCTTTGCAATGCTAACTCATCACACAAAGTCATTGGTTGAGTCACACAGGCTTGAAGCCCATCAACTGGAAACCCTGACACTACCAACTGGTAGTCACACAAAGGTTCCATGTACTAGTTCCCATAACAACATGCCGGTTCACCTTGAACAAACATACTGCTTCACTTTGGCACATATACCGGTTGACAATGTTATACTGGTTCTCACATGTACCGGTTCATTCTTCTTTAGCATATTTGACATCAATGACAACATACAATGTCATTATATGCTCATACCGATTCTCATAATGCCAACAATCTCCCCCTTTGGCATTAATGGCAATATAGAAAGATATCTCTTCGCTTCACATCTTCTCCCCCAATTTCTGCAGATATCTTCTCTGCTTCACCTCTTCTCTCCCTTTGACAACAATGCCAAAGTGGAGGCACAAGATTTCCTGTTCCATTATGTTGCTCCCCTTGAGGAGTAGCATCCTTCAACACATCAATCCTGAGAAAAAAAATTTGACTGTGCAATACCGGACCGATGTGGAGGAAATACCTTTACTTCACCTCCTAAAGGGGTAGTACCCCTAATTCACCTCTTAAGTAAATAAATGAGGCCTTTGGGAGAGGCTTGGTGAATATGTCTGCTAACTACTCCTTACTGGAAACATGTTCTAGTGCAATCTCTTTGTTCTGAACCTTTTCCCTCAAGAAATGATACTTAAGCTCAAAATGCTTGGTTCTAGAATGTAAAACTGGATTCTTTGAAATATTGATAGCACTTGTGTTATCACAGAATATACTTACCAGTTCAGATACAGGAACTTTGAAGCCATTTAATACATGCTTCATCCAGATTGTCTGAGTGCAGTTCATGAATGCTGCAACATACTCTGCTTTTGCCATAGACTGAGAGATACAGCTCTGCTTCTTACTCATCCATGAGACTAGTCTACCACCGAGAAAGAATGCGCCATCGGTTGTGCTCTTCTGGTCATCCACATTGCCTGCCCAATCAGCATCTGTGAATACTTTCAAGTTGAAATCATTGCTATATGGATACCACAATCCATAGTCAACTGTTCCCTTCAGATACCTAAGAATCCGCTTGACTGCAACCAAGTGGGATTCTCTTGGACTTTTTTGGAACCTTGTAGTAATGCCAACTGCATGTGCAATGTCTAGTCTGCTATGCACTACATAATGTAACTTACTAATCATTGATCAATATTCCTTCTCACCAACCAATGCTAACTCATCCTCTTGTGATAATTTGCAACCGGTCACCATCGGTGTACTAACCGGTTTTCTATATTCCATGCCAAAGGTCTTCAACACCTCTTTGACATACTTGGATTGAGTGATAAAGATTCCATCTTTCATCTGTTGAATCTGTAGTCCAATGAAGAACTTAATATCCCCTATGAGTGACATCTTAAACTCTTTCTTCATCTCATCTACAAATTCATGACTCATCTTGTCATCTCCAACAAAGATAATGTCATCAACAAATACCTCACAGATCAGGATCTGATCTCCTTCTGATTTTAAATAGATATTGCTATCTTCACTTGTTCTCTCAAATCCAATATTCACAAGATGGGAATGTAGGCATTCATAACATGCTCTAGGTGCCTGCTTTAGACTATATAAGGCTTTATGTAGCCTGCACACCATGTCACTATCTTCAGATAGGAAAAATCCATCTGGTTGCTCAATATACACCTCCTCTTAAAGTACACCATTTAGGAAGGCAAATTTTACATCCATTTGATATACCTTGAATCCTTTAAAGGCTGCATATGCAAGAAGCATACAAACTCCTTCCAATCTAGCTACAGGAACAAAGGTTTCTCCATAGTCTTCTCCTTCTTCTTGGGCATATCCTTTGCACACCAATCTAGCTTTGTTTCTAATCAATGTGCCATCCTCATTTAGCTTATTTCTGAAAACCCATTTGGTACCAATGACATTTTTATGCTCCGGTCTGGGTACGAAGGACCATGTACCATTTTTCTCTATCTGGTCAAGTTCCTCTTCCATTGCCTTGATCTAGTCTTCATTTTTATGTGCCTCTTTGAATGATTTAGGCTCAAGTTCAAAGATCATACATGAGTTTTCTCTGATCTTCCTTCTTGTAAGGATTCCTGCATTTTTATCTCCTATGATCTGCTTAAGTTTGACATACTGAGGAATGGTCTTGACAAATTCCTCTTATTTTTCTTCTTCATCCTCATCTACATCAGCATCAGTATTTACTGGTGCAGGAATACTATTACTAGTAATCAATTGACTAGCAACCGGTTCCTAGAAGGTTGCAACCGGTTCATTTACAACTTGCTCACTGTCAGTTTCCTCAAGTTTCTCAGAGGTTTCATCAATTCGCACATTGATGCTTTCCATAATTCTTTGGGTCCTATTATTGAAACACTTGAGAGCTTTGCTTTTGGTGGAATATCCTAGGAATATTCCCTCATCACACTTAGCATCAAATTTGCTCTGGTGTTTGCTTCTCTTGATGTAACATTTGCTAGCAAACACTCTAAAGTAGCTAACTACAAGTGTCTTACCAGTCCAATACTCATAAGGATTTTTATCCTTACCTTTTTTGATGAGTACCCGATTCATTGTGTAGACTGTAGTGCTCACCGCTTCTCTCCAAAAGGTGTGAGCAACCTTTCCTTGAATCAACATTGTTCTTGCTACTTCAACCACTATCCAGTTGTTCCTCTCTGCTAGGCCATTCTATTGTGGAGTCCAGGGGGTAGACAATTGCCTCTTGATGCCAAATTCTTCACAGTACTTGTTGAATTCACCAGAAGTGAATTCCCCTCCTTGATCAGTTTTGAGGCATTTGATTCTTCTACCACTTTCCTTTTCTACCAGTGCTCTGAAAGCTTTGAACTTTCCAAAAGCTTCAGACTTATCTTTCAAGAATGTGACCCACATCATTCTTGAGAAATCATCAGTCAGAATCATGAAATACCTATCCCCTTACACACTCCTAGTTTTCATAGGACTACACAAATCAGTATGCACAAGATCAAGTAAATTGTCTGCAGTGAAAGATTTACCTTTGAATGTTGAGGAAGACATTTTCCCTAGTTGACATTCTCTGCACAAAGGATTTTCTGGTTTCCTCAACACTGACAATTCTCTAACCACCTTGATCTTATTGGCCTTCATAATGTTATCAAATTTTACATGGTAGAGTCTCCTATGCCATATCCAGCTATCATCAAACTTAGCCATAAGATAGGTACTGATATTAGCATTTAGTTGAAATAGATTACCTTTGGTTTGGATGTTGGTGGCCACCAATTCACCATTCTTTCCTTTGATTCTGCACACTCCATTCTTGAATTCTAGAGTGAGACCACTATCATTCAGCTAGGCAACACTTAGAAGGTTGTGTCTAAGACCATCAACCCAATACACATTGTCAGCACTGCTCTTTCCATTCAGAGAGATGGACCCTCTTCCTTTAACCATACATGGTGCATCATTAGCAAAATGAACCACACCACCATCATATTCTTCCAGAGATAGAAACTTGCTCCGAGCATTAGTCATATGGTGAGAACAACCATTGTCAATAATCCACTCATTGGAATTATCAAAGCAGGAGACAAGAGAATTATTATCTGACACATCTTCCTTTATAGCAACAAACACAATGTCTTCATTCTCTTCATCTTCTGATTCCTCATCTGTGACACCTTCATCAACTGCCACAAAATAGTTTCTCTGGTTTCCTCCTTTGAATTTCTTGAACCTTTCCGATTTGTCCTTGTTGTCACCATTAGGACAGTTTACAACAATATGTCCTATCCGGTTACAAGAAAAGCATTTCAAAGGGAGCTTACCTTTGTATTTACCGGTTCCTTTAGGAAGTTTCCTAGCAACGAGAGCTTCAAATTCCATCAGAAACTCCTCATCATCCATTACTCTAC
This sequence comes from Cryptomeria japonica, assembly GCF_030272615.1. NCBI lineage: Eukaryota > Viridiplantae > Streptophyta > Pinopsida > Cupressales > Cupressaceae > Cryptomeria > Cryptomeria japonica. Next base: position 120,545,512 of record NC_081415.1, on the reverse strand, counting down.
TTTGTCTTGTTTCATCACTGGTGCTTGCTTCTTTTCCTTTTTTGGATGGTACAACAGAGGCTTTAAAAGCTGATTCAGTCTTTTGAACACTGACATCAAAACTATTCAGCTCATAGGCTGTCAGCTTTGCAATGATGGAGTCTAGGGATACCTTAGTCTTGTCTATCGATCTTAGCTCCTGAATAGCAGCAACCCTTATTTCTTAGACTGGTAATAAGGATCTCAGAACTTTGCTCACTACAATGGAATCTTCTATTCTACCACCTGCACTCTTAATATCTCTGATAGTAGTTTTGATTCTTATTCCATACTATTGAATGGTTTCACCTTCAACCATCCGCATGTCTTCAAACCTCCCTCTAAGGCTTTCTTCCTTAGCTTGTTTTACATGCTCATCACCACCATAGATACTTTCAAGAGTATCCCATACTTCTTTGGGATTTACTTTATCTTAGACATCAATAAACTCAATGTCAGATAAACTACTAATTAGGGCTTCCATGACTTGCCCATTCTCCCGCATCTCTCTCTTTTGGTCATCGGTGAGAGTATCGATAGGGGCAACATAAGCATTCTCAACATAGCTCCAATGCTGAGCACCCATACTTTTGATGAATATCTTCATTCTATCTTTCCATATACTAAAATTATCTCTGTTGAACTTTGGACCATCTCTCTTCATCATTGGACTAGGATCTTTTCCTCAAGTGGTTAAGCTTATAACACAGAGGACCTAGAGGATGCTCTGATACCAATTGATAACTCAATGATGAACAGATAGTACCAAACTGATACTGAGAGGGGGGGTGAATCAGTATAGACAAAAGCACAATCCTAATCAGTTTGACAACAGACACTTCAAATGACTGGCAAACAATGACACTGGTTAGAAATAGAGTACAACCAGTAAAGCTAAGAATGACTGACACAAGCATTAACTAGTTACTCACTTAGCTATCTACTCTACTCAATACTATACTTCTATTTCACCCTTATACATGAATAGGTAATCTATCTTTAGAACTATAATAGCTTGCCAACATAATCATGATTCACTGCTTGACAGAAAGTAACAAACAGAAAGAAGCATCACATATGACACACATAATTTTCACATGGAAACCCAACTGGGAAAAACCATGGTGGGGATGAATACCCACAAGCTATTTTGAACTCTTTAGAAGTCCACTCTATTAGGAGACTTGTCCGGTTAGAGACATTACAATAGGTTCTATTAGGAACTGATCCTGTTAACAATCACTCGGTTAAGGGATGACTAGAATACTCGGTTAAGGGTTAAACCAGATTAAAGGTTACCTTGTTAAAGGATTTCAAGAACTCAATGGCTTTGAGTCACCCTGTTAAAGGATTTACAACAAGCCGGTTAAGGCTACCTTGTTAAGGGATTTCTCAACTATTGAAGTGGTTAAAGATCAATAGGTATTACAATGATCTTATGATAGCACTCAATGCTAATGCAAATCCACTTTAGCTTCTCTTCACCCTCTGCACTTACACTCTATAGATATCACTTCTCTCCTCTAGTCTAGCAAGGATCTCGTATCACTTCACTTGGACACACACATGCAACTTTTTTCCAACAGCTTTAGAAAGAAACCCAACATCGACCTTATAGGAAATAGACAGGTTGGTAGCATAAACCCTAAACCCTAAAGTTGTTTGGTTAAGAAATTCAAACAGGTCAATCCTAACCATTGAGCACATTGCATTAAATGCAATAGTCTTGAACCGATCTCAAGACGTTCTCCATCGTTCATTTTCCATCGCTTTCATGGCAGCTGATAACCCATCATGCATTTTCACCATTTATAGACTTCGCACATTCCCGAGGTAGATAGGCACAATCTCTTTCATGCAAGATCCTTCACGTGCACAAGGCTGACATGGCAACACAGTCTATTCTACTTTGCATTGCTAACTCATCAAACAAAGTCATCGATTGAGTCACATAGGCTTGAAGCCCATCAACCAAAAACCCTGAGACTACCGACCGATAGTTACACAAAGGTTCCATGTACTGGTTCCCATAACAACATGTCGGTTCACCTTGAACAAACATACCACTTCACTTTGGCACATATACCAATTGACAATGTTATATCAATTGTCACATGTACCAATTCATTCTTCTTTAGCATATTTGACATCAATCACAACATACAATGTCATTATATCCTCATACCAGTTCTCATAATGCCAACACATTCACTGGTCTTGGAAATATAACATGTCATGCATGTAGTAGATTTGGACACATGGCTAACCAATGCAGATCAAAGGGAAATAAAGGAAATTTAGAAAAAACAATATTGCATGTTATGCATGCAACAAGATTGGGCATATTGCTAAATATTGTAGAAGTAAGAATCCACAGACAACTAATGGAAATGCAGATGAGAAGGGAAAGGAAAAAGTGGAAGACATTAGGAAGTAGCTTGAGATGAGATGGGAAAGAAGATCTCATACACCACCAACAGAACAACTGGTAGAGTCATCAGGTCCTACACCGGTAGCAAATACAACTGACAACTAAGGCACTCGCCCTTAGGGGTAGGCAAATCATTGAAGATCATAAAAATACCTTGGATTAGGCCTGTAGTTAGATGATTATGATTATGGATGCATACTTAGGAGATTTTAGTTGTTTACTAGAATCTACTTCCAGACTATGTGAATCGGTCAAGGCTAACCGACAACATTTATGACAATGAAAAATTAGGGTTAATGGAGATAAAAAGGGAAAAGTAAAGTTTTTTTCTTCACACAACGATTGAGCATTGAGATGAGTGAATTTCTAGAGCATTTTAGATTTCAAAAGTGATTTGAGAAAGCACTTTCTTTTAGGGCAATTTGATCTCCCGAAAATATTTTCACATGTTGCAAAAACCCTAGTTTTCATGTTTGGTTATAATGGCTTCATCTTCATCCAACATTGATACTCCCTTGGTAGTTGAGATCAAGAACTGCCCTTGTCCCATTTTCAAGAAACATTCATACAAATCACTTTTGGATGAGCCACTAAGCATATGTTTGAAGGTTTATCCTGGAGTTATTCATACTGAGGATATTAGGGCATACATCCACTATAACATTGAAGAACTTGGTGGATATGAGTTGTCTTACATTTTCATTGAAACCCTAATCACTGACAACCAACTGAAACCAAAATTTGCACACCTGCAGAGGAAGGGTTTCATGCAGTTCATGGATTTTCCTACTTTTGATAAGGCGGAATGGGTACGTTATGTTTTGAGCTGCATTCACAGAGAATTCATCTGGTTAGACCGGTCATACAAGATTATGAAGGAAGTCATAAAAAATGTCACATGTCTTCAAAATATTGGAGTTGTACCTGGTCCTAGGTGTAATTTATCTAACAATGAACAGAACAAATTCACCAGCACAACTTTTGATGGAAGATCTATAAGGGTTGATGATGTTAGAGATATTGATGTAAAGTTTTCAACAATGATTATTGATTATAAGCTCTATCAATCAAACCTTTTAAACTCTATCTCTGGTAACAACATTTTAGTGGCACATCAAATGGTTAAGGAGGATGCCCATTATGATCTATGCAGTGTAATGTTGAAAGAACTAATGACTAACCTACAAAAGATCAAGCAAGATAAGAAGAATACCTTCTGATATGCCTACTTCATTATCTGTTTGGTATTTTACTTTTTGGGCATTGTACCCAGTTTTGGTAAGATTCAATGGGCTTTTGACCGCCTAGTAGCAACACAGATTGTACAAATTTTAGATAGGCAAGAGGACAAGACAAGTAAAGAAAATTTATGGGCATTTTTCAAGACATTTCAGGAGGAAATGAAAAATAGGTCCCGGATTCCCAAATCTATAGTAGAAGAATATAAGGATACAATTTGTTTTATGGTTGATATAGATGAATGTATGATGGAGGCTATGCAACCTATAATAATTTTTATAATTCCTATGGGATATGAGGTTGATGAGGCCACATTAGATGCCTATGCACACATCTATTGCAAGCATCAGTAGATGAGAAGGAAGAGAAATTTGGCAGCGCTAAGGATAAAGGATGTAAACTTCATCAGGAATGGGTAGCTTCAGAAATCCAAAAGAAGATAACTAGGATAGCAACAAAATCATTAATAAGTGAAGGTCATGACAGAGCTAAAGTTGAGCAGCATGTCAAAATTTTGAAAGATCATAGGAAGAAAGAGTTGAAGCAGAAGAGAAAAGAGGAAAGGGAAGCCTGAAAAGTGGATCAGGCCACACCCAATGTGGTCTCAGTTACATTAGAGATTTCCAAACAACTGGAAGAATCTTCAGTTAAGCCTACTAGTCAAACACTAATAGAGCCACCTAAGAAGAAGTCTAAGGCAACTTGGCAGTATATGATTGTTTCTTTTGAATAAATAGAGTCTAATAAAGAAATAAAGGAGGTTCCCAAGAAGAAAGGCATTTTCATCAAAGTTTTGAGGGAGAAGAAAGAAGAACAAAAGCAATAACCTATCAAGGAGACTCCTCGGAAGCTAAAGATTTCATTTGTACATAAGAGAAAATCTAAATCAGCTAAGCAGTCTAAACCTGAACCAAAAATAAGAACTGATAAGAAGAAGATGAATGCTCAAGATTTGATAAATGAGATAATAAATGATGGTAACTTAGATAATATTTCTTCATTATTTGATAATTTTGATGAGGAGGACAAGAAGAAAAAAGAAGAGGCTATTCTTTTATATCTTGATTCATTTAGTAGGGCATTGATAGAATTGGAGAATTTTTTTCCTAAGGAGTTATATGATAAACTAGAAGTCAAAAAACTACATGCTCAGTCTTTGGATAGGCAAATTAAGGATACCGAATTGGTCAATCTTTGTCTTTCAATAACTCCTTTGGAAATAGATGATTTGATCAATAAAACAGGGTCATCAAAATTCAACCCTAATTATAGAATAAATAGTCTTATGTTGCACATGATAGAAGAGATTAGGAAGGAAATAATTGGTATATGGGTAAGAATTATTTTGGGTCTAGGATATAAGTTAAGCTCCAGTTTTGTGCAATCACAGAATATTCAGTTGCCTAAGGATAAGAAATTGGTAGATCAACAAAGTGTATATACAGAGAAACTGACAAGCACTCAACAGGATACCATTGTACTGATTACTGAGTCACATTTTGTAACAACAATTGACATCCCGATAGAAAATGTACATATACCAGAGGATACAGAGGTAGATGTAAATAAGAATAAAATTGTATAGGATACTCAAGTTTTGGATTAGGCACCAAGTGGCTAAGCCATTGGTGTACATGAGCTAAAGGATTCAAAGGTTATCTCACCAACTGATAAAGGTAAGGAGACTATGGTGGATCTCTCCTCCGACTTGGAAATTGACACTTCTGCCATAACTATAGGAAATTTACCACAAATTTCCATTAGTTTTGATAAACCCTACCACAAAATGTCACCAACAGAGAAGATTTTGGCAGCAACAGCTCTTCAGGCACATGTCACTCAGGAACTAGCCCAAGAAGAGTCAAAGGACAAAAAATTGATTGAACACAGTTTTGAGGTTTTGAACTAGTTAGTCTCAGAATTTCATGCTCAGGAAGGTGCAAGTTCTTCAAGTAAACTAGAAGAAATCATTGATTTTATCCCCAAGCATTGTGATTCTTTATTGGATATTTCACTAACAGAGGCTAAAGAAAATTTTGTGGCGGCCTAGAAACCAACATTTTTGCAAATGATTGAGATTGATAAGGAGAAACTTCAGACCTGCTTGCAGTCCATTGATGTAGCTTTGACTGAAGGAGGTAATGTTTATAAGACTTGTCTAGATTTTGATAAGCTAACTAGCTCCATAGACAAGAAACTGTTAGATTGTAAGAAAAACTTAACTTAGATTTCTAACTCTTACAACCTGATAGTTAATTTGACAAATTATTTGGATGGTCCAATTTTGATGGTTATGGATCAAATTTTGAAATTGGAGAAGGATAGGGACAAAATAATAAGGAGAGCAAATGAGCTCTAGAATCTTATTGGTCCTCGAATTGATAATTTGTTGTTTCACAAAACAGAGTGTATTTCTAACCTGCAGAAGGAGGATCCCACTACTTCAGAAGAGATCGAGTATTTATGCCAGTATCTTGAATAGTTTCATCTCTATTCTTGAATCTCTTAAACATGGTTGGGATAACTACTTCTCATTTTTGAAGAATATGTATGCAGATATTTTGAAGTTTGTATAGAATTGGCTCATGTTTATAACCGTACAAAATTCTTTGTGGGCACTACTCTTTGTCATTGATGACAAAGGGGGAGGAATAAGTGAAAAATGTATATATTTCTGATGGGGAGCATCGGATGTATATAGAAGATATGTACAGATCATGAGGTTATGGAGATTTAGTGGTAATTTTCATGGATGGTATCATTTTTCACATGAGTGTTTCCATCAATGCCAAAGGGGGAGATTGTTGGTAATTGACACTCATCCGACAAGGGTTAATAACATTTTGGGTTGTCATTGATGACAACTCATCATCTTAGGGTAAATGGTTTCATTGTTTAGCTAACTATCATTCACATTGCTTTACACTAGCATTCACTTCATACCCGCCTAAGTCCTAATCTTGGTAACTTGTCCTGATCTCGGTAATGTGTATATGGAACCCGATAATGGATAGGACTCAGCTAAGGAAATATTTTGATCCGGATTATGTCTTCAAGGATTTTGGTGGTAACGTGTGATGATCGACATGATCATTATATTTATGTTTGGATTTCATTATGTTTCGGCAACTGACTTGTTTATATTTCTCATTGAAGCCGACATGGTTAGGATAGAGGGATATTTAAGAAGATCACCTCAACAATAGATCAGTGATGGGATGGAATGCAAAGTTTTGGTTGTGAATATTTCAATGAGTATTGGTACGTATTTTGGTTAGTGATTGGAAGCATTTGTGTGTAGTTTCACATGCACAACATGACTGATAGCAAAACAGAGCATCAAAGAACTAGTGTATAGAGAAGGTTATCAGAGAATTCATTGGAACTTATCCAACATGGTCAGATGTAGTTTATAAGTTCATATTCATTTGTAAACACTTTGTAATATTTTGTAAGTCAGTGAGACTTCTTATTTTGTGTTTGAGTAGTGAGCTCTAGGCAGTTGGCCTTTATGCATGTGCATACCCTCTTATGTAATATTTTTATACCTTGATCAAGTATATAGATATTGTGGGTATCAGCCCCACTATGGTTTTTCCCTTTGTAGGGTTTTCCACGTATAGATCCTGGTGTTATGATGTTGCCTATATTTTAAAAGTATTCTCCAATCTTGGTGGAATAAGGACTAAGGGGAATAAGTGTTACATCCTCTTATAGAAGAATTGCTAGAGTTAGGAGATAGGTTAAGTCATAGAACAAAGAGATTATTGGTAAGTTATTTGAAGAGAAGACAAGGATAGGTGAAGAACTGAAAGAGGTGGAAAAATGTATTGTTAAGTCAATATTTTCTTGGGATTTAAGAAAGGAGATCAATTTATTGATGCACCAACAAATATTACTAAGTGTGCGCTTAGAAATGAGGGATCATTCCACAATGGGAGAAAAACACCTCAAACACACACATGAAACATTGCATTAGAGTTAGAAATCACAAAAAACATATTAGTGAACCAAAAACTCTCAAAATCATTCCATGCTCCTTTATCCCTAAAGATCCTTAAGATTAGAGGTGGCCCTCAATTGGAATATCACTTGATTTCTTGGATGTCAACCTAGAGAACGAGATTTAAATGATGATTCTAGGATCGAAATGAATGCAACTAAGATCCTAGTGAAATGCTAAGATGAAGATATGAATGAAAGCTAAGGATGCAAGATGAAAAGATAGTTATGATCAAGATGGTGGAGATGATATGAGGCTAAGTTAATTCTAAATTGAATATTATGATGAGCTAATTAATCCAAATGATCTAAAACATGATGCAATTAACCAAAATGTTATGATGCTAATGTTAGAAGACTTGGATGCTTGAAGATGACCAATGAGCTCCTTGATAACCTACAAAATGATTATAATTTAGATACATAAGATTGGGATTCTTGAATTGAAGAAATGAGCTCTATTTATAGGGAAAATAGAGAAATGGATGGTTGAGATTGAGTAATCTCAATAAGGGCTAGGATTGAAAGTTATCAATCCATGGAAGAGATTCAATCCAATCCCAAGTTGACAAATGTCAGGTTGAGAGGGCTTGAGAGGAGATGTAATAGGCATTTTATGTCAGCAATATGCTACATTTGGTTAAGTGTTGCCATTGATGTCAACACTGTATCCTGGTTGGATCTATCTCGGTCAATCTTGGTGATCATCTTAGTTTTGGCTATGATTCTGATCAAGTATGATCAGATCTCTAGACTCAGTTTTGGATGCTTATTCTGGATGGTTATATACTTTCTATATTCTATTGGTTCATGATTTGGTGCTTCGGTTTCTATCACTTTTGTTCCCGATTGGTATTTACCAAAACTAGCTAGCTTCTAGCTTTCCCAGTTAGCTTTACCGATAAGTGATATTTGATGATTTGGTCAAATGATCCTGGTTCAGATTATGGAATCAGTTTCTATCATGTTGAAGGTGTTTCTTAATCATATCTTGAGTATTTGGTGACTTTAGATTGGCTAGCGTGTTGTTATGATGGTCTTATTTAAATCTGGTTAGACTTTTTGTTATTTCACTAAGGGTTTCTACCGGTTGGTGAAGCATGTTGGATTTTGGTCTTAGAAGAATTTCCAACAGATATAATTGTTTGGATATTTGAATTAGGTCCATGCTATGTAATGTAAATCATAATATTGGCCTGGTGATATCATGTGATGTAATTTTTGTAATTATGGGTTTATGGGCTTAGGGTTTAGCCGCCCTTATCAATAAGGTTAATGAACTGTATTCATAGGCAAATTATTCATGTAATTGGTATCATGGATGGATAGTTATGGGATGGTTATGTTTGCATTATTAGATAGTGATTTATGAGTGAACAAGGTTATATCATTCACAAAGGTTTTGTATTGCAGGGGAGACATTCGTGCTTAACTGGAACTGTATCAAGCATTAGTAGATGCTACTTTCACAATTCATTCTTTCTGAATTGTAGTATGATATTTATGTAAGTTGGCGAGACTTCTTTTTGTGATGAGCAGTGAGCTCTAGGCAGTTGGTCTGCAAGTGCAATCCCTATTGTAATTATTTCACATACTGTTGCAAAAGTATTATTTGATTGTGGGTGGTTCCCCTTATCGGGTTTTCCATGTCAAAATATTGGTGTTATGTGTATTGTGCTTTCTTGTTGCATCTTTCAGTGAGTTGGTTTCCTTGTGCTCTAGTTAAAAGGTTTTGATGTGCAACAGTTATAATTCCTAATAGTAAACTGATTCACCCCCTCCCCCTCTCAGTTTACTCCCAGTATCAAAGCATTCCAACAATTGGTATCAGAGAAAGGTCCTATTTGCAGAAGCTTAACTACTTGAGGAGATATGATGGCATTAACATCAAGTTCTACATCTAATCCCTATCAGACAGAGAGTCCCATATTTGATGGTACAAACTACAAAATATGGAAGGAGCGAATGAAGATTCACCTTAGATGTCTTGGAGCTGAAGTTTGAGAGATAGTAGAGAAAGTGTATATACCTCATGATCCTAATTCTAGAACACTGACACTTGGTGATGAATAGAAGAGAGCTGAAAATGACGTTAGAGCAAAAGAAGCTTTGTTGAGCACCCTATTTGATGAAATGTTATTGAATGTCATAGAATTGGAGAATACTAAGCATATTTGGTTGAAGCTTGAAACTCTTTATGAAGTTAATTGGGTAGTTAATATTGCTAAACTTGAAGGTTTCTGGGTAAGATATAAAACTTTAAAGATGGAAGAAGATGAGAAGATTAGTTCTTTCATGGATAGATGAATGAGATTGTCATGGGTATCAAATGTTGCGATCGATTAGTCAGTGATGATGAGATAGTGTCAAAGGTTCTAATAGTTCTACCTTCGGCTTATAAGATGAAGGCTATTGCAATCAATGAACTCTGAACAATGTCAAGTACCCCTATGAGAAAAGATACATTACTTAGGAAATTTACTTCTTTTGAGCTTGAAGAACTTGGAGATCAGAGTACTACTAAAATTGAGACTGCATTTAAAGCATCTGCCTCTAGTAAGTAGAAGATAGATTGGAAGGAAATGTATGCTAAAGATATGGAGGAAATTGAGAAAGAAGAAAGAGAACTTGAAGAGCTAGAAGCCCTGATTGCTAAAAGAGTTCCTAAAGGACTAGTTAGAAGTGAGTATGAAGGAAAAGTCCCTTTTAAATGTTTTTCATGCAATAAGATTGGTCATTTTTCTTCTAGATGCCCTGAAAGAGGTGCTATGAATCATGAAAGATTTGTGAGAAGTTATAAGCCTAATCTAAAATATCAAAGTAGACCTAGATTCAAAAGGAATAAGGATAAATCATGTTATTATGTTGGTGATGATGATAAACCTATGAGTGGATCCGGTAATGGAGATACCTCTAGTAAAGATTGGGTCTTTATTGCTATCAAGGATGATTCTTTGGAATCTATCATTGAAGTAACTCATACTGAGGAGAAGGATTTGGCTCCTAAAATTGAAGAAACAATGAATGGGTCATAGACAGTGGATGCTCACATCACATGACTATTCACAAGAGAAATTTTCTAACATTGCAAGAATTTGATGGCAGACTAGTCAGATTTTGAGATAACAAGACATGTAGGATCAAAAGAAAAGGAACAATATCATTGGATTGTAAGACTAATATTGATAATATTTATTATGTTGAAGGCTTAAAGAATACTCTTCTAAGTGTAGGTTAGATGGTGGATAGAGGATATCATTTACAATTCAAGGATGGAAAATGTAAAACCATCAATAGATTTGGATTGGAAATTGCTTCTAGAACTCAGACCAAAGAAAACATCTTTCATCTGAAATCTAGTGAGAAAGCTTGCTTGATTAATCAGTTTGATGAAAGTTGGCAATGGAATAAGAGGATGTGTCATGTAAGTTTTGATTGCATAGTGAAGATTAGTTCAATTCAGGTTGTCAGTGATTTGCCCAAGATTATTAAACCTCATAATCTAGTATGTAGAGAATTTCAAATGGGCAAGCAAGTTAGAACTTCTTTCAGAAGTATACATGATAAATCTAATGAAATTCTTAATCTTATTCATACTGATTTGTGTGCATTGAAAAGGACTAAAATCTATCAAGGTGATAGATATTTTATGTTACTTATTGATGACTACTCTAGAATGATGTGGGTAGAATTTTTGAGAGAAAAATTTCAATCTCTTCAGAAATTTAGAAACATTTAAAGCTATGGTTGAGACTAAGACATGATTGAAGATAAAATGCTTAAGATCAGATCAAGATGGTGAGTTTACATCTGGTGAGTTCAACAAATGTTATGAGAGAAATGGAATTAGAAGATAACTTTCTGCACCTAGAACGCCATAACAATATTGGATGCGGCAAGGACAATGATGATTGAAGCTAGATTGTCTGATATCTATTGGAGGGAAGTTGTCAATAAGGTTGCATACACTTTCAATAGAGTACACATTAAAAGTGATACTGGTAAGACTACTTATGAACTATGGTTTAGTCATACTCCTACTATCAGATATTTCAGAATTTTTGGAAGTAAATGTTACATTAGAAGAGATGATGCATTTGGAAAGTTTGATCCTAGAAGTGATGAAGGAAAGAAGTGATGAAGGAATATTTTTTGGTTATTCTATTAAGAGAAAAGCATATAGATGTTGCAATCACATAAATCTATTCATTTTAATTAAATGAATATTTGCTATTTATTTGATTTAAAACCCACTAGCCATCGGTTAATTAAATTAACATTTAATTAATTCATCTTCAAACATTCTCTTATTAATTAAATAAATTATTCAATTTATTTTAATTAATTCATTAAACCAAATTCACAATCAATTAAATAAATAAATCCTATTTATTTAATTTAATCCCCTTTCTTCTTTTAAATAAATAAATTAAAAACATTTATTTAAATCATTTACCCCCCCCCCCCTACTTGCATTCTCCTACAAATGCAAGTTGCACCTATTTGTTGAAATAAATGAATTTTATTTTAATAAAAATCCTATTTTCCCTCACCCACCAAATCCACTTGCAATCTTAAAACTCTTCTAGACTCTTCTAACCTCTTCCTAATTAGCCTAACCCATCACCTAAATATTGTCACATTCCTAAGCAACTTGGAGTCACTTCTCAAAGCCTTGAAAGTCTTTGAAAATCATTTAAGGCTTTATGTGTTCAACAATCTAACCTCTAAAGTCTTCCAAACCATTAATGGCTCTTACATGACCATTAATGGCTCTTACATAACCAGTTATGGTTAAATCCACTTGCACCCATGGTTAGGGACTTTGACCTTTGACTCAACCCTCATGTAACCCATGTGTCTCCTCAAGCATTTATTGCTTTGACCATGGTTATCCTCACTAAATCTTGCACAAGATTTTATGCATTAGATAAAAGTATTACTCCTTGAATAATGAATTTATTCACTCAACTCAACATTAACCCTACCTCCCAAGTTAACCCTCAAGTCATGTCAAGCATTTAATAATTCTTGTCTCTCCCCTCAAAGAATCTCATGTTGACACTTGTCATCATGGGATTGGGTTGAAAGTCCTCACATGGATCTTAAACCATTCAATCCCGACCCTTGTTGAGATTACTCAATCTCAACCATCCATTGCTCAATTTTACCTATAAATAGAGCTCATTTCTTCATAATTTAGATCCTAAAAACTTGTATGCATTTAACTTATAGCCAATTTTAGAGAAGAGCATTTTAGCATAAATCACCCATATATTGTCATTTTGGACTAAAATAAATCATTTTCATTTCATAGCATGTCATAACTAGTTTGTTTTACACTTGCATAACATAGTTTAAAACATTTCAATCTCGAATCTCCATAAGACATCCATAGTGCAAAAAGTTGCTGAGAGCTACACTCATTTGGAAACTTGGAGACAAGAGAAACAAGGGAGGAAGAGCTACAAGCATGGTGGAAGGAATTTGGAGATGCCTTGTTGCATTTATTTTCATAGTTAAATGCTCTATTGTGTTTTTAGTGTCTCTCTTGGTATGCCTATTTAGAATAATCTTTGGTTGATTAACATTGACTCTTTGTTTCTTATGTTTTTCATGTGTGTGTTTCCTCACCACAGGTTTTCCTAACATCCTTCATTTGCAGAGCAAAATTTGGTGAACCCGACGTGAATCCAACACAAATATTTCTACACAAACTACTAACTTTTTTGTTTAAATTGCCTCACAGGTTGCACTTTAGCACTTTTGAAAATGTTTAAGCACCTACAAAACTTCCTAATTTAGCTCTTCCATTCACTAGAATAGCACTATTGTCTGGTAAATAGTGCTATTGCCCATCATTTAGTGCTTTTGTTGTTACAATAGTGTTGTTCTTAGTTTAGCGCATTCGCGCGCTCTGATAGACAGAATATTATTCTGTCTCACAGAGTCTTTTAGCGCTTTTGTTATCAATATAGCACATTTGTACTTATTTTAGCACATATGTTAGTAAATTAGTGCTTTCATGTTAAATAGCGCTTCTGTGTTTACACTGAGTGGCGCTATTGTAACAAAGAGTTGTAATTTTGTTATTGTAACCGAAAAAGAAAAAATTCTAGGCTTCTGGAAGCCCTCAAAATTTCTCATTTTCTTGCTAACTGTTTGTGTGCATGTGCATGATTTCACTAACCCCCATTGCAGGATTTCAAGAGTTAAGAATCAGGAAGTAAATTATGTTTTACTAACTTTGTCCTTTAAAAGTTGGTATAAAATAAATTCACTTTCTCTTTTGGGCTTAAAGAATTAACCTCACATTTCATTTTGGGTTCTAAAAATTAATCACACTTTCCCAGATTGGGCTTAAAAGGAACCTCATTGTGCAAAATAAAAAGAACAACAAACTCAAATTCAACAAATTTTCTTTCTTTGCAAGTTTGGATTCATTTTTATTTTGGGTTTTAAAACAAGACAAAACAACTTTTATTTCTTGCATCAAAGTTAAAATCCACAATCAACACTTCCTTTTTTTTGCAAAAGTAAAAAGAACACTCAACTTATCAAAAGTTTTCTTGTTTCCAAAAGCGATTTACTTCAAGAAAATGTGTTTCAAATTCAGTTGACTAGGATTTCAAATTCCTAGTTTACCAAACATTTTGCCTATGAAGTTAAAAAGAACACCATGATTGTTGGAGCAACATCTCCAAATAGTTAGATCACATTGCGATGAAAAACAATTAAAAAGAATAAGTGCTTTTTGTAATTGGCACTCCTATGCAAAGTTTGTCAAGTGGTCCTACTTCTAACACACACTATCCTCTCCCTTTGCTTATGTGGTCCTCAGTGCAAGAGAAAAGTGTTAGTAACACTCAAAGTTTATCTTTTTAAGAGAGGTCTGCCAAGAGACACATCACTCTTGGGAATGACCTCGTGCGGTAAATCCTTCGAGCTTCTATAGAAATCAGGTGTGAGGAAAAGCTATAGCCTTGGGTATAGTTGTTCCTATAGTGTAACTTGTTGACAAGATAAATGGGCCCCACCACAAGTGACAAGGCTCTTAAGTGAGTCACTACAGAATGAACTTATGTCCAAAAACATCGAAACTTACTAAACACCTTTATGAAAAAGCCCACCCATTCTATTGATTGAGGATATTTGTGATAAGTTCAACACAAGAGAATAGATGGTTTTGCTCCCAAGATACTCACCATACATATTTCTTTGAGTAGAAACATAGATTTTTGAAAGGCTACTTGTAGCTTGATAAAAGTGGTGACTCCCCCATCAGAGGGATCATCTATTTGTTATGCTCCTATAAGACTTAGTATATCACATCCTTACCTTCCACGACAGGATTCATAAGGTATGTAGTACCAAAGTTGAAGAAATATCAAGATGTGGGTTGAAATTATTGCAACTGGCTATTTGACCTTAGGGATAAAGTGTGTTAGAAGTGTATTTGTTTGGTGTCAAGACCAGTGATAAACTGAGCTGACTTCAGGCTTTTTTGAAAAACATATTCAAAAACATTTGGAAAAGGGGTCATAAAAGTCCAAAGATTGGGTTGATTTAGACCCACACTTATTTGTGCCTTTTGAGGTAACATTCTTGTGTTTGTGTGATTTCTTTGTTTTCTTGTCAAAGAAAAATCAAAAACCAATTCCAAAACAAGTATTCATCCAACACAAATTTTTGAAAACACCAACATTTGGCAAAGGATTGCAAAAACAAAGTATCAAACTATGTGACCATTCTTCACATTTTGAGAAGGAAGAAACTTCATCAACATATCAATTTGAAGAAAAGACCATTAATCTCAAAGGCTTTTATCAAAAGAAGGAAATTTTTCTATCTCAATAGACAAATATTTGTCTCACATAGAACCTTCTTACATCACATGTATCTATATCTTCAAGGAAAATCAATGAGTTTGATCAAGAGTCTTTAAACCATAGAGATTTTACTCAATATAAAGCTTTGAGTTATCATAAAAACAAAGGAGTCAAAATCAATACTGCCTTCTTTCTAGACATTTGCATCACATATAACTCAGCTAGGGAAGAACCACCAACCCCCAAAAGAGAAGAGGAAGAATTTGTCCCATTTGTAACACAGAGCTTTTATTGAAGTTAAGATTTCATCCATTCTCACATTCACACATCATCAATCCATTCCAACTCTCAAAACATAAGGAGGTCTTGTCATAAAGTTCTTTTTCGATATTGCTTGAATCAAATAGAACACATTACTTTTTAGAGTGTCTCTACATCTAGGATAAACTCATCCTAAGAGGCATTTCTACGTAGGTTAAAACTAGTCTATGAGTGTATCCTCTCATTACTAGGTAGTTGGGTCTATAACACATCTCAGGCCTCGCTAAACCTTCTCATATCAAAAATTGTTAGCCAAACACAACAAGCAATTCACAGAAGGACTTTGGCAACATCTACATTTAGTGTTAGAGATCCATATGCAAAACACTTCACCAAACATTTATCTTTCATTTCATCACCAACTCATAATCATTTTCACAAAACTTCAACAACAACTTGTAAACAAAACGGCTCAAACTAGATCAAGGTCTAGACAACTAGAGATCGAGGAGGAAGAGGAGGAAAGTATTAATGAATTCCAAGAAGTTGTTGGAGGAATCACAAATGATGAAAATCCATGTACTCCTACTCCTACAACAATAGAAAGGGCACAACACAACCCTCTCTTCAATCAACTTTTTAATGAAATCCTCCAGAATAATAATGATGCTCACTTTTTAAGACTTTCCCAAGAGGGAGCGAAACTATCCTCTAATTTTGATATTGCACAACTAAGGAAAGCATCAGAACACCAGAGTCGTAATGAGGATGGAAGAGGTCAAGATCACATTAGATACAACCTTAATCAAGGAAATCCCCCACCTCCTTCTCCTCCAAATGACAATGACATGTTGAGGCAACAAGTCGAGAATCTCGCCCAACAACTCCACAGTGGTGTCAAAACAAACCAGTTTTCACTTAGTGATATGTGTCCCTATCCCTTTGATAGGAATCTACATATGCCACCTTTCCCACAAGGGTTTGAAACACCTAATTTCTAAAACTATCAAGGAAAAGGAGACCCTCGCGATCATGTTAGAGAATTTCATTCAGCTTGCCTAGAAGTGGCGTATGAGGACACATACCTAATGCAACTCTTTCCTCAAAGTTTGGGAGGGACAACTACATCATGGTTTTCTTGACTAGCAAGTGACATTAGGACCTTCGAAGAACTGGTTCAGAAATTCATTGCACATTATTCACATAACATTGAACGTGAAGTCACCATGGCAGATCTGTGTAACACCAAACAAAAACCAGGGGAGCTATTCTCAACTTTCCTACAATGATGGCAACAAATGTCTAGCAGACATTCTCTTCAATTACTTGAACAAGAACTAGTGGAAATATTGATTTCCAACTTGAATGAAGAAATGGAATTCCATCTAGACATGAAAGGCACAAAGTCCTTTAATGACATGATCACCCAGGGTTGAAAATGTGAAAGAGCCCTCATCAAAAAGGGGCTTATCAAGATATACAATGAACCAAAAGATGGCCCTCACCCACAATTCAAGAGTGATAAACCTAACTTCTGGAATAAAAAAAAAAACATCATCACAACCTGTGGTCCAATTTGTGGGGCAAAACCCCCCACCCAAGAATAACATGGTTGCTCCCCCAAATCAAGGATGCAATGTACCACAAGAATATTAACTAGGACAACACCAACAAAATTATAAACCAAAATGTACATACACTCCCTTAGGGGAACCTATTGAAACAATGTTACGTCAGTTGGTTTCCTCAAATTTGGTGACCTTACCAAAGACATCTAATTACGAACCTTAGGTCAAACCTTCATGGTGGAGGGATAATGAACATTGTGAATTCCATCAAGAGAAAGGGCATAAAACAAGTAATTGTCATAGATTGAAAGATCTTGTTCAATATCTTATTGACCTAGGAGAGATTGAAATTGAAGGACACGACCCAAAAACCACAAATAATGATCATCTTATTGTTTAAGAATCAACTTCCATCACAAGATCAAAGGGGTCCTTCCACTTAAGGGTGAAACACAGAGACAACCGATTATATGCGAGCCGCCTATAATTACACTGTGAATCACCTATATGATGCCAATGAACAAATTGCAACCATTACCATCAAAGATCCAAGCTCTGCCTGCAATGTTGATACACGTCATGGCAAGATCACCATTAAAGAAGCTCCACAAGGTACAACTTCCATCCCAAAGTAGTATAACCTTGTAGAACAATTAGATAAGATACCCGCACTTATATCCATCTTAGAGCTTTTATGCCTATCCCCATCTCATAAAAAAATCTTGGATCAAGCTCTCCAAGAGGTGTCAGTCCCTGCCAATCTAAATACAGATTAATTTCAAGCTATGGTTGGTAGTTTGTGGTCATCACCATGTCTCACTTTCTCTGAAAGTGACAATACATCTTTCCAACAACCTCATAATGCCTAACTTCATATTGAAGGATTTATCAACCAACATAGAATAAAGTGAATCTTGATCAACAATGGAGTAGGCCTAAATATCTGCACATTACAATTGGTCACAACATTGGGGTATGTAGTTGAATCAGTGGATCCCCGCAAAAAGATAACTATAAAAGCCTATGATGATGCAGAGTATTCATCCGAAGGAGTAGTTGTGTTACCAATCCGAGTGGGCCCAGTGGTGAAGCACATCATATGTCAAGTTCTGGACCTTCCTCTGTCATATAATTTGTTGTTAGGAAGAACTTGGATATAGGCCATGCAATTTGTTCCATCCATCTACCACCAATGTATCAAGTTTCCTCATAACAGTGTAGAAATTACAATCTTGGGCGATTCAAATCCATTAGCCTGTTGTCACAATATCAACCATCAACCAAAGATTACCATTACCAACAACAAAGAAGCTATCTCATCCACATCATTTGTTAGTCCAGCCTCTCTTTCCACTTCAAACACCACTATACCCAAGCAAGAGAACCTAAAAAGGAAAATGGCAGAGGAAGGTCCTAAGGAGTACAATCTCAGCCAACTGTCTTGTGTTGGGCAACTACCCACTTCTCCTAGAAATCATGGTAAACCTCAACAGTTACTTCAAACTCCACTGGTCAAACCAACATGAACTTTGACACCTTTTATCCTTGGAAAGAGTCAAGAGGAAGAGACCGGAGATGAGGACTTAGTAAAATGGATCTATAAAGATCCTATCACCACATAACTCCCACAAGCTAAGCTTCCCACATATCAATATGGAAAAGGCCTTCTCATTATGCAAAGAATGGGCTATGATGGTTAGAGTGCTTTGGGACCTTGCAAGCAAAGATGACATGAGCTACTACAGCTGGAATTAAAGCCTAAAGATAACATCGGATTAGGCTTTCAAAAGGAGGTTCTTCCTAAGCTTATATTCAAAGGGAAACCAAGAAAACCTCTATATCAGCCTAATACTCTAAAGAGGTCACCATTGATTATATCAACAACAACAAAAACCACACCAATTGCCCTAATAAGGTTGAAAATCCCAACAATCACATCCATAGCACCAATCATCCCACCAATCAAACAAGCAACCCCATCAGCAACAACAACTACATCAACAACACCATTACTAGTATCAGAACCCCCAGTAGTATCGACAACACCAACAATTCCATCAAAAGTAGTAGATTCAATAACATCAAAACTCCTGGTATCAGATTCACTGATCCCAATAATCCTTACTGCAACACCAATCATTCCATCTACCAAGGTACATCAACTGATCACACCTACAATATTTAACTCAAAGGATATCCCCATATGGTATAGTAATCAGATATTTGAAAGCGACTTAGAGACTGACTCACATGAGTGGGAATTTGATTCAGTACATCTCAATACTTCAGATGAGGAAGATGCATCACCACCTCCATCTCACAAATAAATCCTTATTTACAGAGAAGTATAGATTAAAAACTCTCGGGTTCCTAAACTGGAAACACCTTCAACAGACCCTATGTCACATCCTACACCTGATTCTGATAGGGAGAGTACCATCAATGACCTTCACCACAACATCTTAAACCTCACTAACACCTCTTATGAACTTAACCTAATCGATGAGGTAATTCCCATTATCCATCCTGAGCTCATCAAATGGAACCAATCTAATCCCCCATGCCTTGACCAATTCCAAACTGATGAGGCGATCATTGACTTTTTGGAACTATAGGATAACATACCAAGTGGGGATCACAAAGTTGGATTCACCATTAAACTTAATAGCACAACATACTTTGGGGTGGAGGCCAAACCTTTTAGCTGCAAAAATATAACAATAAAACATGGATTTTCTAGTGAAAACCACACTGTGGCACTGTTTGATCCCACAAAAGTAAAAAGAAAGAGCGTATCCAATGGTAAAAAACTCTCTAAGGTGCCTGACGATGAAAGGTTTGACATTCTCCCCTTGAGTGCAAATCAAGAATGATCAACAATTCTCATTGAAGAAAAAAAACATTCAATGTGGGGACTCTTGAAACTCCTCACAACATACATCTAGCATCTCTTTTAACTCTAGAGGAATAACCTAAGTTTGTAGAATTCTTCCATAAGTGTCAGATCAAATTTGCATGGTCATATGCAGACATGTCTAGTCTTGATCCTGATTTAGTCATGCATCACCTCACCATAGCAGAAGGAGATAAGCCTATCAAGAAGAAGCTTCACAAGATGCACCCCCATTGCGATACTAGTCAAAGAAAAACTTAAGAAACTCCTGCATGTTGGTTTTATTAGACCAGTTGATTATTTAGATTGGATATCCAACATTGTGCTTGTTGGCAAACCAAATGAGGGAATCCGTATTTGTATTGACTTCAGAGATCTAAACAAGGCATGTCCTAAAGATAACTTCCCCCTACCAAACATTAACATAATTGTGGACCTAACAGTAGGATATGTCATGCTCTCTCTCATGGATGGCTTTTTAGGATATAACCAGATAAAGATCGCACCAGAGGATCAACATAAAATTGCCTTCACATGTCCATGGGGAACATACTACTAGAATGTAATGCCTTTTGGTCTAAAGAATGTAGGAGCGACCTATCAAAGAGAAATGACCACCATATTTCATGATATGATGCATACCATAATGGAAGATTATGTTGATGAATTATTGGCAAAATCATTAACACAAGAAGGCCATCTAGTAATATTAGAGAAAATCTTTGACAAACTGGAACATATCATGTTTGACTCAACCCAAACAAGTGTATATTTGGAGTAACCTCAGGGAAAATTCTAGGATATATTATCTCAAGCAAAGGCATTGAGGTCAATCTTGCAAAGGTCAAAGCAATCATAGACATGCCACCTCCATAAAACATCAGTCAGCTAAGGACATTACAAGGGAAACTACAATCCATCTGAAGATTCACTGCACAACTGGCAGATAAATGTCACCCCTTTACACACTTGTTACACAAAAAAATCTACTTTCAATGGGATACCAGATGCCAGCAAGCATTCCAGATGCTTAAAGATGATCTCATGAATACACCATTATTAATCCCAGCGGATCTGAGCAAACCTCTATTACTCTATATTTCAGCAACAAATACAACATTAGGAGTGCTACTGGCTCAACATAATGCAGAAGGGAAAGAGTGTGTTGTATACTACATCTCTCACACACTGGTCGGCTATAAACTCAATTACATACCTATTGAATGAGCTTGCCTAGCAGTAATATTGGCAGCCACTAAACTGAGGCACTGCCTATTAACACATAAAGTACAACTCATTGTAAAGATAGATCCACTAAAATACTTACTCAACAAAGTAGCATTGATTGGCCCCTTGGCCAAATGGGTGATGATTCTAAGTCAATTTGACATAGAGTATGTGGACCGTAAGGCTATCAAGGGTCAAGTTATTGCAGATTAGTTGGTTGATGCACCTCTCATAGGCGATCATCCTCTTATTTCCAATTTTCCAAATGGAGAGATATTCATGATCACAGTAGCACCACCATGGAAACTATACTTTGATGGTTCACACACTAGGCATGGCTCAGGGGCAGGCATTTTGTTTATCATACCTCAAGGTGACAGCATCCCAAAGTCTTACAGGCTAACTTTTCCATGTACAAACAACATAGCAAAATATGAGGCCTTGATCATAGGACTTCAACTAGCCATACAATGGAAATTAAAAGAGTTATAGATATATGGCGACTCCCAATTGGTCATCTGACAAGTCACAGATGAATATCAGACCAAGGATGATAAACTCATGCCATACAAACAAATGGTGGACAGTTTAAAGGCATCATTTATGACTATCACCTTTGAGTAGATACCCAGAGATCACAATCGAGCTGTTGATGCTATGTCTACCATTGCATCTCTCCTAGATCTTCCACAGAATTCAACACGTTATGAGTTCTTGGTAGAATAGCTTTGGATACCCACTTATGATATCCCTGAATCTGAGATGATATGTCACCTTGTCAGTTTTGAATCCCCATGGTATGGTGAGTTCTACACCTATCTATATGATCACACACTTCCTCCTAACCAATCGAATAACCAATGTAAAACTTTCATTCGCCAAACCGCTTGATATACCATCATTGCTGAAACCCTATACTGACGTAGTCTTGATGGTACTCTCTCTTCATGTATGGAATAGGATGAGATAACAAAGGCCTTGGCAGAGGTACATGAATGAATTTGTGGGACTCACACAAGCGGTCCTTCCTTAGCAAAGAAGATCATGTGCGTTGGATACTATTGGCCATCCATGGAAAAACACTCCTACTATTTTGTCAGAAAATGCAAGAAATGCCAAGTTCATGGAGACCTAATACATGCACCAGCATAGGAATTGCAACCAATCACAACACCATGGCCTTTTTGTCAATGGAGACTTGACCTTGTGGGTAAAATTCATCCATCTTCATCCAACAACCACAAATTCATTATTACTGCCACTGAATACTTCACAAAGTGGATCAAATTTGTTTCACTTACCCAAGTCACCGACAAGAAGATTGCCTCATTCATCCTTAATTACATCATCTATCGGTATGGTGTACACGTGTCCATCATCACAGATAACAGACTTCCTTTCAAAAATTAGGATGTATGTGATCTTTGTGAGAAGTTTCACATCCAACATCGCTTTTCCACTCCCTATTACCCACAAGGAAATGGTCAGGCAAAAGCATTGAACAAGAACATATTAAGAATCCTCAAGAAGACAGTCAATGATGTCGGTTGTGATTGGCATGTTCAATTAAATCTAGCACTACGGGTGTATCAAACTAGCATTCAAACCCTACAAGTGCAACTCCCTACTCATTGGTCTATGGAGAAGAAGCTATCTTACCTATTGAGGTCGAGATACCATCTCTACGAGTTTCCTTGCATAATCTCATAGATGATGAAGCATACAAAGTATCATGTCTCCAATATTTAGAGGTACTTGATGAAAGATGAGAAGCTACATACAACCACCTCAAGGCATATCAACAATGAATGAGCAAAAGCTATAATCATCGAGTTAGACCTTGTACATTTGAGGTAGGTGTTCTTGTTCTTCAAGAGAATCCTCATAACCAACCAAGTAGAGAACATCAAGGAAAGTTTGAATCAAATTGGCTGGGTCCATATGTTATCACTATTGTATCTGGGTCCGGGGCATATCAGTTGGCTACTTCAAATAGAGAACTGCTAGCAGATCCAATCAACAACATGCACCTCAAATGATTTTATACACAAGTTGTATAGAGCATCAGGCTCCAATACATACCAGAAAAACACCAAAAACATTCAGATAAATTTCCTGAAGAAAATACAAAAAAATCAAAATAGTAAAGAAAAATCATGCATCCAAATGGTGAACAACTACTCTGGTGGCACCTTGGGTAAGTGCGATGGTGAAAACTTGGCAAATAGGTGCCACTCGTAAAGGCTATGGCTCCATTGTCTTTCAAACTTGTTGCGATCATATTCATTACATCCACTCATCCATCATTTAATCGATGGCTTGTTATTGATCTGCAATCAAGGATAGTACTTCATGCGTCGTGCATCCCACTTTTTCATAGTCATGTCTAAACTGGGGGCAATGCCCTTAACCTATTGATGTAATTGGATTTTAAATTACTTATGGTTCATTGAGTTCTTCATTGAAAACTGTCTCACAAAATCCAAAAACATTTGAAAACAATCACAAAATACCAAAAACATTCAAAAACACTCACAAAATACCAAAAACATTCAAAAACACTCACAAAATAAATAAAAAAATAAAAAATTAGAAAACATCAAAAATCAATCAAAAACATGGCAATGCTTTTTTACATATGCATCTAAGCAAATACCAAATAAACATTGTGAAATACTCAAATGATGACCACTTATCATATCAACCAAACAATCAACATCGACACACCAACTGTCTTAACAAGGATGCATCCTTCCTTACCAAAACAAAGACATGATAACATTTTCTTTGACAAGAAAATTTTGTTTAAGCTATCAAATACGTGGTTGGTTTGTAGGTTATTAATTCATTTATATCAGGTTCCTATGCTACTCCGGGATATCCATAAGTGATTAGAGTGGCCAAGATGGTTCCTAAGTATCATTTTGATTATGTGTCTTCTGAGAATTATTCCAATGAATTTATGGGGCATGTACTAATGGTGTCTATGTGGGAAGTTCACTAAGCTACATGATCATATGCAAAATATAGTCATGGATCACTATGGCTTGCTGACTACAATGTATAGCTTGACCATATGAGCATGAACCATTATGAAGGGTCCATATTCTTTAGTTATTTATTTATGCTCCTTGCTTGCTAGTACAATGCTCCAAACTTGGTTCCTACTGCCTCGTCCAAGATTGATACTACCCTTGCTCAATGATGAAAATAAAGCACTATGGATCATCATTCCATCTTATCTATTTATATTGCATTCCATTGCATATCACCCATCCATTTGATCATTCATTATTTATATTTATGGTTTTGTATGCAAGTGTGAACAAGTTTAAATATGAGAAGTTATTTGAAAAATGAATTGGTCTTGGATACAATCATGAAAGAGTTCTCTAATACATCATTAGTGCATCATGCAAAGTCTAAACAACCTTGCATTAATCTATCATGAACACATCATCATTTCATTACATTTAGTTGCATTTAAATAAACCTAGTTCATTATCATGTACGTGCATATAGGTTTATTAACTTCATTCTTAGATATTCATTAAAGTGCATTTAATATCATTTAGTTACTTTTGCATACATATAGTTCATTATCATTTACTTACATTAGCATAATTACATCATTTCATTGTTGCAAAACCAAGACATTTAGACTCATTTGTCTGAAATTGCTCATCATTACATTTACTACCATTATTAGCCATTAATGTACATTCATTTAGTCATCTAGGTATAGATAGATGTCTTGTTAAAATCATCATTCACAATCATTTTAGCTTCTTTACCATACATTTGTTTCGATTCCTTTAGTTGCATACATTTATTTATCTACCCATCTAGTATATTCTTATACTCATTCAATTCATCTTACAATGAGTGCATTTATAATTCATTAAAATGCATTCATTATCCTATTAGTTGCATTAAGGTGCAGTTGTTCATTACCCATTAGTAGCATTATCATCGCATTATCATTTCACTTAATCATATTTTATAACATTTAGAATCATAACAAAAAAATTTTGTCTCAACATTGGTTTATACATTTTGCACATGCATTCCTTTAGAAATCATCAGATAAACATTTGTACTATACATTTGTTTATCCATATTGCATTCATTTTAACCATCTATACACACATATATAAATGATTCAATTCATTTCATTTCATCATAATCAAACACAGCTGCATATCGTTTCATCAACATAAAAATACAAGTACTATCTATATCATCGTTAGCATCATTTCATTTTGCATACATCATCATCATGGCATTACATACATAAAGCATTACACCAACGCATCATGCATATATTAACCTACATCCACATGTTAGTATCACATTCATAAACATGCATATAGAAATCATATGAATGCATATAGAAATCATAACATCCTCATCATACACATGCATCTAGGAATCATCTCATAAATGGATACATATAGAAAGTACAAGTATCCATCTAAAAATAAATCATAGATCATCATCCTGCATAAACCCATACATATCATCAACACCCATATCATCACAACATATGGGATCTCCTCATATATCAGATCATATCATCTTGTAAAAACATACATGTATCAGAATACAATGATGTCAAAAATATCAGCTACCAAGAGCCATCCAAGACACAATCCAAAATGATAATATAATAAAATACATACAACTCTCTCAAATGTCACTCTGGCTAGATGTTGCACCACCATCACCACCTGCTTCCCCACTACTCCCTGCACCACTTGCACTACATCACCATGGAGGACCCATCACACCACCACTACTTTGCATCCTTTGAGACTGCTCTGATCTCTCCCGATGCATCTGTGAATAGCTCAATGCCCGCGGACTAGATAGCACTGCCTGCTCATAAAGACCCTGCCAATAATCAACCTCTCCACCTGCCCTCCGTAACTCCCTCACCTATGAATTAATCGATGAGCCATGTCCATGTACTCCCTCCAAGGCCTGAACTCTCTCCTGCAGCTAGATCACCCTATCAACTACTTGATCTCTCTCCTATAGCACTACAGTCAACTTTGACTCTCGTGCAAACAACTGAACATCTCTAGCTACCACCTCTACCTCCATATCCTCCAACCAACTCTATAAAAATAATATCATTTGATCTTGAATATCTCCTCCTTCCATCCCTATTAGATCATCTCCTCCACCTGTAGCTCCCTCTCCTCTAGTAACTCCCTCTCCTCCTCTAGTGGCTCCCTCTCTTGTATCCATAGGTGCCTCTCCCTCCCCCATATCCCTACCACCTAATCTAACTCCTCCCTGCATCAACAACCCCTATGAAAATCACAATGGCTACTTGCTTCTCCCTCTCCACTAGAACTATCCACCTCCACCTCCAAATCCCCCACCCCCTCCAAATCCACCACCCCTACCTCCTCCTCCTCCATCACCTCCTCCTCCATCCCCTCCTCCATCACCTCTCCCTTGTCCCCCTACTCCAAATACTTGACCCCCTCTCCTCCTCCATCTTTGTCTCCTATCCTCCTCAAAAGATGCAATTGGCTATGGAGGATCTAATATGCGTGGAATAGGATGTTCTATAATGTACTAGGTGTACTCATATGTCACCCTTGCATCTACAATCCCCGACCTCATCTACCATGGTCTCATCTATAAAGTCCAAAACTCAGCTAACGCCTGATCATATGGTAACATTGGCCTCCACTAGAACCTCTCTCGTACCACCTGTGCATACTCTCCTAACCCACTCAGCAATCTGTACCTCCGTCTGAACTGTCTCAGCACTCTGCCAGGTACTTGTCTCTCTACATTGTAGGTTGTCTTACCAATAAAGTACTGTGTCATAAATACATAAGGCAAGGCCTCTGCATCATCCTCCCAGGGCTCTCACTCAATATATGGCCTCCAGATAACTGTATCAGAATCATCAAGAACCGACTGCCACCACTCTGACTTCCCTAGGTGGGGTTGAATCATCATACCACCATACATATACACATAGGGTTGATCCACTACCCTAAATCTCAAACTCACAGGTTAGGTCACCGGTAGGTGCTCCCATGCCAAGATATGCAATATAGTGATCCCAACTCCTAGTGAGTTCATCTCTTGGTACACCACCTCATGTAGCTCCTGATATAGGTGCGATGGAACACACGGTCCCCATGCAAAGCAAGTCCCCTTAGTCATCATCTTCTCTATTACCTAGCCCCAACCCTTGGCCAGTCCATGAGATCATCAATCTGGGCATAGAAGGCCCCCAACAGTACCTAATAATATAGCTGGTAGTGGCTCATAAAGAGTAGCTATATCCTCCCATGCTATCAAGCCATCATGAATAAACACATCCTCCTCAAAAATCCGTTGCACCACTGCTTTCCCTCAAGCTCAGTCATATGTCACCAAATCCCCTTGGATAAGGATGTGTAAGATCCACCACACATCCTCCAGTGTCATAGTCATCTCCCCTTGTGCTAGGTGAAATGTACAAGTCTCACTGTGCCACCGCTCTGCCAATGTTGCCATCAAACTGTGATTCATCCTAATCATGG
Organism: Cryptomeria japonica; assembly: GCF_030272615.1. Lineage (NCBI taxonomy): Eukaryota > Viridiplantae > Streptophyta > Pinopsida > Cupressales > Cupressaceae > Cryptomeria > Cryptomeria japonica. The sequence continues at coordinate 120,517,490 of NC_081415.1, read as the reverse complement.
GCATATACATAACATCGTATAGGCCTGTCACTACAATGCAATCAATCTCGACCTCTATCAATCTATCTCTCAACTGCTATGTGGCTAGATGCCTCTCCTACATCTATAAGACGGGAAGATCCTCCTACACGCACACATCAACCATCATCATTAGTTGTTTTGTTTCAAACTTTCTTAAGTTTAAACCTAGACTATCAACAAATACTTTGATGAAGTATCTTCGGGTCTCAATAGGTAAGCAATCATGGCACACCTAGACTACAATAGGTATTTATCCTAATGACCTAAGTCTCAAAAAGGCTGCTATGGTTCAAAACAACTAACCTCTCCATCCATCCATCATTGGCATCAGGAGATTCTTTTTCTACACATTGGGACATCTATTTTTTCAAACAATAGCGCTACTCTACTAACAATTGCACTACAACAAATACACACTACCGCTAAAAAAATAATAGTGCTATCACAACCACGCAATAGGACCATTTCAAAGCAATAGTGCTACAAGAAGGAATCAATAGTGCTTAAACTACATTAGCGCTAAAATAACCACTCAAATGCACTACAACTTACAAAAGTGCTAAAACCACTATGCAACAATGCTATAGCGGCACAATAGCGCTAGTTTAATTGACAACAACACCAAAACATAGCTTTAGTGCTATTGTTTTGACTCAACTTGGACACTTCAAAAAACCCATCAAAAATGCATAAAAAGAAAAATTTCAAATTTGCATACCACTGGTCCATAGTCATCTGGCCATTGGAATCAATGAACCCATTTTAGCCAATGATCTGTTGGAATTTCAATAGAAGAAGATTGTTGATATTTCATTAAGGATATTGAGAAGGTTGTTGAAGATTATTGATATAACTGAAGAAGGACGATTACTGTCTTTATAATATTATTTTGTCATTGATGTCAAGAAATTGATTTTCTGATTCAGTATGATGTTGCCATATCTTGACAAGTATGTATTGATGAGTATTAAGAGGTCGGTAAGTGACATAGAAAGGATGTGATAATAAAGGGGAGAAATAAGCTACTCAATGGGCAACTATTACCGAGTTAGACAATGATGAGATCATGTTGTTTTTATTGTTTTGATATCCTACATATGTTGTTGATTGTAAGATTAATACTATACTATGTCACCAAACAAAGAGCATAGTTGGTAAACCCTAAGGAACCTAGTCGATAAATCGTAAGGTTATCAATATCAGTTAAAGAAGGTAGAATGTCTACCGAGTAACAACTGAGTTATGTCAGACAGCATTGAAGGAATGAAAGCATTGTTTAATGAAGGAAGCTAATTAGCTGGAGTTGATTAAATGATTGGTATGCCACGCATGAAGTTTGTTAAAGATCTACGGCAACGAAAAATCAAGAGGAAGATCTACAACATAGATTGAACCATAATATCCTAGCACAAGTTCCTAGGAAGGTATGCAAGTTCAAAGGCGAGGTAAAACATTTTTCAAATCAAAGGATACATTGAACCTAGTCAAGATTGAAGATCTAATGGCTATGATTGATCATGGGAAATGTGATCAAGGAGATTCAACGGTTAGCAAATTGTTTATAAATAAGGAACTGTTGATAGACAATGCATGCGGGCAAATGTAAGCACAGGGATGCTGCATAGTGATTACCGAGCATAGAAGCTTGAAGACCTATTTGAATAATAGAGTAGGGAGCCCAACAGAGGGACAAGATAAGTCCTATGACAAGATTGTTTTGAGCAAATAGAATCTGCTTTAGCATTTTAGATGTGAAGTTGTAGATATACTTTATTACTGTTGTTTATTTTGTAAGTGACAGAAAATCTCTTAACTGAGTGGACTTAATAGTCTTATTTGTAAACCCTCTAGCAAGGTAACATTCTAAAGGAATGTTTGAAATCCTTTGACAAGGTCACTTCTAACAAAGTGAAGATCCTAATAGATCTGAGGAAAATCCCTTAACCGGGTCACATCTAGAAATGTGTTTGTAATCTTTAACAGGATTTGCTTTTAACCGAGCATACTCTAGAAGAGTTTATTTCTTAGTGGGTCCAAAATCCCACAGTGGTTTTTTCCTATTTGGGTTTACACGTTAAATCTGGTGTTATATGTGTTATGATGATTATGTGTTTATGAGTTAGCATGTTTAGCAGTTTTTGGTTATATTGTTGACGTATAAGTTACCAAGGTTGAATCTGTTGATTTTATGGAAGATTAAGTTTGTATGATTCACCCCCCCCCCCCCTCTCATCTTGTTAGCTATTGGCATCAAAAATTTACAATTGGTATTAGAGTTGTGGACTTCGGAAGAAAAATTTAAAGGTACTTGAGACAAAGATCCGAAGATGTATAAAAGGGATGCACCAAAGCTGAACAAGTCAAGTTTCTCCACATGACAAAAAAGGATGAAGCTGCATTTATCAGGAATTGGAGAATATGCAACATATTATTTGGAGAATGATTATATACCACCAAGCACCAACCCAGTGACCTTGGAAGAGATAAAGGCAAAGCAAGAACATATTCAAGCTATGATTGAAATAACATCAACATTGACTGACTCAGAGTTTAATGATCTAGAAGGCTATAATGATGCAAAAGCAATGTGGACCAAGCTCATATCTATGTATGGCGGTGATGAACATGTTCAAAGAGAAAAAGTAGATAGTCTAAGAGGACAACTTGAATCCCTGAGAATGAATGAAGGTGAGAACATAACTCAATACAATATAAGGTTAAAGGAGACTGTCAATCAAATCAAAGGAGCAGGAGGAACTATTGAAGAAAAGGATGTAAAAAGTTTCTTAGAACACTTCTACCTACTTATGCCATTCAAGTCTCTGTAATCAATGAACTAAGGTCTATACCAAATATGCCAGTTTCTTTGGATGCTACTATTGGTAAGCTACATGCATTTGAGTTAAGTAATTTTGATAATAGTGGGTTTTCGGTAAATAAAGTAGAATCTACATTCAGTTCTTTTCATCTTGGTGAATCTAATGAATACAATGATAGAATGAGTAAGTATTCTGAAGGGAATCACAGTGTAGCAAGTGAAAGATTTCATAAGAACATGGAAGAAGTGAACAAATTGTATGAGGAAATAAAAAAGCAAGAAGAGTTTGAAGCATTATTAGCCAGAAGGTTACCAAGAGGAAAAGGTAAGTATAAAGGAAAGCTACCTTTAAAATGTTTTAACTGTGATAAAATAGCACATATGGCTTCTAACTGCCCTGACAAAGAATCTAGTGAAAAGAGAGAATACCGAGATGACAGACAGAAAGAAAATCACTACAGAGGATACCGAGATTTCAGAAGGAGAGACAGAAAGACATGCCTAGTAGTTGATGAGGAATCCAATGATGATAAATCTGATGAAACTGATACAGAGGAAGTTGTTTATGTGGCTATTAAGGATGGATTTGATGAACAAAAGTATGAAGAGAAATCCTTAATATCTCACATAAATAATAATGATTCTTGGATCATAGATAGTGGATGGTCACATCACATGACAGGTGATAAACACAAATTTGTTAAATTAGAAGATTATGATGGAGGATATGTAAGATTTGGTAATGATGTACCATGTCCGGTAAAAGGTAAAGGCTCTATCATACTTCTTGACAATGCAAAATATGCTGATGTTTATTGGGTTGAAGGTTTGAAATACAATTTTTTGAGTGTAGCACAACTAAACAACACATGTTACTGAATAGAATTTCAGAAAGGAAATGTCAAAGTTCATGAAAAGCATGGAAAGTTAGCTGCTACCAGGACACAAACAAAAGGTAACACATTTCACCTTGATTCAAATTGGAACAAGTGTCTTCATGCAAAGATAGATGATGCCTAGTTATGGCATAAAAGGTTTTGTCATGTAAATTTTGATAATCTGATCAAAATAAGTAAGAAACATCGAGTAAGAGGTCTACCAAGTCTGGAAAAACCTGAGAATGCTATGTGTTGAGGATGCCAAATGGGTAAGATGACAAGATCAAGCTTTACAAGTAAGTCCTACACTTCTAAAGGAATTTTATATCTAGTACACACTGACCTTTGTGGTCGCATGAAAGTTCAAAGTTATTATGGTGATAAATATTTCATATTATTTGTGGATGATTACTCAAGGATGATGTCAGTTATGTTTTTAACAGAAAAATCAGAAGCTTTTCAAATGTTTAAATGGTACAAGGCAAGAGTTGAAAATGAAACAGGAAGACAACTGAAATGTCTTAGATCTGATAGAGGAGAGTTCACTTCTGATGAATTTAACTTATTTTGTAATGATCATGGTATAAAAAGGCAAGTGTCTACACCGAGAACACCTTAGCAAAATGGGATAGCTGAGAGAAGAAATAGATCAATTGTAGATTGTGCTAGAACCCTGATGATAGAAAAGAGGGTACCTCAAACATTTTGGAGAAAAGCGAGGAATGAACATTTCTTGGTTATTCTTCTAGAAGTAAAGCATTTAAATGTTTGATCAAATCATCTAACAAAATAGTAGAAAGTGCAAATGTAAAAATTGATGAATTTGTAGAAAGAAATTATGAAGGAAATTCCAAAGAACCAGAAGATTATGAAGAATTTGTTTATGTTCAATCGAGAAGTCCTACCAAGAAAGTTGCTGAAGAAAATGAAGATAATATCCAGTTACTGAGTGATGAAGAAGATCATATAGAGCCTACCAAGCCTATATTAGCCAAATATGTCAGAAGACATCATACATCAAGTCAGATTATAGGAGATAAGGATGATCCAGTGATGACAAGGAACAAACTGAGATAGAACACATGTTTGATATTTGAATTTGAACTAAGAATAGTAAAAGAGGCATTTAATAGTGACGATTGGGTAAATGCTATGACAGAAGAGATTGATCAAATCAAGAAGAATGACACATGGACACTGGTCCCAAGATCGATAGACAAAAATGTAATCAGTACAAAGTGGATTTTCATAAACAAGCTAAATGAAAAAGTTGAGGTCATTCGAAATAAAGCAAGACTAGTTTGCAAAGGATATGCTCAAGAAGAAGGAATAGATTATGCCAAGACCTTTGTGCCTATGGCTAGACTTGAGGGAGTAAGAACATTGTTGGCATATGCTGCTTTCAAAAATTTCAAGGTATATCAAATGGATGTTAAATCTGCATTTTTGAATGGTATACTAGAAGAAGAAGTCTATATTGAACAACCTGAAAGATTTATTGAAGACAGAAGTAAAGATCAAGTATGTAAATTGAACAAAGCTTTATATGGTCTAAAACAAGCACCTAGAGCATGGTATGAGAGATTGCACTCTTACTTAATCAAGATTGCTTTTTTAAGGACAAATGAAAACAATAATATGTACATGAAGAATGATGAAGACAATGGAATACTGATCTCAACCATATTTGTTGATGACATTATATTTTGTGGAAATGATTCTCTATGCAAAAACTTTGATAATGAAATGTGCAAAGAATTTGAGATGTCACTAATCGATGAGATAAAGTATTTTATAGGTTTACAAATACTACAAATGAAAGACGAAATTTTCATTACTCAATCCAAGTACATAAAGGAAATATTGAAGAAATTTGGAATGGAGGATTCAAAACTTGTGAGTACTCCTATGACTACCAACTGAAACTATCAAAGAATGATGAATCTGCATCTATTGATGAGACACTTTATGGATCCATGATTGGAAAGTTATAGTATATTGTGCACAGTAGACCAGATATAGCACATGCAGTAGGTATTGTTGCAAGATTCTCTACAGATCCCAAAGAAACCCACATGATAGCAATCAAGAGAATTTTCAAATACCTAAGAGGCACTAAAGATTATGGCTTAGTATATGAAAAGAGAAATGATTTTAATTTAAATGTTTATATTGATGCTGATTGGGCAAGCAACATTGATGACAGGAAAAGCACAAGTGGAGGAGCTTTCTTTTTAGGAGAAAGACTAGTGAGTTGGCTTAGCAAGAAACAAGGATGTATTTCATAGTCAACATCATAAGTTGAATATGTTGCTGCAGCATTGAATTGCACTAATATAGCATGGATAAAACAATTGTTGGAAGGTATAAATGAAAAGGTTATCGAGCTAGTAACTATATTATGTGATAATACTAGTGCCATTAACATTTCAAAAAATCTGGTAATGCACTCTAAGACAAAACATATTTCTATCAAGTATCATTATCTCAGAGAAGAAGTTCAAGAAAAGAAAGTTGTGCTGGAATATGTTAGTACAAAGGAGAAAATTGTAGACATCTTCACAAATCCACTTCCAAGAGACACTTTTGAGTATCTCCGAAGCAAGTTAGGGGTCCTACCCCTATCTTCTACTCATTGATAGAGTTTGGTGAAAGCATCAATTCGATGAATCTACAAAATACTATGTGTGGATTGATGTTGATTTACGCACTTTAGGAGGTTTTTCTAAAGGTATGCAGGAAATAATGAATAGAGTAAAGTTGCTCTGACCGAGACTCAGTTGATACATGTGTAACACAACAAGGAAAATCACTTCACAGGGGAAGTAATCATGAATTAGTTTTTTCTTTTTGGCATTGTTGTCAAAGGGGGAGAAGACTAAATGGTAGACTAAATGGTAAAGCCCTAAATGGAGAAGATAATAGAAGACTAATGACAGGGGAAGAAGATTACTAAAAAAGGGAGAAGACTAAATGCAAGATCAGAGAAAGAGGGAGAAAAGCCTAGAAGACTTCAGAAGAAGAAAACAGCTCAAGGATAACAAGAGAAGTCTAACAACAATCTGAGTTTGAATCAATTTGAATATCTTGTTGGTATTACCATTTAAAAGTTGGTATTGCCATCAATGCCAAAGGGGGAGATTGTTGGAATTTCAATTGAAGAAGATTGTTGATATTTCATTAAGGATATTGAGAAGGTTGTTGAAGATTATTGATATAACTGAAGAAGGATGATTACTGTCTTTATAATATTATTTTGTCATTGATGTCAAGAAATTGATTTTCTGATTCAGTATGATGTTGCCATATCTTGAGAAGTATGTATTGATGAGTATTAAGAGGTTGGTAAGTGACATAGAAAGGATGTGATAATAAAGGGGAGAAATAAGTTATTCAATGGGCAACTATTACCGAGTTAGACAATGATGAGATCATGTTGTTTTGATTGTTTTGATATCCTACATATGTTGTTGATTGTAAAGTTAATACTATACTATGTCACCAAGCAAAGAACCTAGTCGGTAAACCCTAAGGTTATCGATATCAGTTAAAGAAGGCAGAATGTCTACCGAGTAAAGTTTAGTATTTACTGAGTAACAACCGAGTTATGTTAGACAACATTGAAGGAATGAAAGCTTTATTTAATGAAGGAAGTTGATTAGCTGGAGTTGATTAAATGATTGGTATGCCATGCATGAAGTTTGTTAAAGATCTACGACAATGGAAAATCAAGAGGAAGATCTATAGCATAGATTGAACTGCAATAACCTAGCACAAGTTCCTAGGAAGGTATGCAAGTTCCAAGGCGAGGTAAAATGTTTTTCAGATCAAAGGATACATTGAACCTAGTCAAGATTGAAGCTCTGATGGCTATGATTGATCATGGGAAATGTGATCAAGGAGATTCGGTGGTTAGCAAATTGTTTATAAATAAGGAATTGTTGATAAACAATGCATGCGGGAAAATGTAAGCATAGGGATGCTACATAGTGATTACCGAGCATAGAAGCTTGAAGACCTATTTGAATAATAGAGTAGCGAGCCCATCAGAGGTACAAGATAAGTCCTATGACAAGATTCTTTTGAGCAAATAGAATCTGCTTTAGCATTTTAGATGTGAAGCTGCAAATATATTTTATTACTGTTGTTTATTTTGTAAGTGACAAAAAATCTCTTAATCGAGTGGACTTAACAGTCTTATTTGTAAACCCTCTAGCAAGCTAACATTCTAAATGAGTGTTTGAAATCCTTTGAAAAGGTCACTTCTAACAAAGTGAAGATCCTAACAGATTTGAGGGAAATCCCTTAACCGGGTCACATCTAGCAATGTGTTTGTAATCTTTAACAAGATTTTCTTTTAACCGAGCATACTCTAGAAGAGTATATTTCTTAGTGGGTCTGAAATCCCGTAGTGGTTTTTCCCTATTTGGGTTTCCATGTTAAATCTGGTGTTATATGTGTTATGATGATTATGTGTTTATGAGTTAGCATGTTTAGCAGTTTTTGGTTATATTGTTGAAGTATAAGTTACCGAGGTTGAATTTGTTGATTTTATGGAAGATTAAGTTTGTATGATTCACCCCCCCCTCTCATCTTGTTAGCTATTGGCATCAGAACTTTACATGATCTTCTATCAGTACCGGCATCCTGAGTGTTGTTTTCTCTTTAAAAAATGGTCACTATCAAAGCTCTAAATCCCCGAGGATATGAATGCAAATGACCCTGTTTTTACCCCTTCTCCCCCATATATACTCTTTGTCCTAAACCTAAGTTTACCCTGCTGACCATCATGGTCCTCATGAACTTCCCGTCCCTCCCCTTTCTCCATTTTATCTCTAATTTCTTCTATTCTTTTGCTCATATTGCTAAATTCTTCTCTTCTTCTTGCTTGCTAATTTTCATTCTTTTTCGAGAGATCGCCCGATTTTTCAAAATTTTTAGCCCATCTCTTGAGCGGGCATACCACCCATTAAATTAACACTTTATGGGGCATATTTCTTCACACCTATTTTTCTTTCTTTGAAACGATGCGATAAACCACACCGTCTCAAAGAGGGACATGTTGTTCACCAAAAGTGATAACCGAAGAACACCTGCAAATCTTTCTATGAAATGGCCAATTTCAGTCTACAAAACACATCAGGGCTTGGACAACATAACATAGGATCCTAATTGATCCTCCTGCACTTCAGGTTCTGCTAGACCTAGGGGGGGACACCCTCTTGATGCACTAAATACAACAATTACAGACACGTAACTGCATCAACATCAAGCAGATAGATCATTTCACAAGTTCAACAAGTTAAGGAACATTATAGATTGGCTAGATCTGTACAAACAATAGGATGAAATAGAGCTTGGAATGAGAAGAACTCACCCCTAAACATAAAGGGAAATAGATTTGTCTTTTAAAATGTTGATCTGAAACCATCCCTAAACTTGCAAGACCAGTGCTTTGTTCATTGGGCAACAGAGTTACAGACAGAACTGCAAATATGAATCATAGATGCAAATTTGTTTTCCTTAAACAAGATATTCATGCACCAATACCTGATATTAATGCACTATTTGATTCATTCACAAAATTATCAGATCTGGAAATACATTTCATCATTTATGACTGACTATAGAATTTAAAACCTTCCTTGAAGGATACCTATAAACAGTCACACAACCTCCTTGAGATGACAAATTTCATCCTCCTTGAGGATTGAATTCATAATAATGAAAAAAAACATATCACAGAGACAATATCATGGGAAATTTACTCATGCCTGACACAAGTAAGACCTGCAACTAGAAAGCAATCTGTCATCCTGCAATGTAGCCTCTATACCCTGAGTAGATCCATGGAACTTTACAAGTTTGGGTCAAGAATTTCAACAAATGGAAGCCATGAAAAATGGAGCACTTCCTCACAGAGTTCTGGAACCCTTACAACTGAGAAGAATGGGGAATAAAAAGAGGAGGGAAGAAAAACAAATTCACAACTGAAAATTGCCAAGTGTCTCTCCTCTCTAACTGAATTTTGTTCCCGTGTAAACTACTTCTAAAATATCTCACATTTGTCCAAATTAACTTCATAATCGGATTCCTCGCTCCAAGAGCTTTCCAAAAATATATAACACTTTATATCTTGGCCAAAAATTGAGTCCTGGGCGAATTAATTCCCCAATGTGCTCAAACATTTAAATTTTTCATTTATTAATATAGTCTAAACTATATAATAAACAATTTTAATTTTAAATTTTTCATCTCCAAATGTGCTCTGACGTCTTGCCACGTGGTGGGATCTAATTGGTCGATGGGGTTGACCAGATGCCACCTGGGATGACACCTCATCTTCTGCCACTTGGCCGCCACGCCATCGCCACTGGGCTGCTTACTCGTATGCCACGTCATCGCCACTGGGTGCCACCTCACTGAGACCCCCTACTGGACTGCTGACTGCACCGACACGTGGACGACTCTCATTCACTTTCGCTATTTCGCTGGTTTAACTCACGTGCATCTTCCTTTCGCGAAATAGCGCGAGCCGTTGATCTCTCTCGAACCTGCTCGCTCGTTAACCCGGCCTTCGTCTACAAAATTTCATCTATTTGCCTCGGGAAGTGTGCCTGCATGGGTTCCACTTGGTCTTCGTCTAGTCAACTCCTCTGTCACCTCAGGAAGCATGCTCACACATGGGCCCGCCTGCTGGGCGCCCATTGGCACCTTGTGTCAAAAGCCTTTATGGATTAGACATTATAGATGGGTTTGTTTTTGCTTATAAACATTATAAAATTCCCTTCCACAGTCAATGTGGGATATTGCTATTATGCCTAGGACTGTGTTTTTAAAGCTTTTCCTGGGACTTTCATGGCGCTTGATTGATTTGCTTGAAATTTCTTTTGTTTTCCTCTTCACTCACCATGTCCTTTGTTCCCTTTCGAGATCATGTGAAGGGAGAATGTTGCTTGAATGGTTTCAATTGCTGCCAATTTGAAGTTTATTGACTTCCATACAGCCATGTGATTAGCTACAGCAAAGAGGGAAAATTGCCATGGAAATAAACAACTTCTAACAGACTATAAAACTGAATCAAAAACCTGTCTTCTGAACTCCCAATTTCTCCTTTTCCATGGATTTGAGGAAAGGGGAGCTTGATTCCACTCTTCTAAGTGTTGCTGCTGAAACTCTTTGTATTTCTTCCACCATATCATGAAGCCACTCTCTTCAAAGAAAACCTCCATGGAAATACTTTTCTCCTTGATCATCTTCGACACATAAGCTTCAAAATCTTTGAGGCTTTTCTTGAGATGGGCAATGATAGTTCGCTCTTTCTTTGGCTGGAGATTTGTCAAGTCTTTATCAGCTTCTCCTACACGAGCCCAAAAGCGAGAGTCCTCAGTTAAGGAGCAAACTTTGTGCGAGTCTTTTTCCTCCCTCTACCTCTTTCAATGCGAGTTTGGTTTTTGTCATCCAGCCATTTTTCTAGAACCCTATGACGGAGCAGCCTGTTCTTAATTGAGAGACAACTTCCCCTATCGCTGTGCAGATGATAGAAGTTTGCAATGTCCAGGGGCTCTACAAGTCTTCTGTATGTAGTTCCAGCATTGATCCATTTTGTTTTGGTATCGGAAGTCACTGGGCAATTGCTGATTCTTCACCATATCAATAATTTTATCCCAAAAATCTTCTAGATTCATTCTATGCTGATTAATATGAAAATCTTTCTTTTCGCCCAGGTCCTTGAAAACATCGTAGGAGCTACAACTGTTGCCCTTAGATACCATTTTAATGTACCATTCCAGCTCTACCAGTCTACTTTGGTTCTCGCTCAACTTTGAATTTAGGTCCTTAATGTCCATGTCATGCTTGTTTTTCAAATCTGCGTCTTTTTTCAAGGCATCAAATGCAGATTTAGTCAGATTCTGAAAGCCCATGGCTTCTAATTGCAGTGCTATTCCCGTCTCAACAGAGGATTCTGGGAAGATGTTTGAAGCTCTTGTTGAGTATCCACTTTCAAAAACATTTTTCAACTTATCACCATAACTTTTGTGCTCTGAAATCAATGCATCGGCAATACCATTTTCTTCAGTGCTTTGCAAAGTTAAAATTAACATCTCCAAGGCAGCTTGACTATCCTCAATACAAGCTACTCCCTGGGTTGAACAGATCATATAAATACCAAAAGGTTTATATGGGCTAGACTTTCCAAGGCACTTGACATTGTCAAGAAGTTCCCTGCAAGCTTGTATAGGATCAAAATCATTGCCCATTATTATCTCTCCCTGAGAGAAAATTGAAATCAAATGTAGTGCAATCGATTCAAAAGGTGCAAGGAGCATGTGAGGAACAAAATCATGTTTTGAAACCACATGACAAAATCTTCCAAGCCAATCTTGGGAACCAATTGATCCTCTAAGAGCAACATTTCCCACCAAAGGAGAGCTAAATGTAATGCACAAAGGATAGATATTTTTCATCCTCTTATCCAGAAAGGAGATTGTAGCTAGTGTTGCCATAGCACCTCCTATAGAATTACCCATGAATATAATTGGTTGTTCCACCTCTTTTTTTTTAATCTGTTTCGAAAATTGCTTCATCTGGGTTTCCAAGTCTGATCTTTTCATAAGATCAAGGAATTTGTAGAGAGCTCCTTTGCTAAACACCACATAGAGCTTTTGGAGAATGGCAAAGTCACATTTAATAGCTTTGAAAACAAATTTCAATGCCAAAGGATAGCTATACACAAAAGGGAAAACAAATAAAGAACAATGCAATCCTTCCGGAGTTTAATGCCCTTTTCACGCCACAGCAATGAAGACAAAATAAAATTATCATGCACCTTATGCCTGCCAATTGGAATTGCTATTGGAGGTTTTAATGACTACCACGCTTTACACCTGATACTCTTTTTGAAATCATAGTAACAAGCATTAAGAAAACCAAATCTCAATTTCACAACAGCCCATGCAATAACATCTCTTAACGGAATCACGTCATCAATAAAATAATACGGCGTAGGCGTAAGCCAAGTCGGGCCCCAAAGTGGGTCCGACTAAAAAAAATTTTCGTTTTCATGCAACTGACCCCTGGAAAGCTTCACGGACCTCAAACATACCTTTGGGAACGATCGGCATCATTTTTGGATCATTAATCCGCATTTTACAACCTTCAGGCAATTACGCCACAATTTTCGCATTTAATCGCGAAGACGTAATTTTCAAACCTATCAAAACACCTTTTTGGAGCTCGCTATCTGACAGGCGTGTACTTTGATATACAAGGATGAATTGTACCAAATGGTTTCTCAAGACGAGTCCCAAGCGAAGAGATATTAATTTCCGAAAACGGCCAACTGGCTTTGTCGACACTACGGACCTGATGAAGTCAATGTTCTGGCAACACATGATGCCTTTCTCAAAAATATCAAACGACCTCCGTGGGTCCTCAAATTTGGAACATAGGTACCTTTAAGTACATATTAAATCTTTGAATTCTCAGTTCGATCACCAGACTGACAGGATACAAATGGCATGCACACAAAAAGGGCAACATCAACTGATCTAACACAGGAGTGCGGGTAACTGAATTTGATGGCAAAATGAGCTCTCTTGAAAACCGATCAAACGGATTGGTAAAGCTTTGAAATTTGAAATTTAGCTCATCATTTATACCAACATCAGCTCGGAACAAACATTATGGCATGACGCTTACTGAGGCAACTTTTACACTTGTGCAAAACAGGGCTTCGACTAGCTGTCGAAACAGGGACTTGCCAAAACATAGAAACTGCAAACGGAATTGGCTTCAAAAACTGAGCAAATGGATTAGTTAAGACTTGAAAATTTATGAGCTCACTCAAATTTATGCATAGAATTGAATCCATTTTGAATTTCTTCATGATGATCAACTGGGCAAAAGATGTAATCGCGCAAAGTAGGCTACTCAATAAAATCTGCATTCGTGCCTAAAATGCACTTCCAGCTCACCCCTCAAAACGGGTACCTCATAAACTTATCCAAATTGAATTCTGAAAGTTGCACATCACTGAATAGGCCAAATGAAAGGTGTGGGACATGAATCTCGAGCCTTACCCTCTGAAAATCAACCAGCTTCATTGTATCCCCTTGCTAACTAGGCCATTCAAACTGACTTATTTTAATCATTCGGAAATGCCAGGCAAATTTTTGAAATGGGCCTATAAACTTGACTCAGTTTTAACTAATCCCAATAGGACAAATGTAGTCATATAAATCTGTCCATTTTAATTCAATGAATATTTGCTATTTATTTGATTAAAAACCCACTAGCCATCAGTTAATTAAATTAACATTTAATTAATTCATCTTCAAACATTCTCTTATTAATTAAATAAATTATTCAATTTATTTTAATTAATTCATTAAACCAAATTCACAATCAATTAAATGAATAAAACCTATTTATTTAATTTAATCCCCTTTCTTCTTTTAAATAAATAAATTAAAAATATTTATTTAAATCATTTACAGCCCCACCCCACTTGCATTCTCCTACAAATACAAGTTGCACCTATTTGTTGAAATAAATGAATTTTATTTTAATAAAAATCCTATTTTCCCTCACCCACCAAATCCACTTGCAATCCTAAAGCCCTTCTAGACTCTTATAACCCCTTCCTAATTAGCCTAATCCATCCCCTAAATATTGTCACGTTCCTAAGCAACTTGGAGTCACTTCTCAATGGCCTCAAAGTCTTTGAAAAGCATTTAAGGCTTTATGTGTTCAACAATCTAACTTCTAAAGTCTTCCAAACCACTAATGTCTCTTACATGACCATTAATTGGTCTTACATAACCATTTATGGTTAAATCCACTTGCACCAATGGTTAGAGAATTTGACCTCTAACTCAACCCTCATGTAACCCATGTGTGTCCTCAAGCATTTATCACTTTGACCATGGTTATCCTCACTAACTCTTGCACAAGAGTTTATCCATTGGATAAAAGCATTATTTTTTGAATAATGAATTTATTCACTCAACTAAACATTAACCCTACCTCCCAAGTTAACCTCAAGTCATGTCAAGCATTTAATGCTTCTTCCCTCTCTCCTCAACACATCTCATGTTGATACTTGTCATCATGGGATTGTGTTGAAAGTCCTCACATGGATCTTAAACCATTCAATCCTGACCCTTGTTGAGATTACTCAATCTCAACCATCCATTGCTCAATTTTACCTATAAATAGAGCTTATTTCTTCATAATCCAGATCCTAAAAACTTGTATGCAATTAACTTGTAGCCAATTTTAGAGAAGAACATTTTAGCATAAATCACCCATATATTATCATTTTGGACTAAAGTAAATCATTTTCATATCATAGCATGTCATAACTAGTTTGTTTTACACTTGCATAACATAGTTTAAAACATTTCAATCTCGAATCTCCATAAGATATCCATAGTGCAAAAAGTTGCTGAGAGCTACATTCATTTAGAAACTTGGAGAGGAAAGGAACAAGGGAGGAAGAGCTACAAGCATGGTGGAAGGCATTTGGAGATGCCTTGTTGCATTTATTTTCATAGTTAAATGCTCTATTGTGTGTTTAGTGTCTCTCTTGGTATGCATGTTTACAATAATCTTTGGTTGATTAACACTAACTCTTTGTTTCTTGTGTTTTTCATGTGTGTGCTGCCTCACAACAAGTTTTTCTAACATCCTTCATTTGCAAAGCATCATTTGGTGAACCCGACGTGGATCCAACACAAAGATTTCTACACAAACTACTAACTTTTTTGCTTAAATTGCCACACAGGTTGCACTTTAGCACTTTTGAACATGTTTTAGCACCTACAAAACTTTGTGATTTAGCACTTTTGTCTACTAGAATAGCGCTATTGTCTGGTAAATAGTGCTATTGTACATCATTTAGCACTTTTGTTGTTACAATAGCGCTACTGTTGTTAGTTTAGCACATTCGTGCACTCTATTTGACAAAATTTTATGCTGTCTGACAAAGTCTTTTAGCGCTTTTGTTCTTAGTATAGCACATTTGTACCTATTTTAGCACATCCATTAGTAAATTAGTGCTTTCATGTTAAATAGCGTTTTCGTGTTTACACAGAGTGGTGCTATTGTAACAGAGAGTTGTAAATTTTTTACTGTAACCAAAAAAGAAAAAATTCTAGGCTTGTGGAAGCCCTCAAAATTTCTCATTTTATCACTAACTGTTTGTGTGCATGTGCAGGATTTCACTAACCCCCATTGCAGGATTTCAGGAGTTAAGAATTAAGAAGTAAATTATGTTTTGCTAACGTTGTCCTTTAAAAGTTGGTATAAAATAAATTCACTTTCTCTTTTGGGCTCAAAGCATTAACCTCACATTTCATTTTGGGTTCTAAAAATTCATCACACTTTTCAAATTGGGCTTAAAAGAAACCTCATTGTGAAAAATAAAAAGAACAACAAACTCAAATCCAACAAATTTGCTTTCTTTGCAAGTTAGGATTCATTTTTATTTTGGGTTTTAAAACAAGACAAAAGAACTTTTATTTCTTGCATCAAAGTTAAAATCCACAATCAACTCTTCCTTTTTTCTTGTAAAAGTGAAAAGAACACTCAACTTGTCAAAAGTTTTCTTGTTTCCAAAAGCGATTTACTTCAAGCAAACATTTTTCAAATTCAGTTGACCAGGATTTCAAATTCTTAATTTACCAAAAATTTTGCCTTTTAAGTTAAAAAGAACACCATGATTGTTCAAGAAACATCTCCAAATAGTTAGATCACATTGCAATGAAAAACAGTTAAAAAGAACAAGTGCTTTTTGTGATTAGCACTCTTATGCAAAGTTTGTCGAGTGGTCCTACTTCTAACACACACTATCCTCTCCCTTGGCTTTCATGGTCCTAGGTGCAAGATAAAAGTGTTAGTAACACTCAAAGTTTATCTTTTTAAGAGAGGCCTTCCAGAGACACATCACTCTTGGGAACGACCTCATGCAGTAAATCCTTCAAGCTGCTATAGAACTCAGGTGTGAGCGAAAGTTGTAGCCTTGGGTATAGTTATTCCTACAATTTAACTTGTTGAAAGGACAAATGAGCCCCACCACAAGTTACAAGGCTCTTAAGTGAGTCACTGTAAAATGAGCTTATGTCCAAAAAAATTGAAAATTACTTAACACCTTTATGCAGAAGCCCACCCATTCTATTGATTGAGGATACTTGTGAGAAGTTCAGTGCAAGAGCATAGATGGTTTGGCTCCCAAGATATTCACCATACATATTTCCTTGAGTAGAAACAAACCTTTTTGAAAGGCTACTTGTAGCTTGATAAAAGTGGTGACTCTCCCATCATAGGGATCATCTATTTGTTATGCTCATGCAAGACTTATTATATCACATCCTTACCTACCATAGTGGGATTTATAAGGTATGTAGTACCAAAGTTGAAGAAATATCAAGATGTGGGCTAAAATTATCTCAATTGGCTATTTGACCTTAGCGATAAAGTGTCTTCATTTTGTGTCAAGACCAGTGATAAATAGAGCCGACTTTAGGCTTTTTTGAAAAACATACTCAAAAACATTTGGAAAAGGGGTCATAAAAGTCCAAAGATTGAGTTGATTTAGACCCACACTTATTTGTGCCTTTTGAGGTAGCATTCTTGTGTTTGTGTGCTTGCTTTGTTTTCTTGTCAAAGAAAAATCAAAAACCAATTCCAAAACAAATATTCTGATAGTTGCCAACAAGATGAGGGGGGGGGGGTGGTGAATCATACAAACTTAATCTTCCATAAAAATCATCAGATTCAACCTCAGTAACATATATTTTAGTAATATAACCAAAACTGTTAAACATGCAAACTTAAAAGCATGTAAACATCATAAACCTCATAACACTAGATTTAACGTGGAAACCCAAATAGGGAAAAATCACTATGGGATTTCGGACCCACTAAGAAATATACTCTTCTAGAGTATACTTGGTTAAAAGAAAATCTTGTTAAAGATTACAAACACATTGCTAGATGTGACCCGGTTAAGGGATTTCCCTTAGATCTGTTAGGATCTTCACCTTGTTAGAAGTGACCTTGTTAAAGGATTTCAAACACTCAATCAAAATGTCACCTTGCTAGAGGGTTTTACAAATAAGACTGTTAAGTCCACTTGGTTAAGAGATTTTCTATCACTTTCACAAAATAACAGTAATAAAATCTATCTGCAACTTCACATCTAAAATACTAAAGCAGATTCTTATTTGTTCAATACAATCTAGACATAGAACTAATCTTGTCTATCTACTGGGCTTCTATACTTTGTTATTCAAACAGGTCTTAAAGCTTATGTGCTCGGTAATCACTATGTAGCATCCTTGTGCATACACTTGCCCGTATACATTATTTATCAATAGTTTCCTATTTATAAACAATTAGGCAATCACTTAATCTCCTTGATCACATTTCCCATGATCAATCATAGCCATCAGATCTTCAATCTTGTCCAGGTTCAATGCATCTTTCGATCTGAAAAATGTTTTACCCCACCTTGAAACTTGCATATTAGTCTTGGAACTTGTGCAGGGTATTGCGGTTCAATCTGCGCTATAGATCTTCATGCCAACTTTCTATTTCCTTAGATTCATTAACAAACTATATTAACGACATACCAATCATTCAATCAGTTCTAGCTCATGAGCTTCCTTCATTAAATAATGCATGCAAACATTTAATGCATTCTGTTATAGCTCGGTTACTACTCGGTAACAACTCAGTAAATACTAAACTTCACTCGGTAGACTTTCCGCGTTTAACCTTAGGGTTTACCGACTAGGTTCTTTGCTTGATAACATAGTATAGTATTAACCTTTACAATTTACAACATATGTATGATGTTAAAACAATCTAAAACATCATGATCTCATCATTGTCTGACTCGGTAGTAGTTGCCCATTAAATACCTTATTCATCCCCTTATTCATCATATTCTTTCCTGTGTCTTTTACCAACATCTTTATAATCTTCAAATCATACTTCTTAAGATATGGCAACATCATACTGAATTAGAAAATTAATTTCTTGACATCAATGACAAAATAATAATATCAAGACAATAAACATTCTTAATCAGTTATATCCATAATCATCAACAAACTTCTCAATATCCTTATGAAATACCAACAATCTTTCATTGTCTATTATAATGCTATATTGCCAACATATTCATCCAACACAAAATTTTCAAAACACCAACACTTGGCAAAAGATCAAAAAAACAAAGTATAAAACTATATGACCATTCTTCACATTTTGAGAAGGAAGAATCTTCATCAACATATCAATTTGAAGAAAAGACCATTAAGCTCAAAGGATTTTATCAAAAGAAGGAAATTTTTCTATCTCAATAGACAAATCTTTATCTCACATAGCACATTCTTATGTCACATGCATCTATATCTTCAAGGAAAATCCAACGAATTTGATCAAGAGTCTTTAAACCGCAGAGCTTTTACTCAATATAGAGCTTTGAGTTATCATAAAAACAAAGGAGGCAAAATCAATCGTGCCTTCTTTCTAGACATTTGCATCACATATAACTTAGCTAGGGAAGAACCACCAACCCCCGAAAGAGAAGAGGAAGAATTGGTCCCATTTGTGACACATAGTTTTTATTGAAGTTAACATTTCATCCATTCTCACATTCACACATCATCAATCCATTCCAACTCTCAAAACATAAGGAGGTCTTGTCCTAAAGTTCTTTTTCGATATTGCTTGAATCAAACACAACACATCACTTTTTAGAGTGTCTCTACATCTAGGATAAACTCATCCTAAGAGACATTTCTACGCGGGTTAAAACTAGTCTATGAGTGCATCCTCTCATTACCAGGTAGTTGGGTCTGTAACACATCTCAAGCCTCTCTAAACCTTCTCATATCAAAAATTGTCAACCAAACACAACAAGCAATTCACAGAAGGACTTTGGTAACATCTAACTTTAGTGTTAGAGATCCATATGCAAAACACTTCACCAAACATTTATCTCTCATTTCATCACCAACTCATAATCATTTTCACCAAACTTTGACAATAACTTGTGAACAAAATGGCTCAAACCAAATCAAGGTCTAGACAATTAGAGATTGAGGAGGAAAAGGAGGAAAATCTCAATTAATTCCAAGAAGCCCTTAGAGGAAACGCAAATGATGAAAATCCAAGTACTCCTAATCCTGTAGCAATAGAAAGGGCACAACACAACCCTCTCTTCAATCGACTTTTTGAAATTGAACTAGAATCATTTCAATTTTTAATTTCTCAATTGAACTAGAATCATTTATTGAAGCAAGGATGAAAATTGGATAAAAGAAATAGTAGAAGAATTAGATAAGATATAAAAGAATAAGACATGGGAACTAGTTCCTAGACCTAAAGACTATTGGGATCCAAGAGCACTGAGAGGGGGGTGAATTAGTGTTCTGTCGGTAAGATAAGATTTTAAACTTTTATAACATACACATATAAACTGGTAAATAAAGAAACATATAACTTGAAGCAAATAACCAATCCACATGAATGAACACCATAACACATAGAATTTATACATGGAAAACCTCAAAGAGGAGAAACCATAGTGGGATTTGTGACCCACAATATCAATTCACTGGCCATATGAAAGATACTACATAGAGAAGGCACACTGCTCATCACAAAAGATTCTCACTAGCTACAAGATTTTGTTGAAGTAAAACAATAATAATGAACTCACAAAATGCATCTGCAATGCCAAAAAGAGTTCTAGTTATAGCTTTGCTATGTACCAGTTCATAAACCCTAAACACTTCTACTGGTATCTCCTTTCCTCTAAGAATGTTTTACAAACCATCTACAGATCATTGCATGATATAACATTCACATACAAATGATCTACATACATATTCTTCATATTACATAGTTCTACTGCCTTGTCATTTATTCTCCTATATCTTCCATATTATCCATAATACCATAATGACCTAACAAATTGACCTATATAGCCTTTACAAACAATATGACTTATGTCAGCTTATAATACATTACAAAAGATATAAAATGTCAGGCCGATACAACAGTTACAAAATGATTTTACAAATAAAACTTCCTTGATGTCGACTTCATTGAAGTGTTGGATGTCGGTGCCGGTGCCAGTTGTAACCCTGGATACTCCAATGTCGGTGTCTATCGGTGAATGCCTCCTAATCCCGATATATGACTTCTATAGAATCTTGTTGCAATCAATGACAACATATGAATCCAATGAGTGACAATTGCCAACAATCTCCCCCTTTGGCATTGATGGCACACTCATGTGAAAATGGATCCCCTGTTGGTACAACTAAAATATGACACATGCTCCCCCTAAGCAATACGCTCTATCTTGTATCCTTCCCATATTTTTTGTCTGATATTTTTCACATATATACATTCCCCCTTTGGCATCAATGCCAAAGACAGGTGAAAGAATTAAAAGAATTTGGTTCAGAATCTATGCAAAAGAATGAATAAATATTGATTATTTTACCAAAGCTTGACCAATTTCAAAATTTTTGATGTTAGGATTCCTACAGATACTGAGAGGGGGGGGGGTGAATCAGTATCTAACTGGTATTTAGAATTTATTAACTTAAAACATGTAGAGCATATTATAACAGTGTACTGGTATGCAAGAAATAATGCAATAAATAGAAATGAAAGCAACCACATGAAAATCACACCATAACACACTGATTTAACGAGGAAACCCAATGTGGGAAAAACCTCGATGGGATTTGTGAACCACAATATTCACTTACTGGCCAATAAGAGAATATTACTTACAAGAGGGGCCTGCACATGCAGGAAGGCCAATTGCCTAGAGCTCATTGCTCAATGGGAAGTCTCACTGACTTACAATGTGGATTATACAAATCCAATGTCTTGTACTACTTTACAATAGCATCTATAAAGCCAGATTCAGTACTGGTTTCTGCTCTACTTCTTACATAAACCCTTTAACCTATATTTCGCATAATAGGTCTACCTAATTATTTTTCCTTATTCATTCTTAAATGTCCTACAATGACTTCTTATATATATAAGTCATTTTACAATGATACCAAGTAGGATTTCAAAGTTTTTACAATAATAAACAAAATATAATATAACAAAAATCATATTGGCCTCTGTGTCGGTATGCTTCCTTTCTCTATTGGTGCCAGTGGTCTGAGTGTTGGTGTAGAGTGTGATTTGCTGATGTCGGTGTAATGCCTTGTCGATGCCATAGGATTGTAAGGTTTCCATCAATGACAAAACCTTCAATCACCTTCAATGTCTCATTGGAGAGTGCATATGCCAACAATCTCCCCCTTTGGCATTGATGGCAACACACGTGAGAAATTCAAAAGTGTATCCAAAAATGTGAAGTCCAAAAAAAGTTACCAAAAATGTGTGTGCTCCCCCTGAGCATATGATTCCTGTGATATCGAATTTTCTCATACGACTACTTCCCCTTTGCCATCAATGACAAAGGTTGTCAAGATGTCAATAGAGTTGTAGTCTCAACCTTGTACTTTTGTGGTCACAATTTGAAATAGATCAACCAAAATTAAGTTTATCCTCTCCATAAATTTCTTACTGTATCTTATTGTTTTCTCGGTTCTTTGAACTATACCGATGAGGTGCTGCATATGCTCTACTGGTGTTCTTTGTCCCTATACAAGTGCCTCGGATATTTCCTTCCGCATGAATGCTAGATAGTCCAATCTTGGACTCAATCTTAGTGTCAAAATTTTTGCCTTATCCACTATTCTCTCCTTTTCTCTTCCCAACTTAAGTAACTCATCCTCAAAATTTGTTATCTGCTATTCAAAAACTGATAGTGTATCCGGTGAGTTAACAAAATTGTCTGCAAGTTTATTGATTACATCCTGTATCTTGCGCATATGCTTATCTATGTCTATTGTTAGTAGGTTTGTCTTGCATATGTCTTTATATAGAGTTTTGAATTCCTTCAGTAAGTTGCATAGTTCTAGTAGAAGTGTGTCAAATTCCCTTGTACACTTCTTTATCTGATCCTCAAAGAATTTTTTCTTTTCAAGTTCCATCTTATCCTTCAATGCCTCTTCCTTTACTTGCTCAATTGTCACTATGTTCTCAGTGATGTATTTGGACAAAATGCCAATTTGACTTAAAGAATCTTTATTGTCTATGTTATAGTTAGGAGCTAGCCTCTTCAAAATTGGGATTGTGTCATCTATAGCTTTATAAGCCTGTGAACTACAATCAGTTATCCTTTTGATAGAATCTAAAAGTACTTCTATTACATTTGTTGATTTATAACCTGCTGATGAGGAACCAACATTCTGAATTCTGCCAGTGGAGGAAGTAACCAAGCTTGTTGTGACCTCTAGTAGGTCTGTTTGTGTTTGCATTTCCTTAAGTAATGTTTTTTGTACCTCTCCTATTTCCCGTTGCATTGTTTCCTCATGAATCTATTCCTGTACCTGTCTCGGAGCCTATTGCTCTTCTTGTTTCTCTATTTGTTGCTCTATCTTAGTCTCAGTCTGAGTCTCTACCTATTGTTCTTTGTTATCATCTACCGGTTTCTCTTGTGTTTGATCAGTTTGCTCAGTTACCAGTGGCTCACTAGCCATGTCTATCTTACCAGTTGTATCTTTATCTACCACAATGTTGATCTTTTGTGTATCAACATCCACTGTGTATAAGACTTCAGGATTAGGATTTATATCCTCTACATTCATACTTTCAACTACCGGTTGATTTTCTGTAGTTTTTGTTGTTACAGGTGGAGTGATCAAAGGTGGTGGGGGTAAGTTGTCTTTTACTTTGATACTAGGAGGTCCACCAACCTTTCCTTTACCTTTGTCCTTATCCTTCTGATATACCTTTATAGGTTTGTGGCTTATGTACTCTTCCTATTTTTCTTTTTCAACTAGGAATATATCCCATGCATTTTTTGTTTCGTTAGTTACCTCATTGACTCTTCCAACCATTAATGCAATTTGTTGGTGTGCAGTAGAGAATACTGACCGGTTTGCTTCTGCAATTAAATCATCTATTTCTTTAGGTGAGTTCACTAGGTAAACAACAAGTAATTTTTCTATCTTGATTTTCTTGTCAAGCTATAAAATAGCTTGTCTTCTTGCTTCCAATCTTTTAAATAATTCATTTGGTAGTTTGTCTACCACTTCCATCAAAAACTTCTTATACATGTCCATGTGCAAAATAACACTGTTCTCAACTTGTTCTTTTTCATTTGTTGCCAGAGTATCATACAATTTCTCTATATTCTTTAGTTTCCCTTCCTCTATAATTTCATTTAGCAATTTATCAAGAGGGGCCAAGTTTTGTTGAGTCCTCTTCTTCTTCTTTGGTGTCAGCTTCTTCTTTGGTGTAGTTTTCTTAATCGGAGATCTCACTACTTGTTGTTTCTGTCTTGTTCTCCTAGGTGAAGGTGTGGTTACTAGTGAAGGATCTCTTTTCCTTATAGCTCTTTTGAAAGTTGCAAGCATGTCATTCTCCGAGGAAGTGCCTACCGGTGATAGGTGAGTTTCAGGCTGTGGGGCTGCTAACTCATCCTCAGTGATACTGGTTTGTTTCATTACATTTTCTTTAATAGCCTTTGCCTATCTAGAACCTCTTCTCACTACTGCCTCAACCTTTTTCACTCTTTTATGAGATTGAATTTGACTTTCTATGGTCTTAGCACTACCAAATACTTCTTCCTTAGGTTCTCTAGGAGCTTCCAAAAGTGCTTTAGCATATGTTTCAATGATAAGGTCATCAATCTCATAACCCATTTCTGTTACCCAAATTGTCCTTGGGATGACTGCTTCCATCCAGATCTCATCATTTTTTAGTACAAAGCATATGTTATCCTTATACTTGTCAACAATTTTCTATGATAATCTGATTCTCTTCTTCAATTTGGCCTTTAATGCTTGAAAGTATTCATGGATATTCTTTTCCTTGTCTTCACTCATGTTATTAAATAGGTCTGTTAACTATTTCCCTACTAGTGTATCAAATCCAAGTTCTTTATAGCCTATACTAGGAACCTGTTTGGTTATGTGTAGCATCAAGCATACAAGTAGATTTCCAAACCTAAAAGTTCCTTTCTTATCTTTCTTTATCTTGCCTAAGTTGTCAATTAACTCATCTTTTAACCATTCACATATGTCAATTTTCACATTGTCTGTAATCATGTCATAAGCACTCTTAATTCATAAACTTGAAACTGAATTAAGTCTATTTGCATGAGTTGCTTTATACCCTAAAATCATGCTAATAAATCTCACATTAGTGTCGGTTACATCATTGACTCTTAAGGACCTTTTGTCAGATGTTGCACTAGTTAGCTTAGTTACTAGGTCATTTGAGACCTTTTTAGTCTTGTCTAGCCTTTTACTGATTGAGGGTAACCCTGTCATTGCTTTGACAACTTCCTTGGTAATTTTGTGAATTGCATCTAACCAGAAAATTTCACCATGTACCCTACTTAAGACTATCCTAATCACATCCTTGGGGAATTTAGGAATGCTAAGGATTTCAGTAAATCCTAGGGTTTCAACAATTTTATGTTCACTTTTTACATTTCCGGATTCATCACATATGATAGATTTATACATTGTTTTGATCTCTTCATCTCCTAATTCCTCTATGTTGCAATGGATGTAAATTCTGGGGTCTTCAGCATAAACAACTCCTTTTGGAATTTGAGAAAAAACACCTACAGTATCATCTTTCTTTGCTATCTCGAGAACTAGTTGAAACATTGGCCTAGGGTGTTTTATAACCTTGACTATAGTAGGGTTTGCTATATATTCAAGTGCAGAGGTGGCCGCCATGATTATAAATACCTTTTTCTACCTTTGGATGGATTGATTGCTGAATTGCCTTTGCCTCTTTTCTCGAAATGCTTTAGCTCTACAAATTTCGTGCTCTTCGAATGTTTGAAATCTTGGTGAGGTGAAATGGAGCCAAAATCACAAATTTATAAAGTCTATTTGCCATCTACCACATTTAATGCATGCTGGTTAAGTAGTCACTTAACATTATCTACCGGTAATGAAGTAATTTCCAACTTCTCACCATCAACCGAGGGAATAATAGCACATGTGTCATTAGATTGCCAAACCCTCAAAGAAACTTTCTTCAATTTGATGAAGAACTTCTAGCCGATGGAGTACTACTCTATCTTGCCCGTGAAGCACTACTCTATCCTACCGGTGAAGCACTGATTGGTTCTACTAGTGGAGGAGTATTCCCAACATTTAGATCTGCTTTTTTAATCCATTGTTTTGAGAATTCTTTCTTAACCTCTTCAACTTTTTCTTTTCCTTTCAAGCTAGAACTTTTGTTGTCTGTCGGTGATCCTTTGCTTCTACAAGATTTTGCAATATGCCCAATCTTGTTACATGCATAACAAGTCACATTGTTTTTCTTAATAGCTTTTCCATAACCTATGTTGGTTTGTGTTCTACATTGATTAGATAGGTGTCCAAATCTTCCACAAACATAACATCTTACATTCATTCTACAATTTTCAGAGTTGTGACCAACTTTGTTGCATTTTGAACATTGACTAGTGGGTGTGTTGATGTTCTGATAATTTTTAGATCTACATTGATTTGCTCTATGCCCATACTTATTACAGTTAAAACATTTTCCATTGAATTTATAAGTATTAGGTTGCCTTACCAGTTTGCTGCGATCCTGAGTGTTTGTAGTACCAGAGCTTTCTCCTACTTCAAAGCCAATTCCACAAGTATCACCAGTAGGTTTTTGAATCTTCAACAAGTCACCAAGTTCTTTTGAGCTTTTTTTGAATTTGTCTTTGTGTTGATTTGCAATATCCAGTTCTCTTTCTAAGATCTCTTTCTATCTCATCAGTTCATTGGAATCATTCTATGTATGCATCAGATCTGCCTTCAATAGGTCATTTTCATAGCTAAGTCTTGTGTTCTCATTTGCTACATCACTTAGTCTTTTGGTCAATTCTTCTTCATTCTTCTTCCTATCTTCATTTTCCTTGTAGAATCTCATGGTCATATCTTGCATCTCATTCTTCATTGTTATGTTCTCCAGTTTCAGCTTGCTTATCTGATCATTAAGTGATTCCTTTTCATCATTCTCATTTTGCAACTTTTCACATAATTCTCTTCTCTTATTCCTTGCAATGGTAAAATTCTCTTGAAGTGCCTAAATGATATCCTGAGCTGCCTTTAGATCATCTTCAAGTTTGATGTTTTTCAATTTCTCTGTATCATAATCTGAGAGAGTTGCTTCTAGTTGCTTCATTAGATTTTCCATCTTTACCGGTGTCAAGATCTTCCTCAAGCTGTTAGGCTTCTAAAAATAGAGGACCAAGATCTGATACCAATTGTTAGGATTCTCACAGACACTGAGAGGGAGGGGTGAATTAGTATCTAACCAGTATTTAGAATTTCTTAACTTAAAACATGTAGAGCATATTATAACAGCATACCGGTATACAAGAAATAATGCAATAAATAGAAATGAAAGCAACCACATGAAAATCACACCATAACACACTGATTTAATGAGGAAAACCAATGTGGGAAAAATCTCGGTGGGATTTGTGACCCACAATATTCCCTTACTGGCCAATAAGAGAATATTACTTACAAGAGGGGCCTACACATGCAGGAAGGCCAATTGCCTAGAGCTCACTACTCAATGGGAAGTCTCACTGACTTACAATGTGGATTATACAAATCCAATGTCTTGTACTACTTTACAATAGCATCTATAATGCTAGATTCAGTACCGATTTCTACTCTGATTCTTACATAAACCCTGTAACCTATATTTCACTTAATAGGTCTGCCTAATTATTTTTCCTTATTCATTCTTAAATGTCCTACAATGTCTTCTTATATATATAAGTCATTTTACAATGATATCAAGTCGGCTTTCAAATTTTTTACAATAAGAAACAAAATATAATATAACAAAAATCATGTCAGCCTTTGTGCCGATATGCTTCCTTTCTCTACTGGTGCTGGTGTAGAGTTTGATCTGCTGATGCCAGTGTAATGCCTTGCTGGTGCCATAGGATTGTAAGGTTGCCATCAATGACAAAACCTTCAATCACCTTTAATGTCTCATTGGAGTGTGCATATGCCAACATTCGGGTGAGCTTTGTCTAGCAATTGTAAGTATGTATCCCAGCCAGTTTTGAAAGTATCAGAAATGGATACAAGTCCACTCAGTAAGTGTGCAAGTGTTTTCTTCTCTAAGTCTTCTGTCTGTGTTGGCTTTGCAATCATATCCATACATTCTCTCTTATGTACACCATGTGAATCCAATCTTGGACTCACCCATCCTTTGAGACTCCTTGCTCTCCGATTTGTCTTGTCTCTTTCCTTTACAAAACAAAAAAATTGGTTCTCCAAAGACAAAATTTGCCCATCAATAGATGTTTTTAGTGAGGTCAACCCATCAAAAGAATTAGCAATATTAGCAACCTTTTCATGTAACTCCTTTAACCTACCATCTACATTAGCTATAAGAATTTTTATGTTACAATAGACCCTGTAGATATTAGTACATTGTTTCAAACAATTTTCAATAAGAATCAATTTTTCTTCAATCTTCTTCTTCTTCTTCTCCATTTCAATAATTTGGTCAAAAGCAGCTCTCTTAGCCAAAGTAAATCTCTCAAGTTCCTGTCGGTCTGAAAGTTGCTGCAAATATTGAAATTTGTTAGATATATGCTTAGTTAATGCCTTAAGCTTACCAGAAGGGATTGCTTCATTCTCAATCATACAATCAGGAATTAGTCTGTGCAAAACTGTAATTGACTATTCTATTATTCTTTTATCTACAGATCACTCCTTTATTAGCTTTTGAGTAGCTACCATCATTAACTCAGTGGGACTCATCTTTGTTATTGATTTCTTCTCATCTTGAGAAGTGTTAATTGCCAAAAAAAATTGTCGAGGAATCATCAACTGTTGGTATAGTCTTATCAGTCCCCTTTACCTTAACTTCCTTTGGATCGGTGGCTTCACCACTTGGTGTAGTATCAATTACTGTCGATGGAGTATTATCCACAATATTGTCAGTACCCTATACATTGCCTTGCTCAAAAATTGTCTTTGCCGGTATAAACTATACACTCTCCTTTGCTGTCAGTGGTATCTATACACCCTTATTTATTGCCGGTATATCCAAAATTGGTTCTAAACTTCCCAAAATACCTTTCCCTTTTGATTTGTCTAGAATGGTGGAAGTTGTTACCTTGACAAATTCTGCATGGGAGGTGAGAAAATATAGATTCTTTTGGAAGAATTTGGACCAACCACCACTGGTCTCATTTATTACCTCATTAACCCTGCCCATCATTAGGCTTATTTGTCAAGGTTTGCTACTAAAGACTGCTTTGTTTGCAACATCTATACACCTCTTCATTTCCTCATTTCTTATAGAACCACACAAATTCAAAAGTTCTCCTTCCTTAATTTCTCTATCCCTCTTGACTGCATCAAGTCTTCTTGCATCTAACTTATTATACAGTGATAGAGGATTTTCCTTCAAAATCTGCACTAAAGATTTCTTATATATATCTATATGTAACAAAATTGCCTCTTAAATTTCATTATGCTCATTAGCCTCTAAATTTTCATAGCAATTAGATACATTCTTCAAAATACCATCCTTTGTTATTTCATCTATCAATTCAACACAAGTCATTGTAACCTTACTAGATTTTATAGCTTCATCACTCTTCTTCTTGTTCTTCGGGGTTGCTAGAGTGGATGAAACTAGTTTCCTCTTCTGAATAGGTTTCCTTGCCGAAGGTGGGGGTGCAGTAGGTTTTGATGCCTTTCTTACAAGCTTCCTCCTTGGCTCCACCTTCTTCTCCTCTACCAGTGGCTGGTCAGCTTTCTTTCTTTCTACCCTTCTGAATGCTAGAGGTTCATTATCCTCTAAATCAGAGTCACAAGTGATAGTAGAAATGAAAGTTTCAAGCCTCTTCATCTTAGGAGCACTAGCCACTGTCAGTTTTGCTGCTGGTTGTTTTGTCGGTTTGGATCCAAAACCCATTTTAGTATCTATCCTATGAATCACATTCTGAATAAATGCAAACATCTTGTCAATTTTCTTTTCTCTTCTCTTCTTATTGAAGCCAGTTTTGACTTCAAGATCCTTTTCTTCTACAATGCAAAAATGTTTGGTCTTATCATCTAATGGAGCTTCTAGTAGCATCTTTGCATAAAGTTCCAAAATGTTATCATCTACTTCATATCCAATCTCAGTCACCCATATGGTTCTAGGTTCCACTGTCTCCATGAGGGTTTCATTAGTTTTTACCATAAAATAAATATCAGTGGAGTATTCCACAATATGCTTTGAAATCCTTTCCCCCTATCTCATATTTTCTTGAAAAGTTTTGAAGTAGCCCCAAATATTTTCATCCCTATTAGTACCAAGACCAGTTATTTCTTCCTTGATTTGCATACCTACTGATATTTCATGAGCCCAATGCTTCTTGCCTAAGCGAGGTAGGTCATTTATGAAGTATAGCATTAAACAAACAATGATATTTCCAAACCTAAAAGTTCCTTTCTTGACACCCTTAATTTTGCTAAGATTTAGCATTAGTTCATTTCTCAGCCATTCACACTAGTCATATTTTCCATCATTCCTTAGCATTTGGTGTGCAACATGGATACATGAACTGGCAATAGAGTTCAATCAACTAGATTGAGTTACCTTGTAACCAATTATCATGCTTGTAAAATTCATATCTATGTCCTTGATGGTGCTAATCCTCATTGATCTTCCATCATGGGTTGCGTCAATGAGCTTCTCAACCTCAGTGTTGGAGATCTTCTTTCTAGGTTCTTGTCTGACTTTGGGTAAGCTAGTGAATACTTGAATAGCCTCCTTGGTGATCATTCAGGGTCGATCTAGCCAGATGAATTCATTGTGGACCTTGCTCAAGACATATTTGATCACCTCATCCTTGAATTCTGGTATGTATAGGATATCGATTAACCCTAGATCCTTGATGACCTTATATTCCAGCTTGATTGTTCTAGAGATGCCCAGTATCATAGATTGATACATGCCTTTGATCTCTTTTGTGCCTATATCTTCCAAGGTGTAGTGAATATATGCCCTTACATCTTCTACATACATTACACCATCAAGAACCTTAGAGAATGCTCCCACAAAGTCTTCCTTCTTGGCTATCATGGGAACTTCCTTGAAAATGGGTCTTAGCCTATCCTTGACTCCAACAACAATGGGATTTCCAATGAAAATAGGAGAAAATGATCAGCATTCCATTTCGAAGAAATACCTAAAAATGATCTCCGGTTGAAAGATTTGATTGCTTCTCAGAAATTGTTGGAAATCCTTTCAGAATGCCTTTTCTCGCTATTGGTGTAAATAATTATTCATCTTGGATATTATTACACCTTACTTAAGTTTACTTAGGAAATGCATTTCATAGTAGTTTGGGTATGAGACACTTGGGTGTTTGTGCCACATTGGGATAGTGTGTGTAGGAGAATTTCCACCTTTTATGGTGTTGATCTTGTTGTTACACTCCACATTCAATGGTTGATCCACCTAATGTGGAATATTATATTATTTCTCCTACCTACCCACACCTACTTCCTACCTACCCTTGTTTCTTATTGAGCCACATGTCATGTTTGTGTGCTCACATATCCATATAGCCTTGCCTATATAAGGAGGCTCATATTCATTATATGTAACAACATCGCTTGATGATCCAGTTGATTAGTATTTTCATCTTGATAGAATATAGTTTATTTCTATCATCTATTTTGTTTTCTCTATTTGTGCTTTCCATTGCCTCTAGATCTTGGAAAAATCTCACACTCGCTCTTAATCACCTGAGATTTTCCTTTTCTTTGCTCTAGTTGCTTGAATGTTGGGTGAGTGAAAATGAATTCATTTTCCCCTTTTATCAGTGAGGAAACCCTAATCCTTCACTATCATAAATGCTTGGTGATGTACCCTACCAAATGTTAGTTTCACAGTCTTATGCCAGGTAAACCTTTATCAATGATTAACACAACTCTCCATATTTCTTCCAGATCTTTTCAAATCCTCTCTGGGGAATATGCAAGATTTGCAATGAATTTTCCAACCCCTAAGGCTTATGCCTCAGTTACTGGTGGAATTTCCTGCTGGTGGAGGAATTCTCTATTCTACCAATGGAGTTATCGGTGTAGTTGCATCTCCACTTGGTTCTTTAGACTTTCTAACCCATCTCTTGGTGTGATCTTGTTGTATTTCATCTACCTTCTTCTTTACTTTCTCATTTTCTTTATCATTGCTAACT
Organism: Cryptomeria japonica; assembly: GCF_030272615.1. Lineage (NCBI taxonomy): Eukaryota > Viridiplantae > Streptophyta > Pinopsida > Cupressales > Cupressaceae > Cryptomeria > Cryptomeria japonica. Next base: position 120,485,422 of record NC_081415.1, on the reverse strand, counting down.
GGTTTAGTCTTGCTTCTATAGTACTTAGCAATATGACCAATTTTATTGCATGCATAACATGTAACATTGTTCTTTTGAATTGCTTTAACATATCCGATGTCATTCCTTGACCTACATTGATTAGCCAAATGTCCAAACTTTCCACATTCATGACATTTAACATTCATTCTGTAGTCTTATGATTTATGACCATATTTCTTGCAATTTGTGCATTGACCAAGATAGAATTGTAGTTTTGATTTTCTCTATTTCTACATTGTTTAGCCATATGCCCAAATTTATTACAAACAAATCATCTAACATTGAATTTATAATCATTATATTGCTTATTGGTTTCCTCTATTCTAATGAGTTCTGCATACTGATTGTCTGACCTTTATTTGTAGTACCGGAGCTTTCACCTTATACAAATCCAAGTCCTCTAGAATCATCACTCTGCCTTTGTCTTTTCAATTAGTTATCCAATTGTGGAACACTCATCCTAAATTTTGCTTTATACTCACTTGTAGTAGTTAGATCATCTCTCATATTTATTATTTGTCTTTCAAGTTCTTGTTCATTATTCCAAGATTGCACCAAATTAGTTTTCAACATATCATTCTCATATGCCAATCTGTCACATTCTTCAGATTTATTCTTCAGAGATATAGCAAGATTTTCTTCCTTCTTCTTTATGTCAATTTCTTTTGACATCCTCATAGTCAGGTCTTGCATGAGAATGTTTGCTTGACTCAGTTTTTGATAGTGTTCCTTGAGTGCATTTTCATCATCCTATTTTTGCAAAAGTTCTTTCCTCCTATCTTGAGCTAATGATAACCTTTCTTGTAGGACACGGATGAATTCATTAGCAGAATTCAATTCATCTTATAGTTTTAACTTCTCCACCCTTTTAGCATCATAATCCTCAAGTGCCATCTCAAGTTGCTTTTCCATAGTGATGTTTAATGGTTCTGGTTTCATGTTCTTCCTCAAGCTCTTAAAATTCTTCCAAGGCACCAAGCTCTGATACCAATTGTTGGGATCCAAGAACACTGAGGGGGGGGGGGGGGGGGGGTGAATCAGTGTTCTGCCGGTAAGATAAGATTTTATGCTTTTATAACATACACATATAAATTGGTAAATGAAGAAACATATAAATTGAAGCAAATAAACCATCCTCATGAATGAACACCATAGCACACAAAATTTATACCTATAAAAACTCAAAGAGGAAAAACCATGGTGGGATTTGTGACCCACAATATCAATTCACTAGCCATGTGAAAGATATTACATAGAGAGGGGGCCTGCACATGCAGGAAGGCACACTGCCTAGAGCACACTACTCATCACAAAAGAGTCTCACTGACTACAAGCTTCTCCTGAAGTAAAACAGTAATAATGAACTCACAAAATGCATCTGCAATCCCAAAAAGAGTTCTGGTTATAGCTCTTCTTTGTACTGGTTCATAAACCCTATACACTTCTACCGATATCTCCTTTCCTCAAAGAATTCTTTACAAAACATCTACAGATCATTGCATGATATAACATTCACATACAAATGATCTACATACATATTCTTCACATTACATAGTTATGTTGTCTTGTCATTTATTCTCTTATATCCTCCATATAATCCATAATACCATAATGACCTAACAAACTGACCTATATATCCTTTACAAAAAATATGCCTTATGTTGGCTTATAATACATTACAAAAGATATACAATGTCGGCCCAATACAATAATTACAAAATGATTTTACAAATAAAACCTCCTTGATGTCAACTTCACTAAATTGTTGGATGCCAGTGATGGTGCCAGTTGTAACCTTGGATACTCCAATGCCGGTGAATTCCTCCTAATACTAGTATATGAATTCTATAGAATCTTGTTGCCATCAATGATAACATACGAATCCAATGAGTGTCAATTGCCAACAAAGACAAGAATATTATTGGAACTGAATGGGTTTTTAGGAATGAATTGAATGAGGAAGGTCAAGTTGTAAGGTGTTGGTGTAAATAATTATTCATCATGGATATTATTACACTTACTTAAGTTTACTTAGGATAATGCATTTCATAGTAGTTTGGATATGAGACACTTGGGTGTTTGTGCCACATTGGGATAGTGTGTGTAGGAGAAATTCCACCTCTTATGGTGTTGATCTTGTTATTACACTATCATATCCACTTATTGTGGAGTGATAATTCCACCTTCGGTGGGTGATCCACCTCATGTGGAATATTATATTATTTCTCCTACCTACCCACACCTATTTCCTACCTACCCTTGTTTCTTATTGAGCCACATGTCATGTTTGTGTGCTCATACATATCCCTAGCCTTGCCTATATAAGCAGGCTCATCTACATTGTATGTAACGATTGAACATTCATTGATCATTTTCTATTGATAAGAATACAGTTTATTCTTGTCCCATATTATGTCTCTTTCATGTACATTTCAATGACTTCTTGATCTTGGCAAAATCCAACATGGTATCAGAGCTATTGGAGTCTCATTGATTCGTCTTGAAAAGGCATTATTGTGATGTCAAGAGGCAGATCTGAGGAGCATCGTCATTTGAAGGCGTCCTAGACCAGATCCGACCTCGCCATTGCGTCCGGAAGGCCATTTCCATGAATTTTGGTTATAAAGTTGGCCTATTTTGGTGAGAAAAATTTTTTCCCCAATTTTGCTTATCGTACGGATTTTTCGAATATCCTTCTATTTTTTTCAAAAAAAAAAAAATTTTATTCTGAAAATTGTTTTTCGAAAAAAAATTGAAAAAAAATTTTGAAAAAAAAAGAATTCGAAAAAATCAAAAATTGAAAAGCAAAAAAAAAAATCAAAATATTTTTTGGGGGGTCCGCAGACCCCCCCCCGTACGCCCGTGACCTGTAGGATGCAGGTTTGACAGCGCACCTGCAGATTCCGTTCATCCCGCGTTGTACCTGCCGCAGAGAGCCCGCAGCCTGCGCTGTTTCCGCGCGCCACCGACTCCCGGCACGCGCTGCTCCGACCGCCTCGCTCCGCCCGCGTCCTCTCCCATCTCCCTCGGCGCCGCTCCCCGCGATCCCGCCTCCGCAGCTTCCCCGGCCTCCGCGTCTGCCTCCGGCTCCGCTGCCTGACAGTGCTGTTGCGGCGCCGCTCCCAGCTCCTGCAGACAGCACTACCCTGCGGCTCCTCCCGCGAGCCGCCTCCTGCGCCACCCTCGCCACGCTGACGAAGACCGGTGGCCGCGTCCGCCACGTGGCAGGCGGCCACTGGCCCGCGAGAAACTTTCCGTATGACAAGTCAGCCATTCCCGTACAACACGCATCAGACACCCGTACAGACACATCAGCAGTACGGACGGTACGGTCAGCGTGTCACGTCATTCGTCCGTACGGTGCGGACGTCCAGTCAGCCAGGCAGTGAAGTTTTGGCGATGATCATACGGCCGTCAAATTTAAGACAGTGTTTTGCTGACGTCAGCGCCACATCAGCAGGGTTTGAAAATTTTTTAGACCCCCTCTCATTTGCATTTTTGATTTTGCAGTTCAACTTCAAATGACCATAACTTGCTCATTTTTGCTCCTTTTTGTGTGCAATTTTTTTTGAAATGGGCTAGAATTTCGTGCTCTCCGCAGTGGTGAAAGAATTTTTTGATTTTGATGCATGGATTTTTCAGAAAATTCAGTTTTTGGTGACTGTCCCTAAGTAATCCCAGTTTTTGCAACTTCAGAGGCTTCGTTTGGGGTCATACGACCTCCTTTTCAGGTGCCGTTTTTTTTGAAAGTGCGTATTTTTTTGTCTACTTTCACATGATGCTATCAGATTGATGTCATTGTAAGTAGAAATTTTACTTTCAGATTTAGGCCATTTTTGGCTCTTTTGGTACTTGTATATTTGCTTGAATCTCAGTTAGATTCATTGCATTATTGATTGAAGTCTCTTGTATCTCAATTGAGAAGTTGTAAAATTTGCATCATAAGTCCACTTTGCCTTGTTTTGCAAGTGGCTCATTGTAATCGCACTAAGTATAAAGTGCCAAAATCATCACTTTTGGGGGGGTACTTTGATTGATTGAATTTGGGGGGTGTCTCTAGTGCTTTTGTGCTCTTGTGTTCTTTCCTTTTTTGCTGCTATGGGTTCTTCTAAGTTTCCTCTCTTAACTCCACATAATTATGCTACTTGGAAAATTGATGCATGGAGTAAACTTATGGAAAAAGGACTCACTCATTACATTGATGGAACTATTGTTGCTCCAGCTGATCCTAAGGCTGATCCAGTTGGTCACTTAGATTGGCTCACTAAAAATATCATGGCAATTGGTACCTTAAGAAAGTATGTATCAAAGGATCTCATTTTTCATATTGAAAAATGTACTCTAATCAAGGATGCTTGGCAAAAGTTTCAAGACTTGTATGGTCAAGTTGATGAGATTAGGGGATATCAAATTGATAGTGATCTCACCATGTTAGATCCCAAGAACTTTGATACTATACAAGATTATGTCACTAAGGCAAATGAGTTGAGGGCACAACTCAAAGATTGTGGCATTGATAAAAAGGATACTCAATTGATATTCAACTTGATAGGGAAGCTTCCACAAGAATATGCAGCATTTGTTTCTAGTTTCCAAACTCATAGGATGACAATGGGTTCAAGCTACAAAATGCCTACATTTGATGCTTTCAATGAAATGTTGATGATGGAACAAACTAAGTTGATAAGCATGGGCATTCTTAAGGCTTCTTCTAAGTCTCAAGCATTGGTGGCAAATCAAGGAAACAAAGGAAATCAAGGAAAGGACAACTCAAACAAGAAGAAATGGCAATCAAAGCCTAAGGATAAAGCACAATCTTCTCCACAACAAGGAGATTCATCTTCTTCCAAGAAAGATAATTCACCAAAGAGAGAGAGACCTAATTGTGCTTATTGTAAAAAGATTGGTCATGAGGAACATCGTTGCCATACTAAGAAGATTGATGAGCTCACACATATCATCAAAAAGCATAACATTGATTTGCCTAAAGTCTACAAGAAGGATGATTCATCAACTTCCACTTCCTCACATTCAAAAGGAAAAGGGCAAGCATTCATGGCTTCTACAAGTGGAAAAACTCACTCTTTTGGAACAAGAAAAGGACAAGCTCTATGTGCTACAACAAATCATACTTCAGAGAGATGGCTTCTAGATTCAGGGGCTTCTCATCATATGGCATCTTCACAGTCTATGTTCTCTACATTTGAGCCTTGTACCATGCCACAGATTTTGATGGGCAATCATACATACATGGATGTGATTGGGAAAGGATCTATTGACATTGGGGATAACTCCTTCAATGATGTGTTGTGTGTACCCCACTTGACAAACAATCTCCTTTCTATCTATCAAATCACACATGGTGCAACTAAGAGAGTTGTGGAATTCACACCTGACTCAGTTTTTATTAGAGACATGGAGACTAGAGCTATCATTGCAACTGGGGTGGTTGATCATGCATCTCGGTTATACTCCTTTTCAGATTTTGTTGATGATGATGATTTCACATTTGATGATTCTACACATGATGATCACACTTATTGTGATGGTTCAGATTTTGAGGAGAACTTTGGACACTTGAATTTAGGGATTCTCACATGTAACCCAGTTCTTGAGTCTTGTACTTCATCTTCTCATATTGATATCACATCACCTATTGCACCTGATGATGCAGATAGTGCGACAGTTTTGCCTTCATGTGATTCAGTGCAGCAGGATATACATTGTCTTCCAGCTTCAGATTCATGGGATGATTACATGACAGATATTGCAGGTTTGTTTGTGGAATCCTACATTGCAGATTTGGGAGACATCATTGATGACATACATCTTCTCTTTGATGAAGATGATCCTTCTTCGATTGTTGCGAGGGCACACTCTGACCCTCTTGTTCATTCTCTACATGATCATTCTTTCGAGGTTGACATGATTGTGGATACTTATGTACAGCAGTTGGAGGAGGTCTCTTTATTCTTTGAGGAGACACATGAGTCTTTGGATATTGTTCTACATCCATCTTCACTAGATGTTGGAGTTCCTTTTTCAGCAGTATGGCACAGTTTACCATCTTTGGAAGGGGTATCTTTCAGCATTGACATGGGGACACTTGAGCAGTTTTCAGAGATTCCTTTCATCATGAGTTTTCTTCATACATCTTCCCTTCATGATTGGGGAGACTTTATGGATACACCTTTGGTTTTGTTTCTTCCTAAGGGGAGGAATGTTGTTCGACGTTCGTGGAGCAGTTTCTTCATACATCGAGCTTCTATCATTGGTGCAGATTCTTCATTGAGGGATGATCACAGTTTGACTTCTCTTCTTCTCTCATATGGGGGGGACTTTTTCCTCACATGGGGTTTTGTTCCTCACATACTTCTTTGAGAGTTCTCTTGTATAGCTTTCATCTCTCTTTTGGGGGAGGGTTTTTTCCCATTGGGTTTTTCTCTCTTTCCCCACTTTGTCAGAGATTTCATTACATTGGTTTGCATGCATTTGCATTTGTGCATGGGTACCTAACATGGCCTCGTAGCCGGGACCCATCTTGCATTGCTTAGTTGCATTGTAGACTTAAGTGCATTCCCCTAAGTTGCACTTAAGGGGGGGTGTTGGTGTAAATAATTATTCATCATGGATATTATTACACTTACTTAAGTTTACTTAGGATAATGCATTTCATAGTAGTTTGGATATGAGACACTTGGGTGTTTGTGCCACATTGGGATAGTGTGTGTAGGAGAAATTCCACCTCTTATGGTGTTGATCTTGTTATTACACTATCATATCCACTTATTGTGGAGTGATAATTCCACCTTCGGTGGGTGATCCACCTCATGTGGAATATTATATTATTTCTCCTACCTACCCACACCTATTTCCTACCTACCCTTGTTTCTTATTGAGCCACATGTCATGTTTGTGTGCTCATACATATCCCTAGCCTTGCCTATATAAGCAGGCTCATCTACATTGTATGTAACGATTGAACATTCATTGATCATTTTCTATTGATAAGAATACAGTTTATTCTTGTCCCATATTATGTCTCTTTCATGTACATTTCAATGACTTCTTGATCTTGGCAAAATCCAACATAAGGAATAAGGCTAGATTGGTTTGTAAAGGTTATTCACAAGAAGGAGTTGACTATGGAGAGACTTATGCCCTGGTTGCAAGAATTGAAGCGGTAAGACTATTTCTTCCTTATGCTGCACACAAAAACTACAAAGTATATCAGATGGATGTCAAATGCACATTTCTGAATGGAGAACTTGAAGAGGAAATTTACATTGAGCAACCTAATAGATTTTCTTTATTAGAAGACAAGGACATGGTTTGCAAACTGAAGAAAGATTTATATGGATTAAAATAGGCTCCTAGAGCATGGTAAGCTAGATTAGATAGATATATTTGAGGCTGTGACTAAGGATCTTATCATTCACCAAGAATATGTAATCAACCACCAAAATTACTGCAATCATGGGAAATCATTCCTGACCAGAATATTTCTAAAATAGCCCTATTTTATCGGTTAACTACCTACCAGTTAACTCCATCTTCCAGATAAGATGAATCACAACCAATGGATCGAATCTCCAAGAAGAGTTACCATCAATGACAATCCTAGACCATAAATCAAGCATCGAAAGTCACCAGATGAGTGTCAATTACCAAAAATCTCCCCCTTTGGCATGGATGGCAACACCTATGAAAAATGACTAAGTGTAGAAACCTATGAATCCTATACACTAGATCAAGAATGAAAGAATTCTAAGGATCCCCCTTAGATCATCAATCCAAAAATCTGCATCACTGAACTGTACACTATACACAAAATTAGTATGTACATTTTCCACCTTATCTCTCCCCCTTTGACAACAATGCCAAATATGGGGTGTTGCCCAAAATTGATATATAGATGACAAAATTTTTATAAATACTTGAAGAGGTCCGCATAAACAGTCTTCAAAAAATCCAAGTGAGTATCCCACCCACTCTTCAGGTTATCCAAAACTATGATAAATACATTAAATATAGTAGCATGAATTTCTAATTCTCTCAAATTTGATGATACAGGTCAAGCCATTTCCTTCATACAGTCTGCCTTACTACTTAGCATAGTATCTAACCAAATGGCAATCAGGTTTCAGAGTTCACCCACTTTCCTCAAAACTTTCTCCTTATCTGCTTGAAGGCTTGAGATTTGATCATTTAAGGCTATAATTTTTCCTTCAATACTTATGGTTAATGTTACATTAAGGTCAAAATAAATACTAATAAGCTTTCCCTGGTAGATACCTATATGTTTATCAATATCAATAGTGAATTTAGGCAAAATGAGGCAAGATTTATATAATTTACCTTCTGACAATGTGTCAAAAATAGTCTTCAATCATTTTCAGGAATGTTTGTGAACTTAATGACTAACAATTTTGTATGTAGAATTTGATCAACTCAATAATATCTTTCGCACTATATCTTCCACATAGTAGCTTGAATTTCTGAAAACACTAAAGAGGAACCAACCTAAGTGATTAATGGTTATACCTTTGTTATTGTAGTCACATAAATCTATCCACTTAATTAAATGAATACTTAGTATTTATTTGATTATTTAACCATCAATTAATAATTAATTAAATTAATATTTAATTAATTCATCTTAACCCTCTTCTCCTATTAATTAAATAAATTATTCAATTTATTTGATTTAATTCACTTAACCAAATTCATACCATTAATTAAATAAATAAATCATATTTGTTTAATTAAATCTTCTCTCACATTTAAATAAATTAATATTTATTTAAATCCCCCAAAATCCCACCTCTCACATTTAAATAAATTAATATTTATTTAAATCCCCCAAAATCCCACCTCTCACATTTAAATAAATAAATCATTTATTTAAATCACCTTTATCCTCCACCCACTTGTATTTTCCTACAAAAGCAAGTTGCACAATTATTTTAAATAAATAATTTATTTAAATCACCTTTATCATCCACCCACTTGTATTTTCCTACAAAAGCAAGTTGCACAACTATTTTAAATAAATTATTTATTTAAAATCCTATTTATCCTCACCCACTTGAAACCTTTAATGGTTTCCCTTAAAGTATTCAAACTTGATGGCTTTAAAGTCTTCAAACTTGATGGCTTCCTTCTATAGTCTTCTTAAGACTTTAATAGTTTTCCTTAAAGTCTTCAAGCCTTTAATGGTTCCCCTCAAAGTCTTCAAGCATTTTAATGCTTTATCTTCCTTTTTCTCATTTAAATAAATTAATATTTATTTGAATATTTATCCAAATACAACTTGCACACATTTATTGAAATAAATGAATTTTTATTTTAATAAAATCCTATTTTCCCTCACCCACCAAATCCACTTGCAAAATATAATCCCCTTCTAGATTCTTCTAACCCCTTCCTAATTAGCCTAATCCATCCCCTAATTATTGTCACATTCCTAAGCAAAATGGAGTCACTTCTCAAAGCCTAAAAGTCTTTGATTACCATTAAAGGCTTTCAACCTTCAACCACTAAATGTCTCAAAGTCTTGGATAACCTTTGAAAGCTTTCAACCTTCAACCACTAAATGGCTCAAAGTCTTTGATAACCATTGAAGGCTTTCAACCTTCAACCACTTAATCCCCAAAGTCTCCAATAACCATTAATGGTTACCTCAAACCCTCCCACATGGTTAAAACATTTGTTTTGACTCAACCTCTACCCAACCCAAGGGTCTCATCAAGCCTTTAATGCTTTGACCATGATTATCTCTTAATCATTTGCACAAAGGTTTATCCTTGCATTAACTCCTAATCCAGTGGGTAATCCTAATTTAGGCTTGACCCTTACCTTCTAGATAACCATGAGGTCTCCTCAGGCATTTAATGCCTCCAACCTCTTCTCTCAACCCAATCTTATGTTGACACTTGTCACCATTTCATTGGTGCAAATTGTGCACATGGATCCCCAACTTTCAAGCTTGACCCTTGATTAAACCTTTCAATCCTGGCCATCCATTGCTCCATTTTTCCTATAAATAGAGCCCATTCTTTCATAATCCAGATCCTGAAAACTTGTATGCATTTAGGCTATAGACATTTTTAGAGAGCATTTAGCATAGCATAACTAAAATCTTGTCTTTTTGGTAAAATCAATCATTTTAGCATCAATAGAATAGTATTTAGCTTTTCATTTCATATTTGAAGCTTAATATTAAATCTCAATCCTCCATAAGCATCCATAGTGCAAAAAGCTGCTGAGAGCTACACTCATTTGGGACTTGCAGAGGAGAGGAACAAGGGAGGAGCAACTATGAGCATCTTGATTAGCTATTTCATTCTATGTTTATATGCTTTCTATTTCATGCTTAATATCTCTCTTGATATGCCTGTTTAGGATAATCTTTTGTTGCTAACACTAACGTTTATTTCTTGTGCTCTTGTGTGTGTTGCTATCAAACAGATTTTCTAATCCTTTTTGCAGAGCATCATTTGGTGAACCCGACATGAATCCAAACACCAAAAAGATCAACTTTTATTTTTTATTTTTTTAACCAATAACATGTTTGAATGTTGAAAATGTCACACAGGTTGTGCTTTTGACACTGTTTTGGCGCGTTTGACATTGTTTTGGTGCTATTCACCTTGTTTCAGCGCTTTTCCCTTCTTTGTCTTTCCCTTTCTTTTAGTGCGTTTGTGTTAAATAGCGCTTCTGTTCAAACGCAGACTAGCGCTATTGTAACAGAACGTTGTACAAGTCACCTTGTAACCAAAAAAAAATAAAAATTAGGTTTGTAGAAGCCCACCAAATAGGCAGATTTTACTAACTATTTTTCTCTTTTGTGCAGATTTAAATTAGATTAAAAAGTAGATTTATATTTCTTACTAACTTGTTTTTGAAGTTGGTTTTAAAAAAATGAATTCACTTTTTATTTTGGTTTAAAATTAACTTCACATTTCAAATTTGGGCTTTTAAAAAAAAGAATCACACATTTGTTTGGGGCTCTTAAAAAGAATTTCATTGTTCCAAGATAAAAAGAACCACAAACTTATACAAAACAACTTTATTTCTTGCAAGTTAGGAAACAAACTTCATTTTGGTGCTTAAAATCAACAAAACAAAATTTATTTTCTTGCATCAACTTAAAAGAAATTTACAATCAACACTTTGTTTTGGACAATCTAAAAAGAACAAGTCATTTTTCCTTCAAGCTCAAAAACAATTTTACTTCAAGCAAGACGTGTTTTCAATTCAGTTGACTAGGATTTCAAAGTTCCTAGTTTACAAAATATTTTGCCTTTGAAGTTAAAAAGAACACCATGATTGTTGGAGCAACATCTCCAAATAGTTAGATCACATTGCAATGACAGATTAAAAAGAACAAGTGTTTTTCATGCTTGGCACACTTGTGCAAAGAGTTGGTCGAGTGGTCCTACTTCTAACACACACTATCCTCTCCCTTGGCTTTCATGGTCCTAGGTGCAAGAGAAAAGTGTTAGTAACACTCAAAATTTTATCTTTTTAAGAGAGGCCTGCCAAGGGATCGATACTCTTGGGAATGACCTCGAGCGGTAAATCCTTCGAGCCGCTATAGAAATCAGGTGAGAGTGAAAGCTATAGCCTTGGGTATAGCTGTTCCTACAGTGTAACTGGCCGAAAGGACAAATGGGCCCCACCACTAGTTACAAGGCTCTTAAGTGAGTCACTGCAGAATGAACTTATGTCCAAAAACATCGAACATGACTAAACACCTTTTAGTAGTAGCCCACCCATTCTATTGATTGAGGATATTTGCGATATAATTTAGTGCAAGAGCATAGATGGTTTTGCTCCCAAGATACTCACCATACATATTTCCTTGAGTAGAAACATAGCTTTTTGAAAAGTCACTTGTGGCTTGATAAAAGTGGTGACTCCCCCATCATAGGGATCATCTATTTGTTATGCTCATGCAAGACTTAGTATATCACATCCTTACCTGCCAAGGCGGGATTCATAAGGTATGTAGTACCAAAGTCGAAGAAATATCAAGATGTGGGCTAAATTTATCACAACTGGCCATTTGACCTTAGGGATAAAAAGTGTTTGAAGTGTGTTCATTTTAAAGACCAAGTGGAAATTGAGTCGACTTCAGGCTTTGGAAATACACCTTAAAATACATCTAAAGGAAGGGTTATATAAAAGTCCAAGGATTGGGTTGATCTAGACCCATACTCATTTGTGCCTTTGGGGCAACATTCTTGTGTTTTTGTGCTTGCTTTGTTTTCTTGTCAAAGAAAAAATTAGAAAATCACTCCCAAAAACAAAGTATTCATCCAACCAAACACATCAAAAACAAGGTACAAACAACAAAGAGTCAAATTTTATGACCATTCTTCACATCTTGCGAAAGAAGAAGCATCATCAAAATATCAACTTGAAAAGAAGACCATTGAGCTCAAAGGCTTTGATCAAAAGGAGGAAATTCTTCTATATAAATAGACAAATCTTTGTCTCACATAGAGTCTTTCTGCGTCACATGTGTCTCTATCTTCAAGGCAAAACAAACGAATTTGATTCCGAATCATTGAACCGCAGAGCTTTTATGCAATATAGAGCTCTAAGTTATCACAAAAATTAAGGAGGAAAGATTAATCCCAATTTATTCCCAAACGTCTGCATCACCTACAACACAGCTCGAAAAATACCACCAACACCCGAAAGGGAAGAGATAGAGTTTGCCCCATTTATAACACAAAGTTTTTATTGAAGTTGAAAACATTTTCATCCATCATCTCACTCATACATCATCACTTCATCATCAATCCGTCCCAACTCTCAAAACATTAAGAGGTTCTTGTCCCAAGTTCTCTTTTAGATATTGCTTGAAATCAAACACATCACATCACTTTTTAGATTGTTTCTACATCTAGGATAAGCTCATCCTAAGAGACACATCTACGCAGGTTAAAACTAGTTCATGAGTGAATCCTCTCATTACTAGGTAGTTAAATCTGTAACACATCTCAGATTTTTCTACACCTTATCACATCAAAACTTATCAAACAAACAAGCAATTCAAAGAAGGAATTTTGGTTACATCCACCTTAAAAGTGCTAGAGATCCACATGCAACACAATTCACCAACCATCAACCTTTCATTTCATCAAAAACTCATCATTATTTTCACACAACTTCAACAATAGCTTGCAAGCAAAATGGCTCAAACCCGATCACAGTCAAGGCAACGAGAAATAGAAAGGGAAGAAGAAGAAGAGGAAAATCTCAATGAATTTCAAGAAGCACTTGGAGGAAATGCAGATGATGAAAACCCAAGTACTCCCACTCCTACAACAATAGAAAGGGCTCAGCATAACCCTCTCTTTAACAGGCTTTTTGACGAAATACTTAGGAGCAATGCGGATGCTCACTTCTTAAGACTTGCTCAAGAAGGAGCAAAACTCCCCTCTGACTTTGATCTTGCCCAATTAAGACAAGCATCAGAAAGACAAAGTCGCCATGAAGAGGAAAGAGATAGAGATCACATCAGATATAACATTCCTCGAGGTAACCCACCACCTCCTCCAAATGAAATGGAGATGTTGTGGCAACAAGTCGAGAATCTTGCCCAACAGATTCATAGTGGTGTCAAGACTAAATAATTCTCACTCAATGACATTTGTCCCTATCCTTTTGATAGGAATCTTTACATGCCACCATTTCCTTGAGGATTCGAAACACCCAAATTTGAAAAATATAGAGGAAAGGGGGATCCCCGTGATCATGTCCGAGAATTTCATTCTGCTTGTCTTGAAGTGGCATATGAAGACACCTACCTAATGCGCCTTTTTCCCCAAAGCTTGGGAGGAACAACCACATCATGGTTTTCCCGACTACCAGGTGGCATTAGAACATTTGAGGAACTCATCCAGAAGTTCCTAGCTCATTACTCTCATAACATTGAACACGACATTACCATGGCTGATCTGTGCAACACTAAACAAAAACTAGGTGAATTATTCTCAGTATTCCTGCAACGATGGTGCCAAATGTCTAGCAAATGTTCTCTTCAGTTACCTGAATGAGAACTAGTGGAAATATTCATTTCCAACTTAAACGAAGAAATGGAATTTCACCTGGATGTCAAAGACACAGACTCTTTTAATAATATGATCACCAAGGGTTTAAAATGTGAACGGGCACTCATCAAGAAAGGACTCATCAAAATCTTTAATGAACCAAAAGATGGTCCTCGCCCGCACTTCAATAGTGATAAACCAAGCTTCTGGAATAAAAACAAGAATATCGTCAACGATGGGGTTGTGGATGCCAGGACTATCCAAAACGCACAACCTGTGGTTCGGTTTGCAGGACAAAATCCTCCACCTTAGAATAACACAAATGTTCCTTCCAATCAAGGTCGCATCACGTCTCATGATGAACCTAGACCTCGTCAGCAAAAACAAAAATGCACATACACTCCCTTAGGGGAACCCATTGAAACAATGTTGCGACAACTCATGTCTCAAAATTTGGTCACTCTACCTAAGCTATCAAACTATGAGCCTCAAGTCAAACCAGCATGGTGGAGAGATACTGAACACTGTGAATTCCATCAAGGAAGAGGACACAAGACATTCAGGATCACTGTCACTGATTGAAAGATCTCATTCAGGATCTTATTGATCGAGGAGAAATTGAAATTGAAGGACATGACCCAAAAACAACCAATAATGATCATCCGATGTTCAAAAATCCACTTCCATCACAAGATCAAAGGGATCCTTCCACTTCCAGACGAGGCACTGATACCACTAATTATACGCAGGCTGCGTATAACTACACTGTAAATCACCTGTATGATGCTAGTGAACAAATTGCAACTATCACCTTCAAAAATCCCACCTCAAATTGCAATGTTGTTACACGTCGTGGCAAGGTCACCATCAAGGCAGCTCCACAAGGCACCACCTCCGTCCCAAAGTAGTACAATCTTGTGGAACAATTAGACAAAACGCCTGGGCTTATATCCATTTTAGAGCTATTACGCCTATCTCCATCTCATAAAACAATCTTGGATCAAGCACTCCAAGAGGCATCAGTCCCTGCAAACCTGAATACGGACCAGTTTCAAGCCATGGTTGGAAATCTAAAGTCATCACCTTGTCTCACTTTTTCTGAAAGTGACAACTCTTCTTTCCAACAACCTCATAATGCTTCGCTACACATTGAAGGCTTTATCAACCAACATAGGATCAAGCGAGTCTTGATAGATAATGGAGCAGGCCTAAACATTTGTACACTACAGTTGGTCACAGCATTGGGATATGCAATAGAATCAGTGGATCCTCGCAAGAAGATCACCATCAAGGCCTATGATGATGCAGAGCATTCATCCAAAGGAGCTATGGTACTACCAATCCGAGTGGGCCCTGTGGTAAAGCACATCATCTGTCAGGTTCTGGACCTTCCTCTGCCATATAATCTATTATTAGGGAGACCTTGGATACATGCCATGCAAGCTGTTCCATCTACCTACCATCAATGTATCAAGTTCCCACATAACGGTACAGAGATCACAATCCTGGGCGATGCAAATCCCTTTGCATTTTGCCATAATATCAGCCATCAACCAGAAATTACTGTTCCTAATAATAGGGAAGCCATTTCCTCCACATCATATGTAAGTCCCGCCTCTCTTGCCAGTTCGAACACCCCTATACCCAAGCAAGAAAAGCTTAAGATGAAAGTAGCAGAGGAAGGTCCTGGAGAATACAACTTGAGTCAGCTCTTTTGTGTGGGACAAATGCCCACTTCTCCTAGAACACATGGTAAGCCACAATAGTTACTCCAGCAACCACTAATCATACCAGCATGTGCCTTGACGCCATTCGTCCTTGGAAAGAGTCAAGAGGAAGAGACACAAGATGAGGACCTAGCGGACTGGATCTATAAAGATCCCATCACCACTGATAAACCGTGAGTTACACTTCCTACAGAACAGTATGGAAAAGGCCTCCTCATTATGCAAAGAATGGGATATGATGGTCAGAGTGCTTTGGGATACTGCAAACAAGGACGACATGAACCTTTGCTATCAGAATTCAAGCCCAAAGGTAATACAGGCCTAGGCTTTGAAAAAGAGATCCTTCCTAAACTCAAATTCAAAGGAAAACCCAGCAAACCATTTTGCCCACCTACTGCAAAGAGGACACCTTTCATAATCAAAGCACCATCAAGCACTATCCCCACTACCCCATCGAGGCTCACAACCCCACCGCAACCATCATCAATATCATTCATCCCACCAAACGAACCAGTAATCCCATCAGCAACACCATTTGTAGCAACAACTGTATGGAAACCTACAACAACATCTATGGCACCAGCCATTCCAACAGAAGCCACTAAATCAACACTGTCGATACTTCCAGTAACAAATCCTTTAATCCCCATCACAGTTCCTGCAGCACCGATCACTACAAAGATACATAAACCAATCACACCTGCCGTGTTTAACTCCAAAGACATCCCAGTATGGTATAACAATCGGATGTTGGAGAGTGATTTAGAGACCGACTCACATGAGTGGGAATTTGATTCTATACAACTTAACACTTCAGATGAGGAAGACACATCACCACCTCCGCCACGCAAAGACATCCCTATTTACGAAGAAGCACAGATAAAGACCACTTGGGTACCTGAGCTGGAAACATCTTCCACAGACCCTATGTCTCATCCTATGCCTGATTCTGACAAGGAGAGTACCATTAACGACCTTCACCATAATGTCTTAACCCTCACTGATACATCTCCCGCACTTAACCTAATCGATGAAGTAATGCCCATTATCCACCCTGAACTCATCGAATGGAACCAATCAAATCCTCCATGTCTTGACCTCTTCCAAAATGATGAGGCTATCATTGACTTTTTGGAATTACGGGATAATCTACCAAGCGGGGATCACAAAGCTGGATTCGCCATTGAACTTAATAGCGCAGCATACTTCGGGGCGGATGCCAAACCTTTCAGCTACAAAAATATAACAATGAAACATGGATCTTCCAGTGAAAACCACACTGTGGCACTGTTTGATCCCACAAAAGTAAAAAGAAAGAGCGTATCCAACGGTGAAAACCTCTTTGAGGCACCTAAGGATGAAGGGTTTGACATTCTCCCTGCCAATGCACAACAGGAACGATCAATGATTCTCATCGAGGAAACCAAAGAATACAATGTGGGGACTCCTGAAAATCCTCATATCATACATCTGGCATCTCTTCTCACTCCAGAGGAACAACCTAAATTTATAGAGTTCTTCCAGAAGCATCAGATCAACTTTGCATGGTCATATGCAGACATGCCTGGGCTTGATCCTGATTTAGTCATGCATCACCTCACCGTAGCAGAAGGAGCCAAACCTGTCAAGCAGAAGCTTCGTAAGATGCATCTCCAGATTGCAGTGCTAGTCAAAACAGAACTCAAGAAACTCCTAGATGTTGGTTTCATTAGGCCAATTGATTATGTAGAATGGATCTCCAACATTGTGCCTGTCGGCAAACCAAAAGGGGGCATCCGCATTTGTACTGACTTCAGAGATCTGAATAAGGCATGTCCTAAGGATGACTTTCCCCTACCAAATATCGACATCATAGTGGATCTAACAGCAGGACATGTGATGCTTTCACTCATGGATGGCTTTTCTGGCTACAATCAAATAAAGATCGCACCCAAAGATCAACATAAGACAGCCTTCACATGTCCATGGGGCACGTACTGCTGGAATGTAATGCCTTTTGGTCTAAAGAATGCAGGAGCGACCTATCAAAGAGCAATGACCACCATCTTCCATGACATGATGCATACTATGATGGAAGATTATGTGGATGACTTACTAGCAAAATCACTTACTAGAGAAGGACATCTCCACATCTTAGATCAAATCTTTGATAGACTAGAACAATATCATGTTCAACTCAACCCAAAGAAATGTGTCTTTGGAGTGACCTCTGGGAAGCTTCTAGGATAAATTGTCTCAAGCAAAGGCATTGAGGTCGATCTAGCAAAGGTTAAGGCAATAATGGACATGCCACCTCCAAAGAATATCAGTCAGCTAAGGACATTACAAGGGCGGCTTCAATCCATCCGAAGATTCATTGCACAATTGGCTGATAAGTGTCACCCATTCACACACTTGCTACACAAGAACATCCGCTTTCAGTGGGATGCCAGATGCCAACAAGCATTTCAGACGCTTAAAGACTATCTCATGAATCCACCATTGTTGATGCCACCAGATCCAAGTAGACCGTTGTTACTTTATATCTTAGCGACAAGTACAGCATTAGGTGTATTATTGGCACAACATAATGCAAAAGGCAAAGAGTGTGCTGTTTACTACATCTCTCGCACACTGGTTGGCTATGAACTCAATTACACACCTATTGAGCGAGCTTGCCTAGCAGTAATCTTAGCAGCCACTAAATTGCAACACTATCTGTTGACACACAAGGTACAACTCATCGCAAAGATTGATCCACTCAAGTATTTACTCAGCAAAGCAGCATTGACAGGTCGCTTGGCCAAATGGGTAATGATTCTAAGTGAATTTGACATCGAGTATGTGGACCGTAAAGCTATCAAAGGGCAGGTCATTGCAGATCAGTTGGCCGATGCACCACTCATAGGCGATCATCCCCTCATTTCCAATTTTCCAGATGAAGAGATATTCATGATCATAGAAGTACAACCATGGAAACTATATTTTGATGGTTCATACACTAGGCACGGCTCAGGGGCAGGCATTATGTTTATCACACCTCAAGGTGACAGCATCCCAAAGTCTTACAGGATCACATTTCCATGCACAAACAACATAGCAGAGTATGAGGCCTTGATCATGGGACTCAGGTTAGCCGTACAATGGAAATTACAAGAACTACAAGTATATGGTGATTCCCAACTAGTCATTCGACAAGCAACAGATGAATATCAGACCAAAGATGATAAACTCATGCCATATAAGCAAATGGTGGACACTCTAAAGACATCATTTACTACTATCACTTTTGATTAGATACCAAGAGATCAGAATCGAGCTGTTGACGCCATGGCTACCATCGCATCTCTACTAGATTTTCCACATAATTCAACACGCTACGAGTTCTTGGTAGAACAGCTTTGGATCCCCGCTTATGATATCCCCGAATCTGAAATGATATGTCACCTTGTTGGTTCTGAATCCCCATGGTATGGTGAGTTCTACACCTATCTTCACGATCATACCCTTCCTCCCAACCAATCGAATAACCAACGAAAAACCTTCATTCGCCAAACTGCTCGCTATACCATTATTGCCGAAACCCTATACCGATGCGGTCTTGATGGTACTCTCCTTCGATGTCTGGAACAAGGTGAGATAACAAAATCTTTGGAAGAGGTACATGAAGGAATTTGCGGGACTCATTCAAGTGGTCCATCACTAGCCAAAAAAATCATGCGAGCTGGATACTATTGGCCATCTATGGAAAAGGATTCCTACTAATTTGTCAAAAAATGCAAGAAATGTCAAGTTCACGGTGACCTGATACATGCACCAGCCCAGGAATTGCAACCAATCACAACACCATGGCCTTTTTGTCAATGGGGCCTCGACCTTGTGGGTAAGATTCATCCATCTTCATCCAATGGCCATAAATTCATTATTACCGCCACCGAATATTTCACAAAGTGGATCGAAGCTGTTCCACTTACCCAAGTCACTGGCAAGCAGATCGCCTCATTCATCCTCAACTACATCATCTGCCGGTATGGTGTACCCATGTCCATCATCACAGATAATGGTCTTCCTTTCAAAAATCAGGATGTCCGTGAACTTTGTGAGAAATTTCATATCCAACACCGCTTTTCCACTCCCTATTACCCATAAGGCAATGGTCAAGCCGAAGCATCCAATAGAAACATATTAAGGATCCTCAAGAAAATAGTCAATGATGCCGGTCGTGATTGGCATGTTCAATTGAATCCAGTGCTATGGGCATATCGAACTAGCATTCGAACCCCTACAGGTGCAACTCCTTATTCATTGGTCTATGGTGCAGAAGCTATCTTACCTATTGAGGTTGAGATACCATCATTACGAGTTTCCTTGCATAATCTCATCGATGATGAAGCATACAGAGTCTCACGTCTTCAGGACTTAGAGTTACTTGATGAGAAGCGACAAGCTGCATACAATCACCTCAAAGCCTATCAGCAGCGCATGAGTAGAAGCTACAATCACCGAGTTAGACCTCATACATTTGAGGTAGGTGATCTTGTTCTTCGAGAGAATCCTTGCAACCAACCAAACAGAGAACATCAAGGCAAGTTTGAATCAAACTGGCTGGGCCCATATGTTGTCACTGCTGTATTCGGGTCCGGGGCATATCAGTTGGCTACATCAGATGGAGAACCACTCGCAGATCCAATCAATAGCATGCACCTCAAACGGTTTTATACCTAAGGTGTACAGAGCATCAGGCTCCCCTACATATCAGAAAAATACCAAAAACATTCAAAAAATGTCCTGAAGAAAATACAAAAACATTCAAAAAAGTAAAGGAAAATCATGCATCCAAACGGTGAACAAACACTCCAGTGGCACCTTGGGTAAGTACGATGGTGAAAACCTGGCAAACAGGCACCACTCGTGAAGGCAATGGCTCCAGTATCTTTCAGGCTCGTTGTGATCACATTCATGCACACATACATCCATCCATCCCAACCATGGCTTGTTATTTGATCTACAATTAAGAAAGTACTCCATGCATCTAGCATCCCACCTTTTCATAGTCAGGTCTACAAACTGGGGGCAATACCCTTACCCTAGTGATGGAAGTGGATTCTACATTGTCTTATATATCATTACGCTCTTCATTCAGGCAATCATCAAAAAATATCAAAAACATTCAAAAATGACTCTCAAAATACCAAAAACATTCAAAATTGTTTCACAAAATCCAAAAAACATCGGAAAACCCATCAAAAATCACACAAAAACATGGCAACACCTTGTACATATTTATCCGATCAGATACAAAATAAACATTGACAACTACTCACACACTGACCATTTACCAATCAAACCAACACAATCAACTTCAACAATCCAAACCTGTCTTTAAACAAGGATGCATCCTTCCTTACCAAAACAAAGACAAGATGACATTTTCTTTGACACGAAAATTCTGTTAGGCTATCAAATACTTGGTTGATTTGTGAGTACAATCATTTGTTTATCTGTATCGGAATCTTTTAGCATTGTTTTGTATCATTTGCACATTATTTCCGATGAAATTCTGGGGCATGTACTAATGGTGTCTACGTGGGAAGTTCACTAGGCTACGTGATCTTATGCCAAATGCAATCATAGATCACTACGGCTTGCTGACTACAGCGTATACCTCGACCATATGAGCATGAACCATTACCAAGGATCCATATTCTTTTATTCTTTATGTATATACTATTTGTTTACAAGTACAATGCTCATTCTTTGGTTCCTCCTCATCCAATTTGGATAAAGGTTTTTATTTCTTAGTACGGTATGCATTTGTCTCAGGATATGATCAGCCTAAGATCAAGGAGGACGATCCAAGTCATGCATGAAAGGAGATAATCCTTGTCTATTCCGCAAGCAATACTCAGGTCAACTTGATCCATTATATCAAGTTGCTTGTATTAACTTGCTATATCAAATCCATGAAAGGAATACTCAGGTCATCTTGAATCATTATGTCAAGATGCTTGTATTTCTTCCAACATTTTAAAGCTCAATGATGAAAATAGAGCACTATGGATCGTCATTCCATCTCATCTGTATATACTGCATTCCGTTGCATTCCACCCATCCATACATTCATAATGGCTACATATCATGCATACATAGTCATAATAATGCATACTCTATTTTCCTCTTCTTCCATAGGAATGAGTAATAGGTCCTCCATTTCTTCTATTTAACATTGAACCCCCCCTCACCCTCCCCATCTCAATAATCAGCATCCCATACCCTACATCATTTCTCAATCAACCCAATCAAGCCACGTTCATCACCATCCATCTCTAAAAAGGAGGGATTGTGTTTCCTATGCTAAGTCACCTAATAAGCCAAGCAAGTTACTCTGTCTGCATAGGTACATCAACTCACACACACCTAGACTATCAACAGATACTCTGATCAAGTATCTTCAGGTCGCAACAGGTAATCGATTATGGTAATCCTAGACTACATCAGGCATTTATCATAATGACCTAGTCTCAACGGGGCTGCCATGATTCCCCACAACCATCCATCACACGCACACACTATCAATTGATCAACCAATCAAACACAATCCAATGGACAATTACATCAATTGTCTAAGTCTCAATGAGTATTTTTCTTCATATACCTTGACTTCATCGGGCAATTACATCAATTGTCTAAGTCACATTAGGTCACTTTGATTCACTTACTCAGACTTTATCATGTCCAAGCGGCCAACTGACATTAACTGTCACGCTTTGACTTGACCGGGGCAATTAAACCGATTGCACCAGATTGTCCAAACAATTTTGATCAATTGTATAGCATCAATCCAAACCCCACACTACATCTGCTATGTATCTCTTGCATGACCTCAGGGTACTCGTTGGCTTGTTGTTTCTTCATATTCACTCCATTTTCTCCCATTCTTTCATCATTAGTTCTAATTTCTTCTATTCTACCTCCCCTCCACTTTTCATTCTTTTTCGAGAGATCGCTCGATTTTTCAAAAAAATTCGGCCCATCGCTCGAGGGGGCATACCACCCATTAAATTTACATTTTATGGGGCATTTCTTCACACCTATTTTTCTTTCTTTGAAACGACGCGAGAAACTGCACCGTCTCAAAGAGGGGCAAATGTAGTCACATAAATCTGTCCACTTAATTAAATGAATACTTAGTATTTATTTGATTATTTAACCATCAATTATAATTAATTAAATTAATATTTAATTAATTCATCTTAACCCTCTTCTCCTATTAATTAAATAAATTATTCAATTTATTTGATTTAATTCACTTAACCAAATTCATACCATTAATTAAATAAATAAATCATATTTGTTTAATTAAATCTTCTCTCACATTTAAATAAATTAATATTTATTTAAATCCCCCAAAATCCCACCTCTCACATTTAAATAAATTAATATTTATTTAAATCCCCCAAAATCCCACCTCTCACATTTAAATAAATAAATCATTTATTTAAATCACCTTTATCCTCCACCCACTTGTATTTTCCTACAAAAGCAAGTTGCACAATTATTTTAAATAAATAATTTATTTAAATCACCTTTATCCTCCACCCACTTGTATTTTCCTACAAAAGCAAGTTGCACAACTATTTTAAATAAATTATTAATTTAAAATCCTATTTATCCTCACCCACTTGAAACCTTTAATGGTTTCCCTTAAAGTATTCAAACTTGATGGCTTTAAAGTCTTCAAACTTGATGGCTTCCTTCTATAGTCTTCTTAAGACTTTAATGGTTTTCCTTAAAGTCTTCAAGCCTTTAATGGTTCCCCTCAAAGTCTTCAAGCATTTTAATGCTTTATCTTCCTTTTTCTCATTTAAATAAATTAATATTTATTTGAATATTTATCCAAATACAACTTGCACACATTTATTGAAATAAATGAATTTTTATTTTAATAAAATCCTATTTTCCCTCACCCACCAAATCCACTTGCAAAATATAATCCCCTTCTAGATTCTTCTAACCCCTTCCTAATTAGCCTAATCCATCCCCTAATTATTGTCACATTCCTAAGCAAAATGGAGTCACTTCTCAAAGCCTAAAATTCTTTGATTACCATTAAAGGCTTCCAACCTTCAACCACTAAATGTCTCAAAGTCTTGGATAACCTTTGAAAGCTTTCAACCTTCAACCACTAAATGGCTCAAAGTCTTTGATAACCATTGAAGGCTTTCAACCTTCAACCACTTAATCCCCAAAGTCTCCAATAACCATTAATGGTTACCTCAAACCCTCCCACATGGTTAAAACATTTGTTTTGACTCAACCTCTACCCAACCCAAGGGTCTCATCAAGCCTTTAATGCTTTGACCATGATTATCTCTTAATCATTTGCACAAAGGTTTATCCTTGCATTAACTCCTAATCCAGTGGGTAATCCTAATTTAGGCTTGACCCTTACCTTCTAGATAACCATGAGGTCTCCTCAGGCATTTAATGCCTCCAACCTCTTCTCTCAACCTAATCTTATGTTGACACTTGTCACCATTTCATTGGTGCAAATTGTGCACATGGATCCCCAACTTTCAAGCTTGACCCTTGATTAAACCTTTCAATCCTGGCCATCCATTGCTCCATTTTTCCTATAAATAGAGCCCATTCTTTCATAATCTAGATCCTGAAAACTTGTATGCATTTAGGCTATAGACATTTTTAGAGAGCATTTAGCATAGCATAACTAAAATCTTGTCTTTTTGGTAAAATCAATCATTTTAGCATCAATAGAATAGTATTTAGCTTTTCATTTCATATTTGAAGCTTAATATTAAATCTCAATCCTCCATAAGCATCCATAGTGCAAAAAGCTGCTGAGAGCTACACTCATTTGGGACTTGCAGAGGAGAGGAACAAGGGAGGAGCAACTATGAGCATCTTGATTAGCTATTTCATTCTATGTTTATATGCTTTCTATTTCATGCTTAATATCTCTCTTGATATGCCTGTTTAGGATAATCTTTTGTTGCTAACACTAACGTTTGTTTCTTGTGCTCTTGTGTGTGTTGCTATCAAACAGATTTTCTAATCATTTTTGCAGAGCATCAGTTATTAATAAGAAAATAATAAAATTGAACAAGGGAAACCCCATAGTGTTGCAATAAGGGATCACTTAGAGGGGGGGTGAATATGTGATCTACTGAAAATTAAAACTACAAACTTATTCTTTGTCCATTGGTTAACAATGCATAACAAATATGAACATAAACATGCAACAATAAAAGCACAAATCCACAACACCAAAATATTTACATGGAAACCTGTAAAGGGAAAAACCACGATGAGGATGGAGCCCACAATATTCATATACTATGGCCAATAGTACATAAATATTACATAGATGGGGAGTGCACTCGTATTCAGGCTCACTGCCTAGAGCTCACTGCTCAATTACAATTTCTTAGAAGGCTACAACCTTTAGGGAAGTCCCATTGACTTACAATTTGAATATAATGAGGAAATACAATGAAATGAACTCTCAAGTAGAATTTGACTATGCAAGAATGAGTTTCGGTTAAGCATTGAATCTCTAATTGTCTTCACTCTGCTAAATATTTTGTTTTTGTCTCAGTCAGCTACCATATTATTTGAAAGAAAAATGTGCACATGAAACTATGCTCAATTGCACCAAAAATTGATCACCACAACACTAATACATCAAAAATCAATCACCAATTTGATCTTATATATCCGATCTTATCACAAAAACAATCTCCTTCAAGTCAGCTCCAAGAAGTATAATGTGTAGCTTCAAGTTAGCTTCAATCTCAAACATAAACATAGCACCAGACCAAAAGTGTGTTTTCACATGATTCCTAAGGATCTTCCCATTCACCAAGAATATGAAATCAACTAACAAAATTACTACAATCATGGGAAATCAATCCTAACCAAAATATTACTGAAATAGCCTTGTTTTACCAGTTAACTCCATCTTTCGAAAAAGATGAATCACGACCACCAGATCAAATATCCAAGGAGAGTTGCCATCAATGAAAACCATAGACCATAAATTAGGCATTGAAATTCATCAGATGAGTATCAATTGCCAACAAACCTATCCATAGTAAGATGATACTCTGTAATAGTATGTGAAAATATTACAATGGAGAATACATATGCATTCAGGCACACTACCTAGAGCTCACTACTCAAAAATAATGGCCCAGAAGGATACAACCCTTAGGGAAGTGTCACTGACTTACAATAAGATTTAGACTACAATCCAGAAGAAATGAACTAAAAGAATAACATCTCCAAATGCTTGATTACAGTTCTAGTTAAGCACAGTTGCCTGCCCAGCAACACCAATCTCACCTCAAACTCAATACCGATGGATAAATCATGTGTTCGCATAAACACCTCTCTCTGCTAATACAAACTCAACATTGACATCAAAATTACATGAATATATCACCTACATATATACATTTCATCAACCTTGATAACAAGGTCGACTAAACCCTCAACGCTCAACTCACATTTACAAAATTAAATCAAACAATACAAAGATCTACCACTGGACTGATATAATGATTTACATAGCATAGCACAAACCTAATTCAAATTCTCAAATGCACAACTCTATTGAAAATCATGCCAAGATCCATTGCAACATGCTACACCACCTAGAAAACTGCATAACATGAAAATCATCATCGATTAAGGAAAACCACCAAAAAAGTGCACAACGATCAATGTAGATCACCAAAATAAATAGAATATGACTAAGAAACATCAACAAGCATGTTGAAATTATCAAGAACAACTGCACCAAAAACATTTTTCAAATCTTCATCGATTAACATCTGAAAGCTCAAGAACACAACCAATCGGCAACTGTCCTGAAGAAAGATAACTTGCGGAGGACCAAATCATGAGCCATCAGAAATAAAGATACAAAAGACCATCCCAAACAATATCCCAGAATATTAGCACAAAATCCAATCACACCGTAATAAACCGAAGGATATACCAAACTCAGCAAAACAGTGATCAGTAGAACAATACTGCAAAACTAGATCATAAGATCTTCCCAATCAGCAATCACTAGAGCAATACATAGGAATATGTTGACATCAATGATAACAACATATCCTAGTAGGAACAATATTCAACAATCTCTCCCTTTGGAATTGATGGCAACATATGAATGTGAAAAACAATCAATGCAAAGAAAGAAGATATCTCTAACAAACTCCCCCTAAGATCAAGATAGATAAAGAATTTTTTTACATGATCTCTGTCCCCCTTTGACAACAATGCCAAATCTCTCAAAATAGAAAACAAAACTCTCTCTTCCCAAAAATAGAGACATGAATCTCTTTCCCTTTGAAATACATAGCCAGATCAAAAAACTACTCCACTAGAGGAGCAACACCAACTCATCAATCCAGATAAGAAGATAAAGCTCTAAAATCCACCTAATTGATGCAAATCAATACATCTAGTTCTCATCAGGAGGGGTGGATACCCCTAACTTGTCTCTCAAGTAGACAAATATATCTATAGGTAAAGGCTTAGTGAAAATATCAGCAATTTGTTCCTTTGTAGATATATACTGCATCTTCACCTTCTCTTCACTAAGATATTTGATTGACACATGTTTAGTCTTTGAATGTTGCACTAGATTATTTGACATGTTAATAGCACTCGAATTGTCACAATAAATAATAGTAGGATCATCATAAATAACTCTGATATCTTTCAACATTTGCTTCATCCAAACTACCTGAGTGCAATTACTAGCAGCATCAATGTACTCAAATTCAGCAGTAGATAAGGATACCGGATCTTGTTTCTTGCTAGACCATGAAACCAATTTCTTAGCCAAAAAGAATGGTCCATTGATAGTTCTCTTCTGTTCATCAACATCACCAGTCCAATCACCATCAGTGTAGGCACATATCATGAAATCAACATTCCTTGGATACCACAGTCCATAATCCACAATTCCCTTCAAGTATTTGAATATCCTTTTAATAGCAGTGGCATGACTCTCCTTTGGATCAACTTGATATCTAGCAGCCATACACACAACATGCATAATATTCAGCCTAGTCTACATAAGATATAGTAGTCCACCAATCATAGATCTGTACAAACTCTGATTAGCTTTAAGATATTAATCATTCTTAGACAATTTACAACTAGTCACCATAGGAGTTCCAACTAATTTGGATTCATCTAACCCAAACTTCGTCAACAATTCCTTCACATACTTAGTTTGAGATATAAATATACCCTTTTTAGTTTGTGCAATCTACAAACCTAAGAAAAATTTCATCTCACTAATTATAGACATCTCAAATTCTTTCTGCATATCACCGACAAACTTCATGCTCAAGTCATCATCACCACCAAATATAATATCATCAACAAAGACTTCAAGAATTAGAATGTTATCACTCTTAATCTTAAAATATAGATTATTGTTAGCACCACCTTTAGTAAATCCCAATTTCAATAAGTATTTATCTAATCGAGCATACTAGGCTCTAGGAGCTTGCTTCAATCCATAAAGAGCTTTCTTTAACTTACATACCATGTACCCATCATCTGATAGTGAAAATCCATCAGGTTGTTCAATGTAAACTTCTTCCTCTAGATCACCATTCAAAAAGGAAGATTTGATATCCATCTAATATACCTTGAAATCTTTATAAGAAACATAAGCAAGCAACAGTCTAATAGCTTCAAGTCTAGAAACTGAAGCAAAAGTCTCTGCATAATCAATTCCTTCTTGTTGTGAATATCCTTTGCAAACCAGTCTTGCTTTATTTTTGACAACTTCACCTACTTCATTTAGTTTGTTCCTGAATAGCCATTTAGTACCGATAACATTCTTATCCTCAGTTCTAGGCACAAGTTCCCATGTATTTTTTTTGTTCAATTTTATCTAGTTCTTCTTCCATAGCTCTTATCCAACTTTCATCTTTACAAGCTTCAACAACATCCTTAGGTTCAAATTTAGAAATCAAACATACTTATTCAGCAGCTAACCTTTTTCTAGTCATTACACCCTTGTTCTTATCGCCAATAATTTGATTTTTAAAATGATTCAATGTTACATACCTCAGAGTCTTCTGATTATTCTGATTCTCAGGTTCCTGCACTCCTTCACCGACAACAACAATATCCGGATTAACAATTTCTACTAGATCATTCTTCTTAGGCTCTTCAGTCTGAATAGGGGCTAAAACAACATGTCGACCATCATCATAACCACATGCTCTGATTTCTTTCCCAAGGTTCTCATCTACCTTCACATTTTCACTCTACTATCTTTCTCAGTCTCTTATTATAGCACCGGTAGGATTTTCTCTTTGTAGAATATCCCAAGAAAAATCCTCATCACTTCTGGCATCAAACTTTCCTATATCCTCATCTCTCTTGATAAAACATTTGCTACCAAATACTATGAAATATCTCAGAATAGGAACATGACCAAACCATATCTCATAAGGGGTCTTACCAGTATCACCTTAGATGTGAACTCTATTGAATGTGTAAACAATAGTGATAATGAATTCTCTCCAGTAGATCTTTAGAACATTTCCTTCAATCAACATAGTCCTTGCAGCATCCAAAATAGTTATGTTCTTCCTCTGAACAACTCCATTTTGGTGAGGGGTTCTAGGAGTAGATAATTGTCTTCTAATTCCATGCATCTCACAGAATGAATTTAACTTACTAGAACAAAACTTTCCACCTCTATCATCTCAAACACTTCACCTTCAGTCCACACTCAATCTCCACCTTAGCTTTTAATATCTTGAATTTGTCCAATGCTTCTGATTTCTCCCTCAAAAAGACAACCCACATCATCCTAGAATAATCATCTATTAGCAGCATAAAATATCTATCACCTTGCACACTTCTAACATTTGTAGGTCCACATAGGTTAGTATGCACAAGATCTAGCAATCCATCAAATGTATACTGTTTTCTCTTGAAATAAATCCTTGTTTTCTTACCCAATTGACATTCCTTACATACCGAATTAGCAGGCTTAACAATTTTAAGCAGATCTCTAACAACATGTGTAGAGTAGATCTTAATCATTGAATAAAAATTTACATGACACATTCTCCTATGCCACAACCAACTCTCATCAATATAAGAAATCAAAAATCTTTTCTCACCAGCATTCAAATGAAAAATGTTAACTTCAGTCTTAGTCCCAGATGAAATCTCTATACCAGAGGCATTCAAGATCTTGCATTTACCATCCTTGAATTGTAGATCATAACCTTATCAACCATTTGTCCAACACTCAAATGATTATGCTTCAAACCTTCAACATACAAGACATCATCAGTGTTATGCTTACCATCAAAAGAAATAAAACCTCTCCCATAGATTACAGAGGCTTTGTCATCTCTAGATATAACTATTCCACTATCATACCTTTTCATGATTACAAACTTTCTTTTATCACTGGTCATATGATGTGAACAACTGCTATCAATTATCCATTCATCTTTCTCTTCAACTTAGCAGCTAAAGCCTTCTCCTTAATAGTCCAGCAAGTGGAATCAATAGGTACAGTTCTATATTCTTTAATGGCAGTAAACACAACTTCATCTCCTTTTGATTCTTCATTTGTAACACCTTCATCAACAACATAATAACAATTCTTCTGATTTCTAAACTTCTAGTTAGACTTGGAAGGCTTATCATACTTCTCATGATTTTAATATCTATCATTCCTATCATTCTTATCATGCTTGTCATACTTAGCCATTCTCTCTGAGCATATAGAAGCAAAATGTCCTATCTTATTGCAAGAGAAACATTTCAAAGGCAAATTTCCATCATACTTATGGTCTCTTTTAGGCAATCTTCGGGCAATCAAGGTTTCAAACTCATCTAGCTCTCTTTCTTGCTCTTCCATCTCTCTCCTCTGTCTTTCATATCTAGATATACTGAATTCATCAGGATCATACTTCTATTTACTAGATACAGATGCAGATGCTCTAAATGTTCTCTCGAACTTTCCATGTGATTCTCCAAATTCACTCAGTTCAAATGCATCATGCTTTCCAACCAACACATCTGTTGTCACTATAGTCACACTTTGGATCTCATCAATAGCAACAACCTTATGTTTATAAGCAGGAGGTAAAGATCTCATCACCTTAGCAACAATCTCAAATTCCTCAATATTTCCACTAGCACATCCGATACCTAGGACGAGGTCATTCACCTTAGCCACAAAAGAGTGTATGTTCTCTTCATCTCCTATCTTCAATGTCTCATATTTTCCTTTCAAACTCTGCGACTTAACAAATTTCACATGTTTATCACCTTTATATAGAATCTCAAGCTTCCCCCAGATCTCATGTATGGTTTGAAGTCCCATCACATTTGTCATCTCAGAATCAGTCAAGGCACTAAGCAATGCTTCCTTCACTCTAATATTATGGTCTTCTTCCTTGATCTCATCAATAGTAGTCAGTCCATTGTGAGGAAGAATATAGGCATTCTTTGTAATCTTCCAGTAATTTTCTCCAAGACATTTCAAGTACACTTCCATCTGGTTCTTCCATATAGTATAGTTGCTTCCATCAAACCTCAAATTATCCTTCTTAAAGAGAATACCTTGAGTTGCTTCTAACAGAGGATCTAGCTCTAATACCAATTGTTAGCAACAATCAAGAAGGAAGACTAAGAGGGGGGGTGAATCAATCTTCCCTAGATACACAAACTTAACCACCAAAAATAGATCTGATAAACTACAACAATAAGACAGATAAGCAAATTGAAAGCACAACACACAACACCAAGATTTTTATGTGGAAAACTAGGTTAAGGGAAAAACCACACTGGGAACCTACCCACAATAAGATGATACTCTATAGTAGTATGTAAAAATATTACAATGGAGAATGTACATGCATTCAGGCACACTGCTTAATAATAATGGCCTAGAAGGCTGCAACCTTTAGGGAAGTCTCACTGACTTACAATAAGATTCAGACTACAATCTAGAAGAAATGAACTAGAAGAATAGCATCTCCAAAAGTTTGATTAGAGTTCCAGTTAAGAATAGTTGTCTGCACAACAACACAAATCTCACCTCAACCTTGACACTGAAGGATAAATCACTTGTTCGCACAAAAACCTCTCTCTTCTAATGCAAACATAATCAACATCACAATTGCATGAATATATCACACACACACACACACACACACACACACACACACATATATATATACAATTCATCAACCTTGATAACAAGGTCGACTAAACCCTCAACCCTCAACTCACAATTACAAAATTACATTACACGATACAAAGATCGACCACCAAACCAATATAATGATTTACATAGCATAGCACAGTCCTAATTCAAATTCCCAAATGCACAACTCCACCAAAAATCATGCCAAGATCCACCGCAATATGCTACACCACCAAGAAAATCGCATAATAGGAAAATCATTACCGGTTAAGGAAAACCACCAAAAACTCACACAATGATCAATGTGGATTGCCAAAAAAAATAGGACATGACTAGGAAACATCAGCAAGCACATTAGAATTATTAGGAACAACTGAGCCAACACCACTTTTTAAATCTTCATCGGTCAACATCTGAAAGCTCAAGAATACAACCAATCAGCAACTGTCACGAAGAAAGATAACTTGCAAAGCACAAAATCATGAGCCATCTGAAAAGAAGATACACAAGACCATCCCAAACAATATCCCAAAATATCAGTACAAGATCCAATCACACCAGAATATACCAGAGGAAATACAGAACTTAGAAAAAGAGAGATCAACAAAACAATACTGCAAAAGAAGATTATAAGATCTTCTCAATCAACAATCACCAGAGCAATACACATGAATATGTTGACATCAATGACAACAACATATCCTAGCAATAACAATGACCAACAATATCCAATAGTAAGAATATTAAAAAATGTGTAAGAACAAAAGATGGAGTTGTAGAGGTGGAAATTTCTTATCTTACCCTAATCATGATAGTTATGGTTAGTTCATGGTACTATATAAATCTTTATTACAATATGAAGACAAAGTTATTTTACCATGGTCACTTCATGGCCTAGATAAATCATAATTACAATATTGTATTTAGATGACTTGATTTTTTGGCATCTTGTTTACATTTACAATGGGTAATTTTTCATGTATTCAATAAACTCCTTTACATATGTCAATTTAGTTGTAATGTTCTATATATTTGTGCACATCTAAATAAAGCACTTTCATTGAGCCATCCATAGAGTTAGTCTTTCACTCTACATAGTTAGTGTGTTATTAAAATTTCTATGATAGGTGGAATCTCTTCCCTTTCTCTCTTTGTTTTACTTCATTTTTTCACAGCTAGATCCTATATAAGTCGTGTTCATAATTATCTTAAATTTTTCAAATGATGGATGGTACTCAGTTTATGTTTCTTTGTATTTTATGAGTTTTAATGACATTTCAAAGATAAGACAAATTGAAAGTTCTCTATTACGCTACATGGACTAGATATCTTTTGAGTATTTAAAAATAATCTTTAATTTCCAAAGGGCTTTATGAATATTGTTAGTTATTCAAGCACTCAAGTATTAGAGATTGAGGCAAGTCAATGACAATAGTCTACAAACTACTTGATTTTTCTTCGAAAGTATCGTGTCACTATAATATAAAGATTGCTTTTAGATTTGTGGATGTTAAATTTATAGAGGTAGATCTAGACCAAAGCTATAAACAACAAAATTCAAATTATAAAGATTTGTTTGGACCATCCAAAAGTACTAAAAATTGACAAATGATTTTTGACATCTATCACAAGGGTTTTTCATCATTAAAATTAAATGAAATGTAACTTCCAATTTATTTTTGTATTTTGTTAAATTTGTAGCATAAATAAACTTGAATTCTATTAATTAAATGAATTACTACTTCAAAGTATATAATAAATTAAATTAAATCAAATTAATTTAAATATAATAATTTATTATTATTATCTAAACTTATTATTGTGAGATTTTGCCAAGATCAAGAGCTCAATGAAAAGTACAATAGAGAGACATAATAAATGATAGAAATAGACTGTATTCTATCAACATGAAAATACTGATCAACTGGATCATCAAGCGTTACATACAATGAATATGAACCTACTTATATAGGCAAGGCTATATGGATATGTGAGCACACAAACATGACATGTGGCTCAATAAGAAAGAAGGGTAGGTAGGAAATAGGTGTGGTAGGTAGGAGAAACAATATAATATTCCACATGAGGTGGATCACCCACCGAAGGTGGAATGTAACAACAAGACCACAAAAGGTGGAAATTCTCCTACACACACTATCTCAATATGGCACAAACACCCAAGTGTCTCATACCCAAACTACTATGATATATATATACCTAAGTAAACTTAAGTAAGATGTAATAATATCCAAGATGAATAATTAGTTACACCAACACCCCCCCTTAAGTGCAACTTAGGGGAATGCACTTAAGTCTACAATGCAACTAAGCAATGCAAGATGGGTCCCGACTACTAGGCCATGTTAGGTACCCATGTACAAATGCAAATGCATGCAAACCAATGCAATAAAATATCTCATAAAGAGGGGAAAGAGAGAAAAACCTAATGGGAAAAAACCCTCCCCCAAAAAGAGAGATGAAAACTAGACAAAGAACTCTCATAGAAGCATGTGAGGAACAAAACCCCATGTGAGGAAAAAGCCCCCCCCCATATGAGAGAAGAAGAAGAGAGACTAGGTAGCCCCCCCTCAATGTAGAATCTGTACCAATGATAGAAGCTCGATGATGTATGAAAAAAATGCTCCACGAATGTCGAACAATGTTCCTCCCCTTATGAATAAACAAAACCAAAGGTGTATCCATGAAGTCTCCCCAATCATGAAGGGAAGATGTAGGAAAAAAACTCATGATGTATGGAGTCTCTAAAAACTACTCAAGTGTCCCCATGTCCAAAGGTGGTAAACTACTCCACACTGCTGAAAAAGGAACTCCAAGATCTGGTGGAGAATAATGTAGAACAATATCCAAAGACTCAAATGTCTCCTCAAAAGATAAAGATACCTCCTCAAACTATTGTACAAAAGTATCCACAATCATGTCAACCTTGAAAGAATGATCATGTAGAGAATGCACAAGAGGGTCAGAGTGTTCCCTCACAACAATTGAAGAAGGATCATCTTCATCAAAGAGAAGATGAATATCATCAATGATGTCTCCCAAATCTGCAATGTAAGACTCCACAAACAAACCTACAATGTCTATCAAGTAAGCATCCCATTCAATTGAAGCTAGAAGGCATGAAATATCCTACTGCACTGAATCACAAGAAGGAAAAATTGTCATACTAGCTATATCATTAGGTGCAATAGGTGATTTGATATCAATAGGAGGAGATGAAATGCAAGGCTCAAGAATGAGGTCACATGTGAGAATCCCCAAGTTCAAGTACGCAAAGTTCTCCTCAAAATTTGAATCATCAACATAGGAAGAATCAACCTCATCAATAGGACCAAAATGTGAAAAGGAGTACAACCAAGATGGATGATCAACCACCCCAGTTGCAATGATAGCTCTAGTCTCTAATTCTCTAATGATAACTAAATGAGGTGTGAACTCCACAGTTTTCCTAGTTGCCCCATGTGTGATTTGATAGATGGAAAGAAGATTGTTTGTCAAATGGGGTACACACAACACATCATTGAAGGAGTTATCCCCAATGGTAATAGATCCTTTCCCAGTCACATCCATGTATGTATGATTGCCCATCAAAATCTGTGACATGGGGTAAGGTTCAAATGAAGAGAACATAGACTATGAAGATGCCATATGATGAGAAGCCCCTGAATCTAGAAGCCATCTCCCTGAATCATGACTTGTAGTAGTATAAAGAGCTTGTCCCTTTCCTTTCTCTATCCCAAAAGAGTGATCCTTTTGTTTATCTTTATCCTTGGAAGAAGAAGTGGATTTAGACATTCTAGAAGGTAGGTTGACTTTGTTCTTCTCACGAAGATTCTTCAACTCATCAATATCCTTCTTGTAACAATGATTTTCATCATGTCCTGACTTCTTACAATATGCACAAAAAAGATTGTCCTTATATGATTTCCTCTTAGGTGAGAATGGCAAATCACCTTGTTGTGGAGAGGATGATTGTGCTTCATCTTGTTGTGGTTTGACTTATGTTGCTTTTTATTCTTGCCTTTTCCTTGATTGCTTTGATTCCCTTTGTTAGCCACCAAATCTTGTGACTTTGAAGATTTGATATGAGCAACCTTGAGCTAACCTATGGGTGTGAAAGCCAGATACAAAGGTTGCATACTTTGAAGGAAGCTTGTCCAACAAGTTATAAACTAATTGAGCATCCTTTTTGTCAATTCTACAATCCTTTAGCTTTGCTCTTAGCTCATTTGCTTTTGTGACATAATCTTGGATTGTATCAAAATCCTTGGGATCCAAAGTTGTGAGTTCACTATCAAGCTTGTAGCCCTTAATCTCATCAACTTGTCTGCACAATTTCTCATAAATATCCCAAGCCTCTTTAATTGTAGTACACTTATCAATGTGAAAAATGAGGTCATCTAATACATACTTTCTCAATGTTCCAAGCGTCATAGCATTCTTAGTGAGCCATTCAATTTGAGCATTAGGATTAGCCTTACGATCAGGTGGTGTTGTTATAGTTCCCTTTACATAATGAATGAGTCCTTTTTTCATTAGTTTACTCCATGCCTTTATCTTCCATGATGCATAATTATGAGGAGTTAAAAGTGGAAATTTAGGAGAACCCATAGCACCAAAATGAAAAATACAAGATAGAGAGAGTCACAATCACACAAGACACCCCCCCAAAATACTCAATCAAAACCCCCCCTAAAACAAAAATGGTGAATTTGGTACTTTATACTTAGTGTGTATACAATGGGCCACTTGCAAAACAAGGCAAGGTGGACTTTTGATTTCAATTTTACAAATGCCTTAAATAGGCTATAAGAGATCTCAAAAAATACTGCAAGAGATCTAAACTAAGATCCAAGCAAAATACAAGTACCAAATAAGCCAAAAATGATGAAATATTGAAAGTACAATATACACTCAAAATCACTACAAAATAATGGTAGATTATGAAAGTAGACAAAGAATTATGCACTTAAAAAAAAATGGCACTTGAAAGGAGGTCGTATGACCCCAAACAAAGCCTCTAAAGTTGCAAAATCAAGGATTAGATAGGTACAATCATGAAGATCTACAAACTCTAAAAAATCCATCCATCAAAATCAAAAAATTCCTCCATCACTACAAAAAGCACAAAATTCTAGTCCATTTCAAAAATAATTGCACCAAAAAAGGAGCAAAAATGAGCAAGATATGGCCTTCCAAAGTTGAACTGCAAAATTGAAAATCTCAATGAGAGGGGGTGAAAATTTTCAAAATACACCTAATGTAGGATGACGTCAACAATTCATGAGCTTAAAATCGACAGCTGTATGACCCTCAAAATGACCATCGCTCCCCCTTGCATGGCTATTCATATAGTGACACGTGGAAGTGACTAGGCCCCAACTGGGAAGTGTTGTACTGTTGACTGTGTGTACAGGTATTACCCATGGGCTAGTGGTTGCTTGCTACGTGGAGGACATGGGCCTGCCAAATTTTTGGATTGTCATCGAGAAGCAGGGTGGCCGACAAACTAGAGCATTCGGCACAAAGGTAAAGTTAGGAAGGTCACCAGAAAGCCAAAGCTGACGGGGCTGGGCTAGAGCACAGATGACGATGTGGAAGCAGCATGACTGGGAGGGAGCGCTTGGGCAGAGAAGAAGTAGCTAGCAAAAAGAAGCAGCTGATGGTGGAAGCCATAGCTAGAGCGGTGGGAAACAAGCAGCGGTAGGTGGGAGGAGGAGCCGGAGGATAGTCAACGATCGAATTGGAGGGAAGCATGGGGCTGACCAGAGCAGGGAGCCACTAGATGGTGGTGTTGCATTATAACTCTGACTATCGAGAAGTAAAGCAGTGAGGGAAATAGGGCAGTGGTACGGCGGGGGCCACCATAATTAAAATACCTTGCAAAACATGTAAATGCAGACTGCGTATGGTGGTCGTGGGGGGTACCCCCCAAAATAAAATTTTTTATTTTATTTTATTTATATATATATATATATATATATATTTTAATACTTGATATATAAAAAAACTTTCTACAAATTAATAAACTAAAAGATCAATAAGGTAATTTGCAGAAATAAAAAAAAATATTATTGTTTTTGACAAATCCGTACAATATACCAGAATTGGCAAAAAAAATTTCTCGCCAAAATAGGCCGACTTTATAGTCAAAATTCATGGATGACCTCCCAGATGAAACTGTGATGTCCAAATCGCCATTAGATGCCCCCAAAAATAGTAGATCCCCAAATCCAAAAATTGAAGCCTCCAAAATGACTAATCAAAGAAGCCCTTTAGGCTCTGATACCATGTGAGATTTTACCAAGATCAAGAGCTCAATGAAAAGTACAATAGAGAGACAAAATAGATGATAGGAATAGACTATATTCTATCAAGATGAAAATACTGATCAACTAGATCATCGAGCATTACATACAATGAATATGAGCCTGCTTATATAGGCAGGGCTATATGGATATGTGAGCACACAAACATGAGATGTGGCTCAATAAGAAAGAAGGGTAGGTAGGAGAAACAATATAATATTCCACATGAGGTGGATCACCCACTGAAGGTGGAATGTAACAACAAGACCACAAAAGGTGGAAATTCTCTTGCACACACTATCCCAATGTGGTACAAACACACAAGTGTCTCATACCCAAACTACTATGATATGCATGAACCTAAGTAAACTTAAGTAAGGTGTAATAATATTCAAGATGAAAAATTAATTACACCAACAATTATAATTCTTTCAACCACATGCTTTCCTTTACAATTTTGCGTTTCTTCCACATATGATCCCGCTATATTCCACATGCTTTCCATGATGAAATGGGTCAACCTATCACTGGATTCCAAGTCTCTTCCACAAAGTTTCAGATGCAAATCACAAACTACTTCTCTTCTTATAACGATGATTTATAGATCTCAGTATCTTTCCTTTCAAGTTGAACTATCTTGCCCTCAAAATACCCTTCATGCCTTGACTATAATATATAATCACTCGGAACACAAAGAAACATCTATAAGACAAACTTCATCTAAAATCATGATTCTATATACACTTAATCTTACTATGCAATATACTATTTGATACAAATCTAGAATTATATTTACATCTCATGAATTACCTCTTCTTTACTTTATACATCTATTGAAAATCTGTAATCTATCAATAAAAATTAAGATTTAGCAAGCAAGGGATTAGTCCAAATATTTGTAGTACAATTTTCTCTAATTTCATTGAATTTGATTCTATTAAGTTATTACATATCATGTTTGAACATATTATCCTTTTAGGTTGTTGAAATTGAATATGTCATTGGTGGTGTGCCTTCTACACTTTAATAGAACTTAAGTAAGAGATTGAAAAGAAAAAAGAAATATGTTTATAGAGGTCAAATAAAATGAAAGAAGGATTACAAGAAATGTTTAGATAAGACAAGAATGAAGGGAAAATGGAAGAAGGATTACAAGGTCAACTAATATGCCATTGGTGGTGTTCCTTCCACATTCTTCTTAGTAAAGTTCTTCACTTCTCACATCATTCTTTTATAAATGTCACTTGTTAACCATCATTGACTCCTATCCTTATTCCACATTCCTCTCTTGTACCAAAAGGTGAAGTTGTCGACCACATGCTTTCCTTTACAATTCAGTGTTTCTTCCACAGAAGATCATATTGTATTCCACATTCTTTCCTTAATGAAATGGGTCCACCTATCACCGCATTTCAGGTCTCTTCCACAGAGTTTCACATGCAAATCACAAACTACTTCTCTTCTTATAACTATGATTTATAGATCTCGATGTCTTTCCTTTCAAGTTCAACCATCTTTCCCTCAAAATAGCCTACATGCCTTGGCTATAATATATAATCACTTGAAACAAAGAGAAACATCTTAAGACAAACTTCATCTACGACCATTAATCCTATTAAGAATATTACTCTTTTAGAGAATATTGTTCAATACTAATCTAGGATCACAATTTCATCTCATTAGTGACCCCCTATTCATATTATACATTCTATTGAAAATATGTCATCTTTGAATGAAGAATAAGATTAAAGACAATGGATATAGTCCAAACATTTGTAGTAAGGATCTAGAAGTTGGTTCTACTAAGCTGTAATCATAATTTGAACTTAAGATCAAAGACTTCTATGTTCCTTCCACATTTTTCCCTTGTACCAAAAGGTAAAGCCCACATCCACATGATTTTCTTTATGATTATATGTTTCTTCCACATATGATCCCACTGTATTCCACATGCTTTCTTGATGAAATGGGTCCACCTATCACCGGATTCTAGGTCTCTTCAATCGAGTTTTAGATGCAAATCACAAACTACTTCTCTTCTTATAACTATGATTTATAAATCTCAACGTCTTTCCTTTCAAGATAAACCAGCTTTCCCTCAAATAGCCTTCATGCCTAGTGGACTATAATATATAATCACTTAAAACACAAAATGTTTTGAGACAAACTTCATCTAGAACCATGATTCAATATACAACTAATCCTACTAACAATATTACTCTTTTAGAGAATATTGTTCAATACAAATATAGGATTATATTTAAATCCCATGAATTGCTTCCTTTTTACATTATACATTCTATTAAAATTTTGTCATCTTTGAATCAAAAATAGTATTTAATAGACAATGGATCTAGCCAAAACATTTAGAGTACAAAAATTTCCGATTTCATTGAAGTTAGATTCTATTAAATTATAATTGTTTTGAACTTGTCAACAAAGAATTTGACAATGTGACCCATGAATTCCTTGGTTTAATTACTTTAATTGTCAATTTAAGATCCATCAAACTTCATACAACATTTCATATGATGTTTAATGCTTTGGTGTATATTATCCTTTTAAATTGTTGAAATTGGATACATGAAATAGGTTTTGTGCCTTCTAAACTTTAATAGAACTTGAAGTAATAGATTGACAAAGAAAAATGTTTATATAGGTCAAATAATTTGATGCTTAATGCATTGGTGTATATTATCATTTTAGATTGTTAAAATTGGATACCTGGCATAGGTGTTGTTCCTTATAAACTTTAATAGAACTTGAAGAAATATATTTAAAAAAAGAAGCATTCTTATAGAAGTCAAATAAAATGAAAGAAGGATTATAAGAACATTTAGAGAAGAGAAAATTGAAGTGAAAGTTCGAGATTTGAAGTATGCACTTATAGTGTTGATACTAGGCAATGAAGAAGGAAGCTAGGTTCCTATGAATTCAAATTATAGCATTGATTCTAGATAATGGAGGCAAAACCTAGGCTCCTATGAATTCGAATAATTTGTAGAGGGAAAAAAGAACTAGGAGATGGTCAAGCAAATGATAGATACACAAGATTCATGATAGAATAATAATGATAATTCACCCAAGATTTTATGATTTAGATCTCTAACATTCAACTCTCACTTTTCAGTTGTACTTTTTTGTAAATACATATGTATGGAGAGAAGATACAAATACCATATTTTCTATTATTTTGTTGCTAATAAACACAAATTATTGTACGGGAAATAATACCAAATTTTATGTGAATTATAACTATTTTTTTAAGGAAAAGACCAGTAGAACCTCAATCAAATTATGAAAAAAGAGAGAGGTAGATGTATCCTTTTACAAAATTTTATAGGTCTCCTACGTGTTCACTATTAGTGTCCCAAAGAGTGTTAAGGTCCTCATGATATATTTTTATCTTGAAACTTTCTTGTGGATTTTAGGCATGATTTTCTAAGTTTAGGGCTGTCATGAGGTCCTTTTGTGATCATTAAGGATGTCAAAATTAATATAAAATGGTATTAAACATACAAAGTGTAATAGCATTAGAAATAGTGCAAAAACATAAGATGGAGTTGTAGAGGAGGATATTTCTTATCTTATCACAGACACGATAATTATGGTCACTTCTTGGTATTCGATATAGCTTTATTAGAATATTAAGACAATATATTTTTGTCATGCTATATATAGAGTTAAATATAGGTTGTATTAAAATGACCTGACCTTTTGTCATCTCATTTATATTTAGATAAAGTATTTTTTCATGTATTTATTAACTCCTTTTCATATGTCTATCTATTTGTAGAAGTTTCTACATTTTGATAGATACAAGTTAAAAACTCTCATTGAGCCACCCATGGAATTATATAATTAGTGCCTTGTGTTACTTTCTATAATAGGTGGAATCTCTTATATTTCTCTCTTTCTTTTGTTCCCTTTTTTTGGGAGACAACTCCTACTCAAGTAATTTTTTGTTCATAATTATCTCCAATTGAGTGATAGATGCTGCTCATTGTATGTTTCTTTATATTTTATAAGACTCGATGGCCCATCAAAGATAATAAAATTTATAAGTGGTCCATTACTTTACATGGGCTATATATCCTTTGAGTGATTGAAAGCAATTATGAATTCCCAAAATTGTTTATAAATATTGTTAGTCATTTCAAGCATTGAAATGTTAGAGATTGAGGTGAGTGACAATAGTCTATGAAGTACTTTATTATTCTTGCAAAGTATAAGGTCACTACAACATAAAGATTGCCTTTGGATTTGTGGATATCAATTGCATATATGTAGATCTAAAGTAGAACTATACACACTGAAAATTTTGAATTAGAAAGATTGATTTGGTTCATCCAAAAGTACAAATCTAATTATTTTTGACATTTATGACAACGCTTTTTAATTATTAAAATACAATGAAATGTAATTTACAATTTAATTTTTGTATTTACTTATTGCAGTGTCATAAAATTGCGCCTCTTGCAATTTTAACCACATTTGAGGTCCTCACCTTGGTGATGACACCCTCCTTTCTGATCAAGACCTCTTTCTATATTTTCACCCCTTGATCCCTTCCTATTTGAGCCATGAGGTAGCCTCAGAACCTTGTCTGGACCCCAAGATAGAGCAGGACAGGGGCATGGCACCCCTATCCCACCCTCTTAGGGTGGCCCCAGGATAGGTGCCCTGGGCCCTATCTGCACTTTGGGATCTCAAATTTCCCCAATGTTGACCTTTTGTGAGATGAATTAATCTTCTGAGGCATGTATAAAAAGGGAGTTGGTTTTCTCATCTGCATAAGCATGGATTTGATAAGCAAGCATAGGCGAAGATATACATTGTCAAGCATTCAAGAATTCAAGTCTTCTTCATTCATTCATTGGAGCAATATTACAACATTCATTTGCAAGTATATGTGTGTGTGTTAGGGTTTTTTCATGTTACATGCCATTCCATGCAATACTTGTGATTACATTCAAGAAGAAAAGAAATCATCATCAACAAGTTGTAGATCTACAAGGTATACATTTTTATTGTTTACATTCAAGCATTTGCAATAACTTTCTTTCAAGGTTGATTCCTCAACCGGGGTTTGACTGAGGCAAACCCTTATCCACAACCCCTTTTCCTCTCTTTTCTGTGTGTAAGTTGCAGGTGCACAATTAAATTTGCAAGTTTGGGCATCATTTGCATAGATGAAAGAACCCTTTTCATTTTGCAGATTTTGTGAAGGACCATGTACACTCCCGCCACGGTCCTGATGATTTTTCTC
This sequence comes from Cryptomeria japonica, assembly GCF_030272615.1. Classification (NCBI taxonomy): domain Eukaryota; kingdom Viridiplantae; phylum Streptophyta; class Pinopsida; order Cupressales; family Cupressaceae; genus Cryptomeria; species Cryptomeria japonica. The sequence continues at coordinate 120,441,800 of NC_081415.1, read as the reverse complement.
CAAATTTGCGAGGCAGATCTGTATCAGTCTAGTTAGCTTAGATCCGAAGTTATAGCACGATCCCGAACTGGTAGCTCCTCATTTTACTCATTGTCTTTCTCTTTTCCACATAATCAACAAGTCAACTTTCTTATTTACAAAGGAGGGCAAAACACACTCCAACCCATGCAATCCACTTGGAATTCACATCCTTGTCTCTCTTGGATTTGGATCTAGTCGATTCAAGCCCCTCTTTTGAATATAAAGTATCTCCCAAGTGAAAATCATCCTAATGATTTCATTTCTCTCTCCCAGGTGGGGAATCACTAGGGTCCAATTTTCCACTTTACACTTATATTTGTAGCATCAATGAAACATAATTTTGTTAATAAAATTAACTTCTACTTCAATATTTATAAATATTAACTTAAACAAAATTAATTAAAATATATTAATAAATTTAAAATATTATATTATAGTATTACATTTTAAATTCAAATGTTATATTTTATAATTAATTTTATTTTATATATATATATATATATATATATATATATATATATATATATATATATATATATATATATATATATATATATATATATATATATATATATATATATATATATATATATGGTTATTTATGTTATCTATGATGTGCACTATCCACTCTATTCTTTACACTACTTTAACTTCTTATGATCTAAATTTATTATGATTGTCAATATCAACTATGTTATACACCACCGAAGAATAGCACACATTACTACCCATGTTCCAATTATTGCCCACTCCTTGGTCACCCAAACCCAAAATTACTAGCTTTAAAGAGACCAAAAAAATGTTAACTAAAGTACCAATAGCCATGCATTTTGTCCCCAATAGTTGGATTTTTTAAACTTTAATTGGAGGAGTTGTGCAATTTTATTGGTACCCATAATGCACAACTACTGGGGTATTTGTGCATAAGTATTGGTCATTTTTTAGGTGGTTGCAGTGCACAACTATTGGGGCATCTTTAAGTAGGTATCAAACAACACTTTGAAATTACCACCTTTTCACCCTTGCATGTATAATAAATCCCACAACATGTGTCAATACTATCCGAAAACCAAAATAATAGTTTTAAATTGCATATAGATATAGCAACAAAAATTATCAAAATTCGATGTACTATTCAAAATTTGTTAATGTGCAAAATTAGCTATAGTGACTAGGGGAAGAGCACCAGTAGTGGATATAGCTAACTTCATGCACCTAGAACTCTTAAACCGTATATCAAATTTTGACAAAAAAAAAATTGTTTGTCTTTTTATGCGACTTAACTACTTATAACTAATGTTCTAGCTTCTAAGTAGTAACGATGCATGTTGTGGGATCAGTTATTCGCACAAGGGTCAAAAAGTACACATTTCAAAGTGCAGCCCGATACCTAACTATAGATGTTCCAATAATCGTCAACTCAAAATAGCCAGTACTAGTGGACAAATGCCCCAGTAGTTGTGCACAAATGTCCCAATAGTGGTGCACAAATGGGCCAATTATGGTAAAAAAAAAGCAAAAAAATTATCGACTATTGATACATGTGAAATTTATTAAAGAACTTTTCATTATCATTTTCTAGCTCATTTAAAATTAGTGATTGGGGAGTTGGGTTGACAAAAACCTATCCACTATTGATACTATGTCCACTACTATGCTCTTCCCCTAATGTTAGGCTTCTCCTATTTTTTTAAAACTCAACTTTATTATTTGGTTCGACCTTATTATTGATACCACTAAGACTCACTATTTTCTCTCCCACATGCTTCTCACTCCAAGGTGCTCCACTTCTCATGTTATACCCCACTTTCCTTTTATAAAAGTCACTTCTTATTCTCGCCGACTTTCCACATTCGTTTCTTCTACCAAAAGGTAAAGCCTTCGTCCGCATGCTTTCCTTTACAATTCCGCATTCCTTCCACAAATCATCAAATTTATTATCTATGGCATCTATGATATTGTGTTTTCCATTGTATTCTTTACACAACTCTCCTTTGTCATTACGATCCCACTATCCCATCGTGCACTGCATTATCGATGCCACTAGGGGAAAGGACTCAGTAGTTGTGCACCCTAACTTCGCGCTTCTCAAAATCCTATGTGGAAATTTCAAATCACTCCGATTTTTTTATAGCAGCTTACTTGGCGAGTCCCCTGCTTATAACTAAGGTTTCAGGGCCACATTAGCATGCTTTTTGCCAAGGTGTCCAAAACAGCCCAAAAAAAAAATGAGACCAATAGGTGTGCAAAAGGGCCCCAATACTTGTGCAACTGATGTGGCATCACATGATTGGTTACTTTTCACAACAAATAGTATATTTCATTCAATTATTGATACGTATCATACAACTATTGGTGCAATGTTATACAAAGGTTGAACATTAAATCAACAAATATTAAGATATTAAATCAACCACTTCTATCACAAGAATTACAAGACCTCTCTTTTTCTTTCCTTTTCCACATTCCTTCCTTGCACGAGAAGGTAAAGCCGTCTTCCCCATGCTTTCATGTACGATTCTGGGTTTCTTTCACATGATCGCTCTTTCTTCCACGCTCTTTCCTTGATGCAATGGGCGTTTCTTCCTCTTCCTCTTCCCTTACTCTTACTCACTGTTTTCCCTTGCTCAAAATCGAGCCTTCTTACACCCTGTTTTCATTGCTTCTCTGGGTCCAGTTAAATCTAATACCATGGCAACCAGTTCTTCCACGAAAAGCTAAAGCCATCTTCCAAACGCTTTCCTCGATGAAATGGGCGTTTCTTCTCCGAAGTTTCAGACGCAAATGACACCCATTTGCTCTACTTATTTTTATCCACCGCTTCCTCTTCCCTAACTCATACTCACCACTTACCCTCGCTCATAGCAAGCCTCCTTACAGACCGTTTTCATTGCTTCTCTATGTTCAATTAAATCTAATATCATGGCGTCTAGTTCTAGACCATCTGGTCGACCAGAGAGGAAGCGTGATACCGCTGGCTATTTTCAAAAAATCGCACCATCTGCATCTACTTCGGGTGCATCTGCATCTAAGCCGGTTTTCGATGTTTTCATTAATCACCGTGGACCAGATGTCAAAAAGACTTTAGCCAGCAGAATCTACAATATTCTCCGTGAAAGGAAGGTGACAGTGTTTTTAGATTCAGAAGAGTTGGAATATGGCGATTTCTTGCCTAAAAAAATAGAAGCAGTAATCCGCAGTGCTACTCTTCATATTGCAATTTTTTCAAAGAAATATGGAGAATCACCTTGGTGTTTAGCAGAGCTCTCATGCATGCTTAAAAGTGGCGCCAAAATTGTTCCCATCTTCTACTATGCAGATCGTACTGATCTCAGATATGTAGCTCAGAGGAAAGGAATATATGCCGATGCCTTTAACAGGCATAAAAAGAAATGTAGATATAGCTCAAAACAGATTGAGGAGTGGGAAGAAGCGCTCTACAAAGCCTCTTTTTACAGTGGCCAAATCATCAAAAGTATTAAGTACGTACCGCAGCTTCTGTCTCTTTAACAAACATGCTGTAGAATTTTGAATCTGACCCACCCTCTCTAAACCAGCTGATTAGCAAACAATAATAGCAAAAAGAATCAATTGCAAAAAGAAATCACAATTCAGAATAAAAAACAAAGTGCCTTATTTTTTAGAATTGTACACACCAATTTCTTTATTGAAGCTTAATTAAAAAAATACATAGACGTTGTATATATAAAGAATTTGCAGCCTAGAAGAATAAATAATAACTGCAGTTCTAAATATATTCCTAGCATTGCACGGAAAGCTACTAAGACTCTCAAACTAAAAAAAGAAAACTACTCCTTAAATTAAGAATACAATAAGTGCATGCACAACATGCTTTATTTACTAAAAACAAATTCATGCAAAAAACAAAACTAAAAATAGTCGTAAGGATTAATGCATGTTGGAGTACATGCTTTATTTGCATAAATAAAAAAAACAAAACTATTAACTAAATTAATCTAGTTGCATGCTAGAGCAGCATCAGTTATCAACATACTCCCCCTTGATGCTGAGAGGGCTCACAATCTTATCTCGTAGTGATATAAACTGAGCTTTCGCAACCGCTTTGGTGAATATATCTGCTAGTTGATCCTGGGTGTTGGTGTGCTTCAATTCGACATCCTTCTTCTGCACCAAATCTCGTATGAAGTGATATTTCAAATCAAAATGCTTTGTTTTGCTGTGATGAACTAGATTCTTAGCTAACTTGATGGCACTCACATTGTCACAATAAATTACTATAGGCTGAATTTGTTTTTCTCGAATTTCTTCCAAAACTTTTCTAAGCCAAAGAGCTTGTGTACCTGCTGAGGTAATTGCAACATACTCTGCTTTTGTAGATGAGGGAAACAATACTTTATTTTTTTTAGCTCCAGGTAATAAACCAAAACCAAAAGAAAAACAATTTCTAGATGTAGATTTATAGTCATCCATACTACCTCCCCAATCTGAATCACTAAAGCCTACAAGATTGAACTTTTCAGAAGAGTAGTAATGAATACCAAAACTTAAATTCCCTTTCACATACCTCAAAATCCTCTTGGCTGCCTTCATATGTATTTCTGATGGATTTGCCATATACCTTGAAACAAGTGAAACTGAATAGGCAATATCAGGCCTCGTGTGGATTAGAAACATCAAGCTCCCCACAATACTTCTGTAAGTTGTCTCATCAAATAAATCAGCACCATCATCTCGACATAACAAAACTCTATGAGCACTTGGAGTGGAGGTAAGATTACAATCAGTCATATTAAATTTCTTCAGCATATCTTGTGCATACTTTGTTTGACAAATGAAAATCTCATCCTTACTTTGATAAACCTCCATTCCTAGATAACATTTCATCAGACCAAGATCTTTCATCTCAAATTCTTTCATCATAGCAGCTTTAAATTCATCTTTCACCTTAGAACTACTACCCATATACAAAAGATCATCAACATACAAACTTGTGATGAGAATATCAGTACCTTCTTGTTTGTAGTAAAGGGTAGGATCACTCTTACTTCTCTGGAAGCCATTCTCCTGAAAGTATCCATCAATCCTGGCATGCCATGTTCTTGGTGTTTGCTTGAGGCCATACAAAGTCTTCTTCAACTTGTAGACATAATTATCTTTTCCTTCCACTTCAAAACCCTGTGGTTGCTCCACATATACTTCCTCTTCTAAGTACGCATTCAAGAAGGCACTTTTCACGTCCATATGATGTATGATCCACTTCTTCTGAGCTGCTAATGAAATCAACATTCTTATGGTTTTTTGTCTTTCTACTGATGCAAATGTCTCTTCATAATCAATTCCATACTTTTGCGTGAAGCCTTTAGCAACTAGTCTCACTTTGTGTCTTTCAACACTCCCATCACTGTTAAACTTGGTCTTATAGACCCATTTGGTGCCAATCCTTTTTTTGTCATGTGGAAGTTCTGCTAACTCTCAAGTTTTATTCCTGTGAATGGAATCCATCTCTTCTTCCATGGCTTTCACCCAAACCTCATTAGTACATGCATCTTCAAAACATGATGGTTCAAAATCAGCCTTGGCTAATAAAGCAAAATTCACTGTCTCACCTATTGGGTTTTCTTCATGTACTTGATTTCCACTCCTCTGATAGATATCACTCAATTTCCTTACCTTCCTTGTAGAACTTGGAGAAGAAGCTAGACTTGAACTTGGTACTAAAGAACTTGATGAAGGGTTGCTTGGTGGAGTTAAACCACTGGATATAGAAATATTAGTTGGCAACTCATGATCAATATCAATAATTATATCATCATTCAAAATAGATTTTGGCTTCTCAACATGGTCTTTTTGATGACCATAAACTCCCCCTTCATCAAATATCACATCTCTTGAGACAATAAGCTTGTTAGTGAGGGGATTATACAATCTATAAGCCTTTCTTTTCTCACTATACCCAATAAAAATACATGACTCACTCTTTGCATCTAACTTCTGTCTATTTTGATTAGGTACATGCACATAAGCCAAACAACTAAAAAATTTGAAATGATTAACATTAGGCCTTTTGCCATACCAAGCTTCATAAGGAGTCATCTTTTCTAGTGCACTGGTGGGGCTATGGTTAAGGATGTACACAGTTGTAGCAACTACATCTCCCTAATAATAATTGTTCAATCCCTTGGTTTGTAACATGCACCTTGCCATTTCAACCACAATACAATTCTTCCTTTCAACTACTCCATTCTGTTGAGGTGTGTATGCAATAGTAAGTTGCCTCTTGATGCCATTAAAATCACAATAACTTTGGAAAGCCTTTAAGCAAAATTTCTCCTCCACGATCAGTCCTTAAACATTTGATCTTGCATCCTTTCTCATTTTCCACAAGGGCTTTAAAATTCATGAAGGTATCCAAGGCTTCATCTTTGGCCTTCAAAAAATATACCCAACAATTTCGTGAGTAATCATCAATAAAAGTGATGAAATATGATGACTTACCCAAACTCTTAGTCTACACAGGACCACATATATTTGAATGAACAAGCTGAAGTGGGTGATGAGCCCTCCATGCATTTCCCTTTGGAAACTTTTCTCTTGCATGCTTTCCTTTAGCACAACCTTCACAAACCTCCTTGTGTTCCTCAACCGTGGGCAAACCAGAAACTAATGCATTCAAGGTTAGAAACTTCAAACTATGAAAATTTAAATGCCCATACCTGAGATGCCATAACCAACTTGAATTCTCATAAGCCATATTTGCCAAATTGTTGTTATGTTTACCAAACCTCAAGGGGAACATCCTGTTTCTTGTCATAGGAAGAACAGTGATCACCCTATTATCCTTATTCTTATCATAGATAGTACAAGTCTTATTCTCAAAGACTACTTTATAATTTTTCTCACATAGTGGCCCAACACTTAACAAATTGTGCTTCAATTGTGGAGTATAATAAATATCATGAATACTCTTTATACCTTCTTTTGTTTGGACCTCCATAGCTCCTTTGGCAGCAACCTCCAATGATTTATCATCACCAAGCTAGATCTTGGATTTGAAACTTCCATCCTTTATTGAGAACAACTTCTCATTCCATGTCATATGGCTAGAGCATCCAGAATCTAGGTACCAAACATCTTTACTAGTATTTTCACCCTTTGCATAAGATAAAAATAAGTGATCAGGAGGATTCTCACTACTTTTTTGAGCATAGTTAGCACTTTTACCTTCTTTCAATATGCATTCTCTTTCAAAGTGGCCATACCAATTACAATGGTAACATTGAACATTTCTCTTATCAAATCTGCCTCTACCACTTCCTCTTTAGCCACCTCTTCCTCTACCTCTTGAAGAATTTTGGCTTTGCCCTTTACCTTGGCCTTGATTGATTTTGGTACTACTGCTACTTGCATCTTTATTTTTTGTGATTAGCAATTTAGAGGAAAATGCTTTCTCTACACCTTCTAAAGAATCTTTCAATCATTCTTCATGAGGCATCAGGGATCCAACCAGTTGATCAAACTGTAGTTTTATTAAATCCTTGCTTTCTTCTATGATTATTGCTACATGATTCCATCTGGGTGTCAAAGATCTTAACACCTTTTTTATCAAAACTTCATTGCTTACAATTTTCCCAAGTGTAGCCATTTTATTGACCACATCTTTGACTCCGACACAATAATCACTTATACTTTCGACTTCTTGCATCTTCAAATTCTCAAACTCTCGCTTCAATGTCTGAAGCTTGACCACTTTAACTTGATCACTATCCTAGTAAGCTTCTTGTAGAGTCTTCCAGGCATCTTTGGCAGTTGTTGCTCCTGATATTCTTGAAAATAAGCTCTTATCAAGAGCTATCTAAATGTGAAACAAAGCTTGAGCATTCTTTTTCCTTGCGTCCTTTCTAGCTATTTTGTCATTGGCTATAAGGGCATTCCAATCAATTGGCTCTTCATAACCTGATTCAATAATCTCCCACAAATCTTTTCCAATAAAAAAGGTCAGCATCTTAATGCACCAATAGTTATAATCATTCCCATCAAATTCTGGAATGGGCATATGGTTAGAATTCGACATGATTAACTTTGGCGAAATTCCAACAATAAAACTTTAACCCAAAACAATTTTACCTACTCTGATACCACTTGTAGAATTTTGAACTTGACCTATCCTCTCTAAACCAGCTGATTAGCAAACAATAATAGCAAAAACAATCAATTGCAAAAAGAAATCACAATTCAGAATAAAAAACAAAGTGCCTTGTTTTTTGGAATTGCACACACCAATTTCTTTATTGAAGCTTAATTAAAAATTACATAGAGGTTGTATATATAAAGAATTCGTAGCCTAGAAGAATAAATAATAACTATAGTTCTAAATATATTCCTAGCATTGCATGGAAAGCCACTAAGACTCTCAAACTAAAAAAGAAAACTACTCCCTAAATTAAGAATACAATAAGTGCATGCACAACATGCTTTATTTACTAAAAACAAATTCATGCAAAAAACAAAACTAAAAATAGTCGTAAGGATTAATGCATGTTGGAGTACATGCTTTATTTGCATGAATAAACAAAAAAAACTACTAACTAAATTAATCTAGTTGCATGCTAGAGTAGCATCAGTTATCAACACATGCATTATTTTTCATATCTATGTAATTTAACTTTTGGCATGCATGCCTATTAGTAGTTTGATGTTTCAATGCTTTTTACTTGTTCAGAGATTAGCTGGGGCTGTACCCGAAAATTCTGAAAAGTGTACAGAAAGAAATAAGCAATGTGCCCCTAGTAGTTGCTAAATATTCAGTAGGTCTCAAGGAAGCAGTAGAAAATTTTGAGAATACATTCCAACTTGAACAGGGTGATCAGGGTGTCCAAATTGTGGGTATATGGGGTATGGGTGGTTTGGGAAAGACCATGCTTGCCAAAGAAATATACAACAAAAGATCTTCTTCCATAGATAGCTCTAGTTTTATTGTTGATATCAGAGAAGCCAAATGTATGTTAGAGAAAAAGCAGATTGAACTCCTCAAAGGCCTTGGTGTGGATAAATCAATTGACAATGTAGAGCAAGGTAAGGCTATTCTTGCCAGGATTTTGGGATCTTCTAGGGTGCTCATTGTTATGGATGGTGTTGATCATGTTGATCAATTGGATGCTCTGATACCGGCAAAAGAATTGGAAAGGGAAGTCTCATCATTGTTACAACACGCAAACTTGAAGTGCTTAATTCGTGGGGTATATCATCTGTGTATAAAATGAAAGCATTACATCCATGTAACACTGAGCAATTATTTTGTTGGCATGCAATTTTACAATCCTCTCCTCTTGATGGATTTGAAGAGCTTGTTGAAGAATTTGTAGAGGCTTGCAATGGATTGCCCCTATCTCTCAAGATATTTGGAGGGCTGTTATATGGAAACCTCAACAAAAAATATTGGGAGTCTTTGCTGCATAGAATATTACTCACTGATATCAAAGAGAGACTCAAAATAAGTTACAGTGCCCTTGATGATGAAGAAAAAGAGGTATTTCTTGATATTGCTTGTTTTTTAATAGGAGAAAAGGAAAGTTCGGTCATTGAAGTCTTCGAAGGATCAGCGTGGAGTGGTCTGTACACATGGGAAAGACTTGTAAATAAATGTTTAGTTGAGGTTGATGATAAAAATTATATAAGGATGCATGATCACTTAAGAGATATGGGGAGAAAAATCGCAAGTCAACATTCACCCTCCCGAATTTGGTTATCCCAACAGATTATTAATTATGCCAATAAAAAAGAGGTAAGCTCAATGTTATCTGAGTATACAATGCAAAGGAAATCATTTTTTATACCCATGTGTTTGTGTCTAGGAAGATTATTGATCTTACGGCTGTTTAATAACAGTCTTCCTAGCCCTTTTTGCGATCAAATCGACTGAATAGCCAATGAAATATTTTTTATTTTTATAAGATTCCGAGTTTCTGAGTTTTGTTTTTATTTTCAGAGAAGAAATGGCATTCGAGGAATTACAACTATCACAACTGGAATGGAAGAGTTGTTGTCATATAGAGTATGTTTAACCCTGTTTTCTGTTTCTCTACCTATTTCTACTAATTTTAACTGTTTTTATTTTTTGCATTATGTATTCAACATTCAAAGGCTTTCCGAATAATGTAGATTGAGGTTGATTAATGAGTTTGTTGAGTTTCGTCACTGCTGCTAGCAGGAGGAAGTGGCACCCTATTTAGCTGCATTAAAGCTTCTGGTGATGAGAGGAGATTATTTTAATCAAATAATCAATGAAGTCTGGCTTCGCTGGTCTGAAATTGGGCAGAGAAATCTTCCGCCACAACACTCATTGAAAAATTTGAGGGTTTTACAACTCGAGGGAGGCTACTTCGGGAAAACCCACTTAGAAGAGTTGTGGGAGGCTGAGAGTGACGTAAGTAGTCTCCCATTTCTGCTCTATTAAATCTATATTTCAATTTTATTAAATAATTGTAGTATGTGTTACATTTGTCTGGTTGGAAATTCGCTACAGGCCCCCCTACAGTTAAGAGAGTTGGTTATATCTAATTGCTACAACTTCCAAAGACTTCCAAATTCAATAGGGTGCCTCATTGAGTTGAAAAAGATAGCAATCACAGGTAGCAGCAATGTTAGGAGTCTGCCAGAAGAAATTTTCCATCTGCAATTGCTGAGCATCTCACATTATCGGGTTGTGCAAAGCTATCATCATTACCAAAGAGTTTCGGCGATTTGGCAAATCTGCAATATCTAGATTTGTCTAGGTGCTTTGACTTGAAGAGGTTACCAGACTCTTTTAAGAACTTGATACTACTGCAATATCTCAATTTACAGGGATGTGGAGACCTCATACTTAGGTCAGATGATTTTCAAAATATTACAAAGCTGGAGTTTCTGGATCTTTCTGGGTGCAATCAATTGGAAGAGTTGCCTCGTCCTATCACAAACCAGGTGTTTTTGAGAGAGTTTTATTTAGATGATTTGCAGAGGCTAAGGGAGATTAAAATCGGTCAACTAAGCAGGCTGCAAAAGATGGTAATACGGAGTAAGTTGTTGATAAGTTTACCAAACTCTCTTGGAGATTCGGTCTTCTTGACTAGTCTTTCAATTAGTAGTTGTCCCAGCCTGAAATCTTTTATACCCTCTCTTGAAAATTTGTCCTCCTTGACTAGTCTTTCAATTAGCTGTTTTGACAGCCTGAAATCTTTGCCGAACTCCTTTGGAAATTTGTTCTCTTTAGCTCATCTTTCCATTCGGTATTGTGACAGCCTGAAATCTTTACCGGCCTCTTCAGAAAATTTGGCCTCCTTGACTCATCTTTCAATTGATGGTTGTCGAAAGATGAAATGTTTACCGTTCGCTGTCGGGTGCCATAATCTCTTAGAGCATTTACTAATATTTCATTGCCCAATCAGCCAAGTAGATTTTGAGGCGGCGCCTTCATCTTCTACGTTGAGCAACCTGAAGCAGATCACTCTAAATGGAACCGAAGTGTGCAGGATTTCAATTCCTGAAGACCATTATCCCCGCCTTTAAGAGTCTAGATCTTCTTTATAATGCTCAGTTAATGGAGATTGAATCACTGCCAGTAAAGCTTGAACGTCTGCGTATACATTGCCGTCTAAAGTTGGAGAAGCTTCCGAGCTTTGCACGTTTAACTTCTCTTAGAGAATTTGAAGTTAAAGAGTGTGACCAAATTGGGAAAATTGAAGGTATAGAAGGATGCACAAGAATGGAAAAATTGGCACTAAGGACCTGTTGGGAGGTGTCGAGCATAGGAAATTTAGAGCGCATGAGGAAATTGAAGGAGGTGGAACTCAGAGCAAACAAGGGATCAGCTATTGGAAGATCCATCAGAACAATACAGGTAAATATAATAGTTTCTAAGAATAAAATATTTTATTTATCCTCTATGTAATCATTGACTGAATGTTATGCAAGGAATTTGCAGAATTGTCCAGATGCAATGATAATATATGCGGGGACAGTTCCTGATGCGTCCTCACTTGTGGATTCCTTCAAACTTGGGCTGTCTCCAAATCTTTCAGTTGTCGACTCCTTCTCTAACAAGGATATTTCCTCCAAACCGGAATTGCATTCCCCCATTAGCACTGCCATTATGCTCTGTTTCATTGTAGATGCTGCTTCTTCTTTAATATTGTCTTCGGTATTCGAGGAGGGAAATGGGTATTCTTGTGTCTTCCGTATTGGAGAGGGGAGATGGTCATTGATCGCTGTCTTCACATAACATTCAGAATGGCTCGATGCAGAGGGTCACTTCAGCCTATTTTTACCTTATTTTGAACGAAATGAAAAAGTATAAGTGGAGAGAGGTTTTGCTGTGACAGGAGAAAAGAAAATGGTAATGGAGGCATCATTGAGACTTATGCAAAGCATTTGGAGCTAGTATTATTTTATTTGTATGGGGAACTGGAAAGTGCGGACATATTGTCACTTTTACCAAGCATTTAGAGGTTATATTATTTTTATTCCTAAGTGGAAAGCGTGGAAATAATTATGGTAGCCTAATAATTATTATTTTTTATCTAGCGAGAAATGTTAAAAATTCACCTCTTTTCATGCAATGTGAACTAGGGTGAGACGAAAATAAAAGAAATAATGGTCTAAAATTCAACATTGAAATAGAAATTTTAAAATTAAAATTATTTAATTGTTCTTTAATTTGAATTTTAGTAATAATATAGATTGATTTTTTTTTAAACATATATTTTAAATAATGATTTTTTAATCAATAAATTAAAAATTAATATAACTAAATATTTCAAATATTATATAATTTGTAATAAATCATATTAATTTTAAATATATTTTAAATTTTAAAAAATATATCTTTTGTAAAATTTATTTAAGTCTAATGAATAATAATAAAAATAATATTTATAACATATAGATAAATAAGAGTTGGTACTATTAAATAATATAAGAGATATTTGGGTTGATTGTGAACTGTTGTAATGTTCATGTTAGTGGTTACACAAGTGTCCACGCCTATGCTAGACCCTCAATGGGCTGGTTTACTTGCAGGTTTTGTGCCCTTGCTGAGCTATCATTCTCACAGATTTGGGTGGTTGTTAATGTCGGAGATGAGATCCCCATTTGTGCCTTCACCTCATTGTAGACACCTAAAAATGTCTCATTGATCATGTACTGATTATTCCTCTAATTGATTAAATAATTTTAAATTATTTAATTAAGTTAATTAATCATATTTTTCTAATTTCATATTTTCCCATATCTTACTAATTATTCTATTTCCTATTCTATTATCATTTAATCATTTTAACCATTTTCTAATGTCAATTAAATATATATTATATAACTAATTTTGATTAATTCTTCAATTTAAATAATCTTTATTATATAAATAAATTAATTCTCAAAATTCTCTCTCTAATCATCTAATCATTCAACCCTCTTCTAAATATTAATTAAATATTTATTATTTAATTAATTGTAATTTAATCTTTTAATTCAAATAATCTTTATTATTTAATTAAATTCTCTTTCTACATAATTAAACAATTTCTTTAAATTATTTAATTAACTGATTAATTCTTCAATTCCAAATCCCCAAATTCTAATTTCATTTAATTTCATTAATTCTTCAATTTCTAAATAATTAAATAGTTTCTTTAAATTATTTAATTAACTAATTCAAACTCTTCTAATTTCACCAATTTCAAATACCAAATTGAAATCAAAGTCAAGTTTTAAATATATTCAAATAACAAATTGAATTTGAAATAAATTCAATTATTTGAATAAATCTCATGCAAAGATTAAATTGAAAATCCAATTTAAAGTGCAAGCACATGCTAAATTAATTAATTCATTAAATCATTATCTCTCTAATTTCTATTTCTATCTTTTAGTTAGCTTTTTCTAAATAAAGCTCTCTTTGTCATCCTCTTTATTTCCTCCAATCATCCTTTTTCTTCCCTCGGTTAGCTTTTTCTCAATCGGTTAACTCAATTAATCTATTCAATCTATTTTGTTTCATCTCCAAATCTATAGTTCATCTATCAATCAACATGTGAGCTCACCTAAGTTCCACCTCTTGTTCAACTAACAATCACAAACTTTGAATCTTTGTGTCAATTGCAAGTTGCTAACGCAATATCTAAGGACCATCATACCACAAAGAAGAGAAGAGAAATGGAAGTTATATGCAGTCACATAATAGGGAGTTTTGATTGATTTACTTTATAATTCCTATTTTGATTTGATTGTGTTATTTCATTGTCTGTTTGTTAGAATTCTTTGATTAGATAGGGATTCATGATTTCCCTTTGTTTCTAATTGATATTTGAATAAGATGAATTTTTACATGCGACATTTTGGTGAACCTGACATGAACAACAACTAATCAACCTTCTTTGTTTTCTATGTTATTTTTGCAGATTGTACGGATTTTTTCCTTTTTTGTAGGTTTGCATGGATTTCAAAAAAAAGATCTCTTCGTCATGCATTCATGGTTGCATCATTACACAATCGCATAGACAGAACTATGCAATTGACCTTTCGAGGTCATGCAATTGACCTTTCGAGGTCAGGCAATCAACCTTTCAGGGTCACACAATCGACCTTTCATGATCATGCAATCGACCTTTCATGATCATGTAATCGACCTTTCAGGATCATTCATTCGCTATGAGATTATTACACATTCGTTAGGAAAATTCGTGTTATGTTTTTTTAATTCTTATATCCTTTCTATTCTCCAATCTGTTTAATTCTAAATGAAACTGAGTAAATATGGAAACAGGTTATTTTTATTGCATGTTTTTGTTATAACAGTTTATGGCACGTAAGGTACAATTCAGGATTTTAGGTGCTAGAAGGACAAAGGAACAAAGAAGGAAAGCTAGAAGCTATCAGAGAATTCTTAGAGTAGAAAAGAAGATACAAGATTGGGAAAACCAACCAGCCACCGATAGATACAACAACTTAGTTCTCTCATATCGAGTGAAATATGATTTAATTAACATTGAATGGATGATGAGAGATATAGATAGGGCCTCACAATCTGTTTTGTAGGTTTCTGATCAAATTTAGCTTCAATTTTTATTTTTCGTGTTATCTATTTGTGTGTCATGACTTTCATTATCACGCAATCAACCTATTAGGCTCACCTAATCGCTCTATTAGGATCATGCAATCGACCTAACAGAATTATGCAATCATATATTCAAGGTCATGTAATCGTGCAGGTATAATCACGTATTCATTTCTGTCAATTTTGGATTCTCTGTTTTCTGTTGATTTGATTTTACTGCTAATCATCTGTTTGCATCCTGTGGCAAATTTACAGAAAGGATCAGATTAGTATTAGATCAATTGCACTCATGCTCTCACACTTCATCTTTTGGTGCTTAAAATCAAAATTGGTTACAATTGACATCTATGTATAACACTTTAGTTTGGGCTTAAAATTAACATTGGTTAAAATTGACATGCATGTATAGCACTTCAATTTGGGCTTAAAATTAACATTGGTTAAAATGGACATGCATGCATGACACTTCAATTTGGTGCTTAAAATCAACATTGGTTTAAATTGACATGCATGTATAACACTTCAATTTGGGCTTAAAATCAATAATGGTTAAAATTGACATGCATGCTTTCACATTTTAGTTTGGTGTTTAAAATGACATGCACATGCATATTCAACACCTCAATTTGGGCTTTAAAACGAACGTGAGTTAGGCTACATATAGATTAAATCACATTTGATTTTCTTAAGAGAAAGAAATTTTATCGTGTTTAGGGTGGACCTACTTTTGCATTAACTAACTTTCCACCTGCCTTCAAGGTCTTGGGAGAAAGGAAGGAGGTGACGACGACACTCAATTTTATTTTATTTCATGTAGAGAGGGCTATCTTTGACTGGGGATTTCATCATCCCACAAAGGTACTTCGAATTGGGATGTGTTGGGAATATCATCTCTCTTAGCATACTCTCGAGTGGGTTTTTTGAGCTACTATATAAACATATTGGTCAGGCGGCTAGAGTGTTGAGTGAATTCGATGCATGTGGGGGCCTTCCCTACACCGATAAGCTCAACTAAAGTCTTAAGTGGCTTGCTCTAAGAATCCATCGTTGGATCGGGATCCCTCAAAACCTTATAATAAGAACCAACTTAGTAGCTCAAAACCCTATATTTAGTGATTCTGACAGTGTGGATCATACCCCATAGATACCCTTCATGTACCTTTCATTATGATACAAAAATCCCTCGATTATAAGATCTTCGGATCTTTGGGGTAAGAGAGATTGGCATGCCCGAGAAGTGTGTGCCGTGGAGTGGAGCCAGTGCTGCTAGACTCTCTATCTGCTTGTTTTGTTTCGATATTTCATAAGGGCCTCATTGAATGGTTTCAAATTTCTATCCTAAGCTTGTCTTTTGTGTCTTTATATGTATCGTTGTATCATACCAGTATTGAGTCAGTCATTTGGGCTATTTCAGGTCCTATCCTGTGTATCTCTGAATTCTCTGAGATTGTTTGAAAAACCAGTTCAGTCAGTTATATTTACCTCCAAACAATTGTTCTCAGACTTGAAAAAACCATGAAACTTGTCCTATACACAAAATTACTGAAAATAAAGTCCATTTTGAAACATCAGATAGTCCTGCAAACTCAAAGTTTTACACACTTGTGACCATAGGAAGTCCTTGCATAGTCCTCATTTACATCCTTAATATCATCCTTAGTCCTTGCATAGTCCTCATTTATGTCCTTATTATCGTCCTTAGTTCTTCCATTAGTCCTCATTTACGTCCTTATTATCATCCTTAATCATTGCATAGTCCTCATTTATGTCCTTCTTATTGTCCATAGTCCTTACATAGTCCTCATTTATGTCCTTATTATCATCCTCATATATGTCCTTAGAAGTTGCATAAGTCCTATTCCTTATTTATGTCCTTATCATCATCCTTAGAAGTTGCATAATCTTTATTTATGTCCTCATTATCGTCCTCATATACGTCCTTGTCTAGACTTGATATACATCTATCTTAGTTTGTTGTCATTTGCATAATCATCCTATAAAGTCATACCCCAAATGTCCAAGTCACAATCAGAGGATCAATCAAACTCAACCTCAACTCAAACAAGTTGGTCAAGTTCAATCAAACATTGTTACATTCAGAGAAATGGAGAAAACATCTTACATGTTGTGATGCTAGGTCCAAACCAAACAAGCAAACATAATGGACTGACATTATACATTTAGTAGGGAAAGTGGAGGATTCATACCTGCCATTCCTATTACTTCACCATCCATAGAAACCTTAGCTCAACAGATCAAGACTTTGCAACAACAAGTGATAGACATGACTAGTCCTAACAACCATAGGGGTTGGTTAGAAAAAATGATGGTAGAAGTGATGACCATGAGGAAATCAATATCAAACCAACCTTCTTCTTCTTGCGAGACCATTCAAACATGCCAACCTTCATTCTTCAACAAAATCATTCCTTCCTTAGTTCAATCAACATTAGAGTCATGCAAACCTTTTTTTTCTTTCAACCCACTATATCGATCATACCAATCATATCAACCTAACATTCAAACCCCTTTGAAGCAAAATCAAACCCCATTCAACCAAAGTCAAAATAAAAATTCACACCAACCCAACATTCAAACCCATTTCAACTAAAATCAAACCCTATTCAACCAAAGTTCAAATAAAAATTCACACCAACCCAACATTCAAACCTGTTTCAACCAAAATCAAACCCCTTTCAACCAAAGTCCAAATCAAAATTCATTCAACCAAAATCAAACATCTTCCACCCAAAATCATACTCCTTTCAACCAAAATCAAATCCCTTTCAACCAAATCCTAAATCAACCATATCTATCCAGCATTTCATCATCCCCTGAAGTCACACAAGACCAATCCCTGCCATCTCTATCTAATAACACAACCTCCCAGTGGCTATCCATCGTACAAATCCAATCTAATTCAAGTCATGATTCAGAGGATCTCATTCAAAATCCTTCTTCATTAGGCCAAAATGTTGAAACATTACAAGAATCTCCCATGCATTTCCAAACTCCTTCCCCGTGTCAAAAGGATGATCCAAAATCATAAGAAATGAGTCCTGAAACAAATAAAGATCAAGAACAACCACTTCCATCCTACCCAATTTTTTATCAAGATCCCACCGACCAAGAATCTTATGATGATCCCCTCGCTCTTTTCTATTCCATTCATAATCAAACCCTTCCATCTCAAGAACAAAGTGTCATTTCAAGTCCCATCCAACATCCACCTCCTAAGCAAGATCAAGACATCCCTTCTATCCTTCATAATAATCCCTTTATAAGACAAGATGAAAGCATACCTTTACCTTCATGTCCTAAACAAGATCTCATTATTTCTCCAAATCCTGATCAAGGTCCCTCTATCCCTTCATCTCCATGTCATAATTCTCCACGTTCTTCACAATATTCCCTCTCAAACAAACTTATCATTTCTCCTAGTGATCCCAATCCCTTTACACAAGTTGTTCATGAACCCCTTATCAATGAAATCACCAATCCAGATCATACTACATAGAGAAACTTGTCAACAATTATATGTGAGCTATCATCACATGCCAAAGTGGTGACAAAAATAAGCATGGCACCAACTAATGAAATCAACACCCAAATTGTTTCATCATCTTCTTCATGCACAAGCATAACACTAGCTAATGAGATCAATACTTGGTTGGCTTCATCATACTCTTCAAGTGCATCAATAAAAATAGGCATAATACCCGCTCATGTCATAACTTCAAAACCAAAATCAATTTGTCCCATACACCCACACTTGATAGACTGGGGCCAAGAGAACCTACCACAGTTGTATTTCTTTGAAAATGATAAGGCTATAGCTGAATTCAGGGGTTCCTGACTTGGATTTCCCTCTGATGATCCACAAAATCCAAAAACAAGTAAAATCAACATTGGAGATGCTGAACATGTACACTTAGCTGAGTCCTTATATCCTATTGGAAATGAAATCTTTATCCAACTCTTCAGATAAAGACCAATGAAACCATCAGACTAGATATCTCAAAGGGAGTTGTCCACCTGTGTGCTTCCATCTTCATCTCAAATAAACAATCAAGTACCAACATCGCCTAGTGTGGAATCCAATGGGAAAGATATCAGACGACTCCTGCAAGAGCCTAGCACTAAGTCACAAAATGATACAATTCTTGACACAATGACATAAGCTAATGTGGCAATAGAAACAGGTTTACCACCAGTAGATGAACCTAATCCCTGGTTATTATCAATACTTCTACCACGGGAAATGACTAGCAGATGAACCTAATCCTTGTTTATTATAAATACTTCTACCACAGGAAATGACTCAAGCTCAAACTAATGAATCAGATGAAGAAAGATTGCGATGACTTATACTAGGCTTAAGAAGGGTAACTACTATGCAAAGAAGACTAGCCAATCTACAACAGAATCAAAGGTAGGAACAAGAGGAGATAAGTGATGATACCTCAGATGATGAAACATACATTGAATGTGAGACAAACTCTCACGACTATGACTTCTTATCACTCCATGATTCTATCTCAAGAACAAGTGTCATGCTAAGGTATCAAATAAAGCCTATACAAGATGAAAACACACCAAGTCAATCAAACAATCAAGTCCTCATGTACATTCACAATTGATTGATTTGGGGCAAGAAGGAAAACCAACTGTGTACTGTTTTGAAAATGATGAAGCCATTGCAAAATTTCTTGGAATCAAAGAGGGATTTCCACAAGATGACCACAAAGTAGGATTTGTTGTAGACCTGGATAGGATGACATACTTTGGAGAGGCAAGTACCTCTATAAGAAAAGATACAGATCAAAATAACCATAATGCCAAGAGCAAGTTAGGTAATCTCCCTATCGAAAGAGAAAATTCAACATTGCTTATAGAAGAAACTGAAGAGGTAAACATAGCAGAAGGAGAGGCTATACACAACATCCACCTGGAAAAATCACTAAACAAAGAAGAAAACGACAGGTTCGTTCATTTTTTCAAACAATGGCCTATCAACTTTGCTTGGTCCTATGCAGATATGCCAGGTTTAGATCCTAAGTTTATGTTGCATCATTTACCATTGCTACCAGGAGTTAAACCTTACAAACAAAAATTGAGAAAAATGCATCTAGAAATTGCATTACTGGTTAAAATAGAACTCCAAAAGTTATTGGATGTAGGTTTCATTCAACCTATCAACTATGCGGAATGGATATCAAACCTAGTACTTGTGACTAAGCCCACATGAGACATACAAATCTGTACTGATTTCTAGGATCTAAATAAAGCTTGTCTTAAGGATGATTTCCCACTACCCAATATTGATATGATAGTTGATTTAACAGTTGGAAATGAAATGCTATCATTAATGGATGGTTTCTCAAGATACAGCCAGATTAAAATTGCACCAGAAGATCAACATAAAATGGCCTTTACCTACCCATGGGGAACATACTGCTAGATTTGGTCTTAAAATCACAGGAGCAACATACCAAAAGACCATGACAGCGTTATTTCATGACATGATCCACAACATAATGGAAGATTATGTGAAGGACTTACTGGCTAAATGGCAGACAAGAGAAGGTCATCTTGCGGTCCTTGCACATATATTTTGATCAGTTGGAGTAGTACAATGTCAAGCTAAACCCAAAGAAGTGTGTGTTTTGTGTAACAACAGGTAAACTATTAGGTTTTATCATGTCAAACAGAGGAATTGAAGTAGACCTTGCAAAGATCAAAGCAATCATAGATATGAAACCTCCATCAATACTTAAACAATTAAGAGGGTTACAAGGAAGATTGCAATTCATAAGGAGATTTATAGCACAACTAGCAGATAAATGTCATCCATTCTAGCATTTACTCAGGAAAGGAGTTACTTTTAAATGGATAGAACAATGCCAGGAAGATTTCCAAGCTCTAAAAGATTATCTTCTAAACACACCAATGTTACTACCACCTACTCCAAGAAAACCTTTGTTACTATATATATCAGTGACAAACTCAGCTCTAGGGGCTCTGTTGGCACAACATGATGAACAAGGAAAACAAAGAGCTATTTACTATATAAGTAGAACCTTGATCAGTTATGAGCTTAATTATACTCCTATATAACGAGCATGTTTAGCCACAATATTCGCATCTCAAAAGCTTAGACATTACATGCTGAGTCATAAGGTGCAAGTCATTGCATGCTTTGATCCACTCAAGTACCTATTGAGAAGAGCAACAATGACCAAGAGATTGGCTAAGTGGGTCATGATCCTGAGTGAGTTTGATATAGAGTACATAGACAAAAAGGCCATCAAAGGAAAAATTATAGCAGATCAGTTAGCAAAGGCTCCTTTACAAGACAGTCACCTATTGCTCATAGACTTTCTAGACGAATCAATATGTACATTGACAACATCTATAATGTGGAAATTATACTTTGATGGGTCATATACAAGTCATGGATCTCAAGCAGGGATTATTTTAGTCACTCCTCAAGGTGATTCTATACTCGTCATTTAGGATAAATTTTCCATGCACGAACAATATAGCCAAATATGAAGCTCTCCTCATAAGACTTTGTACAATTGTACAGTGGAGAATAAAAGAATTATAGGTCTATGGTGACTCACAACTGATTGTAAACCAAGTTAATGATGACTACAACACAAAAGATGAAAAAATCCCACCTTAGAAGAAAATGGTGGAAGATTGCAAAGAGCATTTCAACAAAGTCACTTTCAAATAGATTCGAAGGATACAAAACAAGGCAGCAGATGCCATGGATACAATAGGATCTCTTCTAAATATGCCTACTAATGAAACTCAGTTTAAGTTTATTATAGAATAGTTGATGATACCGGCATATGAGACTCCCTCAACAGAATATGTATGTGCAACTGTGGGTCCAGAATCCCTATGGTACAATAAAATATATGCATATTTACACACTTAGTACATGTCACCGAATCTGTCCAAAAATCAAAAGAAGACTCTTATTCATCAAACATATAGAGACACTATTATAGTTGATACATTGTATAGAAAGGGCTTCAATGAAAGTCTTCTCTAATGTCTTGATGAAAATGAAGCACAACTTTCTCTAAATGAAGTCCATGATGGAATTTGTGGGGCGCACCAAAGTGGTCCACCATTGTAAAAGAAATTGCTAAGAAAAGGTTATTACTGGCCAACTATGGAAAAAGACGCCTATAAATATGTGCAAAAATGCAAGTAGTGTCAAATGCATGGAGATCTCATTCATGCACCAACATAAGATCTTCAACCCATTACATCACCATGGCCATTTTCACAATGGGGATTAGATCTAGTGGGTAAAATCAATCCTATTTCTTCCAATGGGCACAAGTTCATCTTAAGAACTACTGAGTACTTTACTAAATGGGTTGAGGCAATTCCTCTTACATACACCACTGGAAAGCAAATAGCAAAATTCATGCTCAATTACATTATTTGTATATACAGGATTCCAATGTGCTTCATGACAGATAATGGGCATCCATTCAAAAATCAAGAAGTAAAAGAATTGTGTGACAAATTTCAAATACAATAGAGATTTGCAACACCATATTATCCGCAAAGTAATGGAAAAGCATAGGCAACAAACAAAACAATACTGAAGATCTTTAAGAAATTTGTCACTGACACAGGACGGGACTAACATCTCTAGTTAAATCTCGCTCTTTCGGCTTACAAAATAGGAGTACATACCCCTATAGGAGAAACACCATATTCCTTTGTCTATGGTACATAAGCAATACTCCTTATTGAAATAGAACTACCATCTCTAAGAGCCTCCTTACAAAACATCATATAAGAGGAATACTATAGGGTGGCAAGATTACAAGAGCTAGAAACACTTGATGAAAAGAGACAAACAACTTTCAATCATCTGCAAGGATATCGAAACAGACTAAGACAGAGTTATAATAAATGAGTCTGCCCAAGAAATTTCAAAATGGGAGATCTAGTTCTCAAAGAGAACCAAATGAATCTAGTGGAATGAGAAAAGCCAGGGAAGTTTGAACCTAACTGGCTAGGTCCTTTCATCATTACAAGGGTTATAGGCAATGGAGCATACAATTTGGCTACCATGGAGGGAAATCCACTCTCTGAACCTATGAATAACATGCACCTTAAATGATATTATACCTAAGGGCTGGGTTAGTTTAGGTTTTACTTCCTGCATTGCATGTCATTTTATTCAAAGCACTACATCACATATAGTCTCTTTCTAAGAACATCATATTAATTTTCATATAGCAGCATCAATAAAACAAGGCAACTGTCCAAGTTGGTTATTTGTTTGCATTCAAGAGAAACAAGGGTCATCTCCTTTCTTAGATATTCGGACATGAAGTCTTTGAGGTCCTAAGGTCATTCATTTTCAACATTACCCTGTGATGACTCTTTACTTATGGTTGGGTAGTGATTTCACTATTTGAGACTTGTTTACCCAAAAGCTATCAATTGCTATATCTCAAACACATTAACAAAATCTCTAATTCATTTGAGGCACCTAGCTGATCATATGAATAGTGAAAAATGTAAAATTCAACTTCAGTGGCACTGTAACTATCACACCCAAGTAGGTTTCATTACTTACAAGTCAAGGCAAGAAAATAATAAAATAAAAAGAGCTATGCCAAATATTCAACTCGAAGCAAAAGAGCAATGATATATAACTAAAGTATCATGCATATGAGTGCAATAAAAAGCTTCACTATGGGAACATGCAACTAACTCCATCAGGGCTACAAATTCCTACTGGCAATGGAACAATATTTGAGAAATTATAGTCTATAACCTCGTCGAAACTCTAAAAGATTGCTGATAGCAAGGCTCTATTCGAGATGCTTTTGAAGTTAGAATAATCCATTAACTAGTCATATAGGATGCTAAGGATCTTTAGTGAACACAACAACATGAATTAACTCATTTGCACACACATGGGAAAAAGAAGATCAAAGTTTCAAGAACCAATGGGGAAGTTTTCTGCATCTCCATCTATAAATCCTAGTCACTAAGTGTGTTAATTTGGATGTTCCAAAGGAACTTAATGTTCGATTGATCACTTATCTATGAAATGTTTTGCACCTCCAATTCAATTGGTGTATTACAAAAAGCTTAAAAAACACAGTCAACCTTGTTCAAATAGGAAATGCATCTTTATCATGCATATTGCATTAATATAGTTCATGTCAAAAATTCATTGTTTCCACATGCATTCTATAGATCATCATATCATATAGGTCTGCACGCTGGGGGCATAACTGAAAAAATCCTAAAAGTCATATAAATTCCTTAAAAAATCCTAAAAATCATATAGCGTCCTTCGAAAATCCAAAAACACTCAAAAACTCAAAATCCAAAAATAGTGAAAAACTCAAAATCCAAAAACATCTGGAAAGAGTCGTGAAAAAATCAACCAAAAACATCCAGAAAATGTCCTGAAAAAATTAATCAAAAAGATTCATATAAAATCCTGAAAAAATTAAAAACATCCTGAAAATGTCCTGAAAAAAATCAGCCAAAAACATTCAAATATCAATCCACATAATCCAAAAACATCAAAAAAGCTCTTCGAAAAGAACTAAAAATTGAAAATCAATCAATCAAAAAACTTGCAATAAAATGTCTTATGAGAAGCAAATATCCTAGTAGATATCCATTAAATGCTTCACACGAAGTTAACAAAGGATACGACTATCCAGTCAAACATCTGCAATCAACTGATCGAATGTCTTATCAATCGTATCATATCCATATCAAAGTGATCATTATCTTGTCTTAAATAGAAGAGGATACACTTGAAATCAGACAGATCCATCTTAAATGGGGTCCGTAACTTTCTGAGATCAAACATTATCAACCATCACATCAAGCAACTGAGAACGAAGGCACAAGGTCAATATAGCTGCTGAATTTTGTCCGGGTCAGTCTTTATCTTTTATCATTTGGTGACAAATTATATTGCTATGCTACTCAGGGATGTCCACAAGTGACTAGAGGAGCCATGATGGGTATTATCTTTTTCTTTGTTTGTTGTTTGTGATGTGAACCAATGAAGTTCTAGGGAAATTGCTCTAGTGGGAGTCTGTGATAGGAGCACTTAGCTTGTGAATGCCACAAATACATCGAACCCTAGTATATTTCCCAGAATGGAGGGGTTCACTTCTTGTCTGCTACATGTTTGTTTCTTCAATGAGATATCTTTACATCTTGGTTCCTTATACCTTGATGTGGTAAGCTCCATTGTTCAATAATAAGGCTTTATGATGAATATATATTGCACAATAAAATATATGACACAGGTTCATGATTCATTCAATTTCATTCTCATCTCATCTATTTATTGATAGCTTGTTGATTTCTCATCTTCTTTTTAAATCATATTATTTTCTAAACATTATTCTGTCATCATCTCTTTCTAAATCATTTTCTATCATCTAACACTATTCTATTTCACTCTAAGGTTCATTCTCTCATATTCTATCTCAATATAATCTTCACATCACCTATCTCTATCTCTAATCAACTAAGTATTCTTCTATCTAACATTATTCTTATTTCGAGAGATCATTCATATCTTTAATGCACAAACAATCTCTTGAGGGGGCATATTTACACCCTAAGTATCACTGGGGCATACTTGGGCAGAATCTAATTTTTCATTGTCTTTGAAACAATATCATTCTGACATTGTCTCAAAGAGGGGCAAATGTAGACACCTAAAAATGTCTCATTGATCATGTACTAATTGTTCCTCTAATTGATTAAATAATTCTTTAATTATTTAATTAAGTTAATTAATCATATTCTTCTAATTTCATATTTCCTCATCATCTTACTAATTATTCTATTCTATTCTATTATCATTTAATAATTTTAGCCATTTTCTAATGTTAATTAAATATTTATTATTTGATTAATTCTGATTAATTCCTCAATTTAAATAATCTTTATTATTTAAATAAAATAATTCTCAAATTTCTCTCTCTAATCATCTAATCATTCAACCCTCTTCTAAATATTAATTAAATATTTATTATTTAATTAATTGTGATTTAATCCTTTAATTCAAATAATCTTTATTACTTAATTAAATTCCCTTTCTACATAATTAAATAGTTTCTTTAAATTATTTAATTAACTGATTAATTCTTCAATTCCAAATCCCCAAATTCTAATTTCATTTAATTTCATTAATTCTTTAATTTCTAAATAATTAAATAGTTTCTTTAAATTATTTAATTAACTAATTCAAATTCTTCTAATTTCACCGATTTCAAATACATGTGCATGATTTCAAAAACCAAATTGAATATCAAAGTCAAGTTCTAAGTATATTCAAATAACAAATTGAATTTGAAATAAATTCAATTATTTGAATAAATCTCATGCAAAGATTAAATTGAAAATCCAAGTTAAAGTGCAAGCACATGCTAAATTAATTAATTCAATCAATTAATTAATTAAATCATTATCTCTCCAGTTTCTATTTCTATCATTTAGTTAGCTTTTTCTAAATAAAGCTCTCTTTGTCATCCTCTTTATTTCTTCCAATCATTCTTTTCTTCCCTCAGTTAGATTTTTCTCAACCAGTTAACTCAATTAACCTATTCAATCTATTTTGTTTCACCTCCAAATCAATAGTTCAACTATCATTCAGCATGTGAGCTCACCTGAGTTCCACCTCTTGTTCAACTAACAATCACAAACTTTGAATCTTTGTGTCAATTGTAAGTTGCCAATGCAGTATCTGAGAACCATCATACCACAAAGAAGAGAAGAGCAATGGAAGTTATACGTAGTCACAAAATAGGGAGTTTTGATTGATTTACTTTATAATTCCTATTTTGATTTGATTGTGTTATTTCATTGTTTGTTTGTTAGAATTCTTTGATTAGATAGGGACTCATGATTTCCCTTTGTTTCTAATTGATATTTGAATAAGATGAATTTTTACATGCGACACTTATTATGGACCAAGCTACAAAACCATATAGTCGATCAACAAAAAATAGAAGATATTTATATTATGAGGTTAGAGGTGTTTGACAATAAATATTTTATTGTAGATGGTGTATAATGAATTTATCTTTTACATATTAAACCATTGTCTTTTTTTTGGTCATATATTTGTATTCAAAAATAGCTAGGGGAGAGGACCCTGCAGTTAAGCACATTCCAATGACTATGATAGCACTCATCGATTTAATGCCCAATATTTTTGATAATATTGCACCAATTGTTGTGACTTTAAAGATGTTATTTCTAATAATGACTACTCATAATTCAATGAAATGTATCCCTTAGCTCAAAAAAGCAACAAAACATCTAATGCCACATCAACACACCAATAAAAAATGACTTAGTGCACAAATATTGGTCTCACTTTTTTGTGGGGTTTTTTTGGACACTTTGGCAAAAAGCATTCAAGTGTGGTATCATATTTGATGATGTGGAGATGAAAGCTTAGTTAATTATAATTTTAAGTTTATTACCTAGTTTCAATTTCAACCTTGAAATTAGGGTTTCACCAATTAAGATAGTAAAACCACTAATTTAACAAAATCATCCTCACATTTAAAAGTGGAAGGTAAACCCAATAGATCTAGCTACAATTCAATTAGAGAAGAGAGTTGAGATACTAATTAGATTATTCCCCTTTTAGAGAGTGGAAATTATATTTGAATTGTAATGTTAACTCTAGGGCCAAAAATGAGGAATTGGACAAAAATAGTAATGATGGAATGTTTTCACATAAATTTGTAGACAAAGATCTAAGAAGTGAAAATAGATTATAACCTATAACTGAAAATTTGGGTCGAATTGTTGGGACTAGGAGGGTGGGAGTGAACTAGTCTTGTAAATTCTAAGATAGACAGGCGGGATGTTTTCTAGATCTAGAAGAAAAGCGTAATCCATTGCCAAAATATCAGACTAAATTTGTAAGACTAGGATGGTAGGAGTTATCTAGTCTTCTATTTTTCACACCTATAAAATCTGAACCTATTTGTTCTTGTCTACTCTGTTAGAATCTTCAGTCACAATACTTGAATTAATTTCATGCACACACACACACACACACACACACACACACACACACACACAGAGAGAGAGAGAGAGAGAGAGAGAGAGAGAGAGAGAGAGAGAGAGTTGTGGATAGGGGTTTGGGTTTGTCATAAGTCAAATCCTATTTTAGGAATTAACCTTGAAATTGAAATGATAATTGAAATGAAAATAGAGTTGAATTGAACTAAAATGCTTTTCTTTTGAGGGAAAGGCTAGATCATAATTTAATTCTTGTAATTGAATTTGATACCTCGATGAAGCTTTATTGAATCCTTATAGAAAGGGTTTAGTAAATCATGTAGGACATCTTTATGAAAGGTTGATCATAGATGCCATCTTGAATGCTTGAACTTGACTTGACCTCTCCTTCAATGATTGATGGCTAGCTCACCTAAATTTGAATTGAATTTGCAAGAGTGCAATTGATTTCCAACTTGAGCGATTGATCCATCCCCAAATTAGGGGGGTAGGATTACTTTTATACCTAACCATGTATTTAATGTTTCAATTTTTGGATTAGGTCGACACAGAGCTTTATGTCTCACTCATTGGAGATGGCCATTGATGGGCCCAAATTTGGATCCTATTTAGGAGGACTAGGACAGTGGGGACAAAGACATAAAGAGAAAAACATATAGAAAAATGGAGATACAAAATGAGGAATGTCACAATCAATTCAGCCTATTTATTACCTTGCACTAATAGAGTAACAAGGGCCGTCCAAAGAGAACCTATCATAACACAAAGACATATCAAGTAGCACATAACAGGGAAAGCACATTACAAATAGTAAAACATACAAGAGAGAATCTATGTTGCAAATGAAGCTAGTCAACCAAATAATCTACCTCTTAATCTTTCTTAACATCATTTAAGGATTGTGGACAAGATGCAAGAGGAGAAACAAGAAGTATGATTGGCGAAGCTACTACAAGTTCTAAATAGGGAATATGTTATAATGATGAATCACTTTGTTTGTCACTAGGGGTTAGAATTAATGCTTTTGAAAAATGTAAAGATAACTCGAGATTAACCTCAGTAAGCTCATACATGTCATCAAAATTGTTAGGATCATCATTATTAGCATCATCAATATTATTACCATAATCTATATCATCATCCAAATAATTATAATAGGATCCTTAACACAAAAATAAGTTGTACCATAATTTTTCTTAAACATTTTTTTAACTTAGATGATTTGAGATGAACTTCCTCGCTAGGGTTAGGCAAAGTCTAGACAAATAGGATCAAGTCAACATTTGGTGTCTTCTAGAAGGAAATGGTCTGGGAAGAAAGCTCGCAAGCCTTAGCACAACATCTTTGTCGATATTTTCTCGCACAGTAATTCCTTTTAGTTTTTCTCGTGACTTGTGAAGGTTGAGGATCAATCAATATAGGTTTCTTTTCTTCCTTTAAAAGGGGAGGAATAGAATAAATCCCAATATCTTGAGAGATACATGATGTTGATCATTTTCCTCTATAGGATATAATATGCGGGACCGTAGAAGATATAGGAGGAATAGGAGTAGGAAGGAGACCAAGTTGGAATATCCATGGGTGGAGGGTCTCTAGGTTTACTCAAGGCATATATCATCTTATTTTCCATATTTTGTAAGATAAGAAAAAGGATATCATTTCAGGCTTTAAATCCTTAGGTTATTTAGGCCAAAAGTAATCAAGAGTGAAATTTCCATACTTTTCGCTGGGTTGGTAGAGGCTATGATTAATCATTATAATAGTGTCATTATGAGGGAACTTCAAATATTTATGAATTGTACAAGCGATAAATTTCATGGAAGAGAGCCAAGGATGTCCCAACTTCACGTGACTATAACTAATTACAAGTTTAACTAGCACTATTCTATTGTGTATGGAAAAAAATTTAGAGATGTACATTAAAAATTTGAGAGCTAAAAACCTAGGCAATAGATGACACTCATGAATCTCCAAAAACTAGTGAAGAAGAGTTAACCTTATTCAAGGAGAATGACTCTCCAATAAAAAACTCAATCAATAATGCAGATTTCCATAAAATTCTATAAGGTGAACAACTTATGCAATAGAAAATACCTAAAATATAAGGAAGCTATCAACAGACCTTTGATTGTTGGTGAAGTTGAATAGTTTTTAATGAACCTACCAAGTATCAAGCCTTGTTAAGGAAAAACAAAATAAGGGATTAGGTTGAGATCATGCCCCCGATGGTTTGGGCGAAGCAAATACGTGTCATTCATTGGCTCTTAATTGAAGAGGTTTCAACCTAAAGCTTGTGCTTCCATATGGAGTAGCTAAAATGACTTTGTGGATGATAAATCATTCATAGAAAAGAAAGCATAAAAAAGCTCAAATAATAATGCTAATTGTTTAGATAAATTTTAGTGTTGTAAAACAAGACTATTGTTGAGTGCAAATCTCAAAAACTCCCATTTGGCAATCCCAATAGTGCCTTCTATCATTTTAAGCAAGGGAATCAAGAGATATTTATTTGGAACTTGGCAAGACTTGTGTAGATGATTACATTTTACAAGAATTTAAAACTATATTGTTTTTGTTGTTGAATAATGTCTACACAACTAAAAACCATTAGAAAGTGACCATGGGTAACAAACTTATATACAAAGCATTAAATTATATAACAGAAACACAAATACATATATAAATATAACACTTAGTATTTGGATAAGGAGACAAGTTACAAGAACAACTAAAGTATGTCATAAAACACATTATGAGAATGAACCTAAAAAAGAGGTACAATTTTTAGTATTGAATTGCAAGGCATGCAATTTTTGAGATAACCATACAATTATCAAAATAAATTATTATAAAGAATTCTAGTAAAATAAATTAGAGTACATCCTTCTATGTTATTACACCCTTACTTGTTATCTTCAATCTTTTGCTTAGAGTTGTCAAGCATGTCCTTAGGATTGTTATAGAGAATAACATGACCTTCAAAATTCAATAGATTCCCTACAAAAAAAATTAAACATTTTCTATCCATATAAACTCATATATTAGAAATCAAGACAAGAAAATTCCAACATTTTACTTTTTATAGTACAAATTTGCAAGTTAATATACAAGTTTTTGCCCTAGATCATTTTTGTAATTATAGAGATTAATTCTATAGATTTAGATCTAAACCAAAACAACAAGCACTCAATTCACAAATTCCAACAAACCAACCTAATTAATATTTTAGTCTTCCATCTTTAAAATCTAATTATATAATTTTATTTAACTTTCCAAATTTAATTTAAAATTTCTATTTCTTTAGAAATTTCTAATTTCTAATTTTATTTAACTTTCCAAATTTAATTTCTAATTTCTAATTTAGGATTTCCATCTACAATAGAGATATAACAAGATAATTCTCTAGAAAGAAGAGAAAAAATCCAAGCTTAGCATTATGGGCAGATGTAATCGGGTAAATTCCATTGAGTCACTGTCAAATGATTGGCATAATCTGTAGATAGAGATGTTGTACAGGGAATTTTGTTATTTGACCCTCTTTATGGAATTCTGTTTCATATGACAATTATTTTACCATTAAAAAAAATTGAGTGCATTCACACAACGCCACCAAATTATCGCTTTCTCAGAAAAAGGGCCTGCAATACTATTTTTTTTAAAACCATGTTAGGGCAGCAGGGGTCAAACAGGCGGGTTAGACCGTCAAATTTAACTCAAACTTTAAAGGTTATATTCAGTCTTTATTTATAATTTATTTCCATACAAATAATTTGATATATTCTTGTTTATAAACTATAATATTATGAGTTATATTTAAATTAAAAAATATTAGGTTAAGTTGAAATGCAGTAATATTTATTTAGAGGTGAACCTCTAAGAAGTTTATTAAGCTAAAAAGACATACATAAAATATAAATAATGAATTATAAACATAAACATAGGGTGCAATAAACGTAAAAGAGTGGAACATCATTTAAGATTAAAAATTTATTTTGTGTGACTTAAAAATTCCAAAAATTATTGAAGGACAAGTATATTTATGTCATTTTCTTTAAATAAAATATCAAACTATATAAATTTCAAGAGTCTTTTCGGACCACTATACATCTAATATTTAAAACCAAATATATATGAACTAAGAACAAAGATATAGTTAATATGATAAATCCAACTAAGAATGTCAACTTTGAAAATCTATATATAAATTGAAACAATCTCCTTGATCGTGGTATGCAAAGAATTATAGTTTTCTTATTTGCTTTCAGTTTAATAAATTTGAGATTTACCAACATTAATTCATGTGAAGAAAAAAAGAAATCATGTACTATGGCTCTCCACTTTTATGATTTAATTTGTTCAAATGATAGGGCTTCAATACTTTATAGTGTGAAAAGTGAACCAATGAAATTTTTGAGATGGTTAATCTTAGTCTTCTACACCAAATCCTCGAGATTTGAGTTTCATAGTCAAATAAATGGATCTTCATTTCTAATTTTGAGTATGCACTTCATTTAAACTTGAATAGAAAAATCAAAAGTCAAAGTTATCAACACAATGCTCTTCCTAAGTGGAAAGCGTGGAGATAATTATGGTAACCTAATAATAATAATTTTTTATCTAGCGAGTCCAATAAATGTTAAAAATTCACCTCTTATCATGCGATGTGAACTAGGTTGAGACGAAAATAAAAGAAATAATGGTCTAAAATTCAACTTTGAAATAGAAATTTTAAAATAAAAATTATTTAATTGTTCTTTAATTTGAATTTTAGTAATAATATAGATTTAATTTTTTTTTAAATATATATTTTAAATAATGATTTTTCAATGAATAAATTAAAAGTTAATATAACTAAATATTTCAAATATTATATAATTTGTAATAAATTATATTAATTTTAAATTTTAAAAGAATATATCTTTTGTAAAATTTATTTAAGCCTAATGAGTAGTAATTAAAATAATATTTATAGCATATAGATAAATAAAAGTTGGTATTATTAAATAATATAAGCGATATTTGGGTTGTTCATGTTGGTGGTTACACAAGTGTCCACGCCTATGCTAGACCCTCAATGGGTTGGTTTACTTGTAGGCTTTGTGCCCTTGCTGAGCTATCATGCTCACAGATTTGGGTGGTTGTTAATGCCAAAGATGAGATCCCCATTTGTGCCTTCACTTTATTATGGGCCAAGCTACAAAACCATATAGTCGATCAACAAAAAATAGAAGATATTTATATTATGAGGTTAGAGGTGTTTGACGATAAATATTTTATTGTAGATGGTGTATAATGAATTTATTTTTTTCATATTAAATCATAGTTATTTGTTTGGTCATATATTTGTATTAAAAAATAGCTAAGGGAGAGGACCCTGTAGTTAAGCACATTCCAATGACTATGATAACACTCATCGATTTAATGCCCAATATTTTTGACAAAGTTGCACTAATAGTTGTGACTTTGAAGTTGTGATTGTTGATAATGACTACTCATAATTGAATGAAATGTATCCCTTACCTCAGAAAAGCAACAAAACATCTGATGCCACATCAAAACACCAATAAAAAATAACTTAGTGCATAAATATTGATCTCACTTTTTTGTGGGAGTTTTTTGGACACTTTGGCAAAAAGCATTTTGGTGTGGCATCATATTTGATGATACGGAGATGAAACCTTAGTTCATTATAATTTTAAGTTTATTACCCGGTTTTAGCTCCAACCTCGAAATTAGGGTTTCACAAATTAAGATAGTAAAACCATTAATTTCACAAGATCATCCTCATATTTAAAAGTGGAAGGTAAACCCAATAGATCTAGCTACAATTCAATTAGAGAGGAGAGTTGAGATGCTTATTGGGTTAACTATTTTTTATTTCCCTTTTTAGAGAGTTCAAATTGTAATGTTAAATCTAGGGCCAAATATAAGGAATTGGACAAAAATAGTAATGATGAAATGTTTTCACACAAAGTTGTAGACAAAGATCTAAGAGGTGAAAATAGATTATAACCTATAGCTAAAAATTTCGGTTGAATTGTTAGGGAATAGGAGGGTGGGAGTGACCTGGTCCTATAAATTATAAGATAGACAAGTGGGATGTTTTCTAGATCTGGAATACACACATAATCCATTGCCAAAAGATCAAACTAAATTTGCAAGACTAGAATGGTAGGAGCTACCTAGTCTTCTATTTTTTGTGCCTATAAAATATGAACCTGTTCGTTGTTGTCTACTATGTTATAATCTTGAATCACAATACCTTAATCAATTTCCTGCACACAAAGAGATGAAAAAAGAATTGAAATTGAAAAATTGACATACAAAATTACAAAGAAAAAGGCTGAGTTTGCAAAGTAGCCTTAATTCTGAATTATATTGAAAACATGTCATGGAGTGCATGAAGTGTAACATTGACTAGAGTGTATGACCACACATTAAAGCAATTGTGCATGCCTTATCAAGAGAAATGGATTTAAGGTAGCATGCATCTGAAAGAATAATTGTATTGAATTCATTTCATCTCCCAAAGGCAATAGAAATACAAACACAATGGAAGAAGAGCACATGAGATGAATAAATAAATATCTTTTTGGGTCAACATGGGAGATTGTTGGAAGAATTGATTATGGGGAGATTTTTGACATTATGGAGGAATTGATTGTGTGTTGCATTGATGTTTTGTCATTGATGTCAACACTAGTTGTTATGGTTAGTTACTGACAGACAAGTTTTGGTTACCGATAGAAGATCTAGTGTTAGCGATAGAAGGGACTATCTGTTGGACACTTCCAGCATGTTTGGATCAATGGAGTATGTTTGGTTTATGTATTACATGTTCATCGAATACTTTTTGGTTAGTTGGCATTGACTTGGTGATCAGATGCTATCATACACTCTAGTAAACCCTTACTGACATGGATTTAAGGTTTTACCGATAAAGCTTCTATTGAGAATCTTTGACATGGTGCATAAGTGGTGTTGATACACTTCTAGATGGAATTCAGGATACTGAAGCTGATCCTTGATCGAGCCTCGACTGGTTGGTGACATCGCTTTGGTGTGGTGGACCCAGAATAGGTTCAGTTCCTATCTATGGTATGGACTGGTATCATGTTAACATGTTCTCTACATGTTACCGAGATGATTTATTGACTAGTTAATGTTGTTTTAGTCTAAAGTCGACATGGCATATCATTGTAATGTGGATGTATATAACGATCTTATTGTAATATCTTTAGGTGTCCGACCTTATGGCATATCATTGTAGATGGTATCGTGGTCATGGAATGAAATATCATATGCAAAGGAGATTTGGTTGATCATTGAAGATCGAATTGGGTTTATGTAAGAGGCCAAAGGCCTCTAGTATTGAGCTTAACTGGCATTGTAATCAGGCATGGTAGATGCTATCTCTGGTAGTTCATTCTTCTGGATTATTGTCCAATTATCTTGAGGTGGTTATTGATAACTTAATGATGAACGAATAGTACCAAACCGGTACTGAGAGGGGGGGGTGAATTAGTACAGACAAAAGCACTGCCTTAAACTGGTTTGTCAACTAACACTTATGCACTAATAGACAAACAACCGCACCGGTCCTTCAATAGAGGTCAACCGGCAAAACCCAGTATAACTGAGACAAGAAAAGACCGGTTGACACTTATCTTCTCATATAATCTAACTCGTCATTCCCATTTCACTCTAATACATGAACAGGCAATCTACCATCGAAGATGTACATATTACTGCAAGATCAACATGCATCACCATTTAACAGAAAACAATCATAACATCACATGAAGAAGGCATCACACTTGACACACATATTTTTCACAAGGAAACCCAACTGGGAAAAACCACGGTGGGGATGAATACCCACAAGCTTATTTCTGAACTCTTTAGAAGTCCGCTCTATTAGGAGCCTTGTCCGGTTAAAGATAGATACAATAGGTTCTATTAGGAACTGATACTGTTAGGGATCACCTGGTTAAGGGATGGCTACAATAAGCGGTTAAGGGTTAAACCCTATTAAGGGTACCTTGTTAGAGGATTTCAAGAACTCAATAGCTAAAGGATATCAATGACTCAGAAGCTTTGAGTTACCCTGTTAGAGGATTTTCAACAAGCCGGTTAAGGCTACCCTGTTAGGGGATTTCACAACAGTTGAAGTGGTTAAAGATCAACAGGTATATCAATGACCTGATAATAGCACTCAATGCCAATGCAGATTTGCTTAAGCTCCTCTTCACCTTCTGCACTTACACTCTGCAGTTATGACTTCTCTCCTCTGGTCTGGCAAGAATCACGTATCTCTTCTCTCAGATACACACACACAACTTTTGCCAAGAACTTTAGAAAGAAACACATTATCAACCTTATAGGACAACAGATAGGTTGGTAGCATAAACCCTAAACCCTAGACCTATTAGGTTAAGGAATTCAAACTGTTCAATCCTGACCGTTGATCATACTATATTAAATGCAACATATCTTGAATAAATCTCAAGACATTCTCCATCATTCATCATCCACCGATTTCATGGTGGCTGATAATCCATCACATGTTTTCACCATTTACAAACTTCACACATTCCCAAGGTAGATAGGGATAGTCTTCTCCATGCAAGATCCTTCACACACACAAGGTTGTCGTGGCAACATGAGCTATTCTTTGTTATACTGCTAACTCATCACACAAAGATCACCGATTGACTCACACAAGCTTGAGGTACTCCAACTGGAAATCCTGAAGTGGAAACTACCTACCAAACGATAGTCATACAATGCTTCCATGTACCGGTTCCCATGACTACATGCTGATTCACCTTGACATGTCGGTTCATCTTGAACAAATATACCACTTTACTTTGGCATATATATCGGTTCTCACATATGCTGGTTCTCTCTTCATATCACATATTGATATCAATGACAACATATAATATCATTATATTCTCATACTGGTTCACATAATGCCAACAATCTCCCCCTTTGGCATTGATGGCAATATACAAAGATATCTCTCTGCTAACTCATCTTCTCCCCAATTTCTATAGATATCTTCTTCACTACACTTATTCTCCCCCTTTGACAACAATGCCAAAGTGGAGGCACAAACATCCCTATTCCATTATGTTGCTCCCCCTGAGGAGTAGCATCCTTCAACACATGAATCAACAAAAAAAAATTGACTATGCAATAGCTGACTGATGTGGAACAAATACTTTTAATTTACCTCCTAAAGGGGCAGTACCCCCAATTCACCTCTTAAATACACAAATGTAGTCTTTGGGAGAGGCTTGGTGAATATGTCTGCTAACTGCTCCTTACTGGAAACATGTTCTAGTGCAATCTCTTTATTCTGAACCTTTTTCCTCAAGAAATGATACTTAAGCTCAAAATGCTTGGTTCTAGAATGTAAAACTGGATTCTTTGAAATATTGATAGCACTTGTGTTATCACAGAATATTCTTACTAGTTCTGATACAGGAACTTTGAAGCCATTTAATACATGCTTCATCAAGATTGTCTGAGTGTAGTTCATGAAATCTGCAACATACTCTACTTCCGCTATAGACTGAGAGATACAACTTTGCTTCTTACTCATCCATGAGACCAGTCTACCACCGAGAAAGAATGCACCACCGGTTGTGCTTTTTCGGTCATCCACATTACCTTTCCAATCAACATCTATGAATACTTTCAGGTTGAAATCATTGTTGTATGGGTACCACAATCCATAGTCAACTATTCCCTTTAGATACCTAAGAATCCACTTGACTGCAACCAAGTGGGATTCTCTTGGACTTTTCTGGAACCTTGCAGTAATGCCAACTGCATGTGCAATATCCGGTCTGCTATGTACTACATAATGCAACTTACCAATCATTGATCAGTATTCCTTCTCATCAACCAATGCGGAATCATCCTCTTTTGATAATTTGCAACCGGTCACCATTGGTGTACCAACCGATTTGCTATCTTCCATGCCAAAGGTCTTCAACACTTCTTTGACATATTTGGACTGAGTGATAAAGATTCCATCTTTCATCTGCTGGATCTGCAGTCCAATCAAGAACTTAATCTCCCCTATGAGTGACATCTCAAACTCTTTCTTCATCTCATCAGCAAACTCATGACTCATCTTGTCATCTCCACCAAAGATAATGACATCAACAAAAACCTCATAGATCAGGATCTAATCTCCTTCAGTCTTCAAGTAGATATTGCTATCTTCACTTGTCCTCTCAAATCCAATCTTCACAAGATGGGAATGTAGATGTTCATACCATGCTCTAGGTGCCTTCTTTAGACCATATAACGCTTTATGTAGCCTGCACACCATATCACTGCCTTCAGATAGGGAAAACCCATCTGGTTTCTCTATATACACCTCCTCTTCAAGTACACCATTTAGGAATGTATATTTTACATCCATTTGATATACCTTGAATCCTTTAAAAGTTGGATATGCAAGAAGCATGCGAACTCCTTCCAATCTGGCTACAAGGGCGACAGTTTCTCCATAGTATTCTCCTTCTTCTTGAGCATATCCTTTGCACACCAATCTGGCTTTGTTCCTAATCACTGTGCCATCCTCATTCAACTTGTTTCTGAACACCCATTTAGTGCCAATGACATTTTTATGCTCCGGTCTGGGTACCAAGGACCATGTACCATTTTTGTCTATCTGGTCAAGTTCCTCTTCCATTGCCTTGATCTAATCTTCATCTTTATGAGCCTCTTTGAATGATTTAGACTCAAATTCAGAGATCATACATGAGTTTTCTTTGATCTTTCTTCCTGTAAGGATTCGTGCATCCTTATCTCCTATGATCTACTTAGGATCATGATTTAGCTTGACATACCGAGGAATTATCTTGACTGGTTCATCTTGCTTTTCCTCTTCATCCTCATCTTCATCAGTATCAGAATTCATCGGTGTAGGAACACTGTTACTAGTACTTGGTTGACTGACAACCGTTTCCTAGAAGGTTGCAACTGGTTCATCAACTCTTACATTGATACTTTTTATAATTCTCTGAGTCCTATTGTTGTAACACTTGAGAGATTTACTCTTGGTGGAATATCTTAGGAATATTCCCTCATCACATTTAGCTTCAAATTTGCCCTGATGTTCACTCCTCTTGATGTAGCATTTGCTACCAAATACCCTAAAGTAGCTAACCACAGGTGTCTTACCGGTCCAATACTCATAAGGAGTTTTGTCCTTACCTTTCTTGATGAGTACTCGGTTCATTGTCTAGACTGCAGTGCTTACCGCTTCTCTCCAAAAGGTGTGAGCTACCTTTCCTTGAATCAACATGGTTCTAGCTACTTCAACCACAATTTTGTTATTCCTCTCTGCTAGGCCACTCTACTATGGAGTTTGGGGGGCAGACAGTTGCCTCTTGATGCCAAATTCTTCACAATACTTGTTGAATTCACCAAAAGTGAATTCCTCTCCTTAATCAGTTCTAAGGCACTTGATCCTTTTACCGCTTTCCTTCTCTACTAATGCTCTGAAAGATTTGAACTTCACAAAGGCTTCAGACTTGTCTTTCAAGAATGTGACCCACATCATTCTTGAGTAGTCATCAGTGAGAATCATGAAGTACCTATCACCCTGCACACTCCTAGTTTTCATAGGACCACACAAATCAGTATGCACAAGATCAAGCAAGTTGTCAGTAGTGAAAGATTTACCTTTAAAGGTTGAGGAAGACATTTTACCCAATTGAAATTCTATGGACAAGGTATTATCTAGTTTTCTTAGCACCAGCAACCCTCTAACTACCTTGATCTTACTAGCCTTCACAATGTTATCAAAGTTTACATGGCAGAGTCTCCTATGCCATATCCAACTATCATCAAATTTATCCATAAGACATGTACTTATATTTGCATTCAGCTGAAATAGGTTACCTTTACTCTACATACCAGTAGCCAAAATTTCACCATTCTTTCCTTTGACTCTGCACAGTCCATTCTTGAATTCCAGAGTGAGACCACTGTAATTTAGCTAGGCAACACTCAGAAGGTTGTGTCTGAGACCATCAACCCAATATACATTGTCAGCACTACTCTTTCCATTTATAGAAATGGACCCTCTGCCTTTGACCATGCATGGTGCATCATTGCCAAAGTGAACCACACCACCATCATACTCCTCCAAGGATAGAAACTTGCTCCAATCACTAGTCATATGGTGAGAACAGCCACTGTCAATGATCCACTCATTGGAATTATCAAACCGGGAGACAAGAGCCTTCTTGTCTGACACATCTTCTTTGACAGCAACAAACACAATATCTTCATTTTCTTCATCCTCTGATTCTTCATCTATGACACCTTCATCAATTGCCACAAAATAGTTTCTCCAGTTTCCTCCTTTGAATTTCTTGAACCTTTCTGATTTGTCCTTGTTATCGCCATTAGGATAGTTTATAGCAATATGTCCTATCTAGTTAAAAGAAAAGAATTTCAAAGGTAGCTTACCTTTGTATTTACCGGTTCCTTTAGGAAGCTTCCTGGTAAGGAGAGCTTCAAATGCCATAAGAATCTCCTCATCATCCATTTCTCTACTCTATCTAGGTTCACCACTAGTGCTAGCTTGTTTTCCTTTCCTGGATGGTATAGCAGAGGCTTTAAATGTTGATTCAGTAATTTGAACATCGCCATCAAATCTATTTAGCTCATAGGTTGTCAACTTGGCTATGATGGAGTCCAAGGATACCTTAGTCTTGTCTATTGATCTCAGCTCCTAAATAGCAACAACCCTTATTGCATAGACTGGCAATAGGGATCTCAGGACTTTTCTTACCATAGTTGAATCTTCTATTTTACCACCTGCACTCTTGATATCTTCAACAACTATTTTGATTCTTATTCCATACTACTGAATGGTCTCACCTTCAACCATCTACATATCTTCAAACTTCCCTCTCAGGCTTTCTTCCTTAACCTGTTTTACATGTTCATCACCACCATAGATATTTTCAAGAGCATCCCATACCTCTTTGGGATTTAACTTGTCCTGAACATCAATAAACTCAATGTCAGATAGACTACTAATAAGGGCTTCCATGACTTTCCCATTTTCTTGTATCTCTCTCTTTTGGTCATCGGTGAGAGTACTAGTAGGGGCAACATAGACATTCTCAACATAGCTCCAGTGTTGAGCACCCATGCTTCTGATGAATATCTTCATCCTATCTTTCCATATACCAAAATTTTCTCTGTTAAACTTTGGACCTTCCCTCTTCATCATTTGACTGGGATCTTTACCTCAAGCGGTTAAGCTTATAACATAGAGGACTTGGAGGACGCTCTAATACCAATTGATAACTTAATGATGAACGAACAGTACCAAACTGGTATAGAGGGGGGCGGAGTGAATCAGTACAAACAAAAACACTGTCTTAAACTGGTTTGTCAACTAACACTTATGCACTAACAGACAAACAGTAGCACTGGTCCTTCAATATAGTTCAACCGGCAAAACCCAGTATAACTGAGACAAGCAAAGACCGGTTGACACTTATCTTCTCATATAATCTAACTCTTCATTCCCATTTCACTCTAATGCATGAACAGGTAATCTACCATCAAATATGTACATATTACTATAAGATCAACATGCATCACCATTTAATAGAAAACAATCATAACATCACATGAAGAAGGCATCACACTTGACACACATATTTTTCACGTGGAAACCCAACTGGGAAAAACCACGTTGGGGATGAATACCCACAAGCTTATTTATGAACTCTTTAGAAGTCCACTCTATTAGAAGCCTTGTTCGATTAAAGATAGATACAATAGGTTATGTTAGGAACCGATCTTGTTAGGGATCACTCGATTAAGGGATGGCTACAATACCCAGTTAAGGGTTAAACCCTGTTAAGGGTACCTTGTTAGAGGATTTCAAGAACTCAATAGCTAAAGGATATCAATGACTCAGTAGCTTTGAGTTACCCTGTTAGAGGATTTTCAACAAGTCGGTTAAGGCTACCCTGTTAGGGGATTTCACAACTCTTGAAGTGTTTAAAGATCAACAGGTATATCAATGACCTAATAATAGCACTCAATGCCAATGCAAATCCGCTTAAGCTCCTCTTCACCTTCTGCACTTACACTCTACAGATATGACTTCTCTCCTCTGGTCTGGCAAGAATCAGATATCTCTTCTCTTAGATACACACACGCAACTTTTGCCAACAACTTTAGAAAGAAACACAACATCAACGTTATAGGACAACAGATAGGTCGGTAGCTTAGACCCTAAACCCTAGACCTATTAGGTTAAGGAATTCAAATGGTTCAATCCTGACCATTGATCATACTATATTAAATGCAACAGATCTTGAATAAATCTCAAGACATTCTCCATCATTCATTATCCACCGATTTCATGGTGGCTGATAATCCATCACGCGTTTTCACCATTTACAAACTTCGCACATTCCCAAGGTAGATAGGGATAGTATTCTTCATGCAAGATCCTTCATGTGCACAAGGTTGTCATGGCAACACGATCTATTCTTTGTTATACTGCTAACTCATCACACAAAGATCATCGATTGATTCACACAGGCTTGAGGTACTCCAACCAAAAATCCTGAAGTGGAAACTACCTACCAACCAGTAGTCATACAATGCTTCCATGTGCCGGTTCCCATGAATACATGCCAGTTCATCTTGAACAAATATACCGCTTTACTTTGGCATATATATTGGTTCTCAGATATGTTGGTTCTCTCTTCATATCACATATTGACATCAATGACAACATACAATATCATTATGTTCTCATATCGGTTCATATAATGCCAACAAATATAACCTCTCTGTAGTCAGTGAGACTCTTTTGTAATGAGTAGTACACTCTAGGCAATGTGTCTTCCTACATGTGCATGCCCCTCATTGTATCACATACTTTCTGCAGAAGTATCATCTGACTGTGGGTAGGCTTCCCACTGTGGTTTTTCCCTTTACCGGGTTTTCCATGTACAAATCATGGTGTTATGTGGTATGGTTGCATTGTGTTGATTATCTTTTTCATTGTTAAGTTGTATTGTTTATCGGTATCTGTTTCTACTAGTATCTATTTCTGCTATTCTGGTATTTAATGTTTATATGCTCCAGTTAATGGTTATTAAGTGGATTGATTGATATAATCTATTGATAACTGATTCAACCCCCTCTCAATTGTCCACTGGTTATCCTAACAAGTTTCACTGGCAGAGCATTTGATGAAGATATTTGATGAAACACATAAGTGGTATTGGTGTAGCTTCTAGTAGAGTTTCACTATGTTGGTGATCATGTTTAGGACTTCACAGATGGAGATCATTGTTGTAGCATGTGGACCTTACTGGATCCCGGTTGATCTAGGTTATGGACTGGCTTTAATGTAACATGTGGATTGGACCTCTCAATGTGTTTCTAGGATGTCTTATGTGTTGGATATTATTTATTTGGTCTAAGGCCGACATGGTTTGTAATTATGTAATTGATTTATTATCTGGTGGTTGACGTGATTGTTTATGGTCAAGGGTTTGTATATATAGATGTAAGATCTCATTGCAGATGGATATAGGAATGGGAAATGGATATGTGATGTGCAAATAATGTAATATCATTCAAGCAAAGGATTTGGTCGATCATTGGAGATCGAATTGGGTTTATGTAGGAGGATTTAGTCCTTGGGTATTGAGCTTAACCGAAACTGTACTCAAGCATAGGAGATGCTATGTTTTATAGTTCAACACTTCTCTGGATTGTAGTCTGGATTTGTATGTAGTCAATGAGACTCCTTTTGTGATGACCAGTGCGCTCTAGGCTATTGGCCTTTCTGCAAGTGTAGGCCCCTTAATTGTAGTTCACATACTTACTACAGAAGTATTATTTGATTGTGGGTAGGCTTCCCATCGTGGTTTTTCCCTTTACTGGGTTTCCACATATAAATCTTAGTGTCATATAGATGGTATTTATTCTGTGATTATTGTTTATGCTTAAATGGTTTAACTATTATTTCAGTATTTGGTTTAAGCATTCCGGTATTAATGTTTTGGGTTCTGGTTTTAAAGTTTTAATTGCCAATAGTTCTGGTAATCTATGATAATTGATTAACCCCCCCCCCCCCCCCTCTTAGTTGTCTTCTGGTTATGTGAACTGTACAACACATTTCTCTATCAATTTTGCTTGCATACACTCTTCTAACATCAATTAGACTGTACAAGTCCTTTGGAATGGACTTTTCTAATTCAATCAATGTTTCGACTTTCTTTAAATTTCCATCTACAATTATTTCATCAATTAGTTGATCTGTTGTCAATGAGAGAACAAGTTTAGATTTACCTTTTTAATCATTAGACTCTAGTTGAGTCTTAACTTGCTTTCCTTTGGCAGGCCTCCTAGAAGGGTCTGATTTGGCCTTCTTCTCCTTTTCCCTTTTCTTCTCACCATCAGATTGGGGTT
Source organism: Cryptomeria japonica (assembly GCF_030272615.1). Classification (NCBI taxonomy): domain Eukaryota; kingdom Viridiplantae; phylum Streptophyta; class Pinopsida; order Cupressales; family Cupressaceae; genus Cryptomeria; species Cryptomeria japonica. The sequence goes on along the minus strand of NC_081415.1, from coordinate 120,397,150 downwards.
TCTGGATAACTCATGCAAATTCTCCTTTCTTTGATACCTTGGAAATTATTGTATCCAATTTTGTCTCAGATTGCACCAGAGAGACTGCTACATATTCTCTTTGAGTTTTTTTGCTTTTTCCTCAGAACACCTTTCCCCTTAGATGCACCAGAGGGTTCTATTTCAGCAAGAGGTGTCTTCACCAGAGCAGGAGAAGGTCCTGTCACTTTTACCCTAATGAGAGAAGGTGTAGTCTTTTGTTTCTTTGCTTTCTCAATGACATCCCTCGTAGCTCTAGTAGTTTTGACTTTCTCCTAGGGATATCCTTCTTTGACAAGAATGTCTTCCACAATGTTTTCTACTTTCCTCTTCCTTGCCAATTTGGAGAACTTAGAGTGCAACTCCATTGATTTCTCCTTTTAGGTTTTGAACCTTTTCTCCTTGGTGTCTACTAAAGTGTTTAGCAAGTTTTGTGCATAGGAATCCAAAGTAGCTTCATCAACATCATACCCCATAGGCATTATTCATACTATCTAGGGTTGAACTACTTCCATAAGACATTCATCCTTGTTCACCATAAAGAAAATTGTCTCCTCATATTTATTTACAATTTCTTTGGGGATTCTCACTCTATGTTTCATTTTATCTTGAAAATTTTTCAAGAAAGCCCATAAAGCAACATTTTTGATTGTCTTGATTTCCAAGTCTATCAAGTCCTTGCTTTATTTACTAAGCTACTAGTCTGTCAAAATCCCATTGTACTCTGTCGATTTTGGGGATTCGATTCATGAAATAGAGTGCCAGATAGATAATTAAAGAACAAAATTTAAAGACATGCTTTTTATCTTGCTTTATTTTCTTCATATTTATCATTAACTCTTCCAATAGCACACTGCATAGGTCATAATGACCATCTTCTTTGACCATTTTGTAGGTTGCATGGATAGCAATGTCGGATACATAATTCAGTCTGTTAGATTGATACACTTTGTAGCCAATTACCACTGCACCAAATTTAACATCATCCTCTCTTATTGTGTTGATCTTCATCGATCACCCATCAAACTACACTGGTTAGTTTGTTCATAGTTGGGTTTGTGACCTTTTGCAACCCTGGATTTTCACCAATTTGGTTCAGATAGGTTACTGCCCTAATCGCATCAGCAGTGATCTTGTATGGTTGTTCAAGCCACATAAATTCAGTGTGGATCCTGCTTAACACATACCTCACCCATTCCTTCTCATCAAAAGTTGAAAAGTCTACAAATTGTGTGAAACCCTTTCTTTGCATCTGCACAAATTCCATCTTGGGATTGTCGATCTCATCCATGATGTTGTCACTATACAAATTCAGGATGTCCTCAAAGTTGGTTTCCTCAATTTCACAGTGAATGTAGGCTTGAACATCATTAATGTGCAATACTCTGTGTGGAATGAAAGAAAAGGAACCAACCGGGTCGACTTCTATGGATTTGTAGGGGTATTTCTTAAATAAAGGATGGTTCATGTCCTTAACCTCAAGTACTAGTGGAGTAGCAATGGAAGATACATATGCCATTTCAAATTCTCAAGAAATCAAACTTAGAAAATTCTCTTCGAAAAATACCTCAACCAACAGACAAAATCCCTAAATCGCTTATCGAATCACTTTCTCTCTCTAATCGCCTTGTTCTTTAGCTTGAAAATACTATTCACAAAGTGGAGAATGATTCTTGTATTTACCCTTTTAACTTTGAAAACCCTAATTTTACTTTGAAATAAATGCACCTCAAATATTCAATTGGATGGTGTGTTTCACTACTAGATGCCAAAATTAGCCATCTAAATTCCAAATATCAACTGAATCTCAATTCCTATCATCTGTAATCCATCGACTATAGATCTCATCAAGGGGTATTACAAGATTTGCATTGGTTTGCCTCCCCCTAAGGCCAAAACCCCTAGTTACCGAATGAATATTTTACACCAGATTCAAGTACAGACCCATTATCTGCCTTAGATTCGTCTTTATTTATCCACATCTTCTTATGTTGATCTTTGATTTCATCAACTTTTGCCTTTCCCTTTTCATCTGATTTGTGCTTGTCAACTGAAGCCATGTTTTTGCTTCTACAATATTTTGCAATATGACCAATTTTGTTGCATGCTCAACAAACAACATTATTCTTCATAGGCTTGAAGTTCATCTGATTTTGTCTTGTCATGCACTATTTAGAAATATGTCCAAACATTCCACAAGAATAATATATTTTGTTCTGAAGATTATTCATAACTTCTCTACACACATTTGACTTGTGTCCAAAATTATGACATATGAAACACTAACTAGTAAAGGTAGGAACATTATTTGTGTTGTTCATCATATTGTTATTGTTCATCATTCTATTATTAATCCTAGTTCTACACTGACTCGCCATATGACCAAACTTGTTGCAAGTAAAACATCTACTATTAAATTTATGAGTATTAGGTTATCTTACCAAAGGATTCTTGCTCTTCTTCTGATCAGGCTTTGCATTGCCTTGTCCAAATCCAGAGGATTCACCTTTCTCAAATCCTAGGCCTCGCATATCCTTTACATGGCTCTGACTATCTAGCATCTCATCAAGCCTTGTTGAACTAGCTTTGAATTTATCCTTGTATTTATTGGCAATAGCAAGATCATCGCTCAAGGTAGCGATTTGTCTTTCAAGCTCTTGACCATTATTTTTTGATTGTGTTAATTCAAGCTTCAACTGATCATTCTCATAGTTAAGCTTGAAGCATTCATCAGCTCTTTCCTTTAGTGATTGTGCCATATTCTCTTCATTCTTCTTCCAGTCGTCAATCTCCTTAGTTAGCCTCATCACAATGGATTGCATCTCATTCTTCAAAGCAACATTCTCTCTCTCTCAAGCTTGTTATCCTCATCAACTTTGTCCTAGCATTCCATGATGTGATCTTCTTTCTCCTTCAATTTTTCCATTAGTTCCTTCCTCTTTTCTCTATAGATACTTGCTTGATCTATTGAAAACCGGAATCTATTGAATCAATCTTCTAGATCTTCCTCAAGTGGTTAAGATTCCTTAGAGGAACTAGGCTTTGATACCAAATATTAGAATAAGAGATCACTGAGAACGGGGGGTGAATCAATGATCTACTAGAAGTGAAATCCATAAACTTATTCTTTATCGACTAGTTATCAATGAATAGCAAAAAAGAACATAAACATGCAACAAAGAATACAACAATCCACAACACCGAAATTTTTATGTTGAAACATGGAAAGGGAAAAACCACGTTGGGGCTAGAACCCACAATATTTATATACTATGGCCAGGAGTACATAAATATTACATAGATGGGGAATGTGGAATGTACCTGCATTTAGGCTCATTGCCTAGAGCTCACCACTCAAAAGATATTTTCTCGAAAGGCTACAACCTTTAGGGAAGTCTCACTGACTTACAATTTGATTACAAGGAGGAAATACAATGAAATGAACACTTAAGTAGCATCTGACAATGCAAGAATGAGTTTCGGTTAAGCATTGAATCTCTAACTGTCTTCACTTCACAAATACTTTGTCTCGGTCTCTATCAGCTACCAAATTGAATGCGCACATGAAACTACACTCAATCACACAAAAACTGCTCACCACACTTCTAACATATCAAAAATCAATCGTTGATTCAATGTTATATATCCAATCTTAACGAAAAAGCAATCTCCTTCAAATCGGCTTCAATAAGTGTAACATGTAGATCCAAGTCAGCTTCAATATCGAACACAACATAGCACCAAACCAGAATATTTTTTTCACATGCTTCCTAAAGATCTTTCCAATCACTGAGATCACAAAAACAACCATCAAAATTACCGCAATCATTGAAAATCATTCTAGATCAACACATTACTAAAATACCCTATTTTACCGCTTAACTCCATCTTTCAGATAAGATGAATCACGACTACCAAATTGAATCACCAAGAAGGGTTTCCATCAATGACAACCCTAAACAAATATGCAACTACTGGAAGTCACATGAAATCATCGGATGAGTGTCAACTACCAACACCCTTAACATAGAATGTAACCCAAGTCATTCTAGAGTAATCATCAATTAAGAGTATGAAATACCTCTCACCTTGTTTACTTCTTTTTCTAGTTAGACCAAAAATATTAGTGTGCACTAATTCCAACAGTGCGGTAGAAGATTGTTCCTTAACCTTAAAAGTTCTTGTTTTTTTTTCAACTTGACATTCTTTCTAGGTAGCATTAATAGGCTTTGTAATCTTGAGTAAATCTCTTACAACTTGAATTAAATTAATCCTCACTAGATTATCAAAATTAATGTGACACATCCTCAGGTACCATAACCAACTCTCATTAATTTGAGTCATCAAACAATATCTTCCATCTATCCTCTTTCTTGTTGCAATCACAATTCTAAACCTTTTTCTGATCTCACACCCATCATCCTGAAAACAAGATTATTTCCATTTCCACACATTCAACCAACACTCAAAAGTTTGAGATTTAAGACCTTAACATAGAAAACATTGTCAGTATTATGTTTGCCATCAAAACTAATGGAACCAATTCCAACTATCCTATTCGTTTGAACATCTCCAAATCTAACAACACCTCCATCATATTTTGTAAGCTTTACAAACTTATTGTTGTCACTATTCATATGATTTTAACATCCACTATCAATAATTCATTCATCCTTATCTCTTATAGCATGAAAAGAAGATACAACAATACATTTAGTTTTAGTAGCATCTTTTGGAGATTTTTCCTTCACAATTTTGCCAGGGTTAGCAAAATAAGGTTCTTCCTTTACCGCCAAGGAAAAATATTCATTGTGTTCTTCATAATTACATTCATCATCAAAAATACTAGCATCTTCTTTAACACAATAAGCCTTCCTATTTAACTTTCCTTTGCTTTCCTTATTCTTTAGATTTGCAATTATGTTAGCATAATGACCTATCTTTCCACAATTAAAACATTTAAAGGGCAACTTACCTTTGTACTTTCTAGTTCCTTTCTTCATTCTTCTCACAAATTTTTCCTTAATCTCATCAAATTTTTCTTAATCAGTGTATGTGGGAAAAATGGATTAATAAAACTAAATATGTGAAAATTATGATAAATATCAATCCACACACACACACAGGACTTCTTGATGCAAGCTATGGAGTAATGATGCGTTACTCAGCTTCCCAAGGAGGGTCCCATGGTTCTCTATCTCACAATGTCCCTCAAACCAATGTTTTGCTCTCAGATTACTGAGCAAAATGGCTTAGGGATGGCAAATATGAGAACAAGAGAGATTTTAACTGATCTTAGTATGAGATGTGTTATAAGCTAGATGAGATGCTAGAAATGCGACAAACTAAATGGTAAGATGACGAGGTTAGTATGAATACTATCCTAGCATACTATATTTAATCTATAATTGAACTAAAATGATAATAAACTTATTCTAAACATGCATATTCATGATTAATTCTGATCTAAAGAGAGGCTAAATGATGAGCATAAAGATGATGAAAAGCTTGAAAGTATTTGAGCATAAGTATAATGCTACAAATTTGAAAGATGATTGTTTAGAATGGAGGAATGAGAGCTCTATTTATAGCACAAACAGGGCAATGGATGGTCAAGATTGAATGGTTTAATCAAGGGCTAGGTTTGAAAGTTGGGGATCCATGTGCACAATTGGCACCAATGACATGGTGACAAGTGTCCACACCAGATTGGGTTGAAAGAAGAGGTTGGAGGCATTAAAGGCCTGAGGAGACCTCATGGTTATCTAAAGGCTAAGGGTCAAGTCTAAGTTAGGTTTACCCAATGAATTAAGATCTAATCCAAAGATAAACCTTTGTGCAAATGATTAAGAGATAATCATGGTCAAAGCATTAATAACCTGATGAGACCCTTGGGTTGGATAGAGGTTGAGTCAAAACAAATGTTTTAACCATGTGGGAGGGTTTGAAATAACCATTAATGGTTATTGGAGACTTTGGGGATTAAGTGGTTGAAGGTTGGAAGCCTTCAATGGTTTTCAAAGACTTTAGGGTTTTTGGTGGTTGAAGGTTGGAAACCTTCAATGGTTATCCAAGACTTTGGGCCATTTGAGAAGTGACCTCCCTTTGCTTAGGGATGTGACAAAGTTTAGATGAGGGTTAGGTTAATTAGAATCGATTAGAAGATTCTAGAAGGGGTTAGGAAGGGGTTTGGGATTTTGCAAGTGGATGAGGGGATAATAGGATTTAATTGAATTTATTTGATTTTCATTCAATTTGGTTGGAATTAAATAAATTTGATTTATTTAATTTAGGATAACTATTTAATTAAATTTGAATTTAATTAAAAGTGGCTAGGGGGATTTAATTGAATAAAATGATTTATTCATTAAATGGTATAGTGAATTTTATTTAAATAAATTGAGTAATTTACTTAATAAAATAGAAGAATGTGGATAATTTAATTAAATTGGATTTAATTAAATAGGGAAATGAACATAAAATATTTATTTAGGAATGTGGTCATTTTTATGCGTCTACATTTTGCCCCTCTTTGAAGTGACGTGTGTGCACATGTTAATTCAAAGAAAATGATGTGTTTTTGTGTTTTTATGATCAAATGCAATTTTTGTGTCGCTCTTTTGATTTGCCAATCGTGCCCCAGATTTGATGCGATGCTCCAGATTTGATGCGATGTGATGCCCCCTCGGGAGATAAATCAATATTTTTTTTGGTTGGAAAATTTCTGATTTAAACTGATGATGTTCGTATGATGTGTAGGATTTCATGCATGTAGTTAGTGTGTAAATTGATTCATCTCCCGAAAAATTAAAAATGTTTTAGTATAGGGGAGACCGCGACCATATTACAGGCCCAGTTAGGTAACCCTAATTTCATTTTTCTCCTATAAAAAGGGAAAAGGGTTTGATTTGAATTCATTTGTGTTTGTTGACTTTGAAGAGAAGAGAATTTGCTCTGGAGAGAAAATGTCGATTCCTTACCACAGACACCGTTTCGAGTGCGTTCGGAGATATCGGAGACCTGCAGCACATGGACCACCAGTAAGTCAACCCTATTGACCCTTTTTTGATTTTTGATTTTGTCGATTTTAGGTGTTTTTTGAATTTTTAAGTTCGGGCGTTGCGGTTTAGCGCATCTAAGGTAAACAGTAGCGCATACGCAATGAGATCTAGCGCATCGGTGTCAGATTTAGGGGCCGCGTCCGAAAATATTTGGTAGCGCATAGGATTTTTAGGTTAGCGCGTAGACGGAAAACAGCGCATGTAAAGCCAATGTTAGCGCGTAAGGGAAACAGGATAGCGCATCACTTTGACCTAGCGCATAGGATGCATAGAGGTTCGCAGGAAGCCGGAGGGTTAGCGCGTGATCATAACCTAGCGCATAGGGTTTAACAGGTAGCGCTTAGGAAGATTAGATTAGCGCACAGAGTGTTTGTAGCGCATAGAATGAAAAGGCGAGCGCCTAGGGAGGATAGATTAGCGCGTAGACAGAGTCTAGCGCATAGGTTAGTTTAAGTAGCACAATGGAGGAAAATAATAGCGCATAGACATGGTCTAGCGCATAGGGCAAATATATTAGCGCATAGGAAAAACAGCGTAGCGCATAAATGGAATCTATCGCATACGATAAATAGGTTAGCGCGTAGGACAAACAGCCTAGCGCGTAGGTCTTTTTTAGTGCATTTAATGTCTGTTTTAGCGCATCCAGGAAAAATTTGTGTTGTGGTCGATCTAAAATGTGGTGTTTTTGCGTGTCTGTCGTGTTTTTGATGCATGTATCCAATATGAGCATTTGTATAACTTGTTTTGATGTGAATGTTTCCAAGTTATGTATAGATATCAAGCTATTTGTGGGGATCAGAACATGATTTATTTTGTGTTATCTGTTTTAAGTTCAAAACGCATATGAAAGCCTGAGTTGTTTTTACAAGCCGGTATGGGTTGGAAACTTGAGTTGTTTTACAAGTTTTGATATGGGTGGGAAACTTGAGTTGTTTTACAAGTTTGTGATTGTGGTACTTGAGTTGTTTTACAAGTTTTGATATGGTTTTTGAGAAGTTGAGTTGTTTTACAAGTTGATATGAAATGATAGGTTTTTGAACTTGATGTAGATGAGCAAATTTGTTTCATGTATTTGATGTGAGTTGTATTTTGATATCTTTTTGTTGATGTGGAATCTGATATTGGATATGTTTTGTTTGTTGACAGGAGCGATTGAGGATCGTGCAGTCGAGGGAGAGATTCCCGAGACCATGGACACTGATACCACATCTATCACAGGCAGACTTAGATATTATTGAGAGGTGTGGATTGACCTCACTTTTGGATATGCCTCGGTTCACTGTGAACCGGGGACTCTTGACAGCATTGGCAGAGAGGTGGCATAGTGACACGAACACCTTCCATTTTGCGACTGGGGAGATGACCGTGACACCAGAGGACTGCTATCGCATCCTGCGTATTCCTGTGGTAGGAGCTATATTGCCCTATGAGCAGACAGAGGAGGGCGGCACAGAGGCACTGCGCCGGATTTTTCATGATGAGAGTGTCTGCGGTTATGAGATCCCGTGGCAGGAGTTCCTGGATCTTGATTATGCACCGCTGCCATCTGTATTGGCAGGATTTATTGGAGGATTCCTTTGTCCTGATCGCAGGTCAAAGGGATTTTCAGTGGGATGGGGGCTGGTTCTGGAGCAGATGGTCACATAGGGCCGGAGATTTGCATGGGGGTCAGCGATGCTGGCCCACTTGTACAGGAGCCTGCATGAGGTAGTATACCTCGGTTATAGCAGTTTATCAGCAGGGGTGACACTCTTACAGGTATGGTGCTGGGAGCACATTCCAGCAGCGAGGCCACTGGCGGACAGGGATAGGCCCGTGGGGGCAGCTTATGCATATGGTTATAGAGGCCTAGTTGTCTAGCGTAAGCTGGGCAAACTAGAGCACTGGAGGAGGGTTTTTGATGACATAGATACGGTCATCTGGAGACCGTACACAGGCTGCGAGGTATGGGCCGAGGATGGTATGGAGATGCCGTTCGTTTTTATGACGAGGCATTTGATTGGGAGGACCCCGTTCGTTATTGAGCGGTTTTTGGTTACCCGAGTTTTGAAGCAGTTCGGGAGGCAGCAGGGTGTTCCACAGGGGACGTGCTTATATGCACAGCGGCAGCAGGATGTGGCCGATTGGGGGCCGACCATTGACAGTGTTGTTGTGATTGAGGAGTTTACTAGTTTGGCTGGGCAGATCTGGGACTATGCCCCAGAGATACAGGATGCTGGTATGACTGACGAGTTTGCTCGTTTATTTGCTGCTCGGGCTGTGGCTAGGATCTCAGATCCAGAGGAGATGAGACCGGTTTTTGATTCAGATGGAGAGGAGGGAGACGGGGGAGATGAGGGGGATGATGGGGATGATGGGGGTGATGGAGGGAGGAGGAGAGGGAGAGGTGTGCAGAGGGCGGTACGACAGGGTCGGATTGAGAGAGGGAGGGGAGGATTGGCCATTGGAGCCGGGAGAGAGGGCAGAGTCACAGAGGTACTAGCGGCAGTAGGAGGAGAGGAGGAGGTGGGGAGGCCAGTACAGAGGAGGAGGATAGATATTCTTCCACCTCCCGTACCCAGGACAGGCCGAGTGGGGGGAGTGGCGCCAGCACAGGTACCGTTACGGGTTCGAGTGCCGGGACACATAGAGGACGCCCAGATCCGGACGCTTCAGATCATTGTGCAGCAGCTGTAGGCACAGATTTTGACGTATCAGAGGCAGATCTCTCAGTTGATCACTGAGAGAGATACCGAGATGGAGCGGCGGGGGCGAGCAGAGGAGGCCTTGGCGACCGTTCAGAGAGCTGCGGTGGGTGGTCCCTTGAGAGACACCCTGAGAGAGCTGACACGGAGTGTGCAGGAGGCTGCATATTACAGGCAGCACTATGAGGAGGCGATTCCCAGAGAGCGGCGTGTAGAGAGCTTTGCGCAGTCGAGATCGAGTCGATCTCGAACTGCCGGGACACGATCGGAGAGCCGTGGAGTGACAGGGCCAGCGGGACAGGACCCTCCTGCTGATCCGGGAGCAGGTGCCTCAGGGGCTAGACCTTCTCCATCAGGGGATAGTCATACTTAAGAGACATGGTCTCTATTGTATTTTGAGCAGTGTATTCTTTGTACTGGACACAGTTGTGACACATTTTGTAGATTTTGATCATTTTTGAGGGATATATATAGAGCACCATTTTTGACCGATGTGATGTGTTTATAGATGTATGTTTTATGTGTGCTGCTTCCTTTTTTACATGATGATGTAATGCTTATGTACATGATGTAATGTATGATATATATATGTATGTTTTTGTGTGTTATGAGATGTATCTTGAAAATGAGATGTATGATGTTAATATGCGGCTTTATGTAAGATGATGTGTAATGATGTAATAATGATAGAAGAGATAATAATGAGATGCAACTAATTGTAAAATGATATGCAACTAACTGTAAAATGATATGCAACTAATTGTGTTTGGATCATCTCTCATTCTGTATTTGCCATTCAATATAACCATTCATTTGCTTTCTTTGTAAATATCATCATTGAGCATTGATTTGTTTAGGATATGTTGAAAATTTATACAAGCATAATGGTATAATTGAACCATAATGACCTGAGTAAAATTTACATGATTTTTAATTTTGCAAGATAGCACAAGCGCCAAGGCATATTTGAACCAGGACGACCTGAGTGCGTATTGCGTAAACAGACAAGAGTAGATCATTTATAATGCGTGAAATGGGATCAAGCCTTCAATGATATGGATCACATCTCGAGACAAATATTCACATAATACAAGTGATCGCCTCCCAAACAGAAGACTAAGAAAATGTTGGAAGTTTCCCATGATCTCTGGCTGTGAAGCTTTTGATGAGATAAGGAAAAGATTCCAATTTATTAAAAGTTCAAAATGCAAAATAATCAAGACTTTAATACGATAATGCAACATTGAGTACTTCAGAAAATCATCCATCCTTAAGTTTCTGGTGTATTGTTCATGTTTGGTTGTTGTGATGTAGTGTAGTTGTGTTTGTTGGATGTCATATGTCTGAATTTTGGTATGTCTTGAATGTTTGCAAGTTTTTGAACAGTCTAATGTCCCTAGATGAGTGTTTCTGCTGGATATGAGTATGTACAGTGATTTCCAAGCCATGGTAAAATGTGGTAGATGAATAACCCAGGATAGTGACTACGCTAAGTATGTCCTGGATAGATATATGCTAAGTGTCGGGCGATGGCCAAGAGTGTTTTGATGGATAAAATGGCATGGATATAGAGAAAGGAGCCGGCCTTTTACAAAGGCGCCTGTTTACCAGGTTTTCACCATTTGTTTTTATTGTACTTTGTATTTTGACTTTTTCTGGAGTTTTGTATTTTTTTGTTTGTTTTGGCGTTTTCCGTGCACTAGGTTACTTTAAGTATAGTACTTTTTTAGATGAATGCTATTAGTTGGATCATCAAGTACATCTCCTTCAGAATTCGTTAGCTGATAAGCACCTGATCCATAGACTGAAATGATGACATAGGGACCCAACCAGTTAGGTTCAAATTTCCCTTTCTTTTCTCTATCTTGCTGGTTTCTGGGATTTTCTTTTAGGACTAGATCACCAACCTTGAAGTTACGAGGAATGACCTTATGATTGTAGCTTCGGCACATGCGTTGCTGATATGCTTTGAGATGAGTATAAGCATGTTGGCGTCTTTCATCTAATAGCTCAAATTCTTGCAGTCGATTGACCCGATACTCTTCATCTGGAATCAAACCTTTCAAAGAGACTCTAAGAGATGGAATTTCTACTTCCAAGGATAAAATAGCCTCTGATCCATATACCAAGGAATATGGTGTTGCCCCTGTAGGTGTGCGGATGCTAGTCCTGTAGGCCCAAAGAGCTGGATTGAGTTGTATATGCCAATCTTTACCTGCATCATTCACTGTTTTCTTAAGGATTTTTAGGATCGTTTTGTTAGATGCTTCTGCCTGACCATTTCCTTGTGGATAGTATGGTGTAGAAAATCGATGCTGGATTTTGAATTTTTCACATAGTTCTTGCACATCTTGGTTTTTGAAAGGTCGTCCATTATCTGTGACAATTGAACTTGGAATACCATATCTGCAGATCAGATAATTTAAGATAAAAGAAGCAATTTGTTTCCCAGTCACTGTGGTCATGGGAACTGCTTCAATCCATTTGGTAAAGTATTCTGTGGCAGTTATAATGAACTTGTGTCCATTTGAAGATGAAGGATGTATTTTGCCTACCAGATCTAATCCCCACTGACAAAAGGGCCAGGATGTGGTAAATGGTTGCAGTTCCTGTGCTGGTGCATGTATCAGATTGCCATGGATTTGGCATTTAGGACATTTCTTGGCGAAATGATATGAGTCTTTTTCCATGGTAGGCCAGTAGTATCCCATTCGTAGAAGCTTTTTAGCAAGAGTAGTGCCACTCAAATGTGTACCACAAATACCTTCATGAAGCTCGTGTAAAGCCGAATCAGAATCATTACGATCAAGACAACGAAGAAGAGTACCATCTAGACCTCGACGATATAAGGTATCAGCGGTAAGGGTGTAACGGGCAGCTTGTCGGATAAAGTTACGTTTTTGGTTGCGGGATTGGTCAATGGGTAATATATTATGCTTGAGGTAGTCATATATTGGTCCATATAACGGAGAATCTGAACCGGTTAAGGCATGTATAACATGAGATTCAGAATGGTCATAGGCTGGAGAGAACAGTTGCTCTACCAGGAACTCATAACGACTCTGTTGTTCTGGAATTTGTAGTAATGAAGCGATCGTAGCCATTGCATCGGCTGCTTTGTTATTTAACCTTGGTATTTGCTCAAAAGTGATGTGCACAAAATACTGTTTGAAATCATCCACCATCCGTTTGTAGGGTAGTAGCTTATCATCCTTTGTCTGATAGTTGTTGTTGATTTGATTGATGACCAATTGTGAGTCTCCATAGACTTTTAATTCTGTGATCTTCCATTCGACGACCATTTTGATGCCTATGACCAATGCTTCATATTCAGCCATATTATTTGTACATGGAAACATAAGCCTGTATGATCTTGGCATAGTGTGTCCCTCAGGGGTGATGAATAGAATGCCGGCCCCTGAACCATGTTGGGTATAGGATCCATTGTTTGGAGGAAAGAGCAAAAACGTCCCCGTCTGGAAATTCAATGTCCATGATTTGTTTTCCTGGTAGCGGTGCGTCAGCCAGCTGATCTGCAATTGCTTGTCCCTTGATGGCGCGTCTTTCTGTGTAGTGGATGTCAAATTCACTGAGAATCATAACCCATTTAGCTAATCGGCCTGTGAGAGCTACCTTGCTGAGTAAATATTTGAGAGGATCAATTTTGGCTACTAGCTTGATAGTGTGTGCTAGCATATAATGTCAGAACTTTTGAGATGCAAAAACAACTATTAGGCAAGCCTTTTCAATGAATGTATAATTGAGCTCATATCCATTCAATGTTCTACTGATGTAATATATGGCGTGTTCTTTTCCTTGTTGATCTTCTTGTGCCAATAATGCCCCCAGTGAAACATCTGTCGTTGATATATACAATATAAGAGGCTTTCCTGCAATTGGTGGTACTAGAACTGGTGGATTCATCAGGTACTGTTTGATTTGGTAAAAGGATTCTGCACATTTAGTCTCCCATTTGAATGGCACATTTTTGTGTAACAAGTGGTTAAATGGCAGACTTTTATCTGCTAGTTGAGCGATGAATCGTCTGATTGATTGAAGTCGTCCTTGGAGAGATCGAAGTTGACTGATATTCTTCGGTGGTGGCATATCCATGATGGCTTGTACCTTTGCTGGATCCACTTCAATACCTTTAGTTGAGACGACGTAACCTAGTAACTTGCCTGATGTAACCCCGAAGACACACTTTTTAGGGTTGAGTTGGACTTTGAATTTCTGCAATCGATCAAAGATCTTTGTTAGGATGCCAAGATGTTCAGCTCTGGTGAAAGATTTGGCTAGTAAATCATCCACATAGTCTTCCATAAATGTGTGCATCATATCATGGAATATGGTTGTCATTGCTCTTTGGTAAGTGGCTCCGGCATTCTTTAAGCCAAAAGGCATTACATTCCAACAGTATGTTCCCCAAGGACAGGTGAATGCTGTTTTGTCTTGATCTTCAGGAGCTATTTTGATTTGATTATAGTCTGAGAAACCGTCCATTAATGAGAGCATTGCATGGCCTGCTGTGAGATCGACAATTATATCAATACTTGGTAGAGGAAAATCATCCTTTGGGCAAGCTTTATTGACATCTCTGAAGTCGGTGCATATTCTGATACTACCATCTGGTTTTGAGACTGGAACAATGTTAGAAATCCATTCTGCATAATCAATAGGTCGGATGAATCCGACATCTAATAATTTCTTTAATTCCGTTTTGACCATGAGTGCTATCTGTGGATTCATCTTTCGTAGTTTTTGCTTGACCGGCTTGACCCCTGCAGAGATGGACAAGTGATGCATGATTAGGTGTGGGTCCACTCCAGGCATATCAGCATATGACCAGGCAAAGTTAATTTGCTGTCTTTTAAAGAAGATGATGAATGTCAATCTTTCCTCTTCGGTCAGAGATTCTGCAAGGTGAATGTTTCTGACTGCTTCAGTGGTACCAATGTTGATTGATTGAGTGGGCTCAATCAATATGGGTGATCGTTCATGAAAATGTTCAGGAAGAGTGTCAAGTCTCCCATCATTAGGTGCCTTAAAAAGGTTTTCACCCTCATATGCGTCCTTTATTTTTACTTTTTTGGGATCCATTGCTGCCATTGACTGGTTTTCAGCCTTAGATTCATTATTTGATTCATTTTTGCGACTGAGAGACTTGGCACTCCCTGAAGAACAGACGTCGTTATGCGGTTCACTGGTAGAGCCTGTTTCGGGATTTACGGTACATAGGTAGTGGATAATAGATTCATCATCTGGAAAAATTGGGATATCATGAGTCTCAGGTTCAGTCCAGTCGATGAGATCAGGGAAGACAAGTGGTAAGGAATCATGGGGTGGGTTAAGTTCAGCTACTGTAAGTGTTAGAATAGAGTTATCATCGTGATGGGTCTTGTTTTTAAAGAAACTTATGGTTTCATCGAGGTCTTCGATGGTATCATCTTCTACATAGACTTGTTCGTAATATTGCTGTTCACTTTCCTGAACGTCATAGATATGTTGTGGTCCAAATTCAAGAGATCTATCTTCTGCGTTATGTTCTTCTTGAGAAATGGATATGAAATCAGTATCATCGGGGATATTTGTAGTAGCGTTGGAGCAGGTACCCCATTCATATTCATTTGAATCGGTCTCATAGGCATCATCCCAAATTCTATCTGTGTTGTAGACAGGTATGTTGTATGGCGAAAATAAATCCTTGATGATAGATACTATTTTGACATTTTGTGTGGATTCTGTATCTGATCCATCTTCTACATTCTGGATTTGTTCATATATTGTGCTTCCCCGGGGAGGAATGATGGGTGCTTGTGATGATAGGATTGGTTCTTGAGCCACTGGTGTGTGAATATGAGCCACTGCTGTAGATATGGCCTTCTTATGATTCAGAAGCTTTCCCTGATGTATCTTCTGATCTTGACGTTCTCTTGCCTTACGGATTGTTTCTGCTGATTCAAAGAGAGCTTCCTGCCATGATTCTTCCTTGTATTTCTTCTTTTCTTTCCATTGAGGTTTTGTATTTGTATGTGGCGGTCTTTTTAATAGGAAAGTGAATTTAGAACCTAATCCTGCTTTATTTCTACTCGGTTGTGAAGGAAGATCTATAGGTTCAGTGACTCCTTCTTGGCGTTTCCCAATAGGTCCTTTACCGCCATATCCCATTTGTTTCATGATCAGGTAGCCTTTTCCATACAAGTGTGTTGGTAGAACAATGTCTAGAGCGGCCGCTCTATTAGCTTCTTCTTCATCTTTGTATAGCCAGTTAAGAACATCTTTATCTTCTGATTCATGTGCTAGAGTCCCCAATTGGATGAAGGTACCATTAAATTTAGTTATGGGCTGAGTTGCTTGATGTATTGATAGAGTAGGTAAACCATGTGATCTAGGTGATGTTGGCAATTTGGTTAAATACAAAGGCTCCATAGAGTATTCGCCCATGCCTTGGTCTTTGATTTGCATTTTCTGTTTGAAATCTCCCCATAAGGAGTTGGATTTTGCTAGTGGTAGATCAGGTGTCAAAGACTGTTGCTTTTCTCTGTTATAAGGAACCAAACTGTCTTGGGCTGCCCCCATTGTATTGCAATGTTGAAATGGATTGTGATCAACTGATATGGAGATTTCCTGTCCATCATAAGGAAATTTGACACACTGGTGGTATGTAGAAGGTACTGCTTGCATTTCATGTATCCAGGGTCGGCCTAGTAAGATATTATAAGTGAGATCAATATCTAAAACTTGACATATAGTATCCTTTTGCACTGGGCCTACCTGAATAGGTAATATCACTGTTCCTTTAGAGGACCGTTCCTCATCATCATATGCTTTTATGGTAATCTTTTTATAAGGATCAATAGATTCTTCTGAGAAACCTAGTGCACGGATAAGCTTTAAAGTACATATATTAAGTCCAGCTCCTCCATCTATTAAGACTCTTTTGACACGGTGTTTGCAAACAATGACTTCAATATGTAGAGGAGTATTATGCGGATGACTCAATGAAGTATTATCATGCTCTGAGAAAGTGAGGTTATGAGACTCTGTCATGTGGGCCACCATAGCTTGGAATTTGTCTGTATCCAGATTTTGAGGTACATTTGTTTCTAAGAGCGCTTGCTCCAATATGTCTTTGTGTCTTGGAGATAGTTTTAACAATTCCAGGATAGATATCTGAGCCGGAGTTTTTCGCAGTTGAGTAACTAAGTCGTATTGGATTTTGGGTGCAGTGGTTGGAGGTGCAGTATGCCCCTTTAAGACATATTTCTGGGTCCGGGTTGTTACATTGACAGATTCATGATCACGTTTATCTCGAATGGTTATAACATTGACTTGATGGTCTTCAGCTGATATGTGATTGATTGTGTTGTTGTAGATGTGATTAATACGAGCTCCGCGGGTATCGTTTGAAGTTGATGCTCCATCTTTATAATTTGGTAAAGGATCTTTGAAGGCTTCGTGATCATTATTTGTTTTGAGACCATCCACTGTTAAGTCCCCTCGATCAATCATGTCTTGGATTATGTGTTTCAATCTCATGCACTCGTTTGTTCTATGACCTCTGTTTCGATGAAAATCACAATAATGGGAATCATTCCACCAAGGTGGTTTGATCGGGGGTTCATAATTGTTGATTGGAGGTAAAGAAAGAACCTTGTTTGCTAACAGCTCTCTGAATGCGGACTCTAATGATTGGCCCAATGGTGTGAAAATACGCTTATGGAAATTGTTGGTGTTGTTGCGTGAATTGTTGTTAGGCCCTGGATTCAGATTTTTGTTTTGATTATCGTTGGCATTGTTGGTGTTGAGTTGTCCTTGAGTATTGTTGGGTGTATTGGGAGTAGCATTTTTAGGATTTTTCGTATTCTGAGTATTTCCTGATAAAGCAAGCACTGGCTGTTTAGATTTAGGATCATAGGATTCATTGTTGCCATTGTTTTTGTTTCGAGTCCAAAATCGAGTTTTGTCTAGATTGGTATTGTTGTGGTTATTGTAGTTTGATGAGTTCGTTCCTTCTTTGTAGAATTTGAGTGTTCCCTTTTTGACACAAGCTTCCTCTACTTGGATGCCATTTTCAATTAACTTGTCAAAAGATGGGATGCATTGAAGTTTGAGTCTGTAACTCATTTCCCCATTCAAGTTATCAATGAAGATTTCCATTTTCTCTCTTTCAGGAATATCGCGAGGATATCTTGATACCATGCGTCGCCAACGTTGAAGGAATAACATGAATGTTTCATTGTTCTTTTGTTTGGTGTTGCAGATATCTAACATGGTTATGGCATGTTGGATGTTGTAAGAATAATGGGTGATGAACTTGTTGACTAATTCGTCAAATGATCTAACAGGTGGTGTAATCTTGGATAACCATTCCATTGTTTGTCCTCCCAGGCTTCTTGGGAATAACCTCATCTGATACGTGTCATTATGAGCAAATTCAAGACTCATAGTACAAAATTCTCGAACATGATCTCGAGGATCACCTTTCCCATCATATTTATCAAATTTAGGAATGTCTGAGTTTGGAGGAAAAGGTATCATGTTTAAGCTTCTATCAAATGGATAAGGACAGATTTCGTTTATAGAATACCGCACTGTTGTCCCTTGTTGCATATCATGCATTTGTCTTTGCAACATTTGCATCTGTTGAGTAAGAGCAACCAAAGGCGCATTATCTTGCCGAGGGAAGAGTTCTTCCCTTGGATTTGTTCTCATTTGAAAAGGTGTAGCAAATGGTATGTGTTGTTCGGGGGTTTCGAACATAGGTACTCGCATTTCTGGTATATGTTGTTCTGGAATACGTTGTTCAGGTATGCGAGTCTCTTCTTCCCTTTGTTGTTCTCGGTATGTGTATTGTTGAGATCCTGTTTGAAAGACATTTGCGTTGAAATCTTCAGGAATTTTGACACCTTTGCTTGTAAGCATAAGCAGATATTTTTCTTTGTCATTTTCCATGAGTTTTTCAATGAGTTTTTGGAATGAAGGATTTTCTTGGCATTCCTGAAGAATTGCATCAGTGATTTCAGGATCTTCTGAATATGGAACTTCAAAAGGATTTGATAACCTGAAATTCATACTTGATTCCGCGGGTGTTTCGCTTTGTTTGTTTCGTTGAGAACGAGTGACAGGCATTTCAATAGAAACTTTCAGTGATGAAAGGAACAAAGTCCTCGTTGATGTTTTGCTCTGGTGTTGGTGGTTCTGGTCTAGGTGTGTTATATGTGATGCACTCGTCGGGCAGGAATGCTGGATTGATTTTTCCTCCGTGGTTTATCTTTTGATTAAAAGCAGACTTTTGACAGTATGCTCTTGTTTTCAGGGGTTCTTTGTCAAATTCGCTGGATTTGTTTTGGATATAACGTTTGACGTGATAAAGAAATACCCGATGGGATTTGAAGAGTTGACGATTGATGTATAAAAATTTATTTCTCTTGATGAATTTGGAAAAGCTTGGTTGCTGTTTCTTTAACGTGATGTTGCGATAGAGGTTCTTCTTTCTCAGAATAAGGCGATTAGTCATGCATGAGTAATCAATGATTCCCTTTGAATGATTTGGACTCAGTTGATTCTTGTTTTGAAAATTTCAAATTTTACTTTATCAGAATGAAGGTTTAGCTATTCCTTCACGATAAAGTATGTCAAATGATATGGATAAGAGTTTCCCAATCTGGAAACTGAATTTGACAATTTGGAAAATTTCTAGACAAGTGTTTTTGAGATGAGATCCGTAAGATATTTAAAGGATTGAATTGACACTGATGATGACAAGTTTCTGGATTATGATAGAAAAGACGTCCTCTAATGCTTGATTCGTTTTTAGATTTAGACAACCTTGTTTGACGCAAATTTGACTTGAAAAATAGTTTTATGGCTTGTTTCTGTCACTCTGGTTTGATGAAAAACGTGTTTTGACGAAAAATTGTGTTTAAAATATTTTTGAGATTTTCAAAAAAAAATTTTGGTTTTTCCAACTCTCTGTTTTTCTCCTTTTTCTCACGCACTAAAACAGTTGTTCGATGCGCTAGTAAATTCTCTCAATGCGCTAAAACTATTTCTCTACGCGCTACTCTGCCCCTGGTTACGTGCTAAAAAGTTGATTCTGGAAAATTTTGTGTGGTTGACTGTGAAATATGTACGCGCTAAACTGTATTTTCCACGCGCTACCTGGTTTGGTTAATGTGCTAAAACAGAGATTCCACGCGCTAAGATGCTTGTTAGAAGCGCTAAAACAGACTTTTTTGAAATTTGTTGTGAGGTTTTTCTGAGAATTACGCGCTAGACTGTGACCTTGACGCGCTAACTGGTTTGGTGGATGCGCTAAAACAGAGTTTCAACGCGCTAAAATGTTTGTTACACGCGCTAAAACAGACTTTTCTGAAATTTGTTGTGAGGTTTTTCTGAGAATTACGCGCTATACTATGACCTTGACGCGCTAACTGGTTTGGTGGATGCGCTAAAACATAGTTTCAACGCGCTAAAATGTTTGTTACACGCGCTAAAAATTTTTTTTTGAATTTTGTTGTGAAGTTTTCTTGAGATTGACGCGCTACACTGTGACTTTAACGCGCTAGTTTGTTCTTCAGATGCACTAAAATAACTGTTTTACGCGCTAATATGTTGTTCTCACGCGCTAAACTGCCTTGATTTTTCCTCTTGGTGCTTTTGTGATGTTTTTGATTTTTGTTGAGAGATTTATCAAGTAGGATGGATGATTTTCTAAAATACAAAATGTAAACACGGCATACAAAGTATAATCATTTTACTTAATCTAACATAAAGTGTATGTTCTGTCGAGGATGTTTTCGAATCCCCAATGTTTTAATAGGTTGGATACAAGATAAACACTTCAGAAAGACTCTTTATTCAAGGGTCATAAGCAACATCATAGCTCACTAGTCTCGATACTCCGTCAGCTCAAACAGCCGTGTCACCCCCTAGAGGGCGCCCATTTTTTTGCCTTTTGCCAGAAGTTAACCCAAAGTGAATTGCTTCATAGTTGAGTAGTTATCTTGGGAGATATATGGTGAGTAATCTTGTGGGCGGATTCTTCCCCACCCTTGCACTATGATGTTACAAATGTTTGGATACTGACTCAGCTCAAAGTTTCTAATGCTAAGGTTCTTAATCAGGCTTCCTGTTCGGCCGTCAGTGATAAACTCCCTCAGGAGGCTTCCCAACCTTTAGAACAAAGGCTTTACGTATCTCAAGGATACTGGGGGAAGGCTAATCGCTGCGCGCAACCGTTGAAAAGGACTTTCATCACTTTCCACATTTGATTATAGTGGGTTGGAATTCTTGGCGTCAAAGTCGTTCCCCACTTAGGTCGTTCCCTTCACACCGGCCATAAACGGCTTTAAGAGTTGAGTGCAACTCCTCGGGAAGGCAGGCCTGCTAAAGGATTTATTGCTTGAATAAAAGAAAGCATAAGAGTGGTTTGGCTTTTTGGTCACCCAGTTAAGGGGAGAGCATATACCTTCCACTTTCGATACACGGCAGATAAGTTGTTCTTTTTAGCCTTCAAGACAAATGGTTTGCTAACCTCTATTTGGAGATGTTGCTCCAATCAGCATGGTGTTCTTTTTAACCCTTTATAGCAATGATTATTTAATCTATGGAAAATGGATCGTCAACAAAGCAAATTTCGATTTTCGAGGTCAACGAAAGGAAAATGTTTTGCTTGTAAAACAAATCTCCTCGTTTTTCCTGCAAGAAATTTGTTAAAAATCCTGCAAAAGAAATCGGTTAGTTTGTTTCGGGGGACTTCCACAAGTCTAAAATTATTTGTTCGGTTACACAATCTTTTTTTGTTGGTTTTGTTGTTGATGCGCTACAGAACAAATTGTACGCGCTACAATATTCGGTGGATGCGCTACTGTTCCATTTGCATGCGCTATCCTGTTTCTCTGAAGCGCTACTCTGTGGCTTTGATGCGCTAATTTATGGTCTGGTTTTTTCAGCGGCCTGTTTTTCGGGAATTTTGGAATTTAATGTGCTAACTATCCGTTCGGATGCACTGGAAGATTTAGTCTAAGCGCTTGTATACTGGGCCGATGCGCTAATCTGTCATGTAGAAGCGCTGATCTGTGTTTCGGTTTTTTTCTCGAAAAATGGTGAATTTCTATGCGCTAACTGTTTGCTGAGACGCGCTAGTATAGGTAGGTGAAGCGCTAAATCTGTGAGTATTTGCGCTAATCTGTCATGTAGAAGCGCCAATCTGTGTTTCGCCGGCGTCGACACCTACAGGAAAATATGTTAAATAGTATCATGCGCTAGGGAATAGTTTTAACGCGCTAAGACAGAAAGCCCACGCGCTAAACAGTAGGCTAGAAGCGCTAAACTGTTGGGCGGATGCGCTAAAATATGTCTTTGACGCGCTAATTCTAATTTCCCGCGTACCTGCAAAACTCTTCAAATTCCAAAAACGATAGGTTATTGGGGTGCATGCCCCACGGTGGGCGCCAGAAATGTATGTGGGAAAAATGGATTAATAAAACTAAATATGTGAAAATTATGATAAATATCAATCCACACACACACACAGGACTTCTTGATGCAAGCTATGGAGTAACGATGCGTTACTCAGCTTCCCAAGGAGGGTCCCATGGTTCTCTATCTCACAATGTCCCTCAAACCAATGTTTTGCTCTCAGATTACTGAGCAAAATGGCTTAGGGATGGCAAATATGAGAACGAGAGAGATTTTAACTGATCTTAGTATGAGATGTGTTATAAGCTAGATGAGATGCTAGAAATGCGACAAACTAAATGGTAAGATGACGAGGTTAGTATGAATACTATCCTAGCATACTATATTTAATCTGTAATTGAACTAAAATGATAATAAACTTATTCTAAACATGCATATTCATGATTAATTCTGATCTAAAGAGAGGCTAAATGATGAGCATAAAGATGATGAAAAGCTTGAAAGTATTTGAGCATAAGTATAATGCTACAAATTTGAAAGATGATTGTTTAGAATGGAGGAATGAGAGCTCTATTTATAGCACAAACAGGGCAATGGATGGTCAAGATTGAATGGTTTAATCAAGGGCTAGGTTTGAAAGTTGGGGATCCATGTGCACAATTGGCACCAATGACATGGTGACAAGTGTCCACACCAGATTGGGTTGAAAGAAGAGGTTGGAGGCATTAAAGGCCTGAGGAGACCTCATGGTTATCTAAAGGCTAAGGGTCAAGTCTAAGTTAGGTTTACCCAATGAATTAAGATCTAATCCAAAGATAAACCTTTGTGCAAATGATTAAGAGATAATCATGGTCAAAGCATTAATAACCTGATGAGACCCTTGGGTTGGATAGAGGTTGAGTCAAAACAAATGTTTTAACCATGTGGGAGGGTTTGAAATAACCATTAATGGTTATTGGAGACTTTGGGGATTAAGTGGTTGAAGGTTGGAAGCCTTCAATGGTTTTCAAAGACTTTAGGGTTTTTGGTGGTTGAAGGTTGAAAACCTTCAATGGTTATCCAAGACTTTGGGCCATTTGAGAAGTGACCTCCCTTTGCTTAGGGATGTGACAAAGTTTAGATGAGGGTTAGGTTAATTAGAATCGATTAGAAGATTCTAGAAGGGGTTAGGAAGGGGTTTGGGATTTTGCAAGTGGATGAGGGGATAATAGGATTTAATTGAATTTATTTGATTTTCATTCAATTTGGTTGGAATTAAATAAATTTGATTTATTTAATTTAGGATAACTATTTAATTAAATTTGAATTTAATTAAAAGTGGCTAGGGGGATTTAATTGAATAAAATGATTTATTCATTAAATGGTATAGTGAATTTTATTTAAATAAATTGAGTAATTTACTTAATAAAATAGAAGAATGTGGATAATTTAATTAAATTGGATTTAATTAAATAGGGAAATGAACATAAAATATTTATTTAGGAATGTGGTCATTTTTATGTGTCTACAATCAGATTCCTCATCTTTTTCTAATATAGTAGCCTTAAATGCAGTTTCCATTCTTGCGCTAGTAGTACCAATTTTCTCATCTCAAAAGAAAGTAATGAGCCACACAAGTATTCTCTAATATACTTATTCTGATTTTGTGATTCTTCTATTACTAAAACCTTAGAGCTATAGGGTTTAGTAAGAGTTTTGAGTATCTTTTTCACAACTTCATCTTCCAACTCAAGTTACCACCAAGACCTCTGATCTCATTTACAACATCATCTATCTTCTACATGTAGCTAGCTATATTATATTCTTTTTCCATCTGCAAGCATGCATACTTAGTCTTAGCATTCTACAACTTAGCTTCTTTGACTATATGATCTGCTTCATATGCATTTTCTAATTTATTCCAAACATCATGAGAAAAATTCAAAGATACAACTTTTTTAAATTTAGTCTTAAGAAAGGGTGCTAAAAATAGCAAACCTCGCCTTTTCATTATCTTCAAATTCCTTGATCTCATCTGAAGTGTTCAACCTAATTGTTGGTTTGATGTACTTTTGTGTAATTGACTTCCAAACTCCATAACCAAGAGAAATCAAGTAACCTTGAATCTTCACTTTCCAAAAAGCATAGTCGGATCCATCAAACATAGGGATTGTCAGTTTTTGTGCATCAAGATCTCCTCAAGTGGTTAAGCTCTTCTCCAAGTATCAAAATCTCTGATACCGATTGTTGAATTTTCTTATGCACAAGACAATTGAGATGGGGGGTGAATTATTTGTCCACACAACTACAAAATCTTTTCCTTAATTCAAATCCACATTAACTTAACTTTATCATTTAATTCATAGAAAGATATGAGCATGAAATAACATAAAAAATAGAACACATCATACACAATGAAGCTTTAGATTTGATGTGAAAAAACCTATTAAGGGGAAACCATAGAGAATATTATTCTCAATTTATGAACAGTTGTTAGGGTGACACTAGTTAAGGTAGTTTTTACAAAGAAAGAAAGAAAGGCTCACTGCCTAGATGAAGAAGAATAAAAGAGAAAGAATCCACCACTAATACACTTTTTTAACCATATGATCTATAGATACCTTTGGCTTGCTTTTTTCTATAGCTAACACATGAAATTCCACACTTCTCAACACTATTACCCAACTCAAAAACACTCATCACCAACTCAAACAACCAGGGAGATAGATCCTCTTTGACACCTTCATTGTATATGTTGATACACATATGCCATGACTCACACTTTCTTTTCATTTTCATTCTCAATAAATTATCATTTATTTATATCATCCTTACATATTCAAAATCTCCCAAGGTTGGCTAAGCATCTTAACTAAACACAATTCAAATTAGGTCAGCACTAAACATTCCCATAGTGGAAAAAAATGTAAAATGGACCACAACATGTCTTAAGTAAGACTAAAATAAACATCATACATGTTACACATCGATCCATAATCATTGAAGCAACAATGTGAAGTGTAAACAATTGAGGTCAGCCAAACATGGAGTAAATACCATTAGAATTTGAAACTATGGCTCTGAATTCCAAGAACTCATGCCAACTATATAGAATGAAGCTAAATACATTGCCAACTTTATCTCCAAAACCGGAACACTAGAAAACATAAAGCAAACAAATGTAGATCATGCATTTCACATGGAAACATTGTCAAACAACATCACACATTGATGAACACAAGCTCCATTACACTATAATTTGGAGCACCAAATCTCAAATCTAACATCTCTAAACATTTCCTAACAACATATCCAAACCGCATGAATAGATATACAATATACAAGAAATGCGAAGAAAATATCTTAGCACAACTGCACAAAAAATCTCAACATCCACTATACCAATTGGTCACTAATGACAACCAAAGCATGTTGACATCAATGAAAACACATCAACAACTCATTTTTCCCAAACTTGCAACGCACCTTACAACTTGGCTTATCAACTTTAATGGTAATATCCTTAGAGCATTTGGTCTCAGATTAATTATTTCTAGTGTTTCATGTATTTTTTCTTTCAGAGATTTCTCAGAGCTATGAGACTAGCTACTAGTTGTTACATTTTTCAAAGAAATGAAATGCCTATATATATAGTAATGAGAATCAAATGTAAACATTTCTTTGTATTATATCTACTAGATTAAAATAGATAAACCTTTCTAGCAAATGTAATTCCTCCTTGCATGCTTGAAAAATCCCTCCTTTCCTATACATTCATTTAAAATTTTTAATTAGAAAACATAATTATATGTTATATATCGTGATGAATAGAATGGTGAAACTTAGCTATATCATGCTTTCTTATTCACCCATCTCGTGGTTTTATTTGGAATGGTCAGATCTGGAAAATGAACACATCTTATTGACCAATTCATTTGTATGGATATGAGATGACTATATGTTTGATCCCTATTCTTTTCTTTCCTTTAAAAGGATTGGCATAGGTGAATGAACTTGATGCTAGTATTTGAGTCGGTTAAAGAATAATAGAGTTATATCCATTCATGTGTGTGCATCTTATTTTACAATGTGATTTCTCCTTTCTTAACTTTCATCCCTCCATCTATTATGCTTTTGAAGTGGGTCACTCTAGAAGGTGATTCTCATTTAGGTTTCATGGATGTTGATACTCTCACCTTCATCCTAGTTGTGTGTAGTGTACTCCTAAGCACGTTATACTATATGTCAATATTGAGTGGAGTTACACATAGAAACAACACCTATGATGCATGTGTTGAACTATTATTATAGTGATATCCCATCTTTAAAAATATCTTACATTTTAGGCATTGCAAAAATTATATAAGGAATTATCATTATATCTCTAGCATAACCCTCTAGATGGCTCCAATAAATTAATAGAATTTGGAGTACTTGATCTCAAGTTTCACTCAAATTTGTAAATTTTCTTAAATTTTGAGGCTAAAGGAAAAATGTATTAGAATAAGTAGAACCTTAATTAGAAATCAAGTTTAATTCAAGGTGAACTCACAATAATAGTTCCCACTTTTTTGCCAACTTTGACACTGAGGTGAACATTTTTAAAATAATTTTTACTTTCTGACACCTGTAGCTTTTAAACCATTAAGAATTTGAAGACGATGTAAATTAGTAATTTGTAACATCTTGTCTGCAAATTCTAAATATATTTTTTTCAAATTTTTTTGAAGAAAATTGTTTTTTAATTTTTCCATCTCCCTTGAAAAGTAGTTTTTTATAGCAAACAACATTGTTTGAGAGTGATTTGCCTCCTGAAACACATAACTTTTTTTTTCTATAAATGATAAAAACTCAATTATTTTGAATTTTTGTTGTAACATCAATATCCAAGGCATGGAGTTGGTTTGATAATGATATGTTGAATATTTTTCATTTTATTATGTTTTGAAGACCGACTAATTATAATTTAGACATAGGTGTATGTTTGAACACATAACTTGTTCTATATATATCGAAATTCAATTTTTTTTTGTTAGAAAGAAGACATCAATATGTAGGGCACATATATTTTTTTGATATAGTTTACTATTTTTTCCAATGTATTGAACAAAAAAGTTCATGTTCGTTGAAAAAATAATATTTCATTAAATTTAAAAAACAAGATCATAATAAACTCACAATGTAATAAAATTATAGTTGTTGGAAAGCTTGCTTCGAGCACTACCATCCTATATTTTTGGGCTGTCAAGATTCTTTCATTTGAGCCTTGAACCAGAGGTTTGAAGACCAAAATTTCTTAGAAGTTTGAAGAGATTGGGGAAGAGATGCCTATAAAGGGAGTTCAAATGAACCCCTCGCAGTTCGTTCAAACCCATGTTTGTACAAACATGGAAAGTACAAACCATTTAAAAAAAAATGTTTTAATAGGGGTTTTCTCAAAGAGAGGTTTAAATGAAACCCTTAAAATATAATATACGGTGCTGATACGCGCTTGCTTCGCTATGTGGGGATTGGGGTCCATGTCATTTTTTATCACTTCCCTGCTTTACGTACTGGATTCCATCTGCCTTTTATTCACTGTATTTTATGTTTATGGTGATCAATTCTTTGAATTCCTTACCACCATGACAGGCGGCTCTTGCCATAGTTGTGTGTTAGGTCATTGCATGATGGTGGAATGTGACAACACCTTTGACCAAATCAAAAATCGCTCCAGCACGGAGGAGATAAAAATGTTCCTTCCCTGGTTTATGTAATGGATTTACATATTTCCATCACTGTATTTTATGTTGATGGCAATCGATTCCTGATTTTTATCATGATACTAACTTTGACTAATTCTCTGATTTATGTAGTGGAATACATCTGTATATCACTGTATTTTACGTTGTTCGAAATAGATTACTCGAATTCCTTATCACTGTGACACATCTTAATGGAATCTGAATATAATTAAAGTGACTATATGTCATATCTTGTACAAAAGCCTTCTGGATGCCAAACACAATAATCATAAACGACACGAAATCATCTCGATTTGATTTTGACAACAAAAAAATATGGAAGGTGAAATTGGCTCCGTATAAATTTGCACGATGCAGACAAAACTGATAATTCCCGCTACCTTTCACTGTATTCAACTTGATTACGTGGAAGGTGTTCCTTGTATGAACTGGATGATCTGTCTATGCAGATCAATGACTGCCAATGTCTGAAAGGCATGTCAGACGATTGAAAGCACCGACCATATTGGTCCAGCCAAATCTCCATATTCATACGCTGTATGTTGGAATATTGTTTAGTAATTCCTCCCACTTGTATAGTTTTATGTTTTATGTTTTTTAGCTTTATTTGGGATGATTATGCATAAAAGTTGTTTTAGATTTTTAGTTTTAGTTTTTTTTCCTTTATTTCTAATAATACAAGTTTTCCAAAATCTAGATGTATCTAAAACCTCTATATAATTCTTTTTCTATCAGTTAGTCTGATCTTTGATCGGTTGATGACGAAGCTCTTGTAATCTCTTGAATCACTAGAATAGTTTATTTGTGTTGCAATTTTATATTTCTTTCATTTGGTATCAGAGAAGGTTTGAGAAAGTTATCTGATTCAAGAAAGATCATGGGAAGTTGAAGATTTTGAAGAACCAGTTAGAGCATTGAAGAAATTACTAAATCCAGTCATAGCTGAAGACAAAATGAGCATTCTAGAGGAAGTCACTAGAGGAGATCGACGAAGATCACAAACCATTTTTTGTGATACTTTTCCATTAGAAAGACACCCATGTTCAAAAGGGTGAATTTTTATTGAAGCCAACAAATTTCAATGTAGAAGCCACCTCCTTAATAAGGTGAAGTCAACTCTCAAAAGAAGAGATTACAATTTGGCATAAACTATAAGTTTAAAACTGCCTCCAAAAAATTGAAGCCTTTTGTTTCTAAGATTGATGGAGAAAAAGATAACTATCACAAATCATTAAAAATATTGATTTGTATGAAGAAGATCATGGATCTTGTAAATGTTTAAGAATTAGTCAAAGCCACCAACATAAAATTGTGTGAAGAAGCTTAATCATGGCCTTTGAAGAGGCCATAGTGTTTTTTGAGGAGAGAAGATCACAAGTTTTGTGAAAGTTGGAGAAATTATTTTAAGCCACCGATATGCAATCATGTGAAGAAGTCAAATCCAAGTCTTAGAAAAGCCTTGAAGGAGTTAAAAGTCAAGAATTTGCAGTCTATAGATCTCGCCGCATGATGGATCGTGGTAGGAGTTGAGCCCATTGAAGTCGGATGAAGATTCAATTGTTCTTTCTATTAAATCCATTAGTGGTTGAAATTAAGGGGGAGATTGTTGGAATATTGTTTAGTAATTCCCCCCACTTGCATAGTTTTATGCTTTTTGTTTTTCAGCTTTATTTGGGATGATTATGCATAAAAGCTATTTTAGATTTTTAGTTTAGATTTTTAGTTTTAGTTTTTTTTGCTTTATTTCTAATAATAAAACTTTTCCAAAATCTAGATGTATCTAAAACCTCTATATAATGAGGTAGTTGTAATTATTTTTCTATCATTTAGTTTGATCCTTGATCGGTTGATCAAGAAGATCTTGTAATCTCTTGAATCAATAGAATTGTTTATTTGTGTTGAAATTTTATATTTCTTTCACTATAGAACTCTATTCCTACTACTATGGTACGTATTACAGCTTAGAGCAGAGTCCTTTCTGATTTAAGAGTTTAGAGAGATAGTGGGAGATGAGTCATAGCCCACTCAACTTCAAACATTTGGTCAAACTTGTCTCTATCAAATCTGCACCATATCTTTCCCTTTGGAAATTTGCGCGGGCTTACTGAAATTTCACCCAGAAAGGATGGACATGACATGCAAGTAATGATGTGATTGGATGTGGCATCCATTAATTACTTCACATACACAATGCAATCTACTTCAATCCCATGAATTTTTACCAAAGGAGTCAGTAGTCAAGCTGATTTTATCACATAAAGTAATATATTAAGTCTTGATAATTGTAGACGTCTAAAAATGGTCAACGCTTGTGGAGTCATACTTTAACATTGATGCATTTCCTTATTTTAGGGTTCTTGCATCACATTAACATTTCTCCTATGATTCGCACTTGGTCTTTATCATTTGCAAGCATCGAGTCCTTCTTCTACATTCTTCATTTGTCTCGCTTTCGAATTTGGTCTTGTCGACAACAATATTCAGTCATGATTTTAATCGATCTTATCCTATCACATCAATGTGCATGTTCATTTGTCATCATTTTGGACATCGTCAATCCTAATTAGGGTTTTGTCCTCTTATCAATCTTGTCATCTTGCGATTGATTTGTCATCGATCGTTGTCATTTTCAATCTGATCATCATGCAATCGATTTGTCATCGATCGTTGTCATTTTCAATCTTGTCATCTTGCGATCGATTTGTCATCGATCATGGTCATTGTCAATCTTGTCATTTTGCAATCTATTTTGTCATCGATCGTTGTCATTTTTGTCATTCTGTGATCGATTTGACATCGATCATCATCCTTCTCAATCATGTCAATTTGGATCAATTAGTCATTGTTCCTCGTCAATTGGCGCATTTATCAATCAAATCATTTATCAGCATTGGTCATTTATCAAGTCAGAATCATGGTCAAATCAAATTGATATCAATTATCTTTTATCAGGACCTAATTGTCATCCTTGCATTTCTAATTCATCTTCTAGGGTTTCATGATTTATTCATTTAACCTTGTTTGTCATTTCTCCATCTAGGTTAAATAGTTTATTTATCCTAAGTCTTCTCATCACAATTAAATGTTTATTTATTTGACTAATTAATTCCTCCTCTTGTGAATTAATTAATAAATGAAAAATTGTTAATTAATTCACTTAATTTCCTCATTTTCTAATTTCTCCTAATTCCTAATTTCCTAATTTTCCTAATTCTTAATTTCCTCATTTTCTAATTTCCTAATTTCTAATTCATCTAATTTTCAATTTTCTCCTATTTTTCTCCTAATTTCATGGGAATGACATTTCAAGTTGTCATAATTTGTCATAATTGACAATCAATCAATTTTGACATAGAAATTTGTCATAATTTTGTCATAATTATCAATAAATCAATCTTGCATAGAAAGTGCAAATTTGTCATATTTTGTCATATTTTGTCATTCTTGATTTGCAATTTCCATTCAAATCTCTTCATGCTAATTTGATCTTTTCTCCAATTTGTGTATAAATTGGATGAATTTCTTCAATCAAGGTCCTTGATCCCTAGTCAAATCAATCACGCTTCTAGTATTCTTGCGCTAACATCTTGTCTACTTGCTTTCACATCATGCTTATGCACTAGTAGGTGAGATCCACAAACAAAGCTATTTGAAGGAGAAAGAAGGACAATGGAGCCACATTAAGGAGACATTCAAGTTTACAATGGTTTGTGTTTGAATTGATGTCAAGTTTTCATGTCTTTATTGAGTGTTTTTAGGATTGTTATCATTGCATTTGAGCTTTCGTGATTGAGCTAGACTAATATTGGTTTGCTTTGATGATTTCCACATTTCCTATCTACATTAATTGGTGAACCTAACGTGAAATAACCCCCTAACCATTCTTTTGAGATGATTTGCAGGTCAAAAACCCAAGAAACAGGGTAATGCAAGGTTTTCTGAGAACTTCTACACCTGTGTAGGAGCAATCTACACCTGTGTCAAGCATTCTGCGCCTGTGTCAAAGACTTCTGTGCCTATGTCAAAGGGATCTGTACCTGTTTTGCAACATTCTATGCTTGTGTTGCATCATTCTACGCCTATGTGAGACATTTTGCACCTGTGTAAGGCCAGAAACAGAGGTAAAAAGTAGTGTTTCTTACTTGCAAATTATTTTGTTTTGCATTTTGTTTCTACTTTTTGTTTTTTTGGTACTGATTCTTTGTGCAGCACCCTGGCATTATGCATGGCAAAGACAAAGATGAAACTACTAATGAATTTTATGCAGGTTTGCTAGTCAAAGATCAAACATATCAAACTTCTAACTTGGTGGTTTTGCAGGTTGCCTTAGACTACAACTAAACTTTGTGTTTTTAATTAATATTTAGGCACCTAGTATGATTTCTAAATAGGATGGAATGAATGTATGTTTTCTTTGATTGTTGAGTTTGGCATTGGAGTAGGAGAGTATGCTCTCATCCTTCTTAGGGTGATCAGAAATCCAGATCTTCGATACCATGCTCATGTTTTGATTGTGTGTCACCTTTAGAGGGCCTGCCTTCCCGACCATTTGCTTTTGCAAGCAAGTGACAATCATGAGAAGGGAATGACCCAAAGTGAGTACGACTAGAATACCTTGGCATTCTAACTCACTATAAATAAATACTTGATGGGCGAAAGCTTTGAAGGAAGGGTTACGTGAGAATTGTAGTTACCTGGGAAGTGATGACCCTTGGACTCTTTCTCATATCAACATCTAAGTAGGGCCTCAAGGTCTAAATCATGCTTGCGCGACTACATTTTTTTGGTATCTTGGTGGGCCTATGTCTCAATCACGCTTGCCTGATACCAAGGAGTAACGCTTAACATAAATCCCTATTAAACACCTTGTATTTAGAGGCCAAAAATCCTTCTAGTTTCTTGAGAAGGACAAGTTTGGATACTTGGAAGAGATACTAAGTTCACCATGGGGAGATTTCCATGGGGACTGATGCTTGGCTGCCCTGAGAAGTGAGTGTTGTGGAGGGGAGCCCATGGGGTCAAGCATCTATGTATTCTCCTTGGATCCCATAATGAGTCTACCTCTCAAGTACCTACTGACCTTGCCATCGATAAGAAATGTGTGAATGAGCATGATTGTCTTGAGTCTAAGTTGAAATATCTTGTCTTCTTTGTTTGTCAAAAGTTGAGTTGTGTCTCATTTCAAAAACAAGACAAATTGATTCAAAACAAGGTTAAGCGCAAGAGTATTTCATTCAACAAAGTTCAAAACACCTTCAAACATGGTTGTCAAACATTTTTCAAAATCTTGTCTCAACATTCATGTTAGTTAGATTTAGGTTCATCCTAGGTTTGCATTTTGCAAATTCATTGTCAACTACCAAGGTTAGGTTTCACCTAGGTCATACTCCTTTGCATATCAATAAGGGTCATCCATTTGCATGTGTCCTCTTGCATTAGAGTAATACCATTTCATAATTCAACCTTAGGTTTTGTCTTAGGTTGGCATTGTCATACATTTGCATTTGCATCCTTGTCCTCATAACATTAGGTCACATTTGCATACCCTAGGTCTCTTCATTAAGATTAGGTCATTATCATATCATATTAAGGGTCATTTGCATAGTAATTATCCCTTTGCATATAGTTTCAAAACTAGGTTTTGTCATACTTGAGTAATCCAAATCTTTGATAAACCCCTACGTCATTGTTAGGAAGTCTAGACCTTATCAAACTTTTGTCTTTTTGTCATCAATGTCATTTGGTCAAACCTAGCTTAGTATCCAAGCATATAGGGGAGACATTGTCATTTTGTCCTTTCATCACTTGGTCCTTTTGTCCTTTGAGGTCTAGACATCATTTCAATTTCCTAAGGGTCTCATTTTTAGAATTGCATTCATGAGTTTGTCAAAATCTTGAAAAACAACAAAAGCATTAAGTTGCATTGTCATCCTTTTAGGTTGCATTTGTCAATCCCATTAGTTGCATTTCATAGTGACATGTTTGTTGAAATGAGGTCTCAACCTTCTTACGAAGCCATGTCATCAGAATTGAGAAATCAATCATGTCAATCCAATCTCTACATGTCTCAAAACTTGGATCAAACTTATCATCATGATGTAAATGTCCAAATACAAAAACTAGAGGAGAAACTAGCTCAAGAAAATGAGATTTTGGAACAAAGAGTGAAAAACATTGAGAAGAATAGATCACAAATGTCCAAAATGTTTCAAAAATTTCCAGGTTGAAATCCAAAGATTGAGCCAATTGATGTAAGATCTCTTATTGAACGATCAGACATACCAGCTCTCCTCTCACAAATAGAGATGATGAAACAATTTCACGAAAAGAGACAACAACAATTTCAACATTATGTGCCTCCACAACAAGAACAAGGTGTTTACTATCAATCAGATTTTCAATCAATACAACCAATGGTTCAACCAATTGTTCAACATATACAACCAACACAACCAATGGTCCAATTTCAACAATATGTCCAACCAATTATACAATGTCCACAAATGGTTCAACCAATGGTGAAATATCAACAAGTTCGATCAACATATCAATGTCAACAACCACAAAAAAACATTCAAAAACAAAGCTTGCAACATGCACCAAGCCAAATTTTGAACATGTCAAACCAATTTGAGCAACATCTAGTTCGAAATCAAAACATGACATCAAACCAAGACCAAATTCTTGTCAAACCAGTTCAAATTCCAGATACAACCATGTCAAAACCTCGAAAGAAAGGTGGCTTTATTGCAATGCTCTTAAGGAAATTACCAAGTGAGTTCTTTGAGGAAGATCAAGATAATACAATTATGTCTAGCAATGCCTCATCCTCCTGCAAACAAATTGACTCTCCAGTGGCATCTATCCCTACACCTTTAGAAGTTTCACAAGAACCTTCCATATTGTCCTCATCAAACAATACATCTAAGGATGAAATTATCCAAGGGCTATCCATAATTGATTGCCAAGATAATCCAATTCATGATGCACATCCTTGTCATGTTTCAGAAATACAAGACCCAATGCCACCATGCACTTTATTGCCATTACTTGTTTTAGAGGACCCCATTCGAAGTCCCTCTTCCTCATGTTCAAGCATTGATTCCTTGCCAGAATCCATCACAAATGTTCAAAGTGCATTTCCTTCATGCTGAAACATTGATTCCTTGTCAGAATCATCCATGCATATCCAAAGTCCAACCCCATGTCAAGAGGATAATTTAGAGCATGAAGAAATGAGTCCTCAAGAAAATCAAGATCAAGATCCTAAAACCTTATCATCCCATCCAATTGTTGACCAGGACCCCATGTTCCCAGACACTCATGATGATTCCCCTATTCTTGTCCATCCTATCCAAAGTCCTATTGACACTCCATTCCTCGAGAAAGATCAAGATATCACAGTCCATCCAATCCTAAATGATCGCCTTCCATTCCAAGAACACAATGTCCTTTCAAATCCCATTGGCATTCCACTTCCTAAGAAAGATCAAGATATCCCTTCCATCCTTTCCGATGATCCCATTGAAAGTCAAGAGAAAAGCACCTTTAAAGAGGATTCCAATGATCTTCCTCCTTGTCAAGATCAAATTATTCCTTTAAATCCTCCACAAGATCCTTCTGTTCCTCCATCTCCTTGTCCTAATCTCATTTCTTTTGATGATCCCATTATTTCTCCCATTTCATCTCTTGAAGAGCCTGTCATTGAACCATGTCCACTACACAATCCTAGTCCCCCTCATGATCCTAATCCCCCTCATGATCCTAATTTGTTAGTGCAAGATGTTCATGAACCCTCGACATGCATAATGGGTTCTTCCTCTTTGGTGCAATCCAATCCACTTCAAGATCTCATTATTTCTCTCCTATCATATCCACCTCATAATGGACTCGCGTCTTCTTCCCAAAGAAAAGAGTATCTTACAAGTCAAGATATTCATAAAGGCCACAGAGTATACCTTCACAAGAAAGAACTCCTCAATATCAAAGAAGATATTAAGGGTCATGTCTACACAACTCACTCTCAAGACGTTGGTATCCCACCATCACAATCCAAACATAACCCTTCCCCATCATCCCTTCCATCCATCTTAGGTCCTTATATCCCTTCGTCCTCTATGCAAGGTCAGCAAAGGCACACATCTTTGAGAACCTTCCAGTCATCCAAAAGAACTCCATTTCATTCCTATCCATCCATGCATTCCTTTCCCCCTCCAAGCAATTTGGATGCCAAGTATAAAAGTCATAAGTCTAAAAATCCACATGTATTCAAGGATCAACATGTCCAATCAAATCAACATGTCAAAGCAAAGAAAAATATGATCCAAAAAGAAAAGGAAAAATCCAAAAGGTTAGAAAGGCCCATTGCTCAAAAACAAAAGTTAAAATCTATATGGGTTCCTAAATCCCTTGTGTTAGCAATGCACTCCAAGGAACCACAAAAGCATGAAAAATCAAAAACCATGTGGATCCCTAAGCAGCTCCTTCAAGCACAAAAGCTTAAAGAAACATCAAAATTGGCATCTACAATTGCTACTTCTACATCCAAACCTTCCAAGTCTATTCCTCCATCACCTTCTTCATCCGTTTTGGGCCCTTATGTACCAAAATCCATAGCCTTTCCTCTGTAAAAATCTCAATATCCAAAATACATTTTTCCTCCATCAGTCCATCACCCCTCAAGGTGTGTGCCAATGTTGATCTTGCCTTCATTTCCATCCAGTGAAGCCCAATTCTTCCAATACCCTATCCATTGTCCAATGCATATTTTCCATCCTTCGATCCATTTGATCCAATCCTTTACATAAATCTTTGCCTTAGTTTCATCTTATTTTCCATGTCCTTATCCTACCAATGTCTTTGAGCATACTTTCAAAGGTCATGGTCCATTTTTTTCAAGGCTACTATCCAAACAAAAGGATGCTTGAGTCCTTCTTCCATCCCCTATCATGTGTCCATCTTCTATTGAAAAAGTCAAAATACAAAGAAAAAAATCATAAAAAGTGAAAAAAAAAAAAAAAGATAGAAAAAGAAAAAAAAAGTAAAGCAACAATAATTCGTCCACTGGTGAAAACCTGGCAAACAGGCGCCTTGGGAAAGTACCATGATGAAAACCTGGCAAACAGGCATCATGCATAATCTATGAACTTCTTGCACACCACACTTGGGGGCAGGTTTCCTCCTTCATATCCTTTTGTCCTTCATTTTTCCATTATCTTATTGAAACCCTGTCATTACTCTTCATATCCTATTGTTGCTCATGTCTAGTTTCCTCTTTCCACTTTGATCTTGACAAGGCTAAGGATCATCATGAGCATCATACATCTTGTTTGCAGCTTTTAGTCTATCATAGCTTTTGGTCATTTATCCATTTGCTTATTACAACCTTTCATCCATTTTCCCTGGCTTATTGCAACTTTCTGCCACTATCCCTTAGCCAATCCCAACCTTTAGTCCATGTCCCTTCTCCATTCTTGGTCTTTCTTATCCTATCCATATCTTATCACTATCCATACACTCTTTTTCATTCCTTGATCTTGATCTAACATAAGGACGCAAAATTTAAACATAGTTTCAAAAACCTCTTGATATGTCCCTCATGCCATGTTCCTGCTATACATTGTCATATCCAGTCTCTTGTCCCATCATGCAATAGCCCTTCAAAATTGCATCCGTATTGTCTCCATGATAAAAGGCCTTTGTCTTCCCTCTACCCACCAACATTTCAGCAAGCCTATTTATCCACCTGTCATATTCCTTGCCTTGCTAGACACTAGGGGCAAAATCATAAAAATTGAAAAATGTCCTGAAAAAAATCGTAAAAATCAAATAAATTCCTGAAAAAAATCCAAACAAAAAAATCAAATAATGTCCTAAAAAAATCCAAAAAAAAAAAATAATGTCCTGAAATAACCAAAAAAATTGAAAAATGTCTTGAAATAATCCAAAAAAATTGAAAAATGTCCTGAAATAATCCAAAAAAAATTGAAAAATGTCCAGAAATAATCCAAAAAAATTGAAAAATGTCCTGAAATAATCCAAAAGAAATTGAAAAATGTCTTGAAATAATCCAAAAATAAATAAAATAATGTCCTAAAAAAAATCATAAAAATCAAATAATGTCCTGAAAAAAACCATTAAAAATAAAAAAAACTGTCCTGAACAAATCCCTAAAAAGTCAAATAAAGTCCTAAAAAATAAAAATGAACACAAATTTTTTTTTATAAAACTCGCAAAAAGAAAAACAAAAAATATCCCTTTGTGCATAGACAGATCACTGAGCATCCCTCCAATGACACGCAATCACACATGGTGCTTTAATGAAATCATGCATAAATAGATGAACTTTTTCAATCAAACCAAACATTCAAACTGATCAAAATTGTCATAACAATCAACTTTAAAATCATTCATCCTTGGCACACTATCATGGGTCTTATACAGAGTGTGGTATACTCGAAACCAGACTGTGTCCTATCTTAGACTGGGTACCGCATTCTCTGAAACCAGACAACATGATCGTCCTATCAACACTTTCAACTTTTGACAATGAAGATCAAGATGTTTGTTTGACTTGTTGAAATTAGCGAGTCTTATCATTTTACTGATTTCTCTTTGACCATGTTCCTATGTTGCTCGATGATGTCACTGAGTGATTTAGAGTGACCGGGATGATTCATGGTCCCTTTCTTTTTTTGTTGTGATTGCTGTTTGTCTGCGATGTGTCTGTCTTTTGCAAAAAAAAGGGTTGCATTTCAGCTCTGGCCTTCAATGCCATGATGCTACGCATCCATTTTGCTACAATAAAATAAAGGTTCTCACCTACAAAGTGTATTACTAAAAGC
Source organism: Cryptomeria japonica (assembly GCF_030272615.1). Taxonomy (NCBI): domain Eukaryota; kingdom Viridiplantae; phylum Streptophyta; class Pinopsida; order Cupressales; family Cupressaceae; genus Cryptomeria; species Cryptomeria japonica. The sequence goes on along the minus strand of NC_081415.1, from coordinate 120,358,394 downwards.
AAGTTTTTCTTCATCTCTAACTGTCCTCTGTCTCATTTCTTCTTTACTAACATTTCTTCCGTCAGTTTGGATAGTCAGTTTGGTCTAGTGCTCCGATTTCTCCAAACACATATGCTGCATCCTGCAGTCATTGGTTAGTACATTTGCATTACATCAAGCATCACATCAAGCATTTTATCCATTTCATATTATAAATGCATCAAAAATACATCAAACATATATATCCATACATGTTCCACAATAAAAAGCGCATAAGTCATCCATACATGGAAAATAACCATAAGTCATAACACATTGCATCCCATCATATCGATGCATATCATATCATATATCAAAATAATATCGGAGTACAAGATTGGACTGTCTGTCCTAAGTATGGCCCGTAGGCTGACTACATAATATCACACTACATAATGCCAACTGTCTGTCATAAGGAGTACGTGCCTCTGTCACTGGGTGCTCCCTCTGTCCTCCTCATCCCTCCAATGTCTCATGGATGATGTCCCTCCTAGTCCTGGCTATGGTGGTCTCATAGGTCAACTCACCCCTATGCTACTCACTGACCTCTAAGAGTGTGCCCTACTCTCTGTCCTTGATTGTGCCCGATATGAAGCTGCTCTCTGCTCTGGTGGAACTGCACTCTCATAGAGTGTCCTCCAATGGCGTATCTCCTCTCCGTTCTCTACTAACATCTATGCCATCTCACATGCACTGGCATCCCTAATCGACCCAATGTACTCAGTGACTCTCTATTCTTCTCGCTGTGCTTGGGCTATTGCTATATCTCGAGCTGCTGTGAGTCTGGCTATCTCCACTCTGAACTGATCCTGCTCTATCCTCAAGATGGCATTCTGTCTCTCTAATGTCGCAATGTGATCATGCTGACTCGCTATGGTAGGCCTGCACATCTCTATCTCCTCTATCCTAGCTATCTCCGACTCTATGGGTATATCCTGCAATGACTCTTGATCGCCTAAATCTAGCTCATAATCGTCATCCCCCTCATCATCTCTATCCTCATCATCCCCCTCATCCTCATCACCACCCTCATCCTTCTCATCTTCATCATCTCCCTCCTCCTCTCCTGCGAGTGGGAGGTCCTCCTGTCTCCTCGGTACTGGAATATCAGGATCTGTCAATGGCACTAGTCGTCATCGTGCAAACCATCACTCATACTCCTCTATCATCCCGGCGTCCACCACATCTGATCTCCAATCCCACTGTCTCTGCTGTATCTATGTGAAGTCAGCATATGCTATGTGTGGCTGAATCATCCTCCCCCACTGACTCGTCTCTCTGTGAAATCGGGCAAAGTGTACAGTTCCTTTAGGTACATCCTGCCTCTCTCCAAACTGTCATCTGACTCTCTCTGGCAGGTACATCTCAATCACTCTTTGGTGAGTCACTGGTTGCCCAATCAGGTATCTCTCTTGTCTACAATACGGTAGCTCATCACTATCATCTGACCATCCAGGGCAATCAAGATATGGCCTCCATGTGAACTCTCTCAATCTGTCTAGCTCGTGTCGCCAATATAATATGTATCCGAATGGACCCTATCTCAGTGCTCCCCCATAGCAATACACATATGGTCGATGTGGTAATACCTGTCTCTCTGCAATTGGTTGACATATGGCTATGTGCTCAAATGCCCATACCTGTAATAGTGTGACCCCACAGCTCAAAGTTTGAACTCCCTGATATGCTATCTGATGCAACTGAAAATATAGCATAGCCAGTACACATGGTCCCCATGCGTACACTGTCCCCTCTATCACCATCCGCTCTAGCACTCTTCCCCATCCAATAGGGAATCCATGTCCTCATCTATCTCCGGCTAGTAGGCATGCTATCACCACTGCTATCACCACATATCATCGATCATACTCTGATGCCATGGTCTCCCAGCCAATCTCCCTCTCTACAATATCCAAATCATCTGCATCACACTCAAATAATCTGCACAACATGTCTCTCCCTATCACTGGGTCATACTCTATGATCTCTCCATGAATCAGAATGCAGAGGATACGCCATACATCCTCTAGTGTCACCGTCGCCTCTCCAGTTGCCAGATGGAATTAGGAGGTCTCTGAATGCCATCACTCTGCCAATGCGGTAAGCAGTCCTATGTTTGCCCTAATCTCGAGCATGAATGTGATATAGTATATCCCAAGTCCTGCTAACATTTCTCTATCCATGCTCCTGAGTCTATGTCGTAACATGAAGCAGTCAAGTCAGTTCTCCTGCGTGATCAATGGATATTGTCGACTCTACATCACAATTGGGGCACATTTTGTCAGTTTTAGGGTTTTCTCCTACGGGCTGCATTTCCTTGTTTCATGTCCAAATTAGAGTGTTTCTACTATATTTTGACCTATCCTATTCTTATCCCCCCTTTTCGGATCATTCGCATGTTGTTTTGGACCAAAACAGGGTTTGCAATGCACAACTGCGCCTGTGTGATAAGTTATGTTCCCGTGTTGCATTGAACTACGCCTGTGTACCCTACACAAGCACAAAATACACAACACAAGCACAAGATGCGCTCACACATGCATAGAAGTCAGTTTCTGCATTCCCTGTGGGCCCCGCAATGTCCCGCAAGCAAGTCAAAATCATGAAATTGACAATATGGGTTTTTGAGATACATACCACTGCTCCCACATCGTCCGGTCATCTGTAAGTGCGTACACATTCTTTGAGGTGATCTACCATTGGAATGTTCACCATCTCTCTACAAGTGTCCTTTTCCAGAGCCACAAATTCTCCTCTTTAGCTAGTGCAAATGAGCAATTTTCTCTCTCTTTGTCTCATTTATAGATCTTTGTCAGTGCATAGATGGACATGCACTCTCTCCATCTTATGCTCATCGCGGTATTTTGCACCTTCAATTGTTTGTCATTTGTGCATCCGATCCTTGATTGTTAGTCTGTTCGATCCTATTATTTTCTATCATTCTTATCGATCAATTGGCCTCTTTTCTGGATGTTTCCGGCCAATTCCTCAAGGGGGCATGCATATGTCATTGTAAGTATCTGGGGCATTTTCATTATTGTTTTTTGAAACAACGCTTAGAATCGCATTGTCTCAAAGAGGGGCAAAATGTAGACACCTAAAAATGGTCGACGCTTGCAGAGTGATACTTTAACATTAGCGCATTGCCTTATTTTAGGTTTTTGCATCGCATTAACATTTCTTCTATGTTGCGCACTTGGTCTTTATCATTTGTGAGCATCGAGTCCTTCTTCTGCATTCCTCATTCTTCTCACTTTTGAATTAGGGATTTGTCCTCTTATCAATCTTGTCATTTTGTGATCGATTTGTCATTGATCCTTGTCCTTGTCAATCTCGTCAATTTTGCGATCAATTTGTCATCGATCCTTGTCCTCTTCAATCATGTCAATTGGCACATATAAATTTTGGTCTCTTTATCAATATTGGTCAATTTGTCAATCAATCTCAATTGTTTCTCAATCAAATCATTTATCAGCATTGGTCATTTATCAAGTTAGAATCATGATCAAATCAAATTGATATCAATTATCTTTTGTCAGGACCTAATTATCATCCTTGCATTTCTAATTCATCTTCTAGGGTTTCATGATTTATTCATTTAACCTTGTTTGTCATTTCTCCATCTAGGTTAAATAGTTTATTTATCCTAAATCATCTCATCACTATTAAATGTTTATTTAATTGACTAACTAATTCCTCCTCTTGTGAATTAATTAATAAATGAAAAATTGTTAATTAATTCACTTAATTTCCTCATTTTCTAATTTCTCCTAATTCCTAATTTCCTAATTTTCCTAATTCTTAATTTCCTCATTTTCTAATTTCCTAATTTCTAATTCATCTAATTTTCAATTTTCTCTTATTTTTCTCCTAATTTCATGGGAATGACATTTCAAGCTATCATAATTTGTCATAATTGACAATTAATCAATTTTGACATAGAAATTTGTCATAAGTTTGTCATAATTATCAATCAATCAATCTTGCATAGAAAGTGCAAATTTGTCATAATTTGTCATATTTTGTCATTCTTGATTTGCAATTTCCATTCGAATCTCTTCATGCTAATTTGATCTTTTCTCCAATTTGTCTATAAATTGGATGAATTTCTTCAATCAAGGTCGCTGATCCCTAGTCGAATCAATCACTCTTCTAGTATTCTTGCGCTAACATCTTGTCTACTTGATTTCACATCATGCTTATGCACTAGTAGGTGAGATCCACAAACAAAGCTATTTGAAGGAGAAAGAAGGACAATGGAGCCACATGAAGGAGACATTCAAGTTTGCAATGGTTTGCATTTGAATTGATGTCTTGTTTTCATGTCTTTATTGAGTATTTTTAGGATTGTTATCATTGCATTTGAGCTTTCATGATTGAGCTAGACTAATATTGGTCATTGTCATTGTCTAGGGCATTTTCATTATTGTTCTTTGAAACAATGCTTAGAATTGCATTGTTTCAAAGAGGGGCAAAATATAGACGTCTAAAAATGGTCAACGCTTGCGGAGTCATACTTTAACATTGATGCATTTCCTTGTTTTAGGGTTCTTGCGTCGCATTAACATTTCTCCTATGATTCGCACTTGGTCTTTATCATTTGCGAGCATTGAGTCCTTCTTCTACATTCTTCATTTGTCTCGCTTTCAAATTTGGTCTTGTCGACAACAATCTTCAGTCATGATTTTGGTCAATCTTATCCTATCGCATCAATGTGCGTGCTCATTTGTCATCATTTTGGACATAGTCAATCCTAATTAGGGTTTTGTCCTCTTTTCAATCTTGTCATCTTGCGATCGATTTGTCATCGATCCTTGTCCTCTGATCAATCTCATCATTTTGCGATCGATTGGTCATCAATCGTTGTCATTTTCAATCTTGTCATCTTGCAATCGATTTATCATCAATCGTTGTCATTTTCAATCTTGTAATCTGGTGATCAATTTATCATCGGTCATTGTCATTTTCAATCTCATCATTTTGTCATCAATCCTTGTCCTCTTGTCAATTTTGTCATTTTGCAATTGATTTGTCATCGATCGTCGTCTTTCTCAATCATGTCAATTTGGATCAATTAGTCATTGTTCCTCATCAATTGGCACATTTCTCAATCAAATCATTTATCGGCATTTATCATTTATCAAGTCAGAATCATGATCGAATCAATCCTACATCAAGACCTAATTGTCATTCTTGCATTTATAATTCATCTTCTAGGGTTTCATCATTTATTCATTTAACCTTGTTTGTCATTTCTCCATCTAGGTTAAATAGTTTATTTATCCTGAGTCTTCTCATCGCAATTAAATGTTTATTTAATTGGCTAACTCATTCCTCCCTCTTTGTGAATTAATTAATAAATGAAAAATTGTTAATTAATTCACTTAATTCCTAATTTCCTCATTTTATAATTTTCCTAATTCCTAATTTCCTAATTTTCATCAATTTCAATTTTTTTATTTCCTAATTTCTATTTCATCTATTTTTCAATTCTCTCCTATTTTTCTCCTAATTTCATGGGAATGACATTTCAAGTTGTCATAATTTGTCATAATTGACAATCAATCAATTTTGACATAGAAATTTGTCATAATTTTGTCATAATTATCAATCAATCAATCTTGCATAGAAAGTGCAAATTTGTCATAATTTGTCATGTTTGTCATTTTTGATTTGAAGTTTCCATTGGAATCTCTTCATGCTAATTTGATCTTTTCTCTAATTTGTCTATAAATTGGATGAATTTCTTCAATCAAGGCCCCTAATCCCTAGTCGAATCAATCACGCTTTGAGTATTCTTGCGCTACTATCTTGTCTACCTGCTTTCACATCATGTTTATGCACTAGTAGGTGAGATCCACAAACAAATCTATTTGAAGGAGAAAGAAGGACAATGGAGCCACATGAAGGAGACATTGAAGTTTGCAATGGTTTGCATTTGAATTGATGTCTTGTTTTCATGTCTTTATTGAGTGTTTTTAGGATTGTTATCATTGCATTTGAGCTTTTGTGATTGAGCTAGACTAATATTGGTTTGCTTTGATGATTTCCACATTTCCTATCTACATTAATATTAGTCAATTTTGAGTGTTTAACATTGTTAAGTCTAGAAGTCAAAGAAAGGTCACAAGTTCAAATCCCACAAGGGGGTAAGACTATGTATGCCTTGTTTGTAGTGCAGTTAGGTATCTCCCATAACCCATCTGTAGACCCATACATAGATGACTGGCATTGTGGACTGTAAAAGACATTATTATTATTATTGTACAAGTCATTACATTATCATTTCTAATGTGATATGTCTTTAAAAATAACTTAACAAATTTGATCAAAATTTAATCATAGAATCTTTAATAGTCGAATACTAAAATACCATTTGTTATAGACATTTTCATATTTTTTTCTAACTTATTATACATGGAAGAATTAGTAATATTTTTTAATAACACTTATTATTATATCTTACCTTTAAATTTGATTATGAGGATTCAATAACTAACAATTGTAACACAATTAATGTTCATAAAATAAAAAATTTTAATTTAGAAAATGACTTGTATACAACACAATTTTACCTAGACTTATTTCAAATCTACTCTATATTTCTCACTTCATTTTTAAAATTATTTTATCTTCCCTCTAAAATATCAATGCCTAACATAATTTGTTACACAATAACATTTAAATTATTCGTAATTTAACCCTATATTTGTTTACTCTACAACCTAAAACAATAAGTCATAATTGTAAAATTCTACTCTTGTCAATGGGCCCTTGGTCTACTGGTGAAGTTGAATGGCTCCAAATCAGCCCACTAGGGATCAACCCTTGTTGAGTGCAAGGCTCTGACATCATAAGGGATGAGGTCGGGATCGTGCCCAGGTGAATTTGGTGGAATGGATACCCCTCAGTCCTTGGCTCTTAGCCAAAGAGGTTCATCTATTGGCTCGTGCTGCTGTATCGAGTGGCAAAAAATACTTTGTGAAGGTCCTCGCTAGGCTGGTAGCTCATGGGCTTCATGCCCTTGCTGGGCGGTCATTCTTGCAGGTCTGGACCTCCATCAATAAAAAACAAAAAAAAATTCTACTCTTGATAACCTAAAATAATATTTGGTGTCCAAATATTGTACACTTTTATATCTAACATTATGTAGCGTCGTAAATTATACACCTTTAATTAGGGTGTCTGATTTTACACTCTCTTAATAATCATTTTAGTATTTTTGAGTCCTTTATGCATTATAGGACCCTTATTGATTTAAATTAATATTTAATTCAATATTATGGGTTGTATTCCACTTCAATAGATCAACACTTTATTATTTGGGCCCTTAATTTTAGGTGTGTCCTTTATCTTTTATTATCTTGATTTATTATAAATCATGCCCCATTTCAAATCTCAAGACACGTTTCCCCCATCTAAGCATTATATATTTTCATAAAAGCTATTTTTGGCATTAGAACCATATTATCTTGCATCCCTAAACAAACAAGCTAAAAGTGTTGGGGGTATTTTGAAAAAACCATTTAGTACCTATCACATTTATATCCTTAGGTATAGGAACAAGATCTCATGTCTCATTCTTCTCAATCTAATTAAGTTCTTCTTCCATATCTTTAATCTAGTTTTCATCTTTACATGCTTCAGCAACATTTTTAAGCTCAATCTTAGAAATCAAAAAAATTTCTTTTGCAAGTCTTTTCCTAGTCATCACACCTTTATTCTTGTCACCAATAATCTGATTCTCTGAATGATTTAATCTCACATACCTAGGAGTTTTACGATTTCCTTGATTTTTAGGCTCTTGAGCTCTTTCATCAACATTTGTAGCTTCTCCTGGATTCTCAATTTTTTTGGGATCAATTTGAACTTGATTTTGGTTCTGCACTTTCTTTCCTCTATCTACATTGACATCATCATCATTTGAATCATATCCGCAAGGTCTCACCTATCTCATATTTCCTTCATCAACCTTCACATTAGCGCCTTCAATAATTTTTTTTAGTCTTTTGTTGTAACACCAATAGGTTTTACTTCTAGTGGAATAACCAATAAAAATTTCTTGATCACATCTGGCATCATATTTTCCAAGATCTTCATCTCTTTTAATGTAACATTTGCTTCCAAATTTTTTGAAATATCCAATAGTAAGGAGTCATACTAGTATCACCTTTTATATTTACTTAGTTAAGAGTATATATTGCAGTACTCACAACTTCTCTCTAATACATATGCAACACATTTCCTTCAATCGTCATGGTTCTAACAACTTCTTGAACTATTTCGTTCTTCCTCTCCACAACACCATTCTGTTGTGGTATCCTAGGAGCAGATAACTGTCTCCTAACTCCATGCTCTTCATGGTATGCATTAAACTCATTGAAAGTGAATTCTCCACCTCTCTCAGATCTCAAACATTTCAACTTCAATCCGGACACAGTCTCAACCATAGCTTTGAAAATATTGAACTTCTCCAATGCTTCAGATTTATCCCTTAAGAAAGTAACCCACATCATCCTTGAATAGTCATCAATCAACAACATCAAATATATGTCACCCTTCAAGCTTCTCACTCTAAAAGGACCACACGAATCAATATACACAAGATCCAACAATCCATTGGAATTATACTATTTGCTTTAATATGTAACTCTTGTCTACTTCCCTAATTAGCATTCCTTACATACTGGATTAGAGGGATTTATCAACATAGTTAGATCTCTCATTACTTGAGTAGAAATTATTGTGTGAACTTGAATTTCATCCTTAGAATATTAGTTATAATAAGTCAATTTCACAAAATACAATGGAAATGCATACAAGAAATCCAAAATCCACCAATGAAACTACATGAAATACGTATTAAAATAAAACATTATTTTACCTTCATGATTTATGTCTCATTGTGTCCTAACTCCACTGTTCCTGGTTGCAGATGGTGTACTCTCAGACAATGCACTGTTGGCTTCCAAGATGGCATATAAAGAATGGACTGATAACTTCTAGTTAACTGATAGTATGATATGCAAAGCTAGATGATTATGCTAAAATGATAATGCTATATGATTATATTGCTAAAATAATATTTGCTATTTGCTTCAAAAACTCACAGATGCATATGATTGATTGAAAATTATTTTTGAAGACTAACCCTCTCAACTGAAGCTCTTGATTTTATAGACCTTGAGAGGATTAGATGATGTGGCTCAGATCAACGATCATGACCAAATCTACAGATTTGGATGGCTATGAGAAAAGGTGAAGGTTGAGAGAAAGGGGGAAGGAGAAGACAAGTGTCACTCATCTCACCTTGACTGGGTTGCTGACTGAGAGAATATAGGGATGGTTGGAGGAAATTTAGGCATGGTAAGACAAGTGGACTCAAGTCCTTCCCAAGATGTAGGGGTGTTAGAGAGAATATAGGAAATGGTTATGAAATGTGTGTACATACACAATATTCATTAATTTTGGAGGTTGAGGATAAATCATCAATTAATACTTAAGGAATATTAATTTCTTTAGCCACATGTTTGATAAGTTGGCAAAGGGAAGATGAAGTGGAGATGGAGGGTAAGTTGGAAAAGGGATTAAATAATTTAGGAAATTATTTAATATTTGAGACTATAGGATAGGAGAAAAAACTATTAAATATTAGATATTTAATTAATTAGAGGAATAAGATAGATGAATTAATTAATAAAATATTAATTAATAGAAAGACACGAAATGAATTAAATGAATTAATTTTTTCAAATTAACTATTTAATAGATGAGTAATAATTAGATAAATATTAAATAAATATAAAATATTTATTTAATTACTCATAGGCAATTTTAGGTGTATACATTTTGCCCCTCTTTGAAATGATGTGGAGACAACATTGTTTCAAAGATTAAATCAAGTCTCAATAATGCTAGATAGAAATTGAAAATCTAGATTGTGTGCCCTCTCAGGAGATTGATCATGAAATTGTCAAAAATTTTAGTTTGAATGATTAATCTCGTGATAATGTGATAAAAAATTTAGTCAATTAAATTCATTTGTAAAAAACAAATTAAATTGCCCCATTTTTTAAATTAATTACTCTCCAAATAGTAAAAATAAAATTAACCAAGGCTAATTTTAACTTCATTGTTATCCTTGTCAGCTTTTGGAGAGAATATTCTTGCTGAGGTGGCCAAAATGGTGATTCCAGTGGAGTGTCATTGATTCGAGTGAGTTCGGTGATATCAGTGGCTAGCCGAGTATGGTTATCCAGTATGTATCTTATCCCGAGCTTTGTTTTCAAGTTTTCATTCAAAATTTCATGTTTTAGGTGCTCTTTTTTGAATTTTTGAAATTTTTTATTTTTTCGCTTTTAGATTAGCGCATTTGCAATTTAGTTTAGTGCATATGCAATTTGGTTAGCGCAAATGAATGTTTTAATGCATTTGCTCTATATTTTAGCGCATTTGCATAGAATGTTAGCGCTTTTTCTTAAAGTAGTGCGTATGTTCTATTTGTTAGTGCTTATGCATAGAATGTTAGCGCTTTTGCTTAAAGTAGCGCATATGTGTCATTTGTTAGCACTTATGTTCAATAGGATAGCACAAATGGACAAAGCAACGCATATGCATGGTCGATTAGCACATATGCTCAAAAAGATAGCACTTTCATTTAAATTTGATATTGTTGATAGGTACAAAAGCTAAAAATCACTTCGATGATTAGTTTTATCATGTTTGATACACATGTATGATGAAATAGAGTCGTGAATGAGTGATTGCATGATTGATAGATCGATAGATAGCTTTGATTACTAGATTGAGTAGCTCTGAATAGCTTGATTTGATAGATGTAATATTTGAGTGGCTTTGATTAGCTTGATGGATAGATTTGATGATTAAGTAGCTTTGATTAGCTTGATTGATAGATTTGATGATTAAGTAGCTTTGATTAGCTTGATTGATAGATTTGATGATTAAGTAGCTTTGATTAGCTTGATTGATAGATTTGATGATTAAGTAGCTCTAATTAGCTTGATTGATAGATTTGATGATTAAGTAGCTTTGATTAGCTTGATTGATAGATTTGATGATTAAGTAGCTCTGATTAGCTTGATTGATAGATTTGATGATTAAGTAGTTTGTAAGAAATCGATTTAGTTTCTGATGCAAGAGTTTAGCAGAGTTTTTGATCAAACTCAGTGATTGATAGGTTTAAAATGATTTGATAGCTTAAGTTGCTTCAATTTGATTTGATTGATTGACTTGATTAGTTGATTGATTTAGTTTGATTTGATTGATTGATAATTGATGATTGAGTCTGTTTGATTTGATTAATTGATTTCTCTTGAAAAATAGGAGAAGCTTGATGTTCTTTAGTGTCGGGAGAAATTACCGGCCATACATCATTTAGTTCCAGAGTTGTCTCAGGCTGAGATTAGACATATAGATGTCTGTGGTTTATGTCATTTATTATTTATGCCTGAGATTACACATAATAGAGGATTGTTGACTGCCTTAGCCAATAGATGGCACAGCAAGCATAACACTTTCCACCTACCGATGGGTGAGATTAGTGTTACTCTTGAGGATGTCTATAGGATTCTGCACATCCTAGTGACTAGGGAGCTAGTGCAGTATGATTATCAGGATTGAGTTGGGATGGAGGCTTGCAAAGTCATGTTTGCTGATGAGAGCATCAGTAGAGGAGAGATCCGATGGGTAGATATGGTGATGTACTATGAGACTCTTCTTGTTATTCTGGCTGGTTTGATTGGAGGATTCATATGTCCTGATAGGTGATCGTGAGGTTTTTTGTTGGATGGGGTGAGGTTCTTCTCAACATGATGCAACATCGAATGCAATATGCTTGGGGTGTTTGCATGTTGGCACATTTATATCATGATCTTCACCAAGTTGTGTATGATGAGAGTGCTAGTTTATCGACAAGATGTACTTTATTACAGATCTGGTGTTGGGAGCACATTGCTATTACATGACCTATCCATCATAGAGTTCATGGAGAGAGGCAGCCATATGTTTATTTTTATGCAGGTATCCTTACTCAGCATAAGCTGGGTAAGATGGAGTATTGGTGTTAGGTGCTTGATTCTTTAGATAGTATTACTTGGAGACCATATGTTGATTGTGAGCCATGGATGGATAAATGCATAGACATTACCACTTATTATGTAGAGTAGATATCTTATTGGTTGGACACCTTTCATTGTTGAGCGATAGTTGATTGGTTGGATTTTGAGACAGTTTGGTATCATTCAGCCTATGCCTACTGGTGTGACAATATATGCACGCTGATACAGAGATAGGCGAGATTGGGGACCATCTTTGTCATTTGAGATTACTCATGCAGATTTTATTACTCTTTCGAGAGTGGCATACGATATGAGATTATAGATTCTGGATCCTAGGGTTACTACAGAGTATGCTCAGTAAATATTAGCTCATCCATTTCCTCGGATTACAGATCGAACAGATCCTCCTCCTAGCTTTGGAGATGATGATGATGATTCAGATGATCATATTAGTAGGAGATGGAGATGTAGATGAGAGCTTAGAGCTGCACATGAGGCTGGGAGAGGTGGAGATGATGGTGGGGATGGAGGTGGTGGTGGTGGACCTGGACAGAGAGGATGTAGATTGAGAGTCCACAGAGGACCATTTGGACCGGCTGGTAAGATTGATAGACCTCATCCTATGGGTGGGAGAGATGTTGGATGGATTGGGAGAGATACTGGTAGGGTAGGGATGAGATCACATAGAGGATTACCATTGATAGGAGGGAGGGTGACTGGACTGGATGGGGGTTGCAAGAGAGGTATTGATTTTGGATAGATTCAGCCAAATCCTAGAGTTATTGCAGCTCATGGTGGTGATGATGAGGATCCTGAGGATCATGTTCCCCTGATTAAATGATGGGTTCAAAGAGTTACTCAGATTGAGATTCCAGTAGTGGGATAGGTTGGTGGGGAGGGGATTGGGGTTCATGCACCATAGCAGGATTTACCAGACCAGGTTGCACCAGTGCAAGATATGCCAGATGTGGTTATACCAGAGCATGATGTACCAGGATATAATACTATTGACAGTCTAAGAGCACAGATTGATCAGCTTCGAGCATAGATATAGACTCTTATGATTGAGAGAGACACAACTATTAGGAGATAATAAGATACTTAGGGTCTTCTAGATCATATTTAGTAGGTTGGATCAGGTACTCTCTCAGCGGACATTGTTAGAGCATTATTTCAGGCCAAGAAGGAGACTTCCTACTGGTGATGATGATATGAGGAGGTCGTTGCAGAGAGCTAGAGAGCAGGTAGTTATCAGACCACCGTGTTGATGGATACTAGCAGTGGTGGGGTCATGGGACCTCCTCAGAGGAGTGGTGAGCATGGTAGAAAGGCATCTAGAGGATCTTCTCACCCACAACCATATAGATGGACAGAGTTAGGTGGTAGTGGTATAGGACAACCGTGACTTGATTTGAGGCACTTTTATTATTTATTTGATATCATTGTATACTTGGACTTTTATTGTTTTATTATGATCTATATGCAGACATGGATTCTATATGATGATGCTTTTATTTATGCATGTTACTCTATTTGATGATGTTCTATATGCTTATATGCTTTGATTTTATGGATGCAAATGAGTAGATGAATAATGATATGATGATAATAACTTACATGATGCAAATGATAAATGTTTTTGATTTTTGATTTTACCTATCCTGGATGCAAATGAAAATTTCACTTAATGCTTTAGATGATGTATATACAAATGAAATGTTTTTGGATTTTTATGCATGCAACTAAATGATAAATGGAATGATAATGCAAATAATAATGATACACTATATGATGAAATAATATGTACCTATGATGAATGAAATGCACTTAATTGAATGCAATTAACACAATGATTTATATAGATTTACACATGGATGATTGATTTGTTTTTTATTTATATGTTATGCTTATAATGATTATGAATCTAAGTGAAAAAGATGCAACTAAATGATCTTTATGAAATGATAATGTAGATAATAATGATGATACACTACATGGTTCATAAAATGCACTTAATTGAATGAAATTAATGCAATGATAAAATGCAACTAAAAATGAAATAGATAAAAAAATGAATGCACCTACAATGATTAAATGCAAATTATTTTTATTTGTCCAAGTATACTCAATCTTTATTTATGACCATTGACCTGTTAATGAAATGATATGCTTATAATGTAGCTATCAAATGAATTCTTATAATGCAAACAAATAATGAGCTAATGAAATGATCTAACTAAAATTGTACTGCCATTCTTCATATGCTATCGGGTAACAGTGCTTGATTTCATCATTGAGCTTTAAAATGTTGTAAGAAAATACAAGCAACTTGACATAATGATTCAAGATGACCTTAGTATTTCTTACATGGATTTTGATATAGCAAGTTAATACAAACAACTTGATATAATGGATCAAGCTAACCTGAGTATTGCTTGCAGAACAGACAAGGATTATCTCCTTTCATGCATGACTCGGAACGTCCTCCTTTATATTTTGCCGATCATATCTTGAGACAAGTTCATACCATAGTAAGAGATAAACCATAGACAACAATCAAATAAAATAATCATTCCCCATCATAGCTCCTCTAGTCATGGACATCCTTGAGTCACATAGAGTATATGATTAGCAATAAAATCAAGATATAAACACTAAATCTTGTATGTCATTCACATGTTCTTATGGTCATTAATTGATATAATCATCTTGATGAATGACCTTTGATAATCCTTTATAGTTTGCTAGTTGATTCTTCATTTTTTGAGTTTGATGATTCAATTGTTGATGAGATGCCTTGATTTTTGTTGCTTTGTTGCTTGTTATTTGTTTCAAAATCCTAGGTGTTTTTGGTTTTTTCCTAAGTTTTTCGAATGTTTTGGATTTTCTAAGTTTTTTGAATGTTTTGGATTTTCTAAGTTTTCAAAAGATCACTTTAGCAAAAGGAATTTGGAATTTCCCCCCAGTGGAAACAAAAATTTATTATGGATATATGAATTGATCAAGATCTAAACCATGGCGAGATAGAAATGTAGATTGATAGATATTGATAAAATATAAGACAGTGACTACGACAAGTATGTCAAAAGGTTATAACTATTGGTAAGGTGCATATATTTTTTTGCTAATGGTTCAGAGCAATGGATGTGAAAGATGGAATGGATAAGCTAAGATAGATGGAAGTGATAAGTGCAAGAGGATGGAATGGATAGGTGTGCAAAGTGATCTCATAGATGGAGGAACTCACTTTTTAGATAGTGCATGTTTACCAGGTTTTCACCATCTAAATTTATTGCATTTTTGTTGTATTTATATATGCTTTTTATTGAGTTTTTCAAGACTTTATATGCTTTTTATTGATTTTTTCAGGACTTTATATTTCAAGCATAGAATTTCTTGAGATGGATAGTATTGATAGGTTCATCAAACCAATCACCTTTTGGGGTAGATAATTTGTATGCTCTTGATCCATATGTTGCTACTATGACAAGAGGTCCTAGCCAATTTGGTTCAAATTTGCCCTTCTTTTCCTGATCTTGCTGATTTCTTGGATTTTCCCTTAGAACTATGTCTTCAATCTAGAAAATGTGTGGCTTGACTCTATGGTTATATCTTCTTGCCATTATTTGTTGATATACTTTTAAATGATCTATTGTATTTTGGCGATGCTCATGAATTAGTTCTAGTTCTTGGAGTTGAGAGACTCTTTGTTCTTCTTCTGGTATAAGACCATGCAAGGATACAATATCTCTACTTATATAGGTAATATAGCTTCTAATCCATAGACCAAACAATATGGAGTTTCCCTTGTTGGAGTGCGAACACTAGCTCGATATGCCCAAAGAGCAGGATTTAGCTGAATGTGCCAGTCTTTTCCAACTTCATTGACTGTTTTCTTCAAGATTTTTAAAATAGTTTTGTTTGATGCCTCAGCTTGACCATTACCTTATGGATAATATGGAGTAGAGAACCTATGTTACATATGAAATTTTTCACATAGCTCTTTTACATCTTGATTTTTGAATGGTCTTAGGAACTCCATAGCGACAGATTATGTAATTCAAGATGAATGATGATATTTGTTTTCCTATCACTATTGTTAAAGGCACTGCTTCAATCCACTTAGTAAAATATTCAATAGCAACCAAAATAAACTTATGTCCATTAGAATATGAGGGATTGACCTTTCCTACCAAATCTAGGCCCCACTGTGAAAATGGCCATGATCCTATCATAGGATATAACTCTTGTACTGGTGCATGAATTAGATTTCCATGAATTTGGCATTGTTTACACTTTCTACCATAGGTGAATGAATCTCTTTCCATAGTAGGCCAAAAGTAACCCATACGAATAAGTTTCTTAGCCGTTGTTAAACCACTTGAGTGTGTACCGCAAATACCCACATGAATGTCATTAAGAACTCTCTCAGATTCATCTTTTTCAAGACATCTCAACAATGTACCATCTAGACCATGCCTATATAGGATATCAGCAATAATGGTATAGTGAGAGGATTGACGGATAAAGTTTCTTCATTGATTACGAGATAATTCCAAAGAAAGGATATGATCTTTCAAATATTGGTAGGTTTGACCTTATAAGGATTGACTGGTTCCTGATATATGGCAAATTCAATAGGTATGTTGGGATTGAATGGTAGGGGTTAAGATATCTTCCATAAGAAATTCGTAACATTGTTGATTCTCTTTATTTTGCAAGAGAGATGCTATTGTAGCCATTGCATCTGTTGCTTTATTCTCATTTCTGGGAATCTGGGTGAATGTGATTGCTTTAAAATTTCCTTTAAATTCCTCCACTAGCTATTTGTATGGCATAAGCTTATCATCCTTTGTTTGATATTCATCATTTATTTGATTAATGACAAGTTGTGAATCACCATAGACATGTAGTTCTTTGACATTCCATTCAATGGCCATTTTGAGCCCTATAACCAACGCTTCATACTCTATAGTATTATTGGTGCATGGAAATCGCAGTCTATACGATTTCGGAATTGTATATCCTTGAGGTGTGATAAAAAAGATTCCTGCACCTAATCCATATTGAGTATAAGAACCATCAAAGTACAATTCCCAAAAGTTTGTACTTACTATCAAGATAGCTGCATCAGGAAATTTGATGTGCAAAGGCATGTCATTTTGTAAAGGTGCATCAGCCAATTGATCAGCAATGACTTGTCCCTTGATGGCTTTCTGATCAACATATTCTATGTCGAATTCACTCAGTATCATAACCCATTTGGCTAGTCTCCTTGTTAATGTTAACTTGCTCAATAAATATTTGAGAGGATCTATCTTTGCTATTAGTTTTACAAAATGAATCAACATATAATGTCATAGCTTCTAAGTTGCAAATACAACTGCTAGATATATCTTTTCCATTGATGAATAATTTAACTCATATCCAACAAGTGTTCTGCTGAGATAATAAACTACTCTTTCCTTTCCGTCATCATCATGCTGAGCTAGGAGAGCACCTAATGATACACTTGTTGTTGAGACATAGAGTAACAAGGGTTTCCCTTTGGTTGGTGATATCAGTACTGGGGGACTCATAAGATATTCTTTTATTTACAAGAAAGCTTCTTCACATGTTAGATCCCATTTGAATGGAACATTTTTATGTAGAAGATGGGTAAAGGGAAGACATCTATCGGCCAATTGGGACAGAAATCTCTTGATTGATTGCAACCTTTCTTGTAAAGATTGCAATTGACTTATGTTCTTAGGTGATTCCATCTCCATGATAGCTTTAACTTTTCCAGGGTCGACTTCAATGCCACAAGCTGATATAATGTACCCAAGGAGCTTTCCAGAGGTTACCCCGAATGCACATTTCTTTGGATTTAATCTCAATTGATATCTTTCCAGCCTGTCAAAAATCTTGCTCAAAATGTTCAAATGTTCTTTTCTTGTGTGAGATTTTGCAAGTATGTCATCGACATAATCTTCCATAAATGTATGTATCATGTCATGAAAAATTGTCCTCACAGCCCTTTGATAAGTCACTCCTGCATTCTTAAGCCCAAATGGAATAACATTCGAGCAGTATGTTCCCCATGCATAGGTGAAAGTTGTCTTCTCTTGATCTTCAGGTGCGATTGTTATTTGATTATATCCTGAGAAGCCATCCATTAATGAAAACATCTCATGTCCTACCGATAACTCCACTATGATATCGATATTGGGTAGCGGGAAATCATCTTTTGGACATGATTTATTCAGATCTCTGAAATCTGTACAAACCCTTATGCTTTTATCTAGTTTTGATACTGGTACAATACTTGAAACCCATTCTTGATAAGTAACTGGTCTTATGAAACCCACTTCTAATAATTTCTTAAGCTTAGTTTTGACAAGGAGAGAAATATGTGGGTGCATCTTTCTTAGCTTTTGTTTAACCGGTTTTGCTTTCAAATCCACATTAATATGATGCATGATAAGATCTGGGTTAAGTCCTGGCATATTTGCATAAGACCAAGCAAAATTTATTTGTCTCTGCTTAAATAATTTCATGTATTCTTTCCTCTCTCTTTCTAATAATGAGGCAACAAAATGAAGTATTTTAGGATCGCTTGATGTATCAATGTTTACTGCTTCTATTGGTTCTATCAGGATAGCAGATCTCTCTTGAAAATATGCAGGAAAAATGTCAAACTTTCCATCTTCTAGCACCTCAAGGAGGTTTTCACCATCATATAAGCCCTTTATTTTCTCTTTCGATTGATCTAATGTTGCCATGAAATGGTTTTCAACAATAGGTCTCTTTCCTTGTTTTATTTCACTTTTACGACTAAAAAATTTAGCATTTTCCTGACTACGAGAAACATCACTTGATTCTGTAGTGGAAGATATCTTAGGTGGTATGGGTTCAATAGCATTAAGCTACATAGCTAAGTCATGATCATTGGAAAAGACATTTAGTTCGGGGTTATCTAAATTATCCCAATCAATTAGTTTAGGATGAAGAAGAGGTAAATCATAATCACTGTCATCATTAGGTGTTTCAATGTTCATGACATAATGATATAATTTAGCATAGAATAGGTATTGTCATAGATTGAATGTTTTTGAGAATTTTCTTTCTCAAGATTTTCCGAATTAGTCTTAACAAGATTAATATTAGCATTTTGTAGTTCACACTCAAGTGGTTCTTCAATTGACGTTTGTCCCTTAAATGAATGGATTATATCAACACACACATCTTTGGTATTGCAAATTTCTTCTTGATTGACTCCATTTGCAGTTTGGAGTTGATAGACTTGTGTACATGTTAAAGGGGATTCTTTTAATAGATTTTGTCTCCTTTCAAACTCAGCTTCTTTTGGACTAATAGTTAATCCAACTTGACTATCTCTTATTTCTTCCATGGTTCTTGCATATCTGATCCTTGTTTGCACTTCTTGTGGCATTGTGTCATTGTTTTTGTCATTCTCTTTTCTTTTTGCATATGCCTCTTTTCTCTAAATTCTGAGTTTTTCTTGTCTTCTTTCTAATTTTATCTTTTGTTCTGTAATAGACAAGTCTTCTTTTGTAATAGCTGCTTGATCTTCATTGTGTTCTTTACTTGATGTAGTAGATAAGGCATCTAGTCCCCATTCATACTCATTGGAATCTATTTCTAAATCCTGATCTGAGATTACTCCACCATACCATACTGGAATGTCGTATGGTACAAAAAGTTCTCTGGTTTTTGTCATATTTATTTTTACTTCTTCTGGAATATCTTGTTTAGATTTTTCTTTTGTTTGTATTTCTAGGACTTGCTGACAAGATTTTTCTTCCTCTTTGATGGTAGTTTCTTCTTCTTTCTTTTCATGTTCTTCTTGCTTCTTTTGTTTACTAGTTACTGTTTCGGCCACTTGATGTAGCCTTTCTTGCCAATTGTCTCCTTTAGAGACTAATTTCTTTCTCCATTTTTGTTGTTGAGTATTGCGTTGCTTTTGATTAGACTTTAGGTATGCCAAACTAGATTTATCTTCTGTGGATTGTGAGTGTGGACAAATAGGTTCTGAAATACCTTGATGTTGCTTGCCAATTGGTCATTTTCCTTCGTATCCCATCTTTTGCATGATTTCATATCCTTTGCCATATTATTTTATGGGAATATTGACTTATGATGTTGTTGCTCTAGTTTTATCTTCATCTTTGTATAGCCAAGCAAGAAAGTCTTTGTCTTCATTTTCTTTTTCAAGGGTTCCAGCACTAACAAAGGTTCCTTTAAACATATGTTTTGATTTGCTTGATGTCTACGATTGAATATCTATAGGTTTTCCATATGACTTAGGGGAAAGTGGAAATTTATTCAAAGAATACTTTCCCATTCCTTCATCATTTAACTTGAGCTTTTCTTCAAAAGTTTCCCATAACTTTGCTCGAACTTCTTTAGTAGGATACACTAATTCTCTATTATGTGGAACTCTTGTATCTTGTGTTGGCTTCAAATTATTACAATATTCACTAGAATCTGCAATTATAGTGATCTCTTTCCCTTCATGAGGAAATTTCACACATTGATGATATGTAGAAGGAACTGCTTGTATGTTGTGAATCTAGGGTCTTACTAAAAGAATGTTGTAAGAGAGATAATGTCTAAAACTTGACACAATGTATCCTTTTCCACGGGTCCTATCTTTATTGGTAGCACAACAGTTCCTTTAGAAGAACATTCTGCTTCATCGTAAGCCTTGATGGTTATTTTCTTTTTGAGGTCCACTGCATTGTCTAAATATCCCAAAGCTTTTATCAAACTTAATGCACAAATATTTAAGCCCGCTCCTCCATCTATGAGTACATGTTTGACATGAGTTTTATTAATGGATAGTTCAACATATAAAGGAGCATTGTAAGGATGTTGTAAGGATGCGTCATCATTTTTCAGAAAATGATAAGCACTGAGGAGCTATAAGATGTCCTACCATGTTTTGGAATTGATCTATATCCAAATCTTTTGAAGCTGTTGTTTCCACTAAAGATTTCTCCAAAATTTCTTTATGTATAGGTGAAATCTAAGAAGTTCCAGAATTGATATTTGAGCGGGTATTTGTTGTAGTTGCTCTACGAAAGTGTATTGTTGTGATGTGGATGTTGAGCCTTTTGCTATACCTGGAAAGGTAACCTTTGCTTTGCTTCTTGTGATAACGTTAATTGGTTCTGAAGATTGATTTTCTTTAACAATGATCACATTTACTACATCATCATATGTATAATGTAATTTACTTTGGTTTTTCCTTTGTCATTTTCCAATTGGGATGATTCACCTTTATCAAAGTTTGGAAGTGGAGTTTTAAAAGCCAAGTGTGATTTGTTTGTCTTATGGCTATCCACCATGATGGTTCCATTATCAATTAGATCTTGGATAATGTGTTTCAATATTTGACAATCATTTGTTAGGTGTCCTTTATTCCATTGATAATTGCAAAAATGATTGTCATTCCACCAATTTGGCTTAACTGGTGGTTCATAGATTCTTGCTTCAGGTAAAATAATCAATCTGTTAGCAAGAAAAGTTTTTAGAGCTGATTCTAAAGATTCTCCAATATTTGTGAATTTTCTCTGAGGATTAGAAAAAAAGGACTTGGATTTATTGTTTTCTAGATTGTTGTTGCTTGGGATTTGACTTGATAGATTGAAAATTGGTTGTTGTTGTTTCACAATATTGTTATCATCATTTCTTTCATTGCTGACATTCCTATTATTCGACCAAAACTTGGGTTTGTCATTGTTGTTGTTGTTGTTGTTGTATGAATTATTGTAAAGTTTTAGTTCTCCTTTCTTTACCATCACGTTCTCTATATTTTTAGACCATTTTTTATCATTTTGGCAAAAGAGGGAGGACATTGCATCCTTAGTTGATAACTCATTTCACTGATAAGATTATCAATGAATATGTCCATTTTTTCTTGATCAGGTACATCCTGGGGATACCTATTAAACATGTGATTCCATTGTTGTAAAAATATCATAAAGGATTCACCATTCTTTTGTTTCACATTGCAAAGATCTAGCATTGTTATTTCATTCCTTATATTGTAGGAATATTGTGAAATAAATCTATTTACAAGTTCTTCAAAGGATTTGATTCCGGATGGCAATCCTGAAAACCACTCCATTGATTGTCCATTTAAAATCCTAGGAAAAAGATGCATAAGGTAAGTTTCATCGTGAGCAAATTCCATGCTCATAGTACAAAACTCCCTAATGTGATCTTGAGGATAAGATCTTCCATTGTATTTGTCATATTTGGGAATCTTGCAATGTTGCGGAAATGGTATCATATTTAGCTTTTTATCAAAGGGATATGGGCATATGTCTTCTAATGAATACTTCTTGGAACTTGTCCCATTTTGCATGTCTTATATCTGCTGTTGTAGAGTTTGTATTTGTTGAGTAAGGTTTGATAATAGATTATCCACATTGTTTCTTTTATCATTGCGTTCTTTTCTTTTGTCATCCATTTCTTTCCTTGTTTCTCCATTACTTTCTTTGTTCATATCTTTATTATTTTTCTCATCCGTGTTTTGGGTATTACTTGTTTCCACATCTTGTTTTAAGCTTTCTATATTAAATTCTTGTGGTAGTTTAGCTCTAGATTTTGCCAACATCAAGAGATATTTCTCTTTTTGTTTTGCCAATAATTTTTCCATTAGCCTATCAAATTTGAAATCTTGTTCAAGGTCTCTAATGGTGCTATTGACAGCTTCTTCATCAAGAGGGGTAAATCCAAAAGTGGTATCTTCTTCCTCCATTTGTTGTTGTTTTCTAAGTTGTTCGTATTGGGCTCTAGTCCAAACTGGCATGTGTTTATTTCAAAGTTGTCGAAAGTTCCCAAAGACAAAGTCAATAGGTGATTATTGGTTTAGGAAGATATGCTTTATTGATCTTACCACTATTGTTTGTTCATTGGGATAAAGCATCTCTTTGTTGAAAAGCACATTTTTGTAGAGTTTCACCATCGAATTCTATAGCCCAGCCACGTAAGTAGTGACAAAAATGGTGTAGGAATGTCCTATGTTTCAGTAAGATCTTATGATTGATATACAAGAATCTTATTCTCTTCTGAGTATCTTTGTAACTAGGCTTTCATTTCTTAAGGTGATACTTAAAATTCATATAAGCATTTGATAGTTTTCAAGTTTGATTCCAAATGTTGGTGCAATTTTGGTTTTGATGTAACCTAAGTTCAAAATAGGAAAGATATATCCAAGATTAGGAACTTAGTATAGATTGATCAAGCTTCGTGATAGAGGATTTGATTATCCTGATGAGAGACTTGACAAGGATGTTGATTTTTGCACTTAAGATGTTTGAATCAATAGCTTGTTGAATGTTTATAGAACCTTTTGGGAATAACCTATAGGATTAGCAACCTAGTTGTTTGAGCTAGTTTGAAAATACATGATGGTTTAGAGACAAAAACCTACCTCAAGAATTATTTTGATATTTTGATGTTTTGATACTTTGATTTTGAGTTGGTGTTTCAAGTGTTGGAATGCTTTTTGTTTTATCCTTTTGATCACACTTTTTCAAAAATTTGTTGATTTTGATCTTTTGTAGATGATAATTTTCTTCATTTTTTGACCATTTGGAACATGTTATAGACATAAAAGACACAATTTTTAATAAATGAAAAGCACAAGCAAGTACAAATCCCTATGGCAAGCTGAGACAATAGTTGTTAAATCTCACATGGAGTTTCCCCCAAGGCTACGCTATTCAAAGAAGATATTTAGATGCTTGACCCCACTAGCTCCACCCTTAGCACTCACTTCTTTGGGGCAGGCAAGCACCAGTTTCCATGAAATCTCCTCATGGCAAACTTTATATCTCTACTAGGAACCGTATGTGTGTGAGCCGCTTCAGAGGTTTGACCTCCTATGCCAACAACTAGAAGGATTTTGGCAACTAGTACAAGTGGGGTTTAGTAAAGGCTTCCAGTCACGTGGCCATACATGCGGCACTTTTAGCTTTGTAAATACAGAAGGTTCCCAGCCTATAGAGGTTATGCTCCATAGCATTTATGGGGAAACATAGTGTTGATATGAACTTATCAGCACATGTTGTTTGAACTTTCATCACAAACACGATTTATTTATAGTGGATTGGAAGGACTCAGTATTAGCCTATTTCCACTTTAGGTCATTCCCCTCTCATTGGCCCCCTCAAGGCAACTCAGGAAGGCAGGCCCTCTAAATGATTAATTGCTTGAAAGTAAAGAAAGCGTAAAAGAGTGGGTTTGCCTTTTTGATCACCCAATTAAGGGGAGAGCATATACCAACCACTTTCGAGACACAGAATACACGTGTTCTTTTTAACTTTCCATAGCAATGTGATCTATCCTCTACTTGGAGATGTTGCTCCAACACGCATGGTGTTTATTTTATCCCTTCATAGCAAATGATTTTCTAATCTAGGAATTGGAAATCCTGGTCAACAAAATGAAAATCATTGCAAAAAGTAACTTGCTTCATAAGAATGGACAAGTTGATTGTTTTTTTTAACTTGCAAAAATAAGATTGATTGTGCTTTTTTTACCTTTACAAGAAAATGGAAGATTGTTGTTCTTTTTAGAGCCCAAAATTTGAGGTGTGAATCCTAACTTTGCAAGAAAGTAAATGTTTAATTTATTGTTCATTTTACCTTGCAAATGTGATTATTTTTATAGCCCAAAAACAAGTGAGGTACTTTTTAGAACACCAAATTGAAAAATGAAGTTCTTTTTATCCAAAAGGAAATATGAGTTCTTTTTAACCAACTTTGAAAAAGCTAGAAAAAAAATCACTAAATCCTAACTTAACTCCTCCAAATCTGCAAGAAATTGTTAGAAACCTGCAATAAAAAGAAGTTAGTGAAAATCCAAAACCTTAGGTGGGCTTCCACAAGACTAATTTCAAATCACAGTTACAAATTTTTCATTGCGCTAAATTATTTGCCAAATGCACTAATCCTTGTTACAAAAGTGCTAACCTGCGTAATAAAAGCGCTAACCTAAGATGCGAAAGCGCTGATTTATAGATAAAAGCACTAAGCTACATGACATATGCGCTAACCTAGGATGTAAAAGCACTGATTTACAAAAACAAGTGCTAACCTACATGACATATGAGCTAACCTATGATGCAAAAGCATTGATCTATAGATAAAAGCCCTAACCTACATGACATATGCGCTAACCTATCGAATAAAAGCATTGTTAAAATTCATTAATTTTATTTTTGCGAGATTTTTAAAGGTATATGTGAGGTCTAGCCCCATGGTGCGTGCCAAAATGTGTGAGTTTGAATTTCATCCTTAGAATATTACATGTAATAAGTTAGTTTCACAAAATACAATGGAAATGCATACAGGAAATCCAAAATCCACCAATGAAACTACATGAAATACATATTAAAATAAAACATTATTTTACCTTCATGATTTATGTCTCATTGTGTCCTAACTCCACTATTCCTGGTTGCAGATGGTGTGCTCTCAGACAATGCATTTGTTGGCTTCCAAGATGGCATATGAAGAATGGACTGATAACTTGTAGTTAACTAATAGTATGATATGCAAAGCTACATGATTATGCTAAAATGATAATGCTATATGATTATATTGCTAAAATGATATTTTCTATTTGCTTCAAAAACTCATGGATGCATATGATTGATTGAAAACTATTTTTGAAGACTAACCTTGTCAACTAAAGCTCTTGATTTTATAG
The DNA here is from genome assembly GCF_030272615.1 of Cryptomeria japonica. NCBI lineage: Eukaryota > Viridiplantae > Streptophyta > Pinopsida > Cupressales > Cupressaceae > Cryptomeria > Cryptomeria japonica. Next base: position 120,332,571 of record NC_081415.1, on the reverse strand, counting down.
ACCTTGAGAGGATTAGATGATGTGGCTCAGATCAACGATCATGATCAGATTTGCAGATTTGGATGGCTATGAGAAAAGGTGAAGGTTGAGAGAAACAGGGAAGGAGAAGACAAGTGTCACTCATCTCACCTTGACTGGGTTGCTGATTGAGAGAATCTAGGGATGGTTGGAGGAAATTTAGGCATGGTAGGACAAGTGGACTCAAGTCCTTCCCAAGATGTAGGGGTGTTCGAGAGAATATAGGAAATGGTTATGAAATGTGTGTACGTACACAATATTCACTAATTTTGGAGGTTGAGGATAGATCATGAATTAATATTTAAGGAATATTAATTTCTTTAACCACATGTTTGATGAGTTGACAAAGGGAAGATGAAGTGGAGATGGAGGGTGAGTTGGAAAAGGGATTAAATAATTTAGGAAATTATTTAATATTTGAGACTATAGGATAGGAGAAAAAACTATTAAATATTAGATATTTAATTGTTTGGAGCAGATAATTAAATATTGGATATTTAATTAACTAGGTTAGAGGAATAATTAAATATTAGATATTTAATTAATTAGAGGAATAAGATAGATGAATTAATTAATAAAATATTAATTAATAGAAAGACACGAAATGAATTAAATGAATTAATCTTTTCAAATTAACTATTTAATAGATGAATAATAATTAGATAAATATTAAATAAATATAGAAGCCAATTTTAGGTGTATAGACTTATTTTAACCATACTATCAAAATTTACATGACACATCCTTCTATGTCATAGCCAACTTTCATCAATCTGAGCAATCAAATAGCTTTTACTACCTGCATTCAAGTGAAAGCTATTACCTTTAGTCTTTGTACCTGATGTAATCTCAGTTCTGGAGTTACTCAAGATCTTACATTTCCCATTCTTGAATTGAAAATCATATCCCTTATCAACCATCTTACCAACACTCTAAATATTATGATTTAACCCTTCAACAAATAGGGCATCATCAATGTTATTCTTACCATCAAAAGAAATAGAACGTCTACCATGGATCACACAAGCTTTGTTATCTCCAAATCTTACCACATCACCATCATAATTTTCCATAATCACAAACTTATTCTTATCAACTGTCATATGATGAGAGCAACAAATTGTCAATAACTTATTCACCTTTCTCCTCAAATTTCACAACTAAGGATTTCTCCTCATTCATGCAGCTTGTAGAATCTATAGTAACCAAATCATCTTCCTTGATAGAAATGAACAAAAATTCATCTCCAAAATTTGCTTTGTCAAACTCATCATCTATCACACCTTCATCAGCAATATAATAACACGTCTTATGATATTAAGGCTTATAGGGCTTAAATGTCTTCTTAGGATTCCCATCTCTTTCCAGACACCTTGATGTGAAATGTCCTATCTTGTTACATGAAAAACATTTAAAAGGTAACTTTCCTTCATACTTACTAGCACCTTTAGGCAATATTTTGGCAATAAGTGCTTCAAGATCCTCAAGCTCTCTTTCATCATCTTCCATCTCTTTCATCTCTTTCTCATATCTGGATACTCTTGTAGAAATTTCTCCCACATCATATTGTTGGAAAATGCACACTCCAAATAGTTGTAGGTGATTTAAGGTATTGTCATTGATGGAAACCTTACAATCCTATGGCACTGGTAGGCACCAACATAGGCACCGACACCGATACCGGCAAAGATGATTATTGGCACCCCAACTGACAGGATTTTGTTTATTATATTTTGTATTTTATTGTAGTATCTTTATGTAAGCCGACAAAGCGAATTGTAACAGGACTCATATATAAGTATGAGACCTTGTAGATCATTTGTGTAAGTATGGAATGTAATAGGCAGATGCAAACATGCGAATATTAAGGTAGATTCTGGAATAAGGTTTATGGAAGTTGTATGAGCTCAAATCAATACTGAACCTGGCATAGTAGATGCTGAATCGAAGCAGTACATGATATTGGATTTGCATAATCCTTTTTGTAAGTCAGTGAGACTTCCCTTTTGTAATTAAGTAGTGAGATTTAGGTAGTTGGCCTTCTTACATGTTTAGGCCCCTATTGTAAGTAATATTCATTTATTGGCCAGTGAGTGAATATTGTGGGTCACAAATCCCACTGATGTTTTTCCCACACCACATTTCCTCATTAAAAATATTGTGTTATGGTGTGCTTTATATGTTGTGGTTATTGATCTTATTTACTGCATTTATTTCGGTTTACCGGTACACTATTTTGAAATGCAATTTGTTTAATAAGATTAGAAAATTTGTTAACCGACAAGATATTGATTCACCCCCACTCTCAGTATCTTTGGGAATTCTAAAAATTGGTATCAGAGTCTGGTCCTCTATTTTCAAAATCCTAACAACTTGAGGAAGATTCTGACACTGGTACAGATGGAAAACCTAAGAAACCAATTGGAAATAGCTCTTGCAGATTATGATGCAGAAAATTTGAAAAATATGAAACTTGAAGATGATCTGAAGGCTGCACAGGAAAGCATTCAAGGACTTCAAGAAAATCTCACTATTTCTAGGAACAAAAGAAGAGAACTTCATGAGAAGATACAGAGTGATGATGATGAAAAAGAAACTCTTAATGATCTTGTAAGCAAGATGAAGCAAGAAAACATGACCTTGAGGAATGAGATGCAAGATATAACTATGAGGTTTTGTAAAGACATTGAAGACTGAAAGAAGAATGAAGATGACTTGAATAGGAGAACCAATGATGCTAAAAATAAAAATCTAAGACTCAGTCATGAAAATGATACGTTGAAGATAGATATGATTCACTTGGAGCATGATAAAATTGAACTCATGAGACAGAAAGATTTCTTAGAAAATGAGTTGGCTACTGCAAATCAACACAAGGAGAAATTTAAGAAAAGCTTAGAAGAACTTGATGACATGCTAAAAAATAAAAAACCTAATGGAGATACTAATGGTCTTGGCTTTGAAGTTGGTGAAAGCTTCGATACTGCAAACAATCATGATCACAATAAACCTATAAGACAACCTAATGCCTACAAATTTAATGGGAAATTCTTTAACTGTAACAAGTATGGTCATAGAGAAAATCAGTGTAGATCTAGAAACTATCAGAACACTAATGCACCCACCGGTCAATGTTCTAAATGCAACAAAATTGGTCATAATTCAAAAAACTGCAGAATGAATGTAAGATGTTATGTTTGTGGAAGATTTGGATACTTATCTAATCAACACAAAACACATACTGGCATAGGATATGGAAAAACTATTCAAAAAAATAATGTGACTTGTTATGCTTGTAACAAGATTGGACATATTGCAAAATTTTTTAGAAGTAAGGCATCACTGACAAATAACAAAGGACCCAGTTTGAAAGGTAAAGAAAAGGTTGAAGAAGTAAATCAAGAATTTTCAAAACAATTGATTAGAAAGTCAGATCAGAATGTTAATGAAGCTATTCCTTCATAGGTAGAAAAAAGTATCACTCCACCGATAGGAGATTCTTCATCTAATTGAAAAAAATCCCTTGGGGGTATGGCAACAAATTGAAAAATATGCTAGTTTACCCTCGGTTGATGGTGAGAAGTTGAATTACTTCTTTACCGGTAGATGTGTTAAGTTTCACTTAACTAGCAAGCATTTAATGTGGTAGTTGAAGGAAATGACATTATAAAGCAAGTGTTTTTCACTCTTTTTCATTCACCAAGCATTCAAATTTACTTAGAGCACAAAAAACCCGAGCAAAGGCATCCACAGCAAGAAGTGAAGAAAATCATTAAAGCATTCAAACCTAAAGGCAAATTAAGGTATTTATACAATGGCTTCCTCCTCTGCACCTGAATTCATTGAAAATCCTGCTATAACTGAAGTGATTAAATTCCCTAGGCCTATATTTAAAATCATTCCTGAAGTAGCGAAGAAGGATGATACCCTAGGAGAATTTTCTAAAATACTCAAAGGAGTTGCTTATGCTGAGAATCCTAGAATTTACATACATTGTCATATTGAAGAACTAGGTGCTAATGAGATTATGAACATGTATAGGACAGTAATATGTGATGAAAATGGTAATATAAAATTGGAACACAAGATAATTGAAACCCTAGCTTTTGTGGAGATACTTAGCATTCTTGATTTTCCCAAAGAGGTTATAAGGATTTTATTGAGCAGAGTTCATGGGGAGTTCTTTTGCCTAGATTCCATTCATAAGATAACAAAAGAAGCAATTAGGGCAGTGACAAGCTTACCTTCCACCAGTAGCAAGCCTAACAAGACTAAAAGGTTCCAAATGACACTGTAATGACCCTAATCAGTGCAACCTATGACAAGAGATCCTTAAGAGTCAATGATGTAAAGGATATCAATGTAAGATTCATTAGCATGATTCTTGGATACAAAGCTACACATGCCAACAGATTAAACTTTGTTTCTAGTTTATGTATCAAGAGTGCTTATGACTTAGTAAACAATAATGCAAAGATTGACATATGTGAATGGTTAAAAGATGAGCTAATAGACAATCTAAAGAAAATTAAGGGTGACAAGAAAGGCACATTTAGATTTGGTAACCTACTTGTATGTCTATTGATGTATATCACCAAGGAAGCTCCCGGTATTGGTAGAAAGGATTTTTGATTTGACATACTGGTAGGAAAAAAACTTTTGGATATTATTAATAACATGGGAGATGACAGGTAGAAGAACATAATTGAACACTTTCAGGCACTAAAGGATAGAATGAAAAATAGGGAAAGACTATCTCAATCCATAGTTGATAAATATAAAAAATAGATATGTTTTGTTATAAAGAAGGATGAAATCTGGATGGAGGCAGTGGTTTCGAGGATAGTTTGGGTTACAAAGATGGGTTATGAGGAAGATGAAAACATAATAGAAACTTATGCAAAATCCCTTCTAGAAGCCCCTAAAGAACCAATAGAAGAAGTATTTGGAAATGCAAAAACCATTGAAAGCAAAGTTCAATCACAGAAATGAATAAAGAAAATAGAACAAACAATTAGAAAGGCAACTAGATAGGCAAAGGAAATCAAGGAAGATATATTAAATAAAACTAGTATTAATGAAAGTGAATTGGAAGGACTACAACTAGAAACACATCTTTCACCGATCGGTACCTCCTCTGACAGTGAAATACCAGCTGAATTTAAAAAGGTAGAAAGAAAAAGAAAACCCTCACCGTTACCCTCGCCCGCTCCCAAGAGAACAAGATAGAAACAATAGGCAGTAAGGCCTCCGGCAAAGAAAATAACACCTAGGAAGAAAAAGGAAAAACAAGTTGTCACTCCCTTAGACAACCTTTTGAATGAAATAACTGAAGATGAAAACTTGTCAAATGTCAGCAAGTTGTATAACACTTAGAGATTTATAAGAAATTTTTGATAGAAGTTGTAGATGATCTACCTAGTGACTTGTACAAAAGGTTAGATGCAAAAAGGTTAGCAATTGTGGAATTGGATAAGAAGATAAAGATAGAGAAATTACTTGCAATTCACCCAGTGAAATCAGAAGAAGAGATTGATGAACTGATAAGTGAAGCAAATAGGACTGTATTTTCCACCAGTCACCGACATGTAGCATTAATGGCTGAAAGAGTAAATAAGATCACTGAAGAGACAACAGACAAATGGGATATCTTCTTTGTAGAGAAGGAAAAGCAAGAAGAGCTTAAACGACCAAAGACTTTCAGAGTTTATCAAAAGGAAAAAGATAAAGGTAAAGGCAAGGTAATTTGTTAGAATTCCCACAGATACTGAGAGGGGGGGGGGATGAATCAGTATCTAACTGGTAATTAGAATTTCTTGACTTAAAACATGTAGAGAAAATTAAAACTATGTACCAGTAAGCAGAAAATAATGCAATAAACATAGATAAAAGCAACCACATGAAAAACACACCATAAAAAAAGGATTTAATGAGGAAACCCAGTGTGGGAAAAACCTCGATGGGATTTGTGACCCACAATATTCACTTACTGGCCAATAAGAGAATATTACTGCTACAAGAGGGGTCTGCACATGCAGGAAGGCCAAGTGCCTAGAGCTCACTGCTCAAAATAGAAGTCACACTAACTTACAAAATGGATTATATAAATCTAGTGTCTTGTACTGCTTCAGAATAGCATCTATAATGCCAGATCCAGTACTGGTTTCTGCTCTGCTTCTTACATAAACCCTTAACCTATATTTCACATAATAGGTCTGCCTAATTACATTCCATCATACTTCTACATATAAATATTCTACAATGATCTCTTATATATCTGAGTCATTTTACAATGTTGCCAAGTCGGCTTATAAAGATTTTACAATAATAAACAAAATATATTACAACAAAAATCTTATCGGCCTTTGTGTCGATATGCTTCCTTTCACTGCTGGTGCCAATGGTCTGAGTGCTGGTGTAGAGTCTTATCTTGCTAGTGTCGGTGGAATGTCTTGCTGGTGTCATAAGATTGTAAGTTTGCCATCAATGACAAAACCTTCAATCACCTACAATGTCTCATTGGAGTGTGTGTATGCCAACAATCTCCCCCTTTGGCATTGATGGCAACACTCATGAGAAAATTTCAAAAGTGTATCCAAAACTTGTAATCCAAAAATTATTTCCAAAAATGTGTACCAAAAACATATGAGCTCCCCTTGAGTAGGTGAGTCCTTTGCCTGATTATTTTCTCATACTACTACTCCCCCTTTGGCATCAATGACAAAGGTTGTCAAGGTGTCAATAGAGTTGTAGTTTTCTATCTCAACCTTGTTACTGGGTGGTTACAATTTAAAAATATCTGCCAAAACCAAATTTATACTTTCCATAAACTTCTTACTCTCTTTTATTGCTGCCTCAGTTCTTTGTACTATACCGGTGAGGTGCTGCATATGCTCTGTCGGTGTTTTCTGTCCCTGTACTAATGCCTTAGATATTTCCTTCCTCAAAGATGCTAGATAGTCCAGTCTTGGACTTACTCTTAGTCTCAAATTCTTAGCCTTATTTATTATTCTCTCCTTTTCTTTTTATAACTTAAGTAATTATCCCTCAAAACCTATTATCTTTTGTTCAAAAACTGATAATGTATCAGGTGAGTTAACAAAACTGTCAGCAATTTTATTGATTTCATCCTGTACCTTGCTCATTTTCTTATCTATGTCAATTGTTAGGAAGTTTGTCTTGCAAATGTCTCTATATAGAGTTTTGAATTTCTTCAATGAGTTGCATAGTTCTAGTAGAAGTGTGTCAAATTCCCTAGTACACTTCTTTATTTGATCCTCAAAGAATTTTTATTTTTCAATTTCCAATTTCTCTTTTAATGCATCTTCCTTTATTTGCTCAACCGTCACTGTGTTGTTAGTAATATACTTTGACAAAGTGTCAAGTTGGCTCAAAGAATCCTTATTATCTACATTGCAGTTAGGAGCTATCATCTTCAAAATTGGGATTGTGTCATCTATAGCTTTATAGGCTTGTGAACTACAATCTGTTATTTTCTTCAAAGAATCTAAAAGAACTTCAGTTACATTTGTTGATTTGTAACCTACTGAGGAGGAACCAACATTCTGAATTCCACTGGTGGAGGAAGTAACCATGTTTGTAGTGACCTCTAGTAGGTTAGTCTGTGTTTCCATTTCTTTAAGCAAGGGTTTTTGTTTCTCTCCTGTTGTCAGTGACACTGATTCCATATGAACTTGTTCCTATTCTGGAGCCTGTTGCTCTGCTTGACTCTCTGTTTATTGATCTATCTCTCTCTCTATCTAAGTCTCTATCTGTTGCTGTATGCTATCATGTTCTAGTTTTTCTTGTGTGTTATTAGTTTGATCAATTACCGGTGGATCACTAGCCATGCTAGTCTTACCGGTTGTGTCTTTTGTTAGCATTTTTTATGATTATGCTATGATTGTCATTGATGGACACACACTTGCATTAAGATCACCTTTATATGTATGAGTTAAAGCTCAACTAGCATGTGTTGCAACTGGTATGTTGTATTATAGTCTTTAGACTATTGGTGTTTTGTAGAATGTGTTTACCGGTCTGAAGTGGTATATTGACTCCAAGCAATTCATGGATCTCAAGTAGTATGAGGGATGAAAGCAGCAAAACACATTTTAACCAGTCTTCATTTTTGTCAAACCAACAACTGGTATTCTATGTGAACCGGTTCTACTATGATGAGTTACCAACTGGCATTCTGTGATGAGTTACCAACCGAAATTTTGTGATGAGTTACCATCCACCGATTGTTTGACGGTGCTGACACTTTGGCGGTGCTTTTTTGTGTCGTGTTACTGAGTATGTCTAGGTTCATTGAACCTAGGGAATTAGATTGGAAACCTATTTGATCGACATGAAATCAGATTCCTTTATAAGAATATCATGTCTAGGGTTTTAGGTGGTTGTTAGGGTTTTATGTTGATGCTAAGATTTAAGGTGGTTGATGAGTTTTTGAAAGAGCGATCTTAACTGTGAAGATCAAGTTTTGTGAGAGGTAACTAAGTGTGAGTTATTGAAGACTGAAGTAATGCTGAAATGCATTAGCTATGAGCCATACTAGATCTAACCAAGCAATCTGTGCTATATGATAGATCATACACTTGTTGATTACTCACATCTTTGACAAGTCGGAAGCCCTTAACCGGGTAGCCTCAGAGTAGCCTTTGAAAAATCCTCTTACAAGGTGGCTCACATCTGAGTATCTAAAATCCTCTAGCAAGGTAGTCTTTGATTGGACTTATCTCCTAACAGAGATTTATATCCCTGACAGGATTTGTTCTGGTAAAGAACATTGTATGACCTTAACCGGTCTGGTTCCTATTCTGCAGATAGTTACTTGTGAGTTCCATCTCACCGTGGTTTTTCCCATTTGAGTTTCCATGTCAAAATCTCCTGTGTTATGGTGTTTGTGCTTCTGTGGGTGAATACATTATTTGTTATTTGGTTTGCATGTGTGCTAACCGGTTTGTCTGCTAAACTATTTTACCGGTTTACTGTTAGTCTAGCAAAGTGTTTAAGTATTGACATTTTTGGCATACTAATTCACCCCCCTCTTAGTATTCATCAATTGGTATCAAAGCCTACCTTTCTATAAGTTTAACCACTTGGAAAGAGATGTGGGGGAATACACATTGAGGGAACTCACTCATCGGCTCACTCAAACTAAGCAAGCCTATGATGATCTTATGGTCAAATATAAGGCATCACAAGCAAAAAGGAGAGAACATGCTGAGAAACTAATGGAGCTATCTGAAAATAGTTCTTCTAATGAAGTGGATATGGAAGCCCTAATTCAGGAAGTAGAAAAGTTGAATGAATCAAACTCCAACCTAAGAAAGGAGCTGGAAGGACTGACTATCCGAATGTATCAAGAGCTTGAGAACCAGTGAAAAACTAAAGATCTGGTGAAGGACAAAGATTGATCTGCAAGTTGAAGCAAGAAAGTGGTGCCCTAACTGCTCAACTCCATGCGAGTAAAGTGGAAAAGGAAGACATGCAAGGAGAGATGAACATTGCCATCTCTGAGAATGAAAACCTGATGGAAACAAATGTTGCTATTTCCAAAGAACTCTTCAAGTCAAAGGAAATACTTGCTAAGTTCAACAAGAGTATTGTTAAGCTAGAGCAAAAGCTTGAATCAGCCAAACCTATCAAGAATACTGATGGACTTGGTTATTCCGGTCATGAGGAAGGTGAGACCTCTGGTGTAAATGCTAAAGCATCAAAGAGGCAACCGACATTCAAAGGTAAAGGTAAACAAAACTTCAAACCTATTTACTTTAATTGTCTTAAAGAAGGACATATTTCCAATGTATGTAGGAGTAAGGCTTACAATAACTTTCTTTATTTTCTAAATGATAAGCCTAGATCCTATAGATTCAATGGTAACTATTATGCATGCAACAAGTTTGGGCATAGAGCATCTGAATGCAGGTCCTTTATGAACACTGGAAGATATCCTCAGAGGACTCAAGGAACTGGTTCGGAACCTTTTGTGAACTGGAATCACAACTGGTTTAATGCCTTCAATCATTAGTCAAGAAGCGATGGCTATCAAGTGACAATCGAATGGAGAACAAACTATTAGATTTGTCATGGTCATGGTCACACTACTACAACATGCAGAAGGAAGAATGGAAACATGAATAATGGACCTTGGAGAGCACCTGGAATGGTTTGCTATCATTGCAACAAACTGGGTCACATTGCCAAATTTTGCAGATCAAGAAAGAACATATTAGATAACATACCGGTCACTCTAGAAGGAAAGATTGGCATTGACACTATTCAAGTGGAAATGAACAAAACCTGGAAGAAGAAACTAGCAGTGTTGCAAGAAGAACTGGTTTCTACACCTAGTGTGGAAATCACAAAACCGGTGAACTAAGCTTTAGAAAAGCTTAGGGGGTACAAATGGCAAAATGTTTTGTACCCCCCATTTACACCAGTAAAAGACCTTCACCGGTGTGCAATACCTATCTTGTGGCAAAATACCAGAAATGGTGAAAGGAAAATTAGGGTTTATGCCCTAATGATCAAGCATTAATGATAGTAGGTGAGGAAAATGCTTAAAAGGAATTTTCAAATCATTTCTCACTATCATTTTTTGAGCGAAGAAGCTTTTCAAGTGCAAAGCGACGAAAAAGTGATTTGAGTTGTGATTCAGAGAAATTTAGAAACCTTAAAGGAGATTCAAAAGAAAATTGCAAATGGTCAACAGAAGAAAGCAAAGCGATGATTCTGCAACTGATGGAGTGTAAGGTGAAGTAGAATCTGAAAGCCTTAAATTCACAATTTTTGAAAGGTATTTCTTGAGTTTTCAATTTTAATCATGGCTTCTGCATCTTATACTAGCTCTAGTGCATCTATTGATTCAATAAGCTTCACTCAATGCAAGTCTAAATACAATGCCCTATCACAAGTTCCTATTGGAGTAATAGTAGAAGAGGGAATCTCTGATTATATAGATTGTAAGATTGAAGACCTAGGGTCTAGCAATCCACTCATAGCTAGGTTTATTTTGTGGAAAAGATAAGAAGATCAAACCAGAGTACAACATCTTGGAGAAGAAGAAACTTCATAATACAGTTTACTTCTTGGAGGATTTCACAGATGACCATATTAGGATCATCCTAAGCAGAGTTCATGGTGACAAGATGTACCTAGAGAGAATGCATGATATTACACCACAAGCTGTTCATGCCATCACCAATTTTTGCAATGTCAGTGAAGTGCTAGCCCTAAGGAAGATCATCAAAACTAAAATGACCAAGCTTACTAGTTTAGTGAGTGACTCATGAGGAATGATATTTAATACCATCAAGGACAACCTTGTGAAATATGTGTGCATGGTGATTGGATACCAGACATTTCATACCAGCAAAATTAACTCTGTATCTATTGTAGCGGTAAATGCCGCTTACCGAATGGTCAAGGAAGATGCATCATTTGACCTGTGCATCGGTATGCAAAGGAAACTCCTGTTGAATCTTTAATCAATCAAATAGGATAATGCATTGAAGTTTAAGTTTGGTCAGCTACTGGTCAGATTATTTTTATATTTTCAAGGTTACTTCCCAGGAGTGGGAGATATTCAGTGGTCTATGGACCAACTGGTTACCAAGAAGATCAAGGAAAGCTTGCAAGCAGTTGGAACCAACTACCTTGAAGTTCTGAATATGTATTTTGATGAGTTCAGAAGCAAGATGAGCCTGAGGATGAGGATATCCAGTGACATAGTCAAGAAATATGAACAGGACATCTGCTTCACCATCAAAGTGGATGAATGCTTAATGGAGGCCATTGAGCCTAGACAGGAAGAAGTAGAGCCTATGGGCTATGAGGTAATGAATGATATGCTCGATGGGTATGCTTCTACCCTAATCACCTCACCTTTTGATCCTAAGCCAAAGAGAACTGACATCTATCTGGAAAGGGTTGCACCGGTTGTAGAACCTCCTGAAAAGAAAGGAAAGGCAGTGCCTTTAGCATCGATACCTGTTACTATAGCTAGTCCCAAAGTGATCAAGTGGTCACCTGCAAAGAAGAAACCGATAACGACACTTGCCAAAGTCTTCGAGAGAAAGAGGAAGACAAGGAATAACTCATCGGACTCAAAAGAAACTGTGTCTGAGGAAAAACCTAAGAAGACAAGACAAGCAAAGAAAAAGACAAAGAATGAATTGGCATCATCGACACCAGTAAATATTGACATTTCCTCCTACACACCTTTGACACATTGTCAAAGAACTATCAAAAATATTAGGAGAAAAGTGTTGAATGATTTGATTGATTGTTTTGATGATTTCAATGATGATGAAAAAGAAGCAGTTGAACAAGAAATCATTAAGTACTTATGTGTTAATGACCGGTTGCCTTAAGAAATTAAATCTGAGACATCAGATTCTTTGTATAATTCCTTAGACAATAAATGGCACATTGCCATAGAAAAGGAACAAGAAATGAGATAGAAAGTTTTTGCTCAACATTTTCCTGATATATCAAATTCAGAACTGTTTGAAGTTATGAATAAATACAAAGGCCTCTTCTTCATGAGAAGAAGAAGACTCCTGTTACTGGAAGGAAAAGGTCAAGAAGTTCTCAAGAATACACACACTCTTGCTCAAGAGCTCTTAAGATGCATTGAATGGCTGAAGCCAATAGGAAAGCTGAGCAAGAACTGGCAATATCTAAACTGGATGAAGTATTTGATGATGAAGGCAATCCAGTTGTTGAACCTACTGAAACTATTGATGTCAATGCTCTGGATGTAGAGGATGTTTCTCAAGACTCACCATCAGAAGCAACAAAATAGTAGAAGCAGGTAGAATAGGTAGAAAAGAAAAAAGAAGCAGAGGACAAAAAGGAAGAAGCAAAGAAGCAAGTGGAGGAGAAGAAAAAGAGAGAAGAAGAGGAGAAGAGAAAGGAAGCAGAGAAGGAGAAGAAGAAGGATGAAGAGGAGAAGAAGAAAAAGGAAGAGGAGAAGAAGAAGAAGGATGAAGATGAGAAGAAGAAAAAGGAAGAGGAGAAGAAGAAGAAGGATGAAGAGGAGAAGAAGAAAAAGGAAGAGGCGAAGAAGAAGAAGGATGAAGAGGAGAAGAAGAAGAAGGATGAAGAGGAGAAGGAAGAGGAGAAGAAGAAGGATGAAGAGGAGAAGAAGAAGAAGGATGAAGAGGAGAAGAAGAAGAAGGATGAAGAGGTGAAGAGGAAGAAGGAAGAGGAAAAGAAGGAAGAGGAGGATAAGGAAGAGGAAAATAGAAAAGAAGCAGAGAAGAAGAAGGCAAAGGAGGACAAGGAAGCAGAAGTGGCAAAGAGCACGCAAATGGAGACTCCAAAGGCAACCGGTAGTCAAACCAAACCGGCTGACCTCACCAGTCCTATTGATCTCCAGTCCGCAAGTGAAATGGAGTTGTTACAAAGAATCAAGGTTGCTCAAGAATGCCTTGAAGTGTTAAGGAGGAAGAAGGAGCAAGATGTGATTCAAGCTGTTGTGGACACTCTTACCAGTTTGATACCCAGTACAATCCTTCCAACTACTAATTCATCACTAGCTCAATTAAAGCTCCTATGCATAGTAGTGGATGATCAGGTTCAGAGTTTAGAAGAGGTAGCATAGGCAAGTGTTAAGAAAGAGCATCAAAAAGCTCTCAACATTGCCCTAGTGAAGAAGCTCAATGAGCTCTGGTCTGATCTACAAAAAGCATAAAAAGACATAAGGAATGCTCTGGATGAGGGGAATCTACTACTCAGTAAGATTTGCCAACCCCATCTGCTATGTGACGATGTGCTTGCACAAAAGAAAAAGCTTCAATCCGATTTGCAGTCATACATGAGCACCTTCAAGCCGCCATATGACTCCTTTACAGCTTATGGGCAAACCGTTCACCGGTTTCATATCTAGTTTACTAAAATAGAGCATGAGATCACCAGCCGGTCATGAGATTTGCAGGAGTTACAACTAGTTCTATTCCCACATCTGCAAATACTTCAGAAGTGCTATCTTAATCTGGATGCCTTAATGATGACATAGGAGATGAGCACAATAGACGCCATGGAAGAATAGCTCTCCCAAATGCAGACAGAGAAAGAAGTAGCCACCTCCCTTCTTGAGTCCTGGTCTTTATCTATGAAACAATTCTTGTAGGACTTTAAATCTATTTTTGACAAGTTTTATTCCTTACTGTTGTAAACTCTTATTGTGTTAATACCAAATGAAAAAAAGGATTATTCAACTGTACTTTGTCATTGTTGGCAAAGGGGGAGAAGTACTCTGGTATTTAAAATTTTGATGTATGCTCTAAATATCTTAATGTCTATCTCTGTATGCAAATAGTTATACATTGTATTGTTACCTAAAGGGATAGTGTATATGCTTAGGGGGAGCAATTTTGCTTATGACATGATTTTGTTGTAAAACATTTATATGTCAAAATTTTATTTTCCTAAGTGTTTCCATCAATGCCAAAGGGGGAGATTGTTGGCATTTTTGATGATTATGTTGTGATTATCATTGATGGACACACACTTTCATTGAGATCACCTTTATATGTATGAGTTAAAGCTCAAACAGCCTATGTTGCAACCGGTATGCTGTATTACAGTCTTTACACTATTGGTGTTTTGCAGAATGTGTTTATCGGTCTGAAGCGGTATATTGACTCCAAGCAGTTCGTGGATCTCAAGCAATACAAGGGATCAAAGTGGCAAAACACATTTTTACCAGTCTTCATTTTTGTCAAACCAGCAACCGATATTCTATGTGAACCGGCTCTACTATGATGAGTTACCAGCTGACATTCTGTGATGAGTTATCAACCAGAATTTTGTGATGAGTTACCATCCACTGATTGTTTGATGGTGCCGACACTCTGGTAGTGCTTTTTTGTGTCATGTTATCGAGTATGTCCAAGTTCATTGAACCTAGCAAATTGGATTTTAAACCTATTGGACCGACATAAAATCAGATTCCTTTATAAGGATATCATGTCTAGGGTTTTAGGTGGTTGTTAGGGTTTTATGTTGATGCTAAGGTTTAAGGTGGTTGATGAGTTTTTGCAAGAGCGATCTTAACTGTGAAGATCAAGTTTTGTGAGAGGTAACTAAGTGTGAGTTACTAAAGACTTAAGTAATGCTGAAATGCATTAGCTATGAGCCATACTGGATCTAACCAAGTAATCTATGCTATATGCTATATCATACACTTGTTGATTACTCACATCTTTGACAAGTCTTAAGCCCTTAACTGGGTAGGCTTAGAGTAGCCTTTGCAAAATCCTCTAAAAAGGTGGTTCACATCTGTGGATCTAAAATCCTCTAGCAAGGTAGTGTTTGATCGGACTTATCTCCTAATAGAGATTGAGATCCCTGACAGGATCTGTTCTGGTAAAGAAAATTGTATGACCTTAACCGGTTTGACCTTAACCGGTCTGGTTCCTATTCTGCAAATAGTTACTTGTGAGTTCCATCTCACCGTGGTTTTTCCCATTTGGGTTTCCATGTCAAAATCTCCTGTGTTATGGTGTTTGTGCTTCTATGGGTGAATGCATTATTTTCTATTTGGTTTGCATGTGTGCTAACCGGTTTGTCTGCTAAACTATTTTATCAGTTTACT
Source organism: Cryptomeria japonica (assembly GCF_030272615.1). Classification (NCBI taxonomy): domain Eukaryota; kingdom Viridiplantae; phylum Streptophyta; class Pinopsida; order Cupressales; family Cupressaceae; genus Cryptomeria; species Cryptomeria japonica. The sequence goes on along the minus strand of NC_081415.1, from coordinate 120,316,943 downwards.
ATTAGTCTAGCAAAGTGTTTAAGTACTGAGATTTTTGGCATACTAATTCACCCCCCCCTCTTAGTATTCATCACCTTTATCAACTACAATGTTGACCTTTTGAATATCAACATCCACTGTGTATAGTACTTCTGAATTAGGATTTGTATCCTCTATACCCATACTCTCATCTATCGGTTGATCTTTAGTTTTTGTTACCGGTGGAGTAATCAGAGGTGGTGGGGATAAGTTATCTTTTATTTTGATGCTAGGAGGTCCACCAACCTTTCCTTTACCCTTATCTTTGTCCTTTCGATAGACTTTGATAGGCTTGGGGTTCTTGTACTCTTCCTGTTTTTCCTTCTCAACTAGGAATATATCCCATGCATTTTATGTATCTTCTATTACCTCATTTACTCTTCTTACCATGAGTGCAATATGCTAGTGTGTAGTAGAGAATACTGATCGGTTGGATTCTACAATTAAGGCATCTATGTCATTTGGTGAGTTTACTGGGTAAACATCAAGTAATTTTTCAATTTTAATTTTCTTATCAAGCTCTACCACAACTTGTCTTCTTGCTTCCAGTCTCTTGAACAATTCATCCGGTATTTCATCTACCACTTGCATTAAAAACTTTTTATAGATGTCCAGGTGTAAAATAACACTATTTTTAACTTGCTCTTTCTCATCTACTGATAGTGTATCATATAATTTTTCTATGTTCTTGATTTTTCCTTCATCTATGATGTCATTCAGCAATTCATCAATTGGGGCAATGTTTTGTTGAGTCCTTTTCTTCTTTGGTGTTAGCTTTTTCTTTGGGGTTGTCTTCTTTACCAGAGACCTCACTGCCTATTGTTTTTGTCTAGTTCTTCTAGGTGAGGGTGTAGATGTCGGTGAAGGATCCCTTTTCCTTACAACTCTTTTAAATGTTGCTGGCATGTCATTCTCTGAAGAAGTTGCTGCCGATGATAGGTGAGTTTTAGGCTATAATGTTACCAACTCATCCTCAGTGATACCGATTTGTTTTAGTACATGTTCCTTGATGGCCTTTTCCTACCTTGAGCCTTTTCTCACAATTTCTTCAACTTTCTTTACTCTCTTTTTAGATTGAATTTGGCTTTCAATAATTTTTGCACGACCAAATACTTGTTCCTCGGGTTCCTTAGGTGCTTCCAGGAGGGCTTTTGCATAAGTTTCAATGATATGATCATTAGTCTCATAGCCCATCTCAATTACCCAAATTGTTCTTGGGATCAATGCTTCCATCTAGATCTCATCTTTTTTAATTACAAAACATATATCATCCTTATATTTTTCCACAAGTTTCTATGATAATCTAACTCTTTTGTTCATTCTGGCCTTTAATGCTTTAAAACACTCACTGATATTCTTTTCTTTGTTTTCACCCATGTTGTTGAATAGGTCTAATAATTGTTTCCCTATCGGTATGTCAAATCCAAGGCTCTTGTTGCCCATACCGGCCACCTATTTGGTTATGTGTAGCATTAAGCATACAAGTAAATTACCAAATCTAAAAGTCTCTTTCTTATCCTTCTTGATTTTTCCTAAATTATCAATCAACTCATCCTTTAGCCATTCACATACATCAATTTTCACATTGTCCTTAACCATATCATAAGCATTCTTTATGCATAAACTTGAAACTGAGTTACGTCTGTTTGCATGAGTTGCTTTTTAACCTAGAATCATGCTAATGAATCTCACATTTATATCAATTACATCATTAACCCTTAGAGACCTTCTGTCTGATGTTGCACCAGTTAAGTTTATTACCAAGTCATTTGAGACCTTCTTGGTTTTGTGTGGTCTGTTACCGATGGAAGGTAACCCTGTTACAGCTTTCACAGCTTCCTTGGTAATTTTATGAATCGAATCTAACCAAAAGAATTCACCATGTACCCTACTCAATACTATCCTAATAACTTCCTTAGGAAAGTCTGGAATGCTAAGGATCTCAGTGAATCCTAGGGTTTCAACAATTTTATGTTCAGGCTTCACATTTCTGGAATTATCACATATAACAATTTTGTACATGTTTATGATTTCTTCATTACCTAGTTCTTCTATGTGGCAATGGATGTACATTATGGGATCTTCTGTAAAAACAACTCCTTTGGGAATTTGGGAGAATGCACCAACATTGTCATCCTTTTTAGCTATCTCGGGAACTACTTGAAATATGGGCCTAGAGCATTTGATTACCTCCACTATAGTAGGGTTCGCTATAAATTCAAGTGCAGAGGAGGATGCCATGATTATAAATACCTTTTTCTGCCTTAGGAAAGATTGAATGCTAAAGTGCTTTGCCTCTTTTCTCAAAATGCCTTAGCTCTGGAGATTTCATGCTATTCGAATGTTTGAATTCACAATGAAGTGAAATGGAGCCAAAATCACTGATTTATAATGTTAATTTCCCAACTACCACATTTAATGCATGTTGGTGAAGTATTTACTTAACTTTGTCTACCGGTATAGAAATAATTTCTACCTTTACCATCAACTGAGGGAATAATAGCGTATGTCCCATTTGATTGCCAAACCCTCAAGGAAACTTTCTTCAATTTGATGGGGGCTTCCTGCTAGTGGAGTACTACTCTATTATTACAGTGGAGTGTTGATTGGTTCTACCGGTGGAGGAGTATTTCCAACATTATTTAGGTCTGACTTTCTAATACATTGTTTTGAGAATTCTTACTTAACCTCTTCAACTTTTTCTTTTCCTTTCAAACTAGAACTTTTGTTGTTTGTCGGTGATCCTTTACTTCTATAGAATTTTGCAATATGCCCAATCTTGTTACATGCATAGCAAGTCACATTATTCTTCTGAATAGCTTTCCTATAACCTATGCCAGTTTGCATTCTACATTGATTAGATAGGTGTCCAGATATTCCACAAACATAACATCTAACATTCATTCTGCAATTCTCAGAGTTATGACCAATTTTGTTGCATTTTGAACATTGACCGGTGGGTGCATTGGTGTTCTGATAATTTATAGATCTACATTGATTTTCTCTATGACCATACTTATTACAGTTAAAGCATTTTCCATTGAATTTGTAAGTAGTAGGTTGTCTTACTGGTTTACTGTGATCCTGTGTGTTTGCAGTACCAGAGCTTTCTCCACCTTCAAAGCCAATTCCACAAGTGTCACCTTTAGGTTTTTTTTTCTTCAGTAATTCACCAAGTTCCTCTGAGCTTTTCTTGAATTTTTCTTTGTGTTGATTTGCAATATCCAATTCTCTTTCTAAGTTCTCCTTCTATCTCATCAGTTCATTGGATTCATTCTATGTATGCATCAGATCTATCTTCAACAAAGCATTTTCATAGCTAAGTCTGGTGTTCTCATTTGCTACATCACTTAGTATTTTAGTCAAATCTTCTTCATTCTTCTTCCTATCTTCAATTTCCTTACAGAATCTCATGGGCATATCCTGCATCTCATTCCTTGTTGTTATCTTCTCTAGCTTTAGCTTGTTTATCATATCATTAAGAGTTTCTTTTTCATCATCCTCAATTTGCATCTTTTCACAGAGTTCTCTTCTCTTGTTTCTTGCAATGGTAAGATTTTCTTGAAGTGTTCAAATAATTTCCTAAGCTACCTTTAGATCATCTTCAAGTTCGATATTTTTCAACTTTTCTATATCAAAATTTGAGAGAGCTGCTTCTAGTTGTTTCATCAAATTTTCCATGTCTACCAGTGTCAAGATCTTCCTCAAGCTGTTAGGCTTCTGAAAATAGAGGACCAAGCTCTGATACCAATTGTTAGGATTCCCACAGATACTGAGAGGGGGGGGGACTCAGTATCTAACCGGTAATTAGAATTTATTCACTTAAAACATGTAGAGAAAATTAAAACTGTGTACTGATAAGTAGAAAATAATGCAATAAACAGAGATAAAAGAAACCACATGAAAAACACACCATAACACAAGGATTTAACAAGGAAACCCGGTGTGGGAAAAACCTTGGTGGGATTTGTGACCCACAATATTAACTTACTAGCCAATAAGAGAATATTACTGCTACAAGAGGGGCCTGCACATGCAAGAAGGCCAAGTGCCTAGAGCTCACTGCTCAAAATAGAAGTCACACTGACTTACAAAATGGATTATATAAATCCAATGTCTTGTACTACTTTAGAATAGCATCTATAATGCCAGATCCAGTACCAATTTCTACTCTACTTCTTACATAAACCCTTAACCTATATTTTGCATAATAAGTCTGCCTAATTACATTCCATCATACTTCTACATCTAAATATTCTACAATGATCTCTTATATATATGAGTCATTTTACAATGTTACAAAGTAAGCTTATAAAGATTTTACAATAATAAAAAAAATATATTACAACAAAAATCCTGTCGGCCTCTATATCGGTATGCTTCCTTTCACTACCAGTGTTGGTGGTTTGAGTGTCGGTGTAGAGTCTGATCTTGCTACTGCTAGTGGAATGTCTTGCCGGTGTCATAGGATTGTAATCTTTCCATCAATGACAAAACCTTCAATCACCTACAATGTCTCATTGGAGTGTGCATATGCCAACATAACTTGCCCCCACCTCCTTCTGATACTCCACCAGCACAAATTGTTGATACACCATCGGTAATAGATAATGTGGAGAGTATGGAAACTACACATGAGGATCCTAATCCTAATTTAGAGGTATTATATACCATGAATATTGACACACAAGAAGTCAAAATTGTGGTTGATAAGGAAACAACTGAGAAGAAAGATGTGGCAACCGAGCCACTGACTGAGGATATTACTGTTGAGACACAGGTTGACGATATAGTTGGAAATGTTGAGATTGGGATTGAAACACATACTGAACAATCAACTGATCCCCTAGATACTGGAAAGACAGATACCACTGATGTACACAATGAAAAACCTAATGAGCAACCAACTACTAATAAATCTATTGAGATACCAGTAGTAGACAGTTCAGAGGTACTTATAGAGAAACTGGTAGTTAACATTGAGACACAATCAAAGAAACCAACAGAGGTACATTCTAAGAAACATGAAGAGAAATAGGTTGAGGCAGAGATAGCGCCATCGAAAATAGTTGAGAAACCCAAACCTTTGCTAGTAGAAATGCAGACTCAAACTAACCTACTAGAGGTCAACATAAGCAAAGAGGTTACTCACACTGATGGATTGTAGATCATTAAGGTAGTTGGACAGTCATCTGGTTCCTCCTTAACAAAATTCAGACTGACAAATATAACAAAGGTATTATTGGATTCCATCAAGAAAATCACAGAGTGTAATGCATAGGCATATAAGGCTATTGATGACATAATTCCTTTATTGAAACTGATTGCACCCAAGTACAATGTAGAAAATAAAGGTTCTTTGAGCCAATTAGACACATTGTTTAAGTATATAACTGACAACCTACTAACAATTGATTAGATCAATAAGGAGACTTTCAATGAGAAAATGAATAAAGAGAAAGAAATTTTTTTTGAAGAATCAATAAATAGATGTAAGGAACATATTGACACATTATTACCAGAACTAAGAAAGACAATAATGGAATTTAAGGAACTGTACAGAGACACCTACAAGATTGATCTTCTGACAGGGGATATTGACAAGGAAATCAACAAAATACAAAAAGAAATAAATGACATAGCTGACAATATCATTGGTTCATCTAAACTAATATCAATTATAGAACAAGAGATAGATGGATTTGAGGATAAAATTGAGAAATTGGAGAAGGAGTAGGAAAGAATAAAATACAAGGCTAAGGAACTCAAATGTAGACTAGGTCCGAAACTAGACATCCTCATCTCCTTGAGAAAAGAGATTTCAGAGGCTCTTGTTCTGGTACTTAAGACACCAAAAGAGAAAATGCACATACTCACCGGTACCATCCAGAAGATAGAAGCAGCATTAAAGGATGGTGAGAGGTTCACTAACAGCTTGAATTTTGCAAATTAGCAGATCTATATCAAATTGTAACCCACCGGTTACAAGGATCCTGACAAGAACTACACTCAATTGACATTAATTGATAACCTTTGTCATTGATTCCAAAGGGGGAGTAGTAGAATGAGAAAAATGATTAGTAGAAGACATCATCTGCTCAGGGGGAGCACACAATTTTGGAGCAGACAGTTTTGGCAATATTTTTTGGACAACACATTTTTGGATATAATTTTGACTTTTTCTCATGAGTGTTGCCATCAATACCAAAGGGGGAGATTGTTGGAAAATGCACACTCCAATGAGAAATTGTAGGTGATTTAAAGTATTGTCATTGATGGCAACCTTCCAATCCTATGGCACCAGCACAAGCACCGACAAGATTTTGTTTATTATATTTTGTATTTTATTGTAATACCTTTTTGTAAGATGACAAGGCAAAATGTAATAGGACTCATATATAAGTATGAGATCTTGTAGATCATTTGTGTAAGTATTGAATGTAATAGGCAGATGTGAATATGTGAATATTAAGGCAGATTTTGGAATAAGGTTTATGGAAGTTGTATGAGCTTAAACCAGTACTGAACCTGGCATAGCAGATGTTGAACCAAAGCAGTACATGATATTGGATTTGCATAATCCTTTTTGTAATTCAGTGAGACTTCCCTTTTGTAATTAAGAAGTGAGCTTTAGGTAGTTGGCCTTCCTGCATGTGGAGGCCCCTATTGTAAGTAATATTCATTTATTGGCCAGTGAGTGAATATTGTGGGTCACAAATCCCACTGAGATTTTTCCCACACCGAGTTTCCTCATTAAAAATATTGTGTTATGGTGTGCTTTCTATGTTGTTGTTATTGATCTTATTTACTGCATTTATTCTGGTTTACCGGTACACTATTTTTGAATGCAATTTGTTTAATAAGATTAGAAAATTTGTTAACCAACAAGATATTGATTCACCCCCCCCTCTTGGTATCTTTGGTAATCCTAACCCATATCACTACTTCCTAGATACAATAGCTTTGAAGGAAGATTTAGTCTTAAGAAGAGAGTCACCAAACTTACTCAACTCAAAAGTAGCAAGTTTACCAACCAACATATCTTTTGTCGCATTTGTCATAGTGTGGATCTCATCTATAGCTACAACCTTATGTTTGTAAGTAGGAGGAAAGGATCTCAACACTTTCATAACAACTTCAAATTCTTCAAGAATTCCATCGGCACATCTAGTTCTGCACACAAACTCATTCACTTTCTAAATAAAAGAATTAATATTCTCATCTTCACTCATCTTTAAGTTCTCATACTTTCCTTTCAAGCTCTACAACTTAGCAACTTTCACATGACTGTCACCTTCACTCAAGGTCTCCAACTTTACCCAAATCTCATGAGCAGTCTCAAGATCCATCACATTAGTCATTTCAAAATCTATCAAGGCACTCAACAATGCTTCATTGGCTCTAATATTGCATTTTTCTTCCTTTAGCTCATCCAGAGTAGTAGGACCATTCTAAGGAACTAATTAGACATTCTTAGTGATCTTGCAATACTCTTCTCCTATGCATCTCAAATGAACCTACATCTAGCTCTTCCAGAGAGTGTAGTTCGTTCCATCAAATCTCAGACTATCCTCCTTAAGAAAAAGGTTTTCCATCCTAGATCTCCTCAAGTGATCAAGCTTCTTCAAGAGGATCTAGTTTTGATACCAATTGTTGGCAACCATGCAACAAATTGAGAGGGGGGTGAATTAGTTTGCACCAAAACTTCAAAACCTTATTGCAACTTAACCTATAACTTAGATATGATAATGAATAGTTAAAGTATAAAATAACACCACATCAATAACACATAATACCAAAAATTTTGACATGGAAAACCTAGTTAAAAGGAAACCACTATGGGAACCTACCCACATTGAGATAATACCCTATTACCTAGAGTAAGTAAAATATGACAATGGGGAATGCACATGCATTCAGGCACACATCCTAGAGCTCACTACTCAAATTACAATAACCCAGAAAGGCTACAACCCTTAGGGAAGGTTCACTACCTCATAGAAAGTCACACTGACTTATAGAAGCATTCAGATTACATTCGGAGAATCATGAACTGATTAAATAACATCTCAACATGCCTCAGTATAGTTTTAGTTAAGCACACTATCTAATCTGCTCTACAAGTCACTTCTTCACACTTCTGAAGGATCAAGCACTTGTTCACACACTTAATCAATCACACACATTCGCAGATACCTCACACATATGATTACAATACTTATTTATACACATCATCAACCTACCAATGTAGGTCGGCTCGCCACATGCTACATATTACAAAAATATAATCACACATGCTACAATAATGCATGCAGACCAAAAAAGTGTTGACTAAGACATAGTTTGGACCTAAACAACCACTGCAAATATGAAACAACTCCAAGGATTATGCCTCAATCATCCGCAACATGGTACAACACTGAAAACATCGCATAACATGAAGAACATTACTAGACCAAGAAAGTCTTAAATAATGTGCACGATAATCAATGTGGACCACCAATATGCATAGCACATGATCTAGAAACATCCACAGGCAATGTGAGTCACACCGCAACATCTCGCATTACTAGAATCATCACAATTTCTCTATCGGGGCTCAAGAACATCAACATAAGTGAATGGCAAACTCAAAATTAGCTTTGTAGACATGTAAATCTATCCACTTAATTAAATGAATATTTAGTATTTATTTGATTATTTAACTATCAGTTAATAATTAATTAAATTGATATTTAATTAATTCATCTTAAACCTCTTCTTCTATTAATTAAATAAATTATCTAATTTATTTAAAGTAATCCCTTAAACCATACTCTAACAATTAATTAAATGAATAAAGTATATTTGTTTAAATTAACCCCTTTCCTCATTTAAATAAATAAATATTTATTTAAAATCACTAAAACCCTCCCACTTGCATCCTCCCACAAATGCAAGTTGCACCAATAAATAGATTGTATTTCTAAATAAAATCCTATTTTCTCTCACCCACCAAACCCACTTGCCTCCTTAACCCCTTCTAGATTCTTCTAATCCATTCTAAATTAGCCTAATCCCCCTCCCTAATTATTGTCACATTCCTAAGAAAAGAGAAGTCACTTTTTAAAGCCCCTAAAGCCTTTGAAATGCATTAAAGGCTTTTTATCCTTCAACATGCTAACTCCCAAAGTCTTCTAAACCATTTATGGCTCTTACATAACCATTTATGACTCTTACATAACCATTAATGGTTAAACTCAACTCACCCACATGGTTAGAGGATTTTCCTCTAGCTCAACCCTCATTTAACTCATGGGTCTCTTCAAGCATTCATTTCTTTGACCTTGGTTATCCCCATTAACTCTTGCATAAGAGTTTATCCATTGGATAAATGTATTATTCATTGGATTAAAGCTTTATTCACTAACTCAAGCCTAACCAAACCCTCTCAAGGTAACCTTCATGTCATCTCAAGCATTTAATGCTTCTTCCCTCTCCTCTCAAGTCATCTCATGTTGACATTTGTCATCATGGGATTGGGTTGAAAGCCATCACATGGATCACAAACCCATCAATCTTGGCCCTTGTTACTTGATTATTCAATCTTGACCATCCATTGCCCTATTTCCCCTATAAATAGAGCTCTCATTCTTTATTTTTAGGATTAGAAGTCTTTTGTGCATCAAACTTATAATCATTTTAGGGAGCATTAAGAGGCATTTACATTGTTATTATACTAAGATTTACATAGACTAATTAGGTGCTTTCTAATAGTAAATCATTTACACTTGCATAAGAATTTATTTTCATTTTCATAACCATCTTGAATCTTAATATGACATCCATGGATGGTGCAAAAATTTGAGAGCTACACTCATGTGGGACTTGGAGAGGAGAGGAACAAGGGAGGAATATCTACAAGAATTTTGGGGAGCACCTTAGGAGGTTTTCTTTCCCTTTTTCATTTATGTATGCTCTTTATTGTGTGCTTTATATCTCTCTTGATAAGCATCTTAAGGTTTTTAAGTTCATTTATGTTTTGTTTTGGTTGTGACTAATTTACTAACATTTGAACTTGTCTTTTGTGCCTTGTGCCCCTTTTGACGTGCATCATTTGGTGAGCCCGACATGAATCGAACATGCAACCTTCTGATATGATTCTAACTTTGTTTTTTGTGATTTTCTTGAATGTTCACACACAAGTTGTGCTTTTGAGCCTTTGTTCCATGTTTTGGCACCCTTGTTGGAAGAGTTTTAGCGATTTAGTTAGAGTTTTAGTGCTTTTGCACATTAATTTGCACCTTTGTAATGAACTAGTTCTTTTGCACTCTCTGTCTGTTAGTTTTTAATTATGTCTAACATTTTAATATAGCGCTTTTGTTAATAGTTTAGTGTTATTGTTAATAGTGTTGCACTTTTGTTAGTACTTCGGTGCTGTTGTCTGAAGTACTTCTTTTGTTCTCACAGAGTAGCACTTTTTTTCCAAAGAGTTCAAAATTGTAAGCAAAAAAATTGAATTTAGGCTTGTGGAAGCCCACATCAGGTTTTGAATTTTACTGACTTCTTTATTTGCAAGTTTTTAACAATTTCTTGCAGGGTGGATGAGTTTAATTTAGGATCTTGATTTTGTTTTAACTTCTTTTCTAAAATTGGTTAAAAAGAATTCATATTTCCTCTTTTTCGGTAAAAAGAACCTCACATTTTATTTTTTGGTATTTTAAAACAAATCAAAACTTGTCTTTTGGGCTTAAAAAGAACATCATTTGCAAAGCTAAAATTTATAACAACTTAAATTTTTTTTTTTGCAAATTCACACTTCAAATTTGGGCTATAAAAAGAACAAAACAACTTGTCCATTTAATTTACAAAGCGATTTACTTTCAAGAAAACGTGCTTCCATTTTGTTGACCAGGATTTCACTTTCCCAGTTATAGAACAAATTTCTTTGTAAAAAGAACACCATATCTATTGGAGTAACATCTCCAAGTAGCAAATAGATCACATTGCAACAAAAGGTTAAAAAGAACAAGTGTCTTTTGTGTTTGGCACACTTGTACAAATCTGTAGAGTGGTCCTAGTTCTAACACACACTATCCTCTCCCTTGGCTCTCGTGGTCCTAGGTGCAAGAGAAAAGTGTTAGTAACACTCTAAATTTAATATTTTTAAGAGAGGTTTGCCAAGAGACACATCACTCTTAGGATGACCTTGTGCGGTAAATCCTTCGAGCCGCTATAGAAATCAGGTGAGAGCGAAAGCTATAGCCTTGGGTGTAGCTATTGCTATAGTGTAACTTGTCGAAAGGACATATGGGCCCCACCGTGAGTTACAAGGCTCTTAAGTGAGTCACTACATAATGAACTTATGTCCAAAGATATCGAACATTACTAGACACCTCGTATTTTAGAAGCCCACTCGTTATATTGATTGAGGATATTTGTGAGAAGTTTAGTGCAAGAGAATAGATGGTTTTGCTCCCAAGATACTCACAATACATATTTCCTTGAGTAGAAAGAAGGTTTTTTGGAAGACTACTTGTCACTTGATGAAAGTGGTGACTCCCCCATCATAGAGATCATCTATCTATTATGCTCACACAAGACTTAATATATCACATCCTTACCTACCACATCGAGATACATAAGGTATGTAGTACCAAAGTCGAAGAAATATCAAAATGTGGGCTTAAAATATCGCAACTGGCCATGACCTTAAAGAATAAAAGTGTTTGAGTTGTCTTCGTCTTGTTTCAGACCAATAAAAATTTGGGCTGACTTTAGGCTTTGGGAACATACATAAATTTATAATTGTCAAAAATTTCTTGATTGGGTTGATTTAGACCCACACCTATTGTGCCTTATTGAAAAGGGGCAAGATTATGTGCTTGTGTGCTTGCTGTGTTTTCTTGTCAAATGATTTAAAACAATTGAAACAAAGTATCCATCCAACAAATCTACATCAACATTGATAACATATCTACATCAACAATTGGAACATTGATAAATTTGTTTGACCATCACTCATATCTTGAGAAAAAGAAATCTTCATCAAAAGACCAAATTGAAGAAGAGACAACTTGGTTCAAAAGCTCTTATCAAGAAAAGGAAGTTTTTCTATATCAATAGACAACACTTTCTCTCACACAGAGTATTCTTGCATCATATACACTTATACCTTCAGGGCAAATCCAACGAATTTGACAATTTTGATTATCACAAGAACAAAGGGGGCAAGATCAATCCTGCTTTCTTTCCTAAAATTTGTATCACATACAATGAAGCTCGAGGGGAACCACCAACCCCTATAAGAGAGGAAGATGTAGAAACTCCCTTCATACTGGAAGAGTTTTATTGAGACACATATTCTATCAACTTTCACATCCAAACAATCACAAATTTACTCAATTGTCAAACACAAAGAGGTCTTGTCCTTAGTCCTTTTGGATATTGCTTAAACAAACCAACAAATCAGTTTTAGGGTGTCTCTACATCTAGGATCTATAATCCTAAGAGGCATTCCTACACATCTAGATAGGTTAAAACTAGTTTATGAGTGCATCCTTTCATTGCTAGGTAGCCTGGATTGTAACACATCTCAAACCTTTCCATACCTCATCACATCAAATTGTTGAAAAACACAAAAGCAATTCACAAAGAACTTTGTTGACATTCAACCTTCAGTATTAGAGATCTATCTCTCACCAAACATTTCACAAAACTTGTCTTCCATCAAACATTTCATCACAACCTCATAGTCATTTTTTAAAAACATCAACTTTCAAAACTATGGCTCAAACAAAATCAATGAGAAATCGACAACTAGAAATTGAAGAGGAGGAAGAAAAACTCAACTATTTTCATGAGGCCTTTGGAGGAGGCACTAATGAGGAAGATCCTAGCACTTGAACTCCAAAAGATATAGAAAGAGCACAACATAATCCAAAATTCAACAAACTCTTTGATGAAACTCTTAGAAACAATGCCAATGCTCATTTATTGAGACTTGCTCAAGAGGGTGCCAAACTTCCCTCCAACTGTGATACAACACAATTATGACAAACATCTAAGAAACATAGCCATCGTGATGGTGGAGGAGGTGGAGACTACTTCCACTATGACCCTAATCATCAAGGGAATCCTCCACCACCTCCTCCTCCTCCAAAAATAGACATGTTGAGGCAACAGGTAGAAAATCTCACCCAACAATTGAATAGTGGTGTGAAGACCAATCAGTTCTCACTTAACGACATTTATCCTTATCCATTTGATAGGAACATGCTTATGCCACCTTTTCCACGAGGGTTCGAAACACAAAAATTTAAAAAATATAGAGGCAAAGGAGATCCTAGGGACCATGTGTTAGAATTTCACTCAGCTTGCTTAGAGGTGGCTTATGAGGACACATATCTGATGCATCTCTTTCCTCAAATTTTGGGAGGCACAACCACACAATGGTTTTCACAACTGTTGGGTGGTATTAGAACATTTGAAGAACTAGTCCAAAAATTTATTGCTCATTATGCACACAACATAGAACGTGACGTCACCATGGTAGATTTGTGCAACACAAAACAAAAACCAGGGGAGTTGTTCTCAACTTTCCTACAATGGTGGAGAAAATTGTCTAGTAGACGCTGCCTTCACCTACCTAAGCAAGAGTTAGTGGAAATATTCATTTCCAACTTAAATGATGAAATGGAATTTCATTTGGACGTGAAGGGCACATAATCCTTTGAAAAAATGATAACTCAAGGGCTCAAATGTGAAAGAGCCCTATCAAAAAGGGACTTATCAAAATGTATAATGAACCAAAAGATGGTCCTCATCCACATTATAATAGTGACAAACCAAAATTTTGAAACAAAAACAAGAATGTTGTCAATGACAGGATAATGGATGCAAGAACAGTAAAAATTGCACAACCTATGGTTGTTGGTATTTTGGTTATGTTGATATGGTTTTTTCATTGATGTCAACACTTGTCAATGCTTATCAGCACTTGGAGATCTTTGGTTATGTTCACCGGCATGTTCAATGACTTATGCACAGTCACTGGTATCTGGTTCACCAGTAGGTTATATTGTTTATTGATACTTGGAATGATTTGGAGATTACTTGGTTATGTCGAAGATATTGTTTGGACACTTTTTTTTGGTGATTTATTCATTGGTCTAATCGAGTTTGCATATTTGTTGTTACCGGCAAATAGGTCTAGGTTATGGATTGGAAAGCATATCTATTCCAGATTAGCATGACACGTCATTAAGATGATTTATTATTATTGTAAATGCATTAATACGACATCATGCATCACATATTGATTCATTTGTAATTAATTTTATTGTAATATCTTTTAGTGAGCTGACCTACTCATTTGGTCTTAGGTTATGGTATAAATGTAAGATCTCATTTATGAGATTAATATAGGATTGGAAAAAGGATTGTAATAAGGTATATGCGAATATAAGCAGAGCTATACACATAGACATCATTCAAGATTGAAGGAAGGTTTGAAGAAGGAAAATCAGAGCTTAACCGGTACTAAATCCAGCATTTGAAGATGCTATTTTGAGCACTACATTATCATTGGATTTAACCATCCAATTATAGTCAATGTGATTCCCATTTTGTGATTGAGTAGTGAGCTCTAGGCAGTTGGCCTTTCTGCATGTGCAGACTCCATATTGTACACACATACTATCTATAGTAGTATCATTTGATTGTGGGTAAGGTTTCCCACCGTGGTTTTTCCCCTTATAGGGTTTCCATGTTCAAATAATTGTGTCATGTGTTGTGTATGTTATTTGTCTTTTTGTTTTATGCATTAAACTTTACCGGTACTGTAATTAATTGTTAAACTATCTACTGGCATTAAAGTTTAGTTTACTGGTATTAAGCATTAAGTTTGGTTAAGTTAGTTTTGATTTGTACTTATTTGACAACAGATTCACCTGCCCCCCCTCATAGTTGCCTCCAGGACCTAACAATTGGTATCAGAGCCTAGTCCTCTTTTTGCAAAAGTTTAACAACTTGAGGAGATCCAATGTCTACTAACTATTTTAGGAAGGACAGTCCAAAGCTTGATGGAACCAACTATGGCATATGGAAGATCAGAATGGAGACACATCTAAATTGCATTCGAAAGGACATATGGGATGTTACAAAGAATGGCTATATTGTTCCTACTCAGGGTCAACCTATCCCACCAACCTTAGCTAAAGATGAGAAAAATGATTGCAAAGCAAGAGAAACACTTTTGAGCGCATTGTCAGATCAGCAAATTATGGGATTATCAGATAGATCTATTGCTAAAGCTATTTGGGATAAATTGGAGACATGGAATGAAGGTGATACCATGGTCAAAATTGCAAAACTAGAATGCTTTCGGGTCAGGTATGAAAATCTAAAAATGGAAGAAGATGAAAGAATTTATGCTTTTATGGAAAGAGTAAATGAAATCTTTTTGGGTATACAATGTTGTGGAGGAACCTTATGTGAAGATGAAATTGTTTCTAAAGTTTTAAGAGATTTTCCACTGGCATATAAAATGAAAGTTACTGCTATAAATGAATTGAGAACAATGCCTAATACATTAGTATCTAGAGACACTTTGGTTGGAAAGCTTTCAGCTTTTGAACTTGAGGAATTTGGTCCTGTTGCTACTATTAAGATAGATTTATCTTTCAAGGCATCATCATCATCATCTGAGAAATCTGATTGGAAAGCCTTTTATGCAAGAGAACTTGAAGAAATTAGAAAGGAGAATGAAGAACTGGAAGAGCTTGAAGCACTATTTGCAAGAAAAATGCCTAAAGGTCTAGTTGGAAGTAAGTATGAAGGTAAAGCACCATTTAAATGTTTTAACTACAATAAGATTGGGCATACGGCATCTAGGTGTCTTGATAGACATGCAAGATCGAAAGAAGAAGCTAAAAGGACATATAAGCCTAACCTTGAATATCAGAGATACAAATTTAAAAAGAATAGAGACAAATTATGTTACTATGCCGATGAAGGAGTTATTGATGATTCTGATGAGGAACCGACAGAAAATGGATGGGCTTTTGTTGCTATAATAGAAGATCAACTGGCACCTACTATTCAATCAGTAGAGCAGACACTGATAGCTAAAATTGAAGATAAAGATGAATGGATTATTGATTCTAGATGTTCACATCATATGACTAGTGATAAGAGTAAATTCTTAACCTTTCAAGAATGCACTGGAGGTCTAGTAATATTTGGAGATAACAAAGCTTGTTTGATCAGAGGAAAATGCACTACATCTTTTGATGGTAAGCATAATATTGATAATGTTTACTATGTTGAAGGTTTGAAACATAATCTTTTGAGTGTTGGTCAATTAGTTGAAAAAGGATTTCAATTACAATTCAAGAATGGTAAATGTAAAATCATGAATAGAACTGGTTTGGAAATTGCAACCGATAATCAAACTAGAGGTAATATCTTTCATTTGAATAACAATGAGAAGGCATGCTTGATTGCACATATTGATGAAAGTTGGCTATGGCATAAGAGTCTATGTCATTTAAATTTTGATTGCATTGTGAAATCAGTACAATTAAGATAGTAAGAGATTTACCTAAGATTGTTAAGCCTCACAATCTAGTATGTATGGAATGTCAATTTGGGAAGCAAGTTAGAACATCTTTTAAGAGTATACTAGAAAAGTCCAATAATGTTCTTGACTTAATTTACACTAATTTATGTGGTCCAGCAAGAACTAGAAGTTTACAAGGAGATAGATATTTTATGCTAATCATTGATGATTATTCTAGAATTTGTTGGGTTACTTTTCTCAAGGAGAAATCAAAAGCTTTTGGGAAATTCAAACTATTTAAGGTTATGGTAGAGAATGAAACTAGTAAGAAAATCAAATGTTTGAGATCAGATCAAGGAGGTGAATTCACATCTAAGGAATTTAATACATTCTATGAAGTGAATGGAATCAAAAGACAGTTATCAGCAGCTCAGACACCCCAGTAGAATGGAGTTGTGGAAAGAAAGAACATAACTATTTTGGATGCAACTAGAAGCATGATATCAGAAGCAAATATACCTCATGTGTATTGGAGAGAAGTAGTCAATACGGTTGTTTAGACATTCAATAGAGTTCACATCAAAGGAGAAACCGATAAGACCCCTCATGAACTATGGTTTGGTAATACTCCTACTCTTAAATATTTTAGAATATTTGGAGGTAAATTCTATACTAGAAGAGATGAGTATATTGGAAAATTTGATCCTAGAAGTGATGAAGGAATATTTCTTGGTTATTCATCTAAGAGCAAGGCATATAGATGTTTTAACAATAGATTGCAAAAAATTGTTGAAAGTGCAAATGTGAAGATTGATGAACAATTTAGAGGTAATAAAAGGTAATTGGACTCTGAACCGGCAATAGAGATAATATCAAATGAACCTACAATGAGTACACTGGTATAGAATGTTGATCCAGTCATGTCGGCATCATCTGAGAATTCCACAGTGACTGAGGAACAACAACAAGTAAAAACACCCCGGTATGTAAGATTGAATCACTTTAAAAATCATATAATTGGGAACAAGTATCAAGGTGTTATGACAAGAGGAAGACTAGAAAATGAAGAGGTATGTCTTATTTCTCAAATTGAACCAACATCAATTATTGAGGCATGTGAAGATAAACACTGGATTAAAGCTATGAAAGATGAATTGGAACAAATTGAAAAGAATAACACATGGACATTAGTTCCCCGGCCTAAAGACAATAACATAATTGGAACTAAATGGTTATTCAAAAATAAACTCAATGAAGATGGTAAGGTAATTAGAAATAAAGAAAGATTAGTGTATAAGGGATATTCATAGAAAGAAGGAAATGATTATAATGAAACCTTTACACCGGTAGCTAGAATTGAGGCAGTCAGATTATTCTTAGCTTTTGTAGCACACAAGAACTATAAAGTATATCATTAACAACCTGATGGATTTTCTTTGAAAAATGACAAAGATATGGTTTGTAGGTTAAGGAAAGCTTTATATGGATTGAAGAAAGCTCCTAGAGCTTGGTATGGTAGATTGGACAAATATCTTTTGAAGATTGGTTTCACTAAAGGTAATGCTGACATCAATCTATATTACAAAGTGACTAATGATGACATCTTGGTTATAGAAGTTTTTGTTCATGATATAATCTTTGGAGGAGAAGATGGATTATGTAAATACTTTTCTAAAAAGATGCAAGAAGAATTTGAAATGTCTATGATTGGGGAGATAAAATTCTTCTTAGGATTGCAGATTTCATAGACTGATAAAGGTATATTCATAAATCAATCAAAGTACTTGAAGGAATTACATAAGAAATTTGGCATGGAAAACTCTAAACTAGTAAGCACACCTATGACTACAACTAATAAACTATCATTAAAGGATGAATTAGCACCTATTAATCCAACTAGGTACAAGTCCATGATGGGAGGTTTACTATATTTGACACAAACAAGACCTAATATTATGAATGCAGTATGTATTGTTTCAAGATTTTAGAGTAATCCTAAAGAAAATTATGAATCAGCAGTGAAAAGGATTTTTCAGTATCTACAAGGAACTACAAATCTTGGTTTATGGTATCCTAGAGATGAAAACTTTGATTAATATGCATACACATATGCAAATTGGGTAGGAGATGTAGATGACAGAAAAAGCACCACTGGCGGAGCATTCTTTCTTGGTAGCAGATTAATTTCATGGTTGAGCAAGAAACAAAGTTGCACATATTTATCAACAACAGAATCAGAATATGTTGCAACAACAACTAATTGTACACAGGTATTATGGATCAAACAAATGTTGAAGGACATAAAATGCAAAGAACCTATAACAATTTATTGTGATGATATGGGAGAAATTGATATATCAAGGAATCTGGTATTTCACTCAAAAACTAAACATGTTTCTATCAAATTCAATTTTCTAAAAGAGAATGTTGAAGCAAAAGAAGTAAAATTGGTTTATGTGAATATGAAAGAGCAGATTGTAGATATCTTTACTAATCCTTTTCTTAAAGAATCTTTTGAGTATCTCAGAGAGTAGCTTGGGGTTATACCCCCACTGGTAGAGAATTAGGCAATTGATGATTTTCATCAACCGACAAAATTAACAGAGAAATCTTTTCCTGGCTTTGATCAGGAGAGATACTTCTCAAGGGGAGTAGTTGGATAAATTGATAAGTTGGTATTTTCTGACAAGTTCTTTGAACTGATTGTACTTGGTTTTGTATTGCTTTGGCATTTGATGTCAAAGGGAGAGAGATATCTATGGAAAAAACCATTATCTTTTGGGGAGAGATTATTCTTTGGGGGAGATATTATTACTCTTTGTATCTGTATTTTGATGATCTCTTTGGGAGATTGTTGGTTTTTGGTTTTTAGCATTTCTATTTTGGCACTTTGATGGTTTTTCCATCTTGTGTTGCCATCAATGCTAAAGGGGGAGATTTTTGGTATTTTGGATATGTTGATATGGTTTTTTCATTGATGTCAACACTTGTCAACACTTATCAACACTTGGAGATCTTTGGTTATGTTCACCGACATGTTCAGTGAATTATGCATAGTCATCGGTATCTGGTTCTCCGACAGGTTATATTGTTCACCGACACTTGGAATGATTTGGAGATTACTTGGTTATGTCGAATACATTGTTTGGACACTTTTTTTTGGTGATTTACTCATTGGTCTAATCGGGTTTCAATATTTGTTGTTACTAGCAAATAGGTCTAGGTTATGGACCGGCAAGCATATCTATTCTAGATCAGCACGACATGTCATGAAGATGATTTATTATTATTGTAAATGCAATAAGCCAACATCATGCATCGCATATTGATTCATTTTTAATTAATTTTATCATAATATATTTGAGTGAGCTGACCTACTCATTTGGTCTTAGGCTATGGTATAAATGTAAGATCTCATTTATGGGATTGATATAGGACTAGAAAAAGGATTGTAATAAGGTACATGTGAATATAAGTAGAGCTATACACATAGACATCATTCAAGATTGAAGGAAGGTTTGAAGAAGGCAAATCAGAGCTTAACTAGTACTGAATCTAGCATATGAAGATGTTATTTTGAGCAGTACATTATCATTGGATTTAACCATCCAATTGTAGTCAATGTGACTCCCATTTTGTGATTGAGTAGTGAGCTCTAGGTAGTTGGCCTTTCTGCATGTGCAAACTCCATATTGTACACACATACTATCTGCAGTAGTATCATCTAATTGTGGGTAGGGTTTCCCACCGTGGTTTTTCCTCTTAGAGGGTTTCCACGTACAAATAACTGTGTTATGTGTTGTGTATGTTATTTATCTTTCTGTTTCATGCATTAAACTTTACCGGTACTGCAATTAACTTTTAAACTGTCTACCAAAATTAAAGTTTGGTTTATCGGTATTAAGCATTAATAAATTTGGTTTTTTGATTTGTATTTATTGGACAACTAATTCACTCCCCCCCCCCCCCTCTTAGTTTCCTCCGGGACCTAACAATGGTTAGGTTTGTAGGACAAAATCCCCCTCCTAACAATAACACCATCAATTATCCATAAAATCAAGGTCACAATACACAACAAGAGGAACCAAAACAAAATCAATAAAACTACAAGCCAAAACGCACATATACACCCTTAAGGGAATGTATCGAAATAATCTTACACCAATTAATATCCTCCAATCTTGTGACCTTACCAAAAACATCCAATTATGAGCCTCAGGTCAAGCCTCCATGATGGTGAGATCACGAACATTATGAATTTCAACAAGGAAGAGGGCATAAAACAAGCAATTGCCATCAGATAAAAGATCTTGTTTAGGATATTATTGATATAGAAGAAATTGAAATTGAGGGACATGACCCAGAAACATCCAATGATGATCACTTAATGTTCAAGAATCCACTTCCATTACATGATCAAAGGGGTGCTTACACCTCAGGGAGAAACACAGATACCACAACCAATTACACACAAGACGCATACAATTATACTGTGAATCACCTTTATGATGTGGATGAACAAGTTGCAACTCTTACCATAAAAGATCAAAATCCTACATGCAATGTTGTTACACATTGTAGCAAGATTACTATTTGAGCAACACCACAAAGAATGAAACCCCTCCCCAAACAATATAATCTTGTAGAGAAATTGGATAAGACACCAACCCTCATCTCCATATTAGAGATTTTACGCTTATCCCCCTCACATAAAACAATCTTGGACCAAGCTCTCCAAGAAGCATTTGTGCCTGCCAACCTCAACATAGATCAGTTTCAAGCCATGGTTGGTAGTCTAAAGTCATTACCCTATCTCACTTCTACCAAAAATGACAACACATCCTTCCAACAACCCCATAACGCCTCCCTCCATATTGAAGGATTCGTTAACCAACATATGCACCTTGCAGTTAGTCATAGCATTGGGTTATATAACATAATGAGTGGATGTTAGAAAAAAGATAACCATCAAAGCATATGATGATGCAGAATGTTCTTCCAGAGGAGCTTTTATATTATCCATCAGGGTTGGGCCAGTGGTGAAGCATATAGTTTGCCAAGTTATAGACCTTCCTTTGCCATACAATCTATTGTTAGGGAGACCTTCGATACATGCCATGCAAGCAGTCCCATCCACCTATCACCAATGTATCAAGTTTCCACATAATGGGGTAGAAATTACAATCCTCGGTGATGCTAATCCATTTGCATATTCTAATAATATTCACCATTAGCCCAGATCACCATACCTAACAATAGGGAAGCTATCCTTTCCTCATCATATGTTAATCTAGCCTCTCTTTCTAGCTTAACAAACCCTACACCAAAGCAGGAGAAATTAAAAATGAAAATGGTTGAGGAAGGTCCCGATGAATATAATCTTAGCCAACTCTTTTGTGTTGGGAAGTTACTCACATCCCCTATAACTCATGGCAAACCCCAAGGTTTACTTCAAACACCACTAGCCAAAAGAACTTGCACTTTGGCACAATTCACCCCTGGTAAAAGTTAAGAGGAGGAAACCATGGATGAAGACCTGACATAATGGATCTACACACACCCTCCCAATAAAGAAAGCCCGAAGGCTAAGCTCCCCACTGACAAATATGGAAAAGGCTTCACTATAATGCAAAGAATGGGCTATGAAGGCCATAGTGCTTTGGGACCTTGCAAGCAAGGATGACAAGAGCCCTTACAACCTGAGTTGAAACCAAGAGATAAAACTGGAGTAGGTTTTCAAAGAGAATCTCTTCCTAAGCTTTGATTCAAAGGAAAACCCAACAAACCCATGTATCAGCCAATTACTCCAAGGATGCAATCCTTGACTATATCTGCAGCACCAGCAACCCCACCTCCAATAGTACATAAGCCAATAACTAATGCACTATTCAATTCAAAAGACATCCTAGCTTGGTACAGTAATCAGAGGCTAGAGAGTGATTCTCAGACAAACTCACATGAGTGGGAATGGGATTCGGTGCATTTAAATACTTAATACGAGGAAGAAACCTCACCTCCTCCACCTCGTAAGGATATGCCATTTTATGGAGAAGCATGGATTAAAACTTTTTGGGATCCTGAGCTAGAAGAAACTTCCATAGGCCCTACATCAAATCCCATTCTCGAATCTAACAAGGAGAGTACCATCGATGAAATTCACACCTCCATATTAACCCTCACTAATGCCTCCTCTGAACTCAACTTAATTGATGAAGTAATGCCTATCATTCATCCCAAATTCATTGAATGGAACCAGCCAAATCCCCTATATCTTAACCATTTCCAAAATGATGAGGCACTCATAGAACTTTTAGAATTATGAGATAACATACCAAGTGGAGATCATAAAGTTGGGTTTGCCATTGAACTTAATAGTGACACATACTTTGGGGTAGATGCCAAACCTTTCAGCTACAAAAATATTACAATAAAGCATGGATCCTCTAGTGAAAACCACATAGTGGCACCTTTTTATCCCAAAAAAGTACAAACAAAGAGCGTATCTAAAGGTGAAAACCTCTCTGAGGCGCCTGAGGATGAAAGGTTTGACGTCCTCCCCTTCAGTATGAATTAGGAGAGATCAATGATCCTAATAGAAGAAACAAAATAATTTAATGTGGGGACCCCTAAGACCCCTCACAAGATACATTTGGCATCTCTATCAACTCCTAAAGAACAACCAAAATTTGTGGAATTCTTTCAGAAGTGCCAATTCAACTTTGTGTAGTCTTATGCAGACATGCCCGACTTAGATCCAGATTTGGTCATGCATCACCTAACTATAGCAGAAGGAGATAAACCTATCAAACAAAAGCTCAGAAAGACACACCCACAAATTGTCATTCTTGTCAAGGCTGAACTTAAGAATATCTTGGATGTTGGTTTCATCAAAGCAATTGATTATGCAGAGTGGATCTCCAATATTGTACCTTTTGGTAAACCTAATGGGGGCATCCGTGTCTGTACCGACTTTAGAGATTTAAACAATGCATGTCGTAAAGATGAATTTCCCTTACTAAACATCGACATGATTGTCGATCTAACAATAGGTCATGCGATGCTTTCTCTTATGGATGGCTTTTCAGGGTACAACCAAATTAAAATTGCTCCAGAGGATCAACACAAAACTACTTTCACATGTTGATGGGGAACATACTATTGGAATGTAATGCCATTTAGTCTATAGAATGCAGGAGTAACATATTAAAGAGTCATGACTACCATCTTCCATGATATGATGCACACAATAATGGAAGATTATGTGGATGATTTACTAGCTAAATCATTAACAAGAGAGGGTCATCTTGGAGTACTGGATAAAATCTTCAATAGATTGGAACAATACCACATCCATCTCAATCCCAAGAAATGTGTCTTTGGAGTAAATTCCAAGAAGCTCTTAGGATACATTGTCTCAAGTAAAGGCATTGAGTTAGATCCTACAAAAGTCAAGGAAATCATGGGCATGCCACCTCCAAAGAATATCAGTCAGTTGAGGACATTACAAGGGCAATTACAATCCATTTGGAAGTTCATTGCACAATTGGCTGATAAATGTCATTCCTTCACCCATCTATTACATAAAAATATCTGCTTTCAATGGGATGCAAAATGCCAGCAAGCATTCCAAATGCTTAAAGACTACCTAATGAATACGCCATTGTTGATTCCACCAGATCCAAAGAGACCTCTATCATTATACATTTCAGCTACAACCATGACATTAAGAGTATTGCATGCACATCATAATGCGGAGGGAAAAGAATGTGTTGTCTACTACATATCTCAAACACTGGTAGGCTATGAACTCAATTACACACCTATTGAGCGAGCTTGACTAGCAGTTATCCTGGTAGCCACCAAATTAAGGCAGTACATGTTAATGCACAAGGTACAACTTATTGCCAAGATAGATGCACTCAAGTACCTACTCAGCAAGGCAACATTGACAGGTCACTTGGCCAAATGGGTTATGATCTTGAGTGAATTTGATATTGAGTATGTGGACTGCAAAGCTATCAAGGGACAGGTTATTGTAGATTAGTTGGCTGATGTGCCACTCAAAGGAAACCATCCTCTTATTTCTAACTTTTCATATGAGGAAATTTTCATGATCATAGCTACACAACCCTGGAAGCTATATTTCGATGGCTCATACACCAGACATGGTTTAGGGGTAGGTATTCTTTTTATCACACCTCAAGGTGACAACATCCCAAAGTCATACAGGTTCACTTTCCCATGCACAAATAATATACTAGAATATGAGGCCTTGATCATAGGAGTCAGATTGGCCATACAATGGAATCTAAAAGAGCTACAAGTATATGGAGATTCGTAGCTGGTCATCTGACAAGTCACTGATGAATACCAAAGAAAGGATGATAAGCTCATGTCATACAAAAGGATGGTGGATAGTTTCAAAGAATCATTTACAACTATCACATTTGAGCAAGTACCAAGAGATCAGAATCGAGCTACCGATGCAATGGTTACAATTGCATCTCTCCTAGATCTTCCACAAAACTTGACATGCTATGAGTTCTTGGTAGAACAACTTTGGATCCCTGCTTATGATATCCCTAAATCTGAAATGATATGTCCCCTTGTTGGTTCTGACTCCCCATGGTACGGTGAGTTTTTCAATTACCTACATTATCACACACTTCCCCCTAACCAATCAAACAACCAATGAAAAACTTTTATCCACCAAATCACTAGATACACCATTATTGCCGAAACCCTATACAGATGAAGTCTTGATGGTACTCTCCTTCGATGTTTGGAACAAGATTAGATAACAAAAGCCTTGGAAGAGGTACATGAAGGAATTTGTGGGGCTCACTCAAGTGGTCCTTCACTAGCAAATAAAATCATACAAGCCAAATACTATTGGCCCTCTATGGAGAAGGACTCCTACTAATTTGTCAGAAAGTGCAAGAAGTACCAAGTTCACAGAGATTTGATGCATGCCGCAGCATAGGAATTACAACCTCTCACAACACCATGGCCCTTTTGTCAATGGGGACTTGACCTTGTGGGTAAAATCCATCCATCTTCATCCAACAATCATAAATTTATCATTACCGCCACAAAGTACTTCACCAAGTGGTTCAAATTTGTTCCACTTTCCCAAGTCACTGGCAAGAAGATCGCCTTATTCATCATCAATTACATCATCTATTGGTATGGTGTACCCATGTCCATCATCATAGATAATGGGCTTCTTTTCAAAAATCAAGATGTCCATGAACTTTGTGAGAAGTTTCATATCCAACACTATTTTTCCACCCCATATTACCCACAAGGCAATGTTCAAGTCGAAGCATCCAATAAGAATATATTAAGGATCCTCAAAAAAACAATCAATGATGCTAGCTGTGATTGGCACATTCGTTTGGATCTAGCACTATGGGCATATCGAACTAGCATTCGAACCCCTACAGGTGAAACCTCTACTCACTAGTTTATGGAGCAAAAGCCATCTTGCCTATTGAGGTTGAATTACCATCTCTACAGGCCTCCTTGCACAATCTAATAAATGATGAAGAATACTGAGTCTCACATCTTCAGGACTTGGAATTGTTTGATGAAAGTGACAAGCTACCTATAATCACCTAAAAGCCTATTAGCAGTGCATGAGCAGAAGCTACAATCATCTGGTCAAACCTCACAAATTTGAAGTAGGAGATCTTGTTCTTAGGGAAAATCCTCACAATCAACCAAACAGAGAACACCAGGGAAAATTTGAATCCAATTGGCTAGGTCTAGGGCATATTAGTTAGCAACTTCAGAAGGAGAACCACTAGGAGATCCGATCAACAACATACATCTAAAAAGGTTTCATAAATAAGCTATGAAGAACATCAAGATCCTCCAACATCAGAAAAATACCAAAAACCTTTAGAAAACAGTCCTAAACAAAATATAAAAAATACAAAGAATAAAGAAAATAGTAAAGAAAAATCATTCATCCAAAAGGTGAAAACCACTCCGGTGGCACCTTGGGTAAGTATGGTGGTGAAAACCGAGTAAATAAGTGCCATTTGCAAAGGCTATGGCTCCATTGTTTGTGATCACATCCATTGCATCCAATCATCCATCATTTATACCATGTCTTTATTGATCTGCAATTAGGATTATTACTTCACATGTTCCACTTCATGCTTTCATAGCAAAGTCTAATTGGGGGCAAAGTTCTTAAACCTAGTAATGGGAGTGGATTCTCCATTGCTTGTGATTCATTGAGTTGCTTATTCAAAAATGTCTTGGAATAATACCAAAAACATTCACAAAATCTCAGAAAAACCCAAAAACATTTGCAAAATATCGTAAAGATACTACCAAAAACATTTACAAACATTCAAAAAATCCAAAAACGTGACAAAAACATCAACATCAATTAAAAAAAATTGCAAAGTATATTATTCCTTGTACATACACATTGCAAAAGACACAAGACAAACATTTTGAGCTACTCAAATGATGACCACCTATTAAATCAACCAACCAATCAAAACATCTACACACAACCATCTTCACAAGGATGCATCCTTCCTCACAAACAAGACATGGTAACATTTTCTTTGACAAGAAAATTATGTTTGGCTGATAAGTACTTGGTTAATTTTTTATTTGTTTATTAATATCAGTTTCCTATGCTACTCTAGGATATCCACAAGTGATTAGAGTAGTCGGGATGGTTCCTGATATCTTTTTCTTTATTTGTTGTCTGTGGATTGTTCCAATGAAGTTATGGGACATGTACTAATGGTGTCTACATAGGAAGTTCACTAAGCTATGTGACCATATGCAAAAATACAGTCATGGATCACTATGGATTACTGAGTACAACTTATACCTTGACCATTTGTACATGAACCAGAATGGAGGGGGAACTTTCCTTGTCGGTGATGTTTGTTTATAGGTAAAACACTCAACCTTGGTTTCTTCTACCTCGTCCAAGATTGATACTACCATGCTTGATGATGAAAATTAAGCACTGGGAATAAACCACGGATCGCCATTTCATCTCATTTGTTTATATTGTATTTCGTTGCATATCACCCATCCATTTTCTCATTCATTGTTCATATCTGTCGTTCACATGCAATTAATTCAGGTTTCTATGAGAAAGCTAAGCCTATAAACTTTGTCTTGGGTACAATCATGACAGAGTTCTCTGATACATCATCTCACATCTTCATTCCATGTCTGCATTTTCTCACCAACTTGCCATTCATATATCATGTAGGAATGACATTATCATTTAGTTGCTTTCACTAACTCATGAAAGTTCATTCATTATTATTTATTTGCATTAAGTGAATTTATTATCATTTAGATGCATTTTAAATCATTGCATTCATTCCTTCATTTAAGTGCATTTATTCATTATCATTTACTTGCATTTCAAATCATTTCATTCATTCAGTACCATTTAGTTGTATTTTAAATCATTTCATTTATTTAATTTCATTAAGTGCATTCATTATCATTTAGATGCATTTCAAATCATTTCATTCATTCACTACCATTTTGTTGCATTTTAAATCATTTCATCATCATTTAGTTGCATTTCAAAACATTTCATTCATTTAGATTCATCTTTAAAAAATGCATAGTTTACTCATATCATCTTCTCATGATTTCAACATGTACAGTATTATCTATCAAATATCATATATCATTATCTAAATCTCATCATTTAGCATAAATCATCATCATGTCATCACATTAATATCATTACAAAAGCATCATCCATCTATTAACCTACATCCACATGTTAGCAAATCACCCATATTATACATATAGAAATCATATCATCAACATGTACATCTAGAAAGCAAACATCTCCAAATCATGTATCTAAGCATAACTCATATTATCATCTTGCATAAAGCAAACATATCATCACATGGATATATTAACCAAATATGAGATCTCATCATATATTGCATAAAAAAAAATACATGTATCAGAGTACAATGATGTCTAAAAATATCGGCTACCAAGAGTCATCCAAGTATGAGTCTAATAGCAATGTAACAATGCATATAAAACACCTCAAATGACACTCTAGCAAGATGCTCCTCCCCCACCACCCTCACCATCTCTCCAAGGAGGACCCATCACACCACCGCTTCTCTGACCCCCCTATGACCGCTCTGATCTCACCCGCCACATCTGGGAGTAGCTCATCGCTCGCTCACTAATTGGTACAACTTGCTCATATAATCTCCGCCAATAGTCAATCACTACCCCTTCCTGCTGCATATCCCTCAGCACCTCCCTTGTCAAACCCTCTCCCTATGTTGCCTCCAAAACTTAAACTCTACCTTGTAACTCCCTCACTCATTAATCCACCAGATCATCTCTCTCTCTCACACAAATACAGTCAACTTGGCCTCTTGTGCAAAAAGTTAGACATCCCTGACTACAATCTTTGAATCTCTCACCTCCAGTTGTGCCTCAGCTACTGTCAGTTAACTATGCAACCATAATATCATAAAATCTTGCGGGTCTCCCTCTCCACCACCTACGGCTCCATGTCCCATCTCCATAGGCTCCTCTCCACCACCAATGACTCCCTGTCCCATCTCAATCACCTCATCACCACTCTCTCCACCACTGACATCTCTCCCTCCTGCTCTCGTTGCTCCCTGTATCAATGGAGCATGTGATAGTTATAAAGGATGCCCACCTCTGCCTCTCCTCTGTAACCATCCTCATCCACCACCTCCACCTCCAAATCCATCTCCACCCCCAAATCCACCTCTCCCACCACCTCCACCTCCTCCTCCTCCAAAACCTCCCCCACATGCTCCACCTCCACTACTCATCCTCCAAAACCTCCACTACCCCTGCCTACTCTCCTCCTCCTACCATGTCACAGTGCTCTATCATCCTCAAATGGTGGTATGGGCTCTGCAGAATCTAAAATCCATGGAATTGGATGAGCAATGCGATACGGTGTATACTCCTCTGTCACCCCTGCATCTATAATCTCTGGCCTCATCTGCCATGGTCTTACCTGTAATGTTCGAAACTCTGCAAGGGCCTGATCATAGAGAAAAACCAACCCCCATTGAAATCTCTCCTACACTACCCGTCCATACTCCCCAAAACCCCTCGACATACTCTATCTTTGTCCAAACTATCTCATCACTCTCCCTAGCAATTATCTCTCCACAATATGGGATGTGTGACCAATCAAAAATCGAGTCACATATACATACGCTAAGACATCTCCATCATCCTCCCAATTCTCACAATCAGTATAAGGCCTCCATATGGCCATATCTAAGTCATCTAATTCCTGCCACAAAAACTCCAACTTCCCCAAATGGGACTAGGTCATCAAACCTCCATACATAAATACATAGGGCTAATCTATTGCCCTAAACCTCAAACATATTAGCCATGTGACTGGAAAATGCTCCCAAGCCTAGATATGTAACAAAGCGGTCCTTACATCTAGTGATCTACTCTCTTGGTACACTGCGTTGTGTGAATCCCTGTAGAGGTACACCAACTCACATGGATCCCATGCATAGCGTGTCCCCTCTGTCACCATCTTCTCTATCAGTTGGCCACAACCAATGGCCAATCCATGCAAACTTTGATCGGGGCAAAGCAAACCCCCAACAATACCTACTAGTACTAATGGTAGGGGCTTATAAAGCGTTGCTACATCCTCCCACACTACAGAGCCATCCTCAATGTATATATCATCAACAAATATCCTCTATATTGTTGTCGTCCCCAGGGGAGATCATACATCAAAAGCTCCCCTCTAAATGGGATGTGCAATATCCTCCAGACGTGCTCTAGTGTCACAGCCATCTCTCCAATCACCAAATGAAAGGAGCATGTCTCACTGTGCCATCACTCGGCCAACACTATTAGTAATTCATGATTTGTCTAAATCATGGGTAGGTACATCATATCATATAAACTGACTACACATACACAATCGATCTCTACCTCATAGAACTGCTCATGCAACTGCTGTGTCACGAGATGCCGCTCCCGCATTTGGAAGATGGGAAGATCCTCCTACACATATCAACAAATATTAGTTGTTTTGCTATAAACTTTCTTAAGTTTAAACCTAGACTATCAATAGATACTTTTTAATCAAGTATCTTCAGGTCTCAACAGGTAATCAATTATGGCAATCCTAGACTAAAACAAGCATTTATCACAATGACCTTGTCTCAACGGGGCTACTATGATTCATCAAAACAACCAATCAATCAATCAACACAGGAATCAAGTGATATTTTATCTAACATTGGGGAATTTATCACAATTGTGCCACTCTACTGACAATAGTGCTATTACTATCATACAAACATGCTATAACAACAGTAGTGCTACAAAAGCTATACCATCACACCATTTTATAGAAAAAGCACCACAACAACTACACAAAATTGCTAAACTACAAGAGCGTTATAACTATGATACCAAAGCACTAAACTAACAAATCTGCTAAAACAACCATGCAAAAGCACCATTGGGGCACCATAGTGCTACTTTAGGTGACAAAAGTGCTAAAACACAGGTTTAGCACTATTGTCTTCCTTGGAATTTGATGCTTGGAAAAACATGATAAAAATGCATCAAAAGAAAAATTCAGCATTTGCGTACCAGTGGTCCATAGTCCTTTGGCTGCTGGTATTGATAGATCTGCTCTAGTCAGTGATATGCTATGGGCACGACCCTGATGACTGTTGCTCACTCCTTCGCCTAAGGTCACTATCAGAGCTTCAAACTGCCAGGGAGATAGGTGCAAATGAGATAGTTTTACCCCTTCCCCTCCAAATATATACCCCCCAGCCCTAACCCTACTTCACCCTGCTCACCCTCGTGGTCCCTATGAACTTTGAAAGCCTCTCATTTCTCTATATTAACTTTTTTTTCTCCCATTCTTTCACCATTATTTCTAATTTCTTCTATTCTACCTCCCCCCAACTTCTTTCTCTTTTTCAAGAGATCACCTAATTTTTTGAATTTTTTTGGCCCATCTCTCAAGGGGGCATACCACCCACTAAATTAACATTTCTGGGGCATATTTCTAATACCTAACTTTCTTTCTTTGAAATGACATGATAAACTGCACCGTCTCAAAGAGGGGCAAATGTAGACACGTAAATTTATCCACTTAATTAAATGAATATTTAGTATTTATTTTATTATTTAACCATTAGTCAACAGTTAATTAAATTGATATTTAATTAATTCATCTTAAACCTCTTCTTCTATTAATTAAATAAATTATTCAATT